>NC_086452.1:400933756-401623756 GCF_028390025.1 Pseudophryne corroboree
CCACAGTGCCCAGCAGCCGCGAGGTCTGCGCCGCGTGCATGCTGTGACCCCTCCTCCCTCCAGCCGCAGCATCTCCTGGGGGCTAACCAGTCACTCCCAGTTTCCCCTTACCACAGTGCCCGGCAGCTGCGCAAGGTCTGCGGTGTGTGACTGAGGAGGGGGGGGAGGGATGTGGACGGGCAGAGGAAGCAGGACTCCAGCCTGAGAGTCAGCCATGCCAAGTCTCCACCAGCAGCAGATCCCAACAGGTTGGAGTGGAACAGCAGCAGCCAGCAGCAGTGACTCCGGTAAGACACATCTGTCTGTCACCACTGTTTTGTCCCAAATACCAATCTCTCCCGTGCCCTGTGTTCTGTCATGTCCCTGTCACCCCTGGCCTTGCCCTGTCACCCTTATCCTGGCCCTTTCACCCTTATCCTGGCCCTGTCACCCTTATGCTGGCCCTGTTACCCATATCCTGGCCCTGTCACCCCTGTGCTTGCCCTGTCAACCCTACACTGGCCCTGTCACCACTGTCCTGGTCCTGCCGCCCCTACCCTGGCTCTGTCACCCCTATCCTGTCCCTGTCATTTCTGTCCTGGACCCGTCGCCCCTGTCCTGGCCCCGTCACCCCTGTCCTGGCCCCGTCACCCCTGTCCTGGCCCCGTCACCCCTGTTCTGACCCTATCACCCCTGTCCTGGCCCTGTTACTGCATACCCTCCAACTACCTTTTTGGCAGGTACAGTACCCGCAGCGCCTCCAGACCCCTCCCCAATGTCCCACACCTCCGCACCTTCCCCTCCACCACATGCGGCACTCCACCCCTCCCGCCGCACCACCCGTACCTGCCCCTCCCCTACCCACGGCGCCTGCAGACCCCTACCCCACCCCCGGCACCCCCACCCCTTCCCATCCCACAGCACCTCCGGAACCCTTCACCCATCCGCAACATCCCCACACCTGCCCATCTCCCACCCGTGGCACCCCTGCCCCTCCCCCACCTGCAGTGCCTCCGGACCCCTCCCCCATCTGCAGCCCCCACTCCTCTGCCCCTCCCTCACCCGCAGCACATCCCGACCCTTCCCCATCTGGGCCCCCCCCCCACTTCCACCCCCCCTCCACCCGCAGCATCTACAGACACCCTCCCCCATCCGCAGTCCCCCCCGCACCCGCTACATTCTGTACATCGTGCCCTGCAGGTGCTGTTCACGCCGTCGCAAGGGGCTGCGCCTCCTTCACCATCGCACGCCCTTTCATTGTGCAATATTTAACCACTAACAAAGGAATGCAGGTAATACTCCATATAATACAAATATTGAACCCCAGAAAGGCATGCAAGGGTTAGGGGGGCGTAGCCCCTTGTGACCGTGTGAAGAGCGCCCGTAGGGCGCGATGAAGCACCTAGTATATATGTATGTGTGTGTGTATATATATATATGTGTGTGTGTGTGTGTGTGTGTGTGTGTGTGTGTGTGTGTGTGTGTAATATATATATTATACACAGACACTAGTTTTACGGACCAAGCACATACTGGGTCACCTCAGTCCCCACCCCCGTGATTAGCTCCACCCAGTTCTGGAAACCCCTCCCATGCAATCTTGCGTTTGCCACTGGGAGGAGCAGCAAAAGGCCATTCAAGCCTATACATCCACCTACGATATAGGCAAAGGAGGGGTAATGCACCTGACTCAAGCACATTGGAGAATGATTTCCGTCTTGTGCAAGGTTCTCCAACCCTTTGAACTTGCCACACGTGAAGTCAGTTCAGACACTGCCAGCTTGAGTAAGGCAGGGCCGGATTAACAATGGGGCTGATGGAGCTGCAGCTCCAGGCCCACACTGCAAAAAGGCCCACAGCATCCACATTGCTCTATACTGCTTTAGCTAGGGGGGAAAAAAAATCCTTCTACAGCAGCGTTCCTAGGCCCCCAGCCGCCGCGGAGCCCCCCGCCGCCGCATAGAGGTGGTTATAATTCCGCCCGGCGGCACTTGCAGAGAGGATTTCTATAATGGCGGCGCAGTGGAAGGCTTTCTTAGCCCTCCCTGCGCCGCATTCCCATGGTGACACGGAGCCTCCTGCGCGGCGCAGACGTCACGGCGTGTGACATCACAAGGGTGTCCCCACGCCGCACCCAGATTAACATAGCAGTGCAGCACACAGAATTAAAGAACTGAAGCTCCGTGAAGGCGGCCGGCTTGTCTGACGACCCTCTGGGAGGTGAGGACGGTGTCAGACATTTCAGGGCTACCTTGGTGCTGGCTCTTATATAATTCAGTATTAATTCATTATTAATATATTTGTAGAAATCTGTTTAATCATATTTATTCTAAATAGGTATATATAGAGTACACATATCTATATGTACAGTGTGTTTATATAAATAGTATGTACAGCATATATATCTTTATATAAATATGTATATATCAAAGTAGTAATGTGTAAAGTATAAATATGGTATATGCGTATATAATTTATATATATATATATATATATATATATATATATATATATATATATATAGGATCCGCAACCTGATGACAATATGTAAAATATTGAAACGTTGATGACGACTTTACCACAGCCGTAAGAGCCAGTTATTTCAGTCTGAGTGCCGCACCTCTGCATTATATATATATATATATATATATATATATGTATAATATATATTACGTATATATATATTTATATACATACACGTATTTATTCATTAGACTGGTGTGGTCAGTGATCGCAAAAACGCGCTATGGCGCATTTTTTACCCGTTTTTTAAGACATGGGACTCCAGTTTACAAAGTGGGAGGGTCCCCGGGGACGCTCTCCTCATTAGCCAATCCCTAAGGGGGATTTGTTTAATTGACACACTGGCCCCGGGCTGAATGATATAAAGAGGAGGTGGAGGCAGTTTCCCCTCCTCTTTGGCGCTTGGCTGCTTGCGGAGGGTGACTCGGTGTCGGTGAGTGAAGGGTAGTGCGGGTGGTGGATGGGTTACGGGGGGGGGTACTGGCAATGTGCAGGGATCGGCGTCCTCCGTGATCTAGTGGGTAAAGCTGGGCTTAGTGACTGGGGCTTCCAGCGGTGCCGTCTGAGGCAATGGCCGCGCTGCCGCTCTTGCTTTGAGAGAACACCTCAAAGCAAGAGCGGCAGCACGGCCACTGCCTCAGACGGCACCGCGGGAAGCCCCAGTCACTAAGCCCAGCTTTACCCACTAGATCATGGAGGACGCCGATCCCTGCACGTGTGGTGCGTTCCCTGTGTGACAGTCCGCTATGGCCACCCGGTGAAATATGGTGGCGGTTTTATAGCTGCGGCCGTGACGCGTGTTAGTCACGGCCGTGTGAGTGACTGCCTGGGCTTGCTGAAGGGGCCGGGGTTCCCACGGTGACGGTGCAGCTGTATGGTGCCGGGAGTAAGAAGTGGTCGGTGACTAGTACGTTTATTGCTGTAAGGGTTCCCTGGCAGGCGTCTTTGGAGGGTGAGGGGCTGGAGCTGTGGTCGGTTGAGTTTTTTCCCATCACCGCGGGTGATGGATCATTCGGGGGGGGGGGGGGGACAAGGTGATTACTGCAATGTGCCTCAGTGCTCTTACCTGGTGCAGTGTGCCTCGGAGCTCTTACCTGGTGCAGTGTGCCTCGGTGCTCTTACCTGGTGCAGTGTGCCTCGGTGCTCTTACCTGGTGCAGTGTGCCTCGGTGCCCTTACCGGGTGCAGTGTGCCTCGGTGCCCTTACCGGGTGCAGTGTGCCTCGGTGCCCTTACTGGGTGCAGCGTGCCTCAGTGCTCTTACCGGGCGCATTGTGTATAACGTGCTCTTACCGGGCGCATTGTGTATAACGTGCTCTTACCGGGCGCATTGTGTATAACGTGCTCTTACCGGGCGCATTGTATATAACGTGCTGCTCTACCGGGCGCATTGTGTACAACGCGCTCTGCCTGGCGCAGTGTGTATAAGGCGCTCTGCCTGGAGCAATGTGTATAACGCGCTGTGCCTAGCGCAATGTGTATAACGTGCTCTAAGTGGCGCAATTTGTATAAGTCCTCTACCTGGTGCAAAGTGTATAACGTACTGTACCTGGTGCAAAGTGTATAACGTACTGTACCTGGTGCAAAGTGTATAACGTGCTGTACCTGGCGCAGTGTGCATAGGAGGTTCTACCTGGTGCAATGTGTATAAGCGGCACTACTGTGTGGTGTAATGTGAATTGGCACTATTATGTGGCCACACCCCTTCCCCATGAAGCCACACCCCTAAAATTTTGTGGCGCGCCTTGCCTGTACTTTGCGGTCTGGGAGGTGGGACACCAATTCACTTTCTGCCTAAGAGCATCAAAAGGTCTAGTTACAGCTCTGGTGCAGGGTGTCCTGCACGCTACACAGCCCAGCAGCATCATCGCCCCACCTTGCAACACTTTTGTAGTGTCCAAACAAGATTAAGTTTAAAAAGAACTTTAATTCCGATGGGACCCAGAAAAAGACCGGTAGGACCCCAATTTTTAAAAGTGAGGGATCCCTGGGACCCACTTTTTTTTTGGCTCAGCGCGATCACTGGTGGTCTGGCTCTCCCTATATTACCAGGTACCCACACAAATAAGTAGATAAACAACATAAATGTGGTGCAGCACTCCCGATGTCTAAAACATTGAGTCTTACAGCCTGACAGAAGGTGCAAACACAGGATAACTAGAGGGGGGTTTCCAAATACAATCCACACTCTCCCACTCTCCGGAACATTGGGAAATGGGAAATTAAACTCCCGTTTTATTTCCCATACCCCCCAATTAAAAATTCCCACTTCGACAACCACTGTATGTATGTGTGTATGGGTCTGTTGCTCTATTAAGTAGTTGAAGGTAGGCACTATGACCTCCTTGGAGATAGCCACACCCATGGCACAGGCCACACCCCATATTTAGATTACCCTCACCGCAGCGCTTGTCACACCTCTTACCAAGGCACACAATAGGCCCTTCATAAATTTCAGCTCCAGGCCCATGCAGACCATAATCTGGCACTGGAGTCAGGTCATACCCCTCATCAGGCTTTTGCAGAAGCAGCTGGAGAAATTGAAGGTGGAGCTAAGACGGAGCGATTCCGCAAAGTATGTGGGACTTGTGGATGGAGTCCTTCATTCGCTTTGCCAGGATTCAAGGGTGGTCAATCTGTTGAAATCAGAGCACTACATTTTGGCCACCGTGCTCGATCCTAGGTTTAAAGCCCACATTGTTTCTCTCTTTCCAGCAGAAACAAGTCTGCAGAGGTGCAAAGACCTGCTGGTTAGTAAATTGTCAACTCAAGCGGAACGTGACCCGTCAACAGCTCCTCCAATTTCTCCCACCACTGGGGTTGCAAGGAAAAGCATAATATTTCCTAGCCCACCCGCTGGCGGTGATGCAGGGCAGTCAGGAGCGAAAGCTGACATCTGGTCCGGACTGAAGGACCTGCCAACGATTACTGACATGTCTACTGTCACTGCATATGATTCTGTCACCATTGAAAGAATGGTGGAGGATTATATGAGTGACAGCATCCAAGTAGGCATGTCAGACAGTCCGTACATATACTGGCAGGAAAAAGAGGCAATTTGGAGGCCCTTGCACAAACTGGCTTTAATTTACCTAAGTTGCCCCCCCTCCAGTGTGTACTACGAAAGAGTGTTTAGTGCAGCCGGTAACCTTGTCAGCGATCTGCGTAGGAGGTTACTTCCACAAAATGTGAAGAAGATGATGTTCATCAAAATTAATTATAAAGTCTTCCGGGAAGACCTTTACCAGCAATTGCCTCCAGAAAATACACAGGAACCTGTGATGGTGGATTCCAGTTGGAATTAATTAATACTCAGTGAGGAGGATGTACACAGTGAAAGGGGTGAGGAATCAGAGGATGATGATGAGGTGGACATCTTGCCTCTCTAGAGCCAGTTTGTGCAAGGAGAGATTGATTGCTTCTTTTTTGGTGGGGGCCCAAACAAACCAGTCATTTCAGCCACAGTCGTGTGGCAGACCCTGTCGCTGAAATGATTGGTTTGTTAAAGTGTGCATGTCCTGGTTATACAACATAAGGGTGGGTGGGAGGGCCCAAGGACAATTCCATCTTGCACCTCTTTCTTCTATGCATCATGTGCTGTTTGGGGACTAGTTTTTTTAAGTGCCATCCTGCCTGTAACTGCAGTGCCACTCCTAGATGGGCCAGGTGTTTGTGCCGCACACTTGTGTCGCTTAGCTTGGCTATCCAGCTACAGTACCTCCTTGCACCTCTTTTTCTTCTTTGCATCATGTGTTGTTTGGGGACTAGTTTTTGAATAGTGCCATCTTGTCTGCAACTGCAGTGCCACTCCTAGATGGGACAGGTGTTTGTGCCGCACACTTGTGTCGCTTAGCTTAGTCATACAGCCACCTCAGTGCAACTGTTAGGCCTAAAAACAATATTGTGAGTTGTTCAGAATAGACTGGAAATGATTGTTATTGAGGTTAATAATACTGTAGGAGCAAAATTACCCCCAAATTCTGTGATTTTAGCTGTTTTTTTTTTTTTATCATCCAGATCCAAAACAAAAACATGAAAGGGTGGTTTTGATAAAACCAAGCCAAAACCAAAACACGAAAATGGAATTAGAACCAAAACACGAAAAGTGCTAGTCGCACATCTCTAGTACAAACCCATCCCAAGGTTCCAAGACTTTTTTGTATAATGTCTTTTCTTTTGTTCACGCCTAACATTGTCACATTGTTCCATTTGTTTCATTTATGTTCTGCATCCTTCCAGTTTCAAAGGGGGGATGTAAATGCATGCTGTGCATCATGGGAGATGATGTCATGCCGAGGTGACTCACTTCCTGTTTGTCTCCAGTTACTTCCACTTGGTGTCTGGCTCATGCTGAGTAACGACCTGTATAACACTGATGCTGCAAGTGTCGTCCTGATTTTGTTGTTACGCATCTACACACAGTATTGCCTGCCTCTAACGCCCTCCTTTCCCCCAATACTGCCACAGCTGCTGTCTACCCTTCCCTCCTCTCTATTCCAAGCACTGCCTGCTGCTAACCTCCTCCTTGCCCCCCGAGTACTGCTCCAGCTGCTATATACCCTTATCCACTCTCTACCCCAGTACTGCCTGCCTCTAACCACCTCCTTGCCCTCCCATACTATACCAGCTGCTACCTACCCTTGCCCCCTCCCTATCCCCAGCACTGCCTGCCACTAGACCCCTCCTTGCCCCACAGCACTATCCCAACTGCTGTCTACACTTAAGCCCTCTCTACCCCCTCTACTCCCAGCTCTGTTCCAACTTCTCCCTGCCTCTACCCCAACTGCTACAGTACCTGTCCCGAGCACTGCCCAAGCTGCCACTTCACCCCAGCACTGTCTCAAATGCTGCCTGCCCTTACCCTCCATCATATATGTGATGGGACCCAGAAACCATGGCGTAGGTAGGACCCAAGTTTTTTTTTTAAGGGAGAGGAGTTGTTGGGACCCAAAATTGTTTATCGCTCAGCGTGATTACTGTGAAAGCAGTTATAGAGCCTGATTCAGAGATGTACATAAATCCAATAGTGTTTCTTGGGAAATATTAAGTATCCCTGGGATGTATATGTCGGCACTGCATCTGCTACAGTCCTCCATGTTTTTTTACCACAAAAAAGTAACCCCCATAGGTTTTTATGGGAGCTGCTTTATTGCAGAATTCTCCAAGCATTGTGGAACTAACACTAACACTATTTTTAGATGGCTTTAGCCATTGTAGTCTATTGCCTGCTCCCTGTGTCACGGGCTGGTCTGATTGTGTTCCCGGTAATGACCTGGGTGAGCCAGTGGAGGGCGCAGGGAGGCAGAAGTTAGGTGGCTTGAGATATGGACAAGTCATATGCTGGAGCACTCTGGAAGTTTACACAGTGAGCACAGAGAATTGTCGAGACCTGAAGCAGAGGCGCGGCGTCTAACTCGCCAGGGGTTTTCGCCAGTGACCCCCGCCAGGGGATATGGTCTTCGTTGTGCCTGACGGGCAGTTCGCGGCCCTCTGATCAGGTTCCTCTATGGAGGCTGTGAGACACTCGGGTATACAGGGATGCTTAATACCGGATTATACTGAAGTGCTTAACCATCGATGGTGAGTCCGATGGTGACGTGAAAAGGTAAGTATATCAGAGATGGTGAACTCTGGAGTGCTTGGGTAGCTGAGGATATCCGGGGCCTGTGAGGGGAATCCTGGACTGAGCTCCACAGACTGGTAACACACCGAGATGGAGATAATGGAAGTCTCTGGCGGCAGGAAAGTAACCAGGAAAGGCAGGTACAGCAGGACACAGGTAAATGGATCTCTGGAGCTAGCCTGGAGCCTTGAGAGCGACGCTGTAGAACTTGCAGGAGAACTGACAAGTTGTTCAAGTCAATGAGGACTCTGGGAAGCCTGCTTATATCCCCCCAGAAGGATGCTTATTGGTTGCTGCCGGCAGCAGCAGCAGCATGCACAGAACCAGGAAGTAATTACCTGGATCATGTGACTCTGCCAGAGTCAGTGGAAATCATGCTAGTAACCACAGAAAGCACCAGCGGCTGATTTGCGGCACAGAATACAGCAGCGTGCCGGTAAGTGGTGTGCGCGAGCAGTGCGTGAACTGTGGTTCCTGACAACCTGTTGGCGATCCGTAATCTCTTATTGCCTCCATAAATTGCAATAACAAATTATAATCACCTGGTCTACAACCCGATGATTCATAAATATGTACCATTGTGTGGAAAAGAAAAGCTGGGTACACATTAGACGATCAATTGTCTGATACAATCCACACTGGAACGATATACTGTAACAATGTATCGGCCATATTGTCTAAAGTCCAGTACCCACGGGCCGATGTGGGAGAGATGTGTACGGAGCGAACCGCTCAGCACACATCTCTCCCGCCACTCAGCACAGCGCGATCTGTGCTGAGCGTGAGGGGGGATACGGGTGTCCGCTCATTTCACCCAGCGGTGAAATGAGCGACCTGCTAGATTGGCCTGCATGGCAGGCCAATCTAGCACCAGCGATAGCGATGCGCGGGGCAGCGCATCGCTATCGCTGTATGGGGTACACACGGAGCGATCCTGCTTAAATTCTAAGCAATCTAGTCAGATTGCTTAGAATATCGCTCCGTGAGTACCCCCCTTAATGCATAATTTTTCAAGTGTGCCGCGGAGTTCAGTTCAACTGCAGGACTGGACAGCGCTGGGCTCTTCTGGGAGACTCAGGTGCACCTACAAAGTTTTTTTTTAAATATATACTGTGCAAGAACTTCAGTCCCACAGGGGTTCTGTGTATATATCATAAAAGTCTAATACTGATATTAAGAATAATGACTTGGTAAAGACGAGTATAACAAAAGCAGTTTATTTTGTGGAGAGAACTAAATGAATTATTTCCAGAGTTGGATATGTATGTTTGCTAGAGATGTGCGGCTGGCACTTTTCGTGTTTTGTGTTTTGGTTTTGGTTCTATTCTAATTCCACTTTCAAGTTTTGGTTTTGGCTTGGTTTTGCCAAAACCACCCTTTCGTGTTTTGGTTTTGGTTTTGGATCTAGATGACTTTTGCAAAAAACATAAAAACTTTGCTAATTTTGCTCCTACAGTATTATTAACCTCAATAACATTCATTTCCACTCATTTCCAGTCTATTCTGAACACCTCACAATATTATTTTTAGGCCTAAAAGTTGCACCGAGGTGGCTGTATGACCAAGCTAAGCGACACAAGTGTGCGGTACAAACACCTGGCCCATCTAGGAGTGGCACTGCAGTGTCAGACAGGATGGCACTTTTCAAAAACTAAGCCCCAAACAGCACCTCATGCAAAGATGTAGAAGAGGTGCAATGAGGTAGATGTATGACTAAGCCAAGCGACACAAACAATTCCCACTGGAATTATAGTCCATATTACTGGAATTATATGTCCAAATCACTGGAATTAAATGGCAAAATCACTGGAATTAAATGGCAAAATCAATGGAATGATACTGCAAAATCACGGTAATTATACGTCCAAATCACTGGATTTATACGTCCAAATCACTGGAATTATATGTCCAAATCACTGGAATTATATGTCCAAATCACTGGAATTATATGTCCAAATCACTGGAATTAAATGGCAAAATCACTGGAATTATACTACAAAATCACTGGAATTATACTGCAAAATCACTGGAATTAAATGGCAGTACTACTGGACATATACGGAAGTGTCAGACAGGGTGGCACTTTAAAAAAAATAGTCCCCAAACAGCACATCATGCCAAGAAGTAAAAGAGAGCAATGAGGTAGCTGTATGATTAAGCTAAGCGACACAAGTGTGCGGCACAAACACCTGGCCCATCTAGGGTTGGCACTGCAGTCCCACTGCACTAATGGTGGATACTGGACGCACGTCTAACATCAGCATAGTTGTTTATGGCCTCAGTAATCAGCTTTGCAACATATATATATATATGTTATATATGTATATATATATGTATATGTATATGTATATATATATATATATATATATATATATACGGCAGTAACACTGGACTGGAGTTATACGCCAGTACCACTGTAATTATACGGCAGGATCACTGGATTTATACAGCAGGATCACTGTAATCATAAGACAGTATAACTGTAATTATACGGCAGGATTACTGGAATTATATGGCAGGATCACTGGAATTAAATAGCAAAATCACTAGAATTATACGTCCAAATCACTGGAATTAAATGGCAAAATCACTGGAATTAAACATCCAAATCACTGGAATTATATGTCCAAATCACTGGAATTATACGTCCAAATCACTGGAATTATACGTCCAAATCACTGGAATTATACGTCCAAATCACTGGAATTATATGTCCAAATCACTGGAATTAAATGGCAAAATCTCGGTATTGCCTGCCTAGTGAAGTGGAATCTAGATGGAATTTGGTATCGGGGACACAATAACTCCTTCAATTGTCTAAATCCCACTGCACTAATGGCGGAATACCGGATGGACGTCTAACACCAACATAAGTGTCAAGGCCTCAGTTATGAGGGCTTCCATCGTCATGTGAAGCTGAACCACTAGTTATGAACATAGGCCAGGGCCTCAGCCGTTCCTTGCCACTCCGTATCGTAAATGGCACATTGGCAAGTTTACGTTTCTCCTCAGACCATTTAAATTTCTTTTTTTGGGTCTTTTTACTGAACTTTTGCTTTTTGGATTTTACATACCCTCTACTATCACATTGGGCATCGGCCTTGGCAGACGACTATGGCATTTCATTGTCTATGTCATGGCTAGTGGCAGCAGCTTCAGCACTAGGAGGAAGTGGTTCTTGATCTTTCACTATTTTATCCTCCAAATTTTTGTTCCCCATTATTTTTCTGGAGTTATATAACAATATGCGGCACAGGAATGACTGATGGCCGATGCACAGGACACTACCACTGGTCTGATGCAGCACAACACAGCAACACTGTAAGGGACTTATTGTTGTTGTTATTATTATTATACGGCAGCAGTGGACATATAGCAGCAGTGTATACCACTGTAACTGCCTGGTCACTGGAATGACTGATGGCCAGGAAAGGAGAAAATCAAATGGAGGAATAATAAGACTTAAGACAGAGTGAGAATTTGGTGGAGGGAGACAAGGCAATAGCAGATCACCTAAATCATTATTTTTGCTCAGTATTTACTACAGAAGGAGAAGGGAAGGGGCCACAGTTAAGCTGCAAGGACATTCATAAAAATAAGGTAGATGAAACTACATTTACAGAAGAGATGTCCTAACAGAACTTTCAAAACTAAAAGTGAAAAAATCAATGGGGCCAGATGGGATACACCAAAGGATACTAAAATAGCTAAAAGTTGTGCTGGAGGCACCATTAACAGAATTATTTAACCAGTCACTAAATACAGGTGCCATTCCAGAGGACTGGAAAAGAGCGAATGTAGTTCCACTGTACAAAAGTGGAAGCAAGGAAGAAGCAAGTAACTACAGACCAGTAAGCCATACATCAGTAGTAGGGAAAGTAATGGAAAAACTATTAAAAGAAAGAGTTGTGGAATATCTTAAATCAAACAACTTACAGGATCCAAAACAGCATGGTTTTACTGGTGGGAGATCATGCCAAACAAATCTTATTGACTTTTTTGACTCTGTGATGAAAATAATAGATCAGTGGTCTCCAACCCTAATTGGGGTGGGAGCTACTTTCGGAAAATAAAACCTCTGAAGGAGCTACCCCCTCCCCCAATGTGCGTGCGTTCCTGTGAAAGTGGGTGTGGCCTCACAAAAGTGGGTGTGGACTCACAACTACAAGTAATGCCTCCCCCCGCGTAGTGCCAGATACACAAATAATGCCCCTCAGCAGTGCCAAAAATACAAATAATGCCTCCCAGCAGTGCCAGATACACAAATAATGCCTCCAGCAGTGCCAGTTACACAAATAATGCCCCCTGCAGTGCCAGATACAATGCCCCCACCAGTGCCAGATACAATTCCCCCCCGCAGTGCCATTTAAACTGCCCTCCACAGCGCCAGATAAAATGCCCCCCGCAGTGTCCGATACAGTGCTCCACACATGCTAACCCTTGCTGGCTTCTTCTACTGCCGCCGATGCTGCGCCTCTCTTGTGAAGTCCGGAGAGCGGCTGCGCTGAGGCTGACAGAGTCTCCGGCGGCGGGCATTTAAAATATGGTGCTGGTAAGTGAACCAATCAAAACTCACGGTCCGGCAGCCAATTAGGTGTCGCCACTGCCGGTTCACGAGCTCTGATTGGCTGACGGCTGGCACCATAATAAAAATGAAGGGAGGAGGACTGCCAGTGACTGCCCAAGCCCTTGCGCTCTGTGAGCTACCGAAAATACTACAGAGAGCTACCGGTAGCTCGCGAGCTATGGGTTGGAGATCACTGTAATAGATCAAGGGGGAGCTGTAGATGTAGCATATCTAGACTTTAGTAAGGCATTTGACACTGTCCCACATCGCAGACTGCTTAATAAACTTAAAGGCGTGGGGGTGGATTATAAAACAGTTAAATGGATAAGAACCTGGTTGCAGGATAGAAACAGACAGTTGTAGTAAATGGAGTGCAATGTTTGGAAGGAAATGTTACTAGTGGAGTACCCCAGGGATCTGTACTTGGACCAGTTCTCTTTAATATCTTTGTTGGTGACATTGCAAATTGTATTAAAGGGAAAGTATGCCTTTTTGCAGATGATACAAAGATTTGCAACAGGGTAGACACACCGGGAGGGGTAAAACAAATGATTGATGACCTAGCTAGGCTTGAGAAATGGTCAAGAACGTGGCAACTACAGTTTAATGCTAAAAAAAATGCAAAATCATGCACTTGGGTCTCAAAAACCCAAAGGCTAAATATAGTATCAAGGGTACTATAATGGAAACTACTGAGGAGTAAAGGGATTTAGGAGTCACTGGGGGGTCATTCCGAGTTGTTCGCTCGCAAGCTGATTTTCGCAGATTTGGTCACGCTAAGCCGCCGCCTACTGGGAGTGAATCTTAGCATCTTAAAATTGCGAACGATGTATTCGCAATATTGCGATTACACACCTCGTAGCAGTTTCTGAGTAGCTCCAGACTTACTCGGCATCTGCGATCAGTTCAGTGCTTGTCGTTCCTGGTTTGACGTCACAAACACACCCAGCGTTCGCCCAGACACTCCCCCGTTTCTCCAGCCACTCCTGCGTTTTTTCCGGAAACGGTAGCGTTTTTTCCCACACGCCCATAAAACGGCCTGTTTCCGCCCAGTAACACCCACTTCCTGTCAATCACATTACGATCGCCAGAACGATGAAAAAGCCGTGAGTAAAATTCCTAACTGCATAGCAAATTTACTTGGCGCAGTCGCAGTGCGAACATTGCGCATGCGCACTAAGCGGAAAATCGCTGCGATGCGAAGATTTTTACCGAGCGAACAACTCGGAATGACCCCCACTATTTCAAGTGACTTAAAGGCAGGAATGCAACAAAGCAATGAGAAAGACAAGTCAGATGCTTGGTTGCATAACCAGAGGAGTAAGTAGCAGGAAAGAAGAAGTAATAATGCCACTGTATAGGTCATTGGTACGGCCTCATCTTGAATACTTTGTCCAGTTCTGAAGGATATAAATACATTAGAGAGTGTACAAAGAAGGGCAACTAAAATGGTGCATGGCCTACATAACAAAACTTACCCAGAAAGGCTAAAAGATCTTAACATGTATAGTTTGGAGGAGAGAAGGGAAAGGGGGGACATGATAGAAACTTTCAAATATACCAAGGGTTTTAACAAAGTTCAGGAGGGAAACATTCTTCATAGGAAGAGGAGTATGAGAACTCGAGGACATACACCGAAACTGGAGGGAGGCAGGTCACTTTTTTCCGATGTTTCACCAATATTTTTTACAGGCTATCCTATTAAATCGCCTGTAAAAAAAAATACATTATCTCCCGAAAACACACAGGTTCAGTAAAAAACTTTGGGGGTGATTCAGACCTGATCGTAGCTGTGCTAAACTTAGCGCAGCTACAATCATCTACACTGACATGTGGGGGGGGACGCCCAGCACAGGGCTAGTCCACCCCGCATGTCAGGCCAGGCCCCACCGCACAAGTACAAAAGCATTGCACAGCGGCGATACTTTTGTACTTGAAGAGTAACTCCCAGCCAGCGCAGCTTCTGCATGCTGGCCGGGAGTTACTCGTCGTTGTGATGGCAGCCACTGCAGCCCACCCTGTGTTGGCCGGACCGTGCCCACAAAATGGCGGCCAAACGTGCCGCCCCCTCCCGCCCAGCGACTGCCTCTGCCTGTCAATCAGGCAGAGGCCATCGCTGGGCTACGACAGCCGTCAGCTGTCTAGCATGCGCCAGCGCACTGCGGCGCCAGCACATGCGCACTTCTGACCTGATCGCTGCACTGCGATGAACGGCAGCGTGCGTACAGGTCAGAATGACCCCCTGTGTGTTTTTGGTAGAAACAGCCCCGTTCTCGCATAAAAACTTTGCTGTTTCCGGGGATTTGCCTGAGGCAAGTGAAACAAAATCCCCGATAACCGCAATGACCTGCAGTGTCCCTTGCCTGCCGCAGCAGGCTGGGACTTCAGGGAAGGTGCCGTGGGAGCCGCACTTGGCACTGTGACCCCCGGCGGGGGAAACCAGGGTAGCGCCATGACCTGCTTCCCCCGGCAGCGGTCATGACGGGGAAGCGGTCATGTGACTGGGGGAAGCCGGAGGTAAATTGCTGCACTGGGAGCTATCAGGAGCCGGCACCCAGTGCAGCAACAGGTAACCCCCGATAAGCCACTGATCGTGCCGGCTTATCGGGGCTAATAGGATAGCCCCCGGCAGGACAATTAGCCCTGGTAAATTACTGGGGCTAATTGGATATCCCCCTTAGAGACTCATCACAAAATCTCCTGAACCGTAGGGAGGGACTAGGAACTTGAAATTTGTACAGTAACTTGCTTTAGTGACGTAGGCACCCACTACGAAGGGATTTTTTTAAAATTCCACCTACAAAGGGGTTAAAAGGGGTGAGATAATTCCCCCCTCACAGAGGAGAGTTAAGTCAGCCCACACAGCCGGGGCTACTGTATAAAGAATGCATGGTGCCGGCGATACCAAGTTGCTGAAGGGGGAGGACACAACACTCTGTTCCTGGACTTCCTTGCAGTGGCAGTTGCAGAGCACTCCATTATTCAAATAGGGGAGCCACATCAACTGCCTTCGCTAAACACTGTCAAATATCGCTGGGTGCAGACAGACTACATATATATTTGAACAAATGTATTCATAAAATATGTTAATTCGCAATCAGTTAAAAATTGAAATTGATTAGAGCTAATAATAATTTAATTCAACAAAGAATCCGCACTCAGCATATAATATATAATATATAATAGTCCCGCAATACTAGTGCACTAGTAGATGACACAATAACCGGTATATGATTTTGAATAGAACCAATGATCCATCAGTCTAATATAATTAGTATGGCAAACGACTTGATATGGAATTATTTATATAGCACTTTAGAAACAGTTCCAAACTGGATGATTTCTTTTAATCTGTGTAGCAATGGTCTTCTTGCTAATAAATATACCGGTTCAGTTAAGGTATCATACTCGAATTACGTGAAGTGAAGTATAGGTGCTCCGTCCGTCACTCTCTCACTGTGACCGGTAGCCGGAGCTAAATTGCTTACCGCTTCCACAGATGTCCCAGCGGCACTGACCATGAACCGGGCGCCGCTCTTTCTGGCGGCTCGACCTCCCGTTCTCCTGCCGGATCAGTATGGCAGGATATTTCATCCACTGCCGCCTCCAAAATGGATCGATGGTGCTCTTAATGATTTGAGCACTGTAGATTCCAGATGGATCAAATGAAAGCCACGGTCCCCGTATGGCAAGCGGGACCAATGCAGGTGGCTACGGAGCTGGTCAATCAATTCCGGCAGAGATTAAAGGTGTAAATTAGATAACTCGTAGGACTGACGAGTGCCTGGATCCAAAGGATCCAGGCACTCGTCAGTCCTACGAGTTATCTAATTTACACCTTTAATCTCTGCCGGAATTGATTGACCAGCTCCGTAGCCACCTGCATTGGTCCCGCTTGCCATACGGGGACCGTGGCTTTCATTTGATCCATCTGGAATCTACAGTGCTCAAATCATTAAGAGCACCATCGATCCATTTTGGAGGCGGCAGTGGATGAAATATCCTGCCATACTGATCCGGCAGGAGAACGGGAGGTCGAGCCGCCAGAAAGAGCGGCGCCCGGTTCATGGTCAGTGCCGCTGGGACATCTGTGGAAGCGGTAAGCAATTTAGCTCCGGCTACCGGTCACAGTGAGAGAGTGACGGACGGAGCACCTATACTTCACTTCACGTAATTCGAATATGATACCTTAACTGAACCGGTATATTTATTAGCAAGAAGACCATTGCTACACAGATTAAAAGAAATCATCCAGTTTGGAACTGTTTCTAAAGTGCTATATAAATAATTCCATATCAAGTCGTTTGCCATACTAATTATATTTGATGGATCATTGGTTCTATTCAAAATCATATACCGGTTATTGTGTCATCTACTAGTGCACTAGTATTGCGGGACTATTATATATTATATACAGTATTATATGCTGAGTGCGGATTCTTTGTTGAATTAAATTATTATTAGCTCTAATCAATTTCAATTTTTAACTGATTGCGAATTAACATATTTTATGAATACATTTGTTCAAATATATATGTAGTCTTTCTGCGCTCTCTCTTTTTCTTTTTTTTCTAATTGTCCAGGGTGTGCTAATACCCTTTTCCCTTGAGAGCAGCAGACAGCATTTCAACTTAGGATCAGTAGGGCGCCTTTTCTTTGTTTTTTCTTCAAATATCGCTGGGTGTTGCTCCCCTATTTGAACAATGGACTGCTCTGCAATTGCCACTGGCAAGGAAGTGCAGCCTTATGGTTCAGGAGCTTTGTGATGAGTCAGTGGTATTTGCCTTTTATACATATATAGATTTCAAATATAAGTACTTAACCAACCTATTTCCAGTCAGGAGAGGATAGTGTCTCAATTGTCAGAGGGTTACCTGTCACTTGAACTAAACATTGCTGAACCTCTCAGAGAGCAATAAGAGAAAAGGAGCGATAGATATTTTGACTCTTCAATCCATTAAAGGAAAGCTTGATAGTCAGCAACTGCTTATATGCTGTGTAAAGGGTACAGACAGCTCTCCCAGTGACCTTAAGCGTTGTGCGAAAATCTTTACCTTTTTACCTCAAAGGAGGATCCCTAAGGAGAGTGAGAAGCTACAGTAAGTAAGGAAACCTAGGGCCCTTTGGAATAGAGTCAGCCTATCCCTGCAAACCTTACATATTTACAGCACTGAGCAGAACAGCATCAGAGGCGGAACAGGGCAGAGAAGGAGGCGGATTATTCTCAGCGCTAGCCTTTGACTATATCAATCCGGGGAAGGCCCGTCTGGAGGTGCGGCCTGACAAAGATTAGCAGCGGCAGGCGGAGCATGTCCTGTTGTAAGTTACATTAGTTTACCAGGAAGTCCTTAAAAAATGTAAGAAATACTTACATATATATATGTAAGCCCCATTGAAGGCTGCAGGTAATTAGCTACCAATTGGTGCCAGGTATAATCTATTTTTGTGTGCTATAATAGATCTACCTCGTCTAGGTAGACTGTCAATAGGTCAATAATATATGATTGACATACGTTAGGTCAAGAGGTACAAAATGTCAACAGTGGTTAAGGTGAACATGTAGAAAAGGTCGAGGGTGAAAAGGTTGACATGACAATGGTCAACACAAAAATGGCCGACATATGTGTTTTGGCCCAAATATTTTATATTTCATGTTCTTTGACCACCATCGATAGAACCATAGACCCTCGCAGGTTCACTCCAGTCATCACGATTTGTACAAGGTTACTATTCCAAGCAAATGTTGGAAAAACATGAAAAAATAAAAAAGTGTTGATCATTGTCATGTCGACCACTGTACCTATCAACTTTTCACCTGTCAACCTCTTGTACCTGTCTACCATATGGTGTCGCTCTATTGCCTGTCTACACAGACATTGTAGAGATATCGGGCCCGATTCAGTAAGGATTGCAAATTCTGCTAATTAGCAGAATTTTCAATCCTTTTGCTAACATGCTAGGGGCCGCCCATCGCAGGGCAAGGTCGCCCAGCATGCTGACCGCCGCCTCCCCCCCCCCCCCCTTCAACAAGCAGAAATTGCTAACGCATCGCAATTTCTGGTTGTTAGCAGAAACAGAGGATGCCTCCTGCTGGCGTAGCCCGCGCTCCTGAATAGGGATGCGGTCCTGAAAAGGGATGGGGTCTCGGAAAAAGAGACAGAACCTCGGAAAAAGGTGCTGTGCCTCACAGGACATCCATCCCCCCCTCTCAATCACGTCACTGTGGGGGCATGCCCAGCGCTCTCTGAGATGCTGAGCTGCCCCCAGGCTCCCCCCCAACACTGTGAATAGATGCAGTGTGTCTATTCTCTTCCACTCCTGCGATTTGTGTGCCCCTGCTGGCCGTGGGTGGGACAGCGGGACAGTCAGGCTGAATGCGGAGCAGTTGGGAGATATGTTCTTGTCACAATGTAGTCTAATGTGCATCCACACAGATTATAGCTTAAATTCATCTGAACGAGAGTATGTTGTAAGCAATGAGATACGGAGAGGAAGCATTACTACCAGATTAGGATCCTGATGACGAGGTCTAAGGGACAAATGTGGGGCATGATGACCTGATTAGCTGTGTCTTGGAGAGTAAGCAATTATTATTTCAAAATAAAAACACCTACAATAAAGTAGCCCCCCTGGCGCTAATACACTTAGATTTGATTAATTTGGATTCATTTAAAGGTATATGTCCCAAGTCTGCATGCAGCTCACTATAAGCAGGGGGACTCCTCAACCCCCCACCCGAAATCAAGAAAAACTAAGAAAAAAGAAATATAGACAGCGCTTGCAGACTTCTTATTATAATAATAAATGTATTAGTTTATTTTATCTTATTATTAATTCTCTATTAGTACCATTATAACAACAAGATGAAAAATATAGTAAAATCCTTCCCTTGCCTTTACAACTAATTTGCATACAAAAATATAACTAAAACCACAATGACATAAGGACATTTTTTTCCCCTGACACATCTAATAGAATCATTCAATGCTCTGCTCCATATATAGTTTAACTAACCCTCTTAGTGCACAAAAGATACAACAGTTGCAATAAATTCACAGTGTTTCACTTAGTTGCTACAAGCTGCAACAGCTGAGTCCGTTGTTCAATCTCTTATTTTCACTCAGAATAGTGCTGTATCCTTTCCTTAATAATTTAATATTAAGTCAGATGTTATATGGGCACTGAGTCAGAAGGAGATAAAATATGATGAAAACTTGCTTTCAATAGTGCATCTTACTTGTAACGTTCAGCAGCTTTTTAGCTCCCTTAGAATTGATGCTAATCTGTTTATAGCAGCAATAGATTAGTCACTTGTATATACATGCATGTAAAATACTTGAAGCAGTAGAATTAATGAATATCACCACGGATTTTATAGAACATGGCCATGTTATAATTGATTACCACTGCGCCTTCTGGGTTCCGTTTTGTAGTCCTCCCGGCTCTGGTGCCAAATACCCTTTTATAGCGAGCCTTATCCGGAGATGTGTCTGAATTCCTTCCCAGTGCTGGACGCAGGAGGTAAATAGAGTTGTCACTGGCAGGTCAGGTACAGAGACGCGTTTCACTGCCTCCTCTCATCGGCAGCTTCCTCAGTCTGGAAGGAACTGCACTGGGAAGGAATTCAGACACATCTCTGGATAAGGCTCGCTATAAAAGGGTATTTGGCACCATAGCCGGGAGGACTACAAAACGGAACCCAGAAGGCGCAGTGGTAATCAATTATAACATGGCCATGTTCTATAAAATCCGTGGTGATATTCATTAATTCTACTGCTTCAAGTATTTTACATGCATGTATATACAAGTGACTAATCTATTGCTGCTATAAACAGATTAGCATCAATTCTAAGGGAGCTAAAAAGCTGCTGAACGTTACAAGTAAGATGCACTATTGAAAGCAAGTTTTCATCATATTTTATCTCCCTCTGACTCAGTGCCCATATAACATCTGACTTAATATTAAATTATTAAGGAAAGGATACAGCACTAGTCTGAGTGAAAATAAGAGATTGAACAACGGACTCAGCTGTTGCAGCTTGTAGCAACTAAGTGAAACACTGAATTTATTGCAACTGTTGTATCTTTTGTGCACTAAGAGGGTTAGTTAAACTATATATGGAGCAGAGCATTGAATGATTCTATTAGATGTGTCAGGGGAAAAAAATTCCTTATGTCATTGTGGTTTTAGTTATATTTTTGTATGCAAATTAGTTGTAAAGGCAAGGGAAGGATTTTACTATATTTTTTATCTTGTTGTTATAATGGTACTAATAGAGAATTAATAATAAGATAAAATAAACTAATAAATTAATTATTATTTCAGATGTTTTATACCACGCTTGAGGGTATTTTGTTTTATTTTGCCACAGACACATGTTTAAAAAAATAAGATTTTAAACCTACTGGTAAATCTTTTTCTCGTAGTCCGTAGAGGATGCTGGGGACTCCGTAAGGACCATGGGGATAGACGGGCTCCGCAGGAGACATGGGCCCTTTAAGAAAGACTTTAGGTATGGGTGTGCACTGGCTCCTCCCTCTATGCCCCTCCTCCAGACCTCAGTTAGAGAAACTGTGCCCAGAGGAGACGGACAGTATGAGGAAAGGATTTTTGTTAATCCAAGGGCAAGATTCATACCAGCCACACCAATCACACCGTATAACTTGTGATATACTAACCAGTTAACAGTATGAAACCAACCTAGCATCAGTCCAAGACCGATGAAAACTATAACATAACCCTTATGTAAGCAAAACTATATACAAGTCTTGCAGAAGTAGTCCGCACTTGGGACGGGCGCCCAGCATCCTCTACGGACTACGAGAAAAAGATTTACCGGTAGGTTTAAAATCTTATTTTTTCTTACGTCCTAGAGGATGCTGGGGACTCCGTAAGGACCATGGGGATTATACCAAAGCTCCCAAACGGGCGGGAGAGTGCGGATGACTCAGCAGCACCGATTGAGCAAACAGGAGGTCCTCCTCAGCCAGGGTATCAAACTTATAGAACTTTGCAAAGGTGTTTGTACCCGACCAAGTAGCAGCTCGGCATAGTTGTAATGCCGAGACCCAAGACGAGCCCACCTTCCTAGTGGAATGGGCCTTGACCGATTTCGGTAACGGCAATCCAGCCGTAGAATGCGCCTGCTGAATCGTGTTACAGATCCAGCGAGCAATAGTCTGCTTTGAAGCAGGGGCGCCAACCTTGTTGGCTGCATATAAGACAAACAGTGCTTCTGTTTTTCTGACTCTAGCCGTTCTGGCCACGTAAATTTTCAAAGCCCGAACTACATCAAGGGACTCGGAATCCACCAAGTCTGCCGTAGCCACAGGCACCACAATAGGTTGGTTCATATGAAAAGATGACACCACCTTAGGCAAGAATTGAGGACGGGTCCGCAATTCCGCTCTATCCATATGGAAAACCAGATAGGGACTTTTATGAGACAAAGCCGCCAATTCCGACACTCGCCTAGCCGAAGCCAAGGCCAATAACATGACCACCTTCCAAGTGAGATATTTTAACTCCACCGTTTGAAGTGGTTCAAACCAGTGCGACTTAAGGAAACTCAACACCACGTTAAGGTCCCAAGGCGCCACCGGAGGTATAAAAGGAGGCTGAATATGCAGCACTCCCTTCACAAAAGTCTGTACTTCTGGGAGAGAGGCCAATTCCTTTTGAAAGAAAATGGACAAGGCCGAAATCTGAACCTTAATAGAGCCTAATTTTAGGCCCAAATTCACTCCAGTCTGTAGGAAGTGAAGGAAATGGCCCAGATGGAATTCTTCCGTAGGAGCATTGCTGGCCTCACACCAAGAAACATATTTTCGCCATATACAGTGATAATGTTTAGCTGTCACGTCCTTCCTAGCCTTTATCAGCATAGGAATGACCTCATCCGGAATGCCTTTTTCCCCTAGGATCCTGCGTTCAACCGCCATGCCGTCAAACGCAGCAGCGGTAAGTCTTAGAACAGACAGGGCATACCAGGTCCTTCGTGGCCAATCTGGAACAATGAGAATTGTTCTCACTCCTCTTTTTCTTATTATTCTCAACACCTTGGGTATGAGAGGAAGAGGAGGAAACACATAGACCGACTGGAACACCCACGGTGTCACTAGGGCATCTACAGCTACCGCCTGAGGGTCTTTTGATCTGGCGCAATACCTCTGTAGCTTTTTGTTGAGGCGGGATGCCATCATGTCTATCTGGGGCAGTCCCCACTGACTTGCAATCTGTACGAAGACTTCCTGATGAAGTCCCCACTCTCCTGGATGCAGGTCGTGTCTGCTGAGAAAGTCTGCTTCCCAGTTGTCCACTCCCGGAATGAACACTGCTGACAGTGCGCTTACATGATTTTTCCGCCCAGCGAAGAATCCTGGCGGCTTCCGCCATTGCCACTCTGCTTCTTGTGCCGCCTTGGCGGTTTACATGAGCCACTGCGGTGATGTTGTCTGACTGGATCAGAAGTGGTCAGTCGCGCAGTAAGGTCTCCGCTTGACGTAGGGCGTTGTATATGGCCCTCAGTTCCAGGATGTTGATGTGAAGACAAGTCTCTTGACTGGACTAAAGACCTTGGAAGTTTCTTCCCTGTGTGACTGCTCCCCAACCTCGGAGGCTCGCGTCCGTGGTCACCAGGATCCAGTCCTGAATGCCGAACCTGCGGCCTTCTAGAAGGTGAGCACTCTGCAGCCACCACAGGAGAGATACCCTGGCTCTGGAGGACAGGGTGATCAACCGATGCATTTGTCCAATAGGTCCCATTGAAAAGTCCTCGCATGGAACCTGCCGAAGGGAATGGCTTCGTATGATGCTACCATCTTTCCCAGGACTCGAGTGCAGTGATGCACTGACACCTGTTTTGGCTTCAATAAGTTCCTGACTAGAGTCATGAGTTCCTGAGCTTTTTCTATCAGAAGATAAACCTTTTTCTGGTCTGTATCCAGAATCATGCCCAAGAAAGTCATACGAGTCGTAGGAACCAACTGCGACTTCGGGATGTTGAGAATCCAGCCGTGTTGCTGTAACACCTTCAGTGAAAGTGACACGCTGTTCAGTAACTGCTCTCTTGATCTCGCTTTTATGAGGAGATCGTCCAAGTACGGGATAATTGTGAAACCTTGCTTGCGCAGGAGCACCATCATTTCCGCCATTACCTTGGTGAAAATCCTCGGGGCCACGGAAAGCCCAAACGGCAACGTCTGAAATTGGTAATGACAATCCTGTACCGCAAATCTCAGGTACGCCTGATGAGGTGGATATATGGGAACATGAAGGTATGCATCCTTTATGTCCAGAGATACCATAAAATCCCCCCCTTCCAGGCTGGCGATGACCGCTCTGAGCGATTCCATCTTGAACCTTCAAGTATAGGTTCAGGGATTTTAAATTTAAAATGGGTCTGACCGAATCGTCCGGTTTCGGGACCACAAATAGAGTTGAGTAATATCCCTTCCCTTGTTGAAACAGGGGAACCTTGACCCCACCTGTTGATGATACAATTTGTGAATTGCATTTAACACTATCTCCCTTTCCGGGGGAGAAGCTGGTAGGGCCGATTTGAAAAACCGGCGAGGAGGCACCTCTTCGAATTCCAGCTTGTAACCCTGGGAAAACAATTTCTATTGCCCAGGGATCCACCTGTGAGTGAACCCAGATGTGGCTGAAAATTCGAAGACGTGCCCCCACTGGGGCGGACTCCTGTAGGGGAGCCCCAGCGTCATGCGGTGGATTTTGTAGAGGCCGGGGAGGACTTCTGTTCCTGGGAACTAGCTGTGTTATGCAGCTTTTTTCCTCTGCCCTTACCTCTGGCAAGAAAGGACGCACCTCGTACTTTCTTGTTTCTTTGTGATCGAAAGGACTGTATTTGACAATGTGGTGCTTTCTTAGGCTGTGAGGGAATATAAGGTAGAAAATTTGATTTACCCGCTGTAGCCGTGGAGACCAGGTCCGAGAAACCTTCCCCAAACAATTCATCACCCTTGTAAGGTAAAACCTCCATATGGCTTTTTGAGTCGGCATCACCTGTCCATTGCCGGGTCCATAGGACTCGTCTAGCAGAAATGGACATCGCGTTTATTCTAGAACCCAGTAGACTAATGTCTCTTTGAGCATCTCTTATATATAAGACCGCATCTTTTATATGCCCTAGGGTCAATAAAATGGTATCCTTATCTAGGGTCTCAATATCCGCTGATAAGGTATCTGTCCATGCTGCTACCGCGCTACAAACCCAGGCCGACGCAATCGCCGGTCTGAGTAAGGTACCAGAATGTGTGTAAATGGACTTCAGGATAACCTCCTGCTTGCGGTCAGCTGGGTCCCTGAGGGTAGCCGTATCTTGGGATGGCAGCGCTACCTTTTTGTATAAGCGTGTTAATGCCTTATCCACCTTAGGGGAGGATTCCCACCGTATCCTGTCCGTTGGCGGGAAAGGATACGCCATAAGAATCCTTTTGGGAATCTGCAGTTTTTTGTCTGGAGATTCCCAAGCTTTTTCACATAATTCATTCAACTCATGTGAGGGGGGAAAGGTTACCTCAGGTTTCTTCCCCTTATACATGTGTACCCTCGTGTCAGGGACAGGGGGTTCCTCTGTGATATGCAAAACATATTTTATTGCAATGATCATATATCGAATACATTTAGCCACTTTTGGCTGTAATTTTGCATCATCGTAGTCGACACTGGAGTCAGAATCCATGTCGGTATCTGTGTCTACAATTTGGGATAGTGGGCGCTTTTGAGACCCCGAAGGTCCCTGCGACATAGGGACAGACATGGGTTGACTCCCTGGCTGTTCCCTAGCTTCAGCTTTGTCTAATCTTTTGTGCAATAAATTTACATTAGCACTTAAAACCTTCCACATATCCATCCAGTCAGGTGTCGGCGTTGTCGACGGAGACACCACACTCATTCTCCCCCCCCCCCCCCCCTGAAAGCCTTCTACCTCAGACATGTCGACACATGCGTACTGACACACCACACACTCAGGGAATCCTCTTATCTGAAGACAGTTCCCCCACAAGGCCCTTTGGAGAGACAGAGAAAGAGTATGCCAGCACACACCCCAGCGCTATATGACCCAGGAAAAAACACTATATAAATATATGTTTACCCAGTAGCGCTGTATGTACATGTATGATTGCGCCAAATTATGTGCCCCCCCCTACTTCAAAACCCTCTTTCACCATGGATAAGCAGGGGAGAGTCCGGGGAGCTTCCTCTCAGCGCTGTGCTGTGGAGAAAATGGCGCTGGTGAGTGCTGAGGGAGATTCCCCGCCCCCTCGGCGGCGGGCTTCTGTCCCGCTCAAATATACTGAAAACTGGCGGGGGCTCATCATATATACAGTGCCCAACTGTATCTATGTCTATTTTTGCCAGAAAGAGGTTTATATGCTGCCCAAGGCGCCCCACCCCCCCCTGCGCCCTGCACCCTTACAGTGACTGCCATGTGTGAGGTGTATGGGAGCAAAGGCGCACAGCTTCACCGCTGTGCGTTACCTCAGTGAAGATTATGAAGTCTTCTGCCGCCTTTGAAGTCTTCTTTTCTTCTCATACTCACCCGGCTTCTATCTTCCGGCTCTGTGAGGAGGACGGCGGCGCGGCTCTGGGACGGACGGCGAGGGTGAGACCTGCGTACCGATCCCTCTGGAGCTAATGGTGTCCAGTAGCCTAAGAAGCAGAGCCTTGAAACTCACAGAAGTAGGTCTGCTTCTCTCCCCTCAGTCCCTCGATGCAGGGAGTCTGTTGCCAGCAGGCTCCCTGAAAATAAAAAACCTAACAAAATACTTTCTGACAGGAAACTCAGGAGAGCTCCCTGTAATGCACCCAGTCTCCTCTGGGCACCGTAGTAAACTGAGGTCTGGAGGAGGTGCACACCCATACCTTAAGTCTTTCTTAAAGTGCCCATGTCTCCTGCGGAGCCCGTCTATCCCCATGGTCCTTACGGAGTCCCCAGCATCCTCTAGGACGTAAGAGAAAGCAGATTAAACGCATGTAAAATGCATATGGAATGTGTACAAAAATGCAGCACAGTTATATGCTTATCTTAGGGCCCAATTCAACATGGAACGCAGGAATGATTGTGTTCGTATGCTGGGGCCATTTGAAGTGTGCCCATGCGCAGATGCCGCACTGCACGTGCGCACACTGTGAGATGCAGCGGCAGTCAGGCAGAGGCATTCATGGGGCGGGAGGGGGCATTGCAGCGACGTTTAAGGATCATCGCGGTGGCGTTGGGGGGGTGTAGTCCAGAGAATGCAGGCGTGGCCGGACCATTTGCGTGACATCATACGCAGCCGCTGCAACCCAAAACATGGCAGGTAGCCGTATGCCTTAGCAACTAAGCTGCATAGGCATAAACGGGTGGTATTCATTATGCCGGCTGTTGGGATGCCGGCGCTCAGTATACCAGAGATGCAATCCCGACACCCGGCATACCGACAACTATTCTCCCTCTTGTGGGTCCACGACACCCCTGGAGGGAGAATAAATAGCGTGGCGCGCGTATTGCGCCATCGTGCCCACAAGGGGCTCATTTGCGCTCGCCCAGCTGCCAGCGGTCGGGATCCCAGCGCCGGTATGCTGGGCGCCGGTATCCCGGCCGTCGGCATAACATACTACACCCGCATAAACATGTGAAAGCATCGCTGCCATGCAATGCTTTCACATGAGGGGGGGGGGCTGGGTCTGGCATGCGGGGTGGACATGCCCTGTGCCGGGCATCCCCCCTGCATGCCAGTGTAATGGATTGTACATGTAAGATTTTTCTTACATCTACGATCCATACTGAATTATGCCTTAAGTCTCTAACATGCATTACAAAATGCACCATCAATCCATACCGTCCCTTAGGCAAGAAGTTTAAGCGGAAACAAATCACACCTACAGTATCTTAGGCACTAATCCAGACTGGATTGCGGCAGCGATCACAGTCTGCACGGGCACACTGCGCGTGTGCACCCCGGGAGGCCCAGCGAAATGCTAAAAGCATCTCAGGGCTGTGATCGCCTCTGCCTGATTGACAGGCAGAGGCGATCACGGGGTGGGAGGGGGCGTGCCAACGGTGTTAGAACATTATTGGTGGGGCGCGGTCCGGACAACACAGTAACTGATCGTAGAGGTGCTACATTCAGCACATCTACGATCAGATCTGAATCACCCCCTTAAAGAGATCAATATTTTTAACAAGTTCTTCAAACTTACAAATATGTATCAGTGTGTATTATTAGTTCTTTGTAATTTGTGTTGTTTCTATTTTATTGTCTCAAGTAAAAAAAAAAAAAAAGACTGAAAAAAAGAAAAGTAGAATAATACAAAAAAAAAAAATAGGAAAAAAATTATGTTGTATTCTGCTAGAATTTAGCTAAAAAATCTGCAAGATAAGAATAAATGCTAGCACAGCTCTTATCGGCGCGATAGGTGGTAAAACTATGCCGACGAACAAATTGCCTGCAGTTAAAATTTTGTCTTTAATGTTGCAGCAGCAGCTGGTCTAATAACTATGCAGTATTTTAAAGGCACGTTTGCAGTGCAGAGGTGGTGGTTTCAGCGTGTAGGAGTTTTCAGGCCCATTAAATGAGCAATAATCTAAACCTCTGAATATTGGGGAGTCACCCATTTTAGTGCAGATCCCATTGTTGGTTTTCTAACACTATGAATGTATCAGAGTAAGTTACTCGTATCATTTAATATATATCTAGCTGTATACCTTTTCCTCGCAGGGTCTATTAAACCAAAAGTGAGCAGAGAGATTTTCTCTCACCTCATATCACAGCTGTTGCAAATCCTTCATCGAATGTTTGTATCGTTAAAATGTTGTCAAGATGCCTGAACGTTAGACAATCTGGGTTATTCTTTTTTTTTTTAACAATATGTTTATTGCAGGTCAAAGTACACAGTACAACAGACAACAACAAAAATAACACAAATTAGATGATACATGTTGAGGCATGAAGTCTGAAACCAGCAGAGTTAGGGGAATAGTGGAGACATAGACTAAACTGGCCAACAACAGGTAATATGTGTCACTGCAATACCCAATTTTCATTTACATTAACAGAAGAGATGTCTAGAAACATAGAAACATTAACAGCAGAAAACAATAGACTGAAACAGGGGAAGGAAAGAAATGCAAGAAAAGTAAATGGTGTGGCTAGAACCAATATAGGGGGTAAGAAGAAGAAGAAAAAAAAAAGGGGGGGGGGAGGAAAAGGAACTATTGAGAGAGAAAAAGAAAAAGGGGGGGGGGGTTACGTGAAAGGAGAAATAGCTTTAAAGAAGGACATCCAGGGTCCCCATATTTTGTCAAAAGATTTGGAGGAATGTTTAATGACACTGGTCATAAACTCCATGCGATGAACTGACCAAACCCTGGTGATAACTGAGGTGAGAGTGGGTGGGAGGGGCTGTTTCCAATCAGCTGCCAGTTGACAAGTGGCTGCCAAAAGGACATACCTAATAAGTTTATTCTGATGGTAGGTAGCATCCGGGAAAGGCAATGGTAGGAGGAAAAATGTAGGATCATGGGGAAGCGAGAGTTGAAGGAGGGGAGAGAGAGAGAAGGTTCCTAATATCAGACCAAAAGGTGGAAAGCTTGGGGCAGCTCCACCAAATGTGGAGAAATGAGCTTTCCAATCCGCAACTTCGCCAGCACTGATTGGAGGCGTCTGGGAATATCCTAGCTATCCTGGAGGGAACCAAGTACCATCGATGAAGAATTTTGTAGACGTTTTCTTTTATCCTAACACATATTGAGCTTGACGCAGTTCCCCCTCTAATATCATCCCATTCTTCAGGCTCTAAATAGACTCACCCAAGTCCCGTTCCCAAGCCATCTCAAATGAGTCCCGTGTATGCAATGAGGAAGAGGACAATTCAGAGTACAAGGAGGAAATAAGACCAGATGTGGAGGATTAACAGAGGGAAAGCGACTCAAAAGATGTTAAAGGGCGGGAAACAAGACGTGTTTGGAGGTACCATGAAAATTACGTAGCTGTAGGTATTGGAATTTTTTTGAGGGGATATCAAATTTAGATTGGATGTCGGAAAAAGGGGGAAATGTGAGGTCATGTGATATATCATTGAGAAATCTGATACCTCCTTTTAATCATGGGGAAAACGCCAGAGGGCCCAGACCGGGTGGGAAATCCTTAGAATTGAACAGGGGGATAACTGGGACAGGTGGTGGAGATAGTCCAAACTTACGAATGGACAAGTCCCAAATCAATAAAGAATGAGAAACAATGAGATGATCGCAGACCTTCTTTGGGCGACGGGCTCGAGGAATCAAAAAGAAGGGAAGCTGGGGAAAGCAATCCCAGAGACTCCAGGCGAACCCACACTCTAGAGGTATTAAAATGGTTCCATAAAATACATTGAGCGAGTTGCGCAGAGAGGTAGTAATGTTTAAAATTGGGAATACCCAGACCCCCTCCCAGAGTCGGCCTTTGGAGGGTACATAGACGAACCCGTGGCCTTTTGCCTGCCCAAATAAACTTAGAAGTCTGAAACTGAAGAATTTTAAAAACATATGGGGGTTACGGATAGGGAGGGTTTGAAAGAGATAAAGGAGTTTAGGGAGAACAGTCATTTTTACAGAGTTAATACGGCCTATCCAGGAGATAAGTTGATGGGACCAGGACTCTAAATCTAATTTAATTTGGGAGAGGAGTCGGGGGAAGTTGGCCTGGAAATGCTGATGGTATCATTTAGTTATGAAGACGCCCAAATCATTTATCTTCTGAAGACGCCAATTGAATTGGAAAAGGCATTCTAGGGACGACTTGTCAATTTGTGATATATAAAAATCAAGGACTTCCGTCTTATCTAAATTAATCTTATAACCAGCGAAGTGGCTATATAAATCCAGTTCAGCTAGAGTGGGCAGGAGCGAGGAGAGAGGGTTAGTAATTGTTAATAAGGCATCATCGGCATACAGTGCCAGTTTATGTTCCGTGGTGCCAACATGCACCCCTGATATTGTGGAGTTGATGCGAAGTCTAGCAGCCATGGGCTGAATAATGAGAGTGAAAATGAGTGGAGAGAGGGGGTATCCCTGATGAGTGCCATTGGAAATATAGAAAGGCGTCGAGGTCAGACCATTTGCAGAGACAGTGGCCGAGGGTGAACGGTAAAGGGCCACTATTCCATGAAGATATTTGCCAGAGAAGCCCATCGACCCAAGAACACCAAACATGAACGGCCAGGATATGCAGTCAAAAGCCTTTTCGGCATCTAAGGACATAATCAGAGAGGGAATTTTTCCGCCATGAATGGAGGGTATCAGGTCGATAATCCTCCTGGTGTTGTCAGGAGCTTGTCGGCCCAGTATAAACCCCACCTGATCGGGATGAATTAAAGTTGGGAGAAGGGGATTCAGTCTATTGGCAAGAATTTTAGCATATAATTTGAGATCGACGTTGAGAAGGGAAATTGGCCTATAGTTAGAACAGAGTGAATGATCCTTCCCGGGTTCTGGAATCACAGTTATGTTAGCCGTAGTCGTGGCACAGTCAAAGGAAGCCCTGTCCAACACTTTATTAAAAAAAATAAAAATCTGTCAGATAGGGAGTAAGGACTTCAGAGTATTTTTTGTAATATTGGGTCGAGAAACCGTCCGGGCCGGGGGCAGAAGAGCATTTCAGGGATTTTATGGCAGATCGAACTTCGTCTTGCGAAATACTAGTGTTAAGTGAAGAGAGTTGATCTGGGGAAAGTTTAGGAAGGGGGGAATTTGCCAGATAGGAGTCCACTCCAGGCTGTCAAACTGCGGGGAATGATCCACACGGGAGCTCGGGAGGTTATACAAAGAGGAATAAAATTCTCTAAATTCGTGGACAATTTCGATCGGGTCATAAGTGGTGGAGTCAGTGCGGGGAGACCGAATCTTCTCAATTAAATTGAGGGAGCGTTTCTTTCTGAGCTTTTTGGCAAGCATAGAATCAGCCTTGTCGGCCCTATCGTAGAAGCAGAGTTTTTGCAGGGTGAAGGCAGCCCTCCTAGAAAGAAGGGAATTAAGTTGGCCTCTGACAGACGTAATCTCGGACAGTAGGGATGATGTGGGGTTACGTTTATGACTGTCCAGAAGGGCAGCAAGCCGATGTTCTAAAGAGGTTATTTCTTCGGCAGCACGTCTTCGCAAGGCAGAGGCGGAGCTAATAAGGTGGCCACGGATGGTGGCCTTATGGGCCTCCCAAACGACTCCAGGTGAAATGTCTGAGGTAGAATTTATTAGAAAATAATCAGAGATAGCCTGCTTGATCGTGGAGAAGGTTCAGAGCATATACTGAAACAAGAGTAACATTTTGTTAGTGAATCGAGCCAGACACAATGAGAAAACGACCCTCCGGGTTGGAATAGGTGGTAGAGTGCAAGAAAGGAGTTTTGCTATGAATAAGTATTGCAACACCTCGTTTCTTGCAGTCAGCAGAAGCAAAAAAAGTTTGAGAGAATTGCTTCCCCCGTAATAGAGTGTGAGTTCCCATGAGGTGAGTCTCCTGCAAAAACACTATATCAGCTTTCTCCCTCCGACAGGCCTCCAGGGTAACAATGCGCTTGTGTGGGGATTTAAGATCATTCACATTGATGGACAGCAATTTAAGGACCATGGAGTCAAGAGTATAATCGCTTCAAAAGAAAAGGCAGTTGAGAAAGTAAAAGGGCTAAAACACTGAGAAAGTCTACCAGACACAAGAAGAAGAAGAAGAAGAAGAAGAGGAGGAGAAAAAAGAAAAGAAGAAGGAGAGTAGCAACAAAAAAGGGAAAAACAGAGGAAAAGGATTCTAACTTCCCAGTCATAGGCCATTAACCACGAGGACATCGTCCAAGGGGAGGATGTGGGTGGAAGCATCCAGTAAGTAGAAAAGGCAAGATAAGTGGAACCAACAGTCTCATGGAGGGGCAGCATCACGCTCACGATCCTGATGTCTCGTAACAGTAGACCATTCCGGAGCAGGGGGCCGTGATCGTTGGGGTTTGGGTGAAGTAGGTGGCAGAGACAAAGATTCAGACAACAAATCCAATTTCGCCAGGCGATCCTGACCTTGAGCAATGGATTTCACAGAATATGAGGAATTGGCAGTGAATACTTGAAGTTGGAAAGGAAAACCCCAACGGTATCTGACATTGTGTTGACGTAAAAGGCGTGTAATAGGTTGGAGGTCTCTACGCTTCTGGATTGAGGAGGGGGCCAGGTCCTGAAATAGCTGGATATCCATATCTTGATAGGTAATGACCTGGGTATCTCTGGTGGCTTGGAGTAACCATTCCTTAGTACAGTAATAGTTCAGCCGGACAATGATGTCGCGAGGAGGTTGAGTAGACGAGGGTTTCGCTCTAAGGGCCCGATGGGCTCTATCCATCAAATAGTCGGTTGTGGACAGGTCCGGGAGGATGTGTCAGAAGAGGCCACCAAAGAAAGGCTGTAGTTCAGAGGTAGAAATAGTCTTGGTCACGCTGTGTATCCTCAGATTATTCCATCGCGAATGATTCTCTGCTTCCTCTTGTTTTTCCTTAAGGGATTCGACTTCATTGTGTAACCGCGAAAGTTCTTTGTCAAGGGGAATCTGAGAACGGCAGAGACTGTCAGTCTTGGATTCCAAGGTATCCATCCTAGTGCCCAGGGAAGATAGTTCGATTTAAAGTCATTGACAGCCTTCGAAAGTTCCAGCGGAAAGGCCGATTTGACTCCTTCTAGAAAATTAGTCATAACCGCTTGGATTTGCGGGTCAATTTCAACGTCCATAGGCGGTGTCGAACTGAATGAGGAGCGAGGGTCAGGTGATGGTGGGGTCAGCTTGTTTTTAGAGCCAAAAGAGGAAGCCGATGGGGCTTGGGACACCTTCTTGATTTTAGACATAATGAGTATAAGGGCGCATATGGAGAAATCAAGATAACAGGCCTACAGCACTCAACCATGTCCCAGGGTAGAGAAGTGGAGAATGTAAGTTGCAGGGAAGATACACAAATGAATCAGGTCGCAGCAGTTCAGATTGATTGAAGAGAAAGCATAGGAGGGGTCCCCAGGTCCTCGGGCGTCTTGAAGGTACTCACATGGGGAGAGGAGTGATTACAGTCCTATAGAGCTTCAGAGGGAAGAGCTGTCCGGGGATCACTGGGAGTAGGCTAGCAGGGTCCCAAACTGCTTGGTAACTTCAGCCCAGGATAAGGGAATCGACACCGCAGAGCAATGCAGGCACATATAACCCAGGCTGATCCGGACAACACTGTGTGCCATAATTATGAAAACCTTGTGACAGCAATTCAGCCACAGGCGAATATATGGCTGTTTAAATGTAAGGTAAAGAATTGGTGAGGGGGCCACAGGGGAGTGTGGGGTGGGGGGGGGGGAAGCAGCACAATACCAACACTCACCCCACCAGTAACTAGGGAGAGCAGGTGTAGAGCTGCAGCACACATTCCTTATGCGCCCCCAGCCAGCGGCACCAGTCACCGGGGAGAGCAGGAGAAATCAGCCCTCCTCAAAGCACAGTACTACAGACCCTCAGGCTGCCGCCACTCCTCACCTTCGGCCACAGTCCGCGGCCGCAGAACGCTCCCAGGGGATCAGCAGTCTCCAGAGCCGGTCAGACGGAGCTGCCGCCCTGCGCGTCCCAGCTGTCCGCTCTCTCTGCTTCCCACAGCAGCTTGGAGAAGAGACCCGGCGGGCTCCTGGTGACACTTGGAGGAAGAAGATAGGGAGGAACACACCACCGCGGTCTTCTCAGAAATCTAGGTCCCGGCTTGGCGTGTGTGGGGAGGCCACAACTCACAGGAGTAGGTAAACCCACTCCCTGGCTCTGTGACACCGAACCACCGGTGCAAGGTAGGGGCAGGAGGCAGGGGAGAACCACGAGCGGGTAAAAATGAGTCAGGGACAGAACAAAAGTCATATTTTAGGAGAGGAATCGCAGGAGCTCTCCCAAAATACCTCTGCACTGCTTGCCGGATAAGCCAGCGACAATCTGGGTTATTCTGTGCGCTTGTGACCCGGATCACACTTTTACTGCGCTGGAATTGGGCTTCTAGGACCTGATTCAGGTCCCCATGCAATTTGAAAGCATGTCGCAAAGTGTCAGACTGGTATTTGTTTGTGAATCCGGAGTCAGGGAATGTCTGTGCAAGTACTTGGAGGTGTATAAGTAAGCTGGCAAATACCATCCCCTGGCCAGGAATCGAACCCGGGTCTCAGCAATAAAAATGCCGGATCGTGACCACTAGACCACCAAGGGTTTTGGGGTTGGTGAATGGATGATGTATGAGGGGAATGAAGAGTGTGATAGTAGTAACCAGGCTAACACTGGGATGATACAGGAATGATGTACAACACTCTCCTTACTTTTAGCTGCAGTCCAGTATGGTGGAGTGGCTAACCTTAGCAGTGTGGTAACCAGCTTTCAGACTGGATGGTCACTGTAGAACTGGATCAGGAAGCACTCTTGAGTAGTGATGAGTGGGTTCGGATCCTCGGAATCCGACCCGCCCGAACTTCACCTTTTTTTTACACGGGTCCGAGCGACTCGGATCCTCCCGCCTTGCTTGGTTAACCCGAGCGTGCCCGAACGTCATCATCCCGCTGTCGGATTCTCGCGAGACTCGGATTCTATATAAGGAGCCGCGCGTCGCCGCCATTTTCACACGTGCATTGAGATTGATAGGGAGAGGACGTGGCTGGCGTCCTCTCCGTTATAGTAGAACACAGAGTGACTTAGTTAGTTATAATTGTGGGGAGGATTGGGGACGGGGAGCAGCTGTTAGGGAGTACAGTGCAGGGTTTTGATTATACCACCAGTGAGTTTAATCCTTTGTTTCTCTGCCTGAAAAAAACGCTCCGACCACCATATCTGTGCTCACTCAGTGTGCTGCACTGCTGCATGATATATCTGTGCTGAGTGCACTGCTCTGCTCACACTGCCTAATTGTGGGGACTGGGGAGCAGTTATAGCAGGAGTACAGTGCACAGTTTTGCTGACAGTGACCACCAGTCCAGTATACGTTTGTCTGCCTGAAAAACACTCCTGTGTTTTTTTTTTTTTCTTCATACTAGTTTAGCAGTCTGCTGACAGTGTCCATCAGGTCCGTTATACAGTATATTATATATATAAGCAGCAGTACGGTAGGCCACGGCTGTACCTACCTCTGTGTCGTCAGTGCACTCGTCGTCCATAAGTAATATAATACTATACTATCCATCCATCTACATTGTATACCTGTGGTGTTTTTTTTTTCTTCATACTAGTTTAGCAGTCTGCTGACAGTGTCCACCAGGTCCGTTATACAGTATATTATATATATAAGCAGCAGTACGGTAGGCCACGGCTGTACCTACCTCTGTGTCGTCAGTGCACTCGTCGTCCATAAGTAATATAATACTATACTATCCATCCATCTACATTGTATACCTGTGTTGTTGTTTTTTTCTTCATACTAGTTTAGCAGTCTGCTGACAGTGTCCACCAGGTCCGTTATACAGTATATTATATATATAAGCAGCAGTACGGTAGGCCACGGCTGTACCTACCTCTGTGTCGTCACTCATCGTCCATAAGTAATATAATACTATACTATCCATCCATCTACATTGTATACCTGTGGTGTTTTTTTTTTTTCTTCATACTAGTTTAGCAGTCTGCTGACAGTGTCCACCAGGTCCGTTATACAGTATATTATATATATATAAGCAGCAGTACGGTAGGCCACGGCTGTACCTACCTCTGTGTCGTCAGTGCACTCGTCGTCCATAAGTAATATAATACTATACTATCCATCCATCTACATTGTATACCTGTGTTGTTGTTTTTTTCTTCATACTAGTTTAGCAGTCTGCTGACAGTGTCCACCAGGTCCGGTATACAGTATATTATATATATAAGCAGCAGTACGGTAGGCCACGGCTGTACCTACCTCTGTGTCGTCAGTGCACTCGTCGTCCATAAGTAATATAATACTATACTATCCATCCATCTACATTGTATACCTGTGTTGTTGTTTTTTTCTTCATACTAGTTTAGCAGTCTGCTGACAGTGTCCACCAGGTCCGTTATACAGTATATTATATATATAAGCAGCAGTACGGTAGGCCACGGCTGTACCTACCTCTGTGTCGTCAGTGCACTCGTCGTCCATAAGTAATATAATACTATACTATCCATCCATCTACATTGTATACCTGTGTTGTTGTTTTTTTCTTCATACTAGTTTAGCAGTCTGCTGACAGTGTCCACCAGGTCCGTTATACAGTATATTATATATATAAGCAGCAGTACGGTAGGCCACGGCTGTACCTACCTCTGTGTCGTCACTCGTCGTCCATAAGTAATATAATACTGTACTATCCACCCATCTTCATTGTATACCTGTGGTGGCTTTTAGTTGTGTGCAAAATATGGAGAACAAAAATGTGGAGGTTAAAAAAATAGGGAAAGATCAAGATCCACTTCCACCTCGTGCTGAAGCTGCTGCCACTAGTCATGGCCGAGACGATGAAATGCCATCAACGTCGTCTGCCAAGGCCGATGCCCAATGTCATAGTACAGAGCATGTAAAATCCAAAACACAAAAGATCAGTAAAAAAATGACCCAAAAATCAAAATTAAAAGCGTCTGAGGAGAAGCGTAAACTTGCCAATATGCCATTTACGACACGGAGTGGCAAGGAACGGCTGAGGCCCTGGCCTATGTTCATGGCTAGTGGTTCAGCTTCACATGAGGATGGAAGCACTCATCCTCTCGCTAGAAAAAAGAAAAGACTTGCGGCAAAAGCACAGCAAAGAACTGTGCGTTCTTCGAAATCCCAAATCCCAAAGGAGAGTCCAATTGTGTCGGTTGCGATGCCTGACCTTCCCAACACTGGACGGGAAGAGCTTGCGCCTCTTTTTTTCTTTGCGTCATGTGCTGTTTGGGGAGTATTTTTTGGAAGGGCCATCCTGCGTGACACTGCAGTGCCACTCCTAGATGGGCCAGGTGTTTGTGTCGGCCACTAGGGTCGCTTAGCTTACTCACACAGCTACCTCATTGCGCCTCTTTTTTTCTTTGCATCATGTGCTGTTTGGGGAGTATTTTTTGGAAGGGCCATCCTGCCTGACACTGCAGTGCCACTCCTAGATGGGCCAGGTGTTTGTGTCGGCCACTAGGGTCGCTTAGTTTACTCCACACAGCTACCTCATTGCGCCTCTTTTTTTCTTTGCGTCATGTGCTGTTTGGGGAGTATTTTTTGGAAGGGCCATCCTGCCTGACACTGCAGTGCCACTCCTAGATGGGCCAGGTGTTTGTGTCGGCCACTTGTGTCGCTTAGCTTAGCCATCCAGCGACCTCGGTGCAAATTTTAGGACTAAAAATAATATTGTCAGGTGTGAGGTGTTCAGAATAGACTGGAAATGAGTGTAAATTATGGTTATTGAGGTTAATAATACTATGGGATCAAAATGACCCCCAAATTCAATTATTTAAGCTGTTTTTTAGGGTTTTTTGAAAAAAACACCCGAATCCAAAACAAACCTGAATCCGACAAAAAAATTCGGTGAGGTTTTGCCAAAACGCGTTCGAACCCAAAACACGGCCGCGGAACCGAACCCAAAACCAAAACACAAAACCCGAAAAATTTCCAATGCACATCACTACTCTTGAGATGACTTGGACTGGATGCAAACTGAACACGATGGTAGTTTGTGAATAACCCGGAGTGCATCCAGGGAACTGGAACAGGCTGGAATCTCAGGTGCTGGCTGGCACCAGCAGTCAGGAGCTTGATGAGATTACCTGTGCAGCCAAAGGAAAGGCCTGCACAGGTGTAGAGCTGGATAACGATACTGTGCAGCACTTAGGAAAGAAACTGCACCTGCAGGAAAACGGAATGTAAGGAAGCACAGTTAACTTCACTCAGCTAGAGCTGAGCTAGACAATGAATTAGCGAAGACTGAGAGCCAGTAACCGGAACATATACCCCTTGGCTAGTTGGGATAGGCTGAGCAGAATCAGATGGTGCAGAGAGATCATACTGGCTAATCATTGGCTGAACCACGGTCATGTGATTGGGACTTTGATGTAGCTTGTGGCCTACCAGGCCGGGAAATACTGAAGCCTGTATGTCTTGTAAGTGACAGCGGACACGGGTACTTTGTGATGGAGTGAATCTGCATGCGCCAGGAGGGGTAAGTGACCCATCGGCAGGGCAAACTGGACTGGGTGGTGACACAAAGTACCAATAGCCAATACTTTGCACACGCGTTGGACTTGTACTGCGCATGTGCAGTACAGGTCCTGCGTCGTTTGTCATACTACGGCTGTAGACGTCAAGTGATTGATGATCTGCAGCCGTTTGGGGTGTGGACGGGGTGGTGATGGCCTCCATTTCCCAAAACAGAGGGATATTGCCTTTGTTTAGGTGGAGTGCCGAGGCCAGGGTCTCCGTCTTCCTCTTGGTAGGTGCTGCACCCAGTGGCGAATTTACCATTAGGCACGTGCGGCTTGTGCCTAGAAGCGGCACTTGTTTGGGGGCGGCACTTGGATGCTTGTGCTGGTACTATCAGCCCAAAAAGTACCATTAACTGAAAAATATATCCACTGTACTGTACCATATGCCATCTTGAATGGGGTATAAATGGCACATACTACCCCTGTAAGCTGTCTACTTAGTAAATATGAATATATAATTAAAATGACATACTGTTTTTTTTTTTATTATTCTATTAAATTGGCAAATAAGGGCTTATAACCAATCAAAAAAGAATAAAATCATTGCAACGGGGGCGGCTGTTAGTGCTGCGCCCAGGGGTGGCCTCACCCCTAAATCTGCCCCTGACTGCGGCAGCTGACTTGCTTGACCTCATGGCCGCCCGATATGGTGTCACATGTGAACTGATGCTGTGTCTGCAGACGCAGCACTGGATCACACATACATGCAGGAGGTATCTACTTATACATCACATTATTATGACCACTTCCTACATTTGATGTCAGCAGCGCGTAGCCCATGAAGTACGTCACGTGGGGCTTGCTGGGTATATAAGGTGTGCGATAGTCTGCACACATATCACTCGTTGCTGTCATGGGTAAAAGGGGTGATTTATCCGAGTAACAAATAGGGTGATTATCGGCTTTCAGGCCAAGGGCGGCAGTATTTCTGAAACAGCGCAGTGTGTGACCTGTTCGCATGCTGCTGTGGTGAAAGTGTATCGTGACTGGATAAATGGCACCATTGCGAATATCCAACGTGGAAACTGCAGAGCACCACATGCCACTGATGTGAGAGGTGAACGTCGGCTACGAAGTTGCGCAGGGCCGGATTAACAATGGGGTGGATGGAGCTTCAGCTCCAAGCCCCCCATTGAAAATAGGCACACAGAGTTCCCTGCAGTGCAGGCTGCCAGTGCTGCCAGGAAAAAAAATATTTCCTGTCATCACACACAGCAGCTCACTCACCTCCGGCTGCCCATGCACCCCAACCACGGAACTGACTGTATCTATTGAGGCTCCGCCCCCGAGTCCACCCGAAGCCCCGAGCCCGCACAAAGCCCTCCATCATCATTCAACCCAAGGCTCCACCCCCGACAAGCCAAAATACATGCTTATGCTTACCATCCCCGCTGCAGCTTCCCAACAGGAAAATACCTCATGAAAGAGGGAAAGGGTCTGGGGAGGGGCTGCTGTCTTTTAGGAGAGCTGTCTTTTCTGTAACTCGCAACCCACACCAGGCCCTGAGGTCTCCTCTCCTCCTTTGTAAGTGGTGTCTATGTCAGTAAGTTTTGTGTGTGTGCGTGTGTATGTGTCAGTAAGTGGGGTCTGTGTCATTGTGTTACATGTGTGTGTCAGTAAGTAGTGTCTGTCAGTGAGTGGTGTGTGTCAGTAATTTTTATGTTGTGTGTGTGTGTGTGTGTGTCAGTAAGTAATGTCTGTCAGCTTCTGGTGTCTGTGTCAGTAAGTTTTGTGTTGTGCGTATATGTCAGTAGTAAGTAGTGTCTGTGTTGTGCGTGTGTGTCATTAAGTAATGTCTATCAGTAAGTGGTGACTGGTGGTCATTCCGAGTTGATTGCTCGCTAGCAGTTTTTAGCAGCCGTGCAAACGCTATGCCGCCTCCCACTGGGAGTGTATTTCAGCTTAGCAGAAGGAGAACAGAATGACAATCTTGGAATGGAGAGAGTTAAACCTCCTGGCTGGGGGTGGATCAGGATGGTATGACTGTCTTCAGCCAATCAGGGAAAGTGAGAGGTGGTGTCAGTGGTTGTATTGGGCTGGTTCTGTGTGGCACCTTGTCTCTTTCAATTTGCCTTCAGGCTGGTGAGGCCCTCTGTGGTTGTGGAAGAGATTAGTGTGCGCCCAGTAGTATAGATTGTCTTGTTTCATCCTTCTAGTGGGTTTTAGCATACTGCTTCTCCCCCCCCCCCTCTCCCACCGTGTTATTATTGGGCTGCTCTTTATTGTTGTTCCTTCCCCCCCTCCTATGATGGCCACCGCGTCTCGCCCCCACCGTTCCCCCTGGACCCCAGCACGGTACCATTCGGATGATGGCAGTGGCGGGGTTCCGGTAAGGCCTGAAGTAGCTGCTGCCCGCTCGCGGGCTGTTTCGGCCGGCACGCGGAGAACGGTGAAGAGGCTTGTTCTGCCCTGCCGCCGCGGACGGACCCGGATTTGGTTGCCGGGCGTGGGCGGCGGGGCGTGCAGCGAGCGGGCGGGGTGGTGCTGTGGCCGAGCCTCGAGCTGCGGCTTCCTCCCCCGGTGTCCGCGGCCGCGCGCCCTCGCGCCGGGCTAGTGCGCGCCGCCGTGTGGAGCCTGCAGGCGCATGGGAGCGCGCAGCAGCGTCTGTGTACAGCTCTCCCCTGCCGCTTCGCACTGAGCCGGAGTCTGTGCTCGGACGCGAGCAGCGGGGGGGGGGAGGCGGGCGGTGCTGAGCGCAGGGGCGCGCGGGGATGCGCGTTTCCTGCATTATGGGCATTAATCAGTTTCTGAAAAGGGGAGCTTCAGGGAGGAAACCCTGGTCAGCTCCCATCGTCATTCTCCCCCTCACCTTACAGGAGCCTTAGTGGGGGGCAGGGCCGTTTGAGTGGCGGTGGTCATGGGGAGAGGGGGTTGGAACGTGCAGTGGGCGGAGCTAGGTCCAAGGAACGGGGCCGCAGGTCCGCTGCGCGGGCTTCTGATGCGGTTGATGGGGGGTCCTCTGCGTCACCCCCCGGGCAGCAGGGTGGGAGACGGGGTGAGCAGGATGATGTGAGTAGGGCTCGGTCGGGCAGGGGCCGGAATGTATTGGAGGAGCAGGGGGGCGCTGTTGATTTAGTATCTGCACTGTCATCAGTGGCGGCTGCTCTAGCTCCGCTGGTGGCGGCTGCAGGGAGTTGCGCCGCGCGGCGGTGGGGCTTCCGCCGTTCCGTCGGGTTCGGCGGCGGGGCGGATCGTGCCTGCCTGCCAGGATTTGGGGGAGGCCGCGGCGCATTGGGGCGGTCAACAAGCGGTGGCTTCGCGCCGGCGGGTGATGCGGGATGCCGTTGATCCTACCGGGTCGCTTGCTTCTGGGGCCTCGGCTTCGGCCCGTGTAGTGTCTTCTTTTTCAGATGGACACCGTGACGCAGATGGTGAAGACGACGAATACTTTGATGTGTTCGCAGCAGAGGCGGAGGAGTCGACTCGGTCTGAGGCGTCAGGTGAGGTGTCGAGTCCGGCTGTGGGCGAGGAAGAGGAGTTATCCTCGGGCTCCTCATGCTATACTGTTTCTGGCAGTACTTCAGTTTCTTCTTCCTTGTCGTCAGGCGCGTCAGAGGCTAGTAGCGCGACAAGGGCAAAAAAGCGCGCGGTTAGGTACGCAAAAAGAGCGTCCGTGCAGCACGAGCGTCGGAAGAGGTGCAAGCGGCTGAGTGAGAGCGAGTGCAGGGCTAAGAAGCGGTGTAACCCGCCAGTAGTAGTCCACTGCGATTATACGGCAGTGTTAAGGGGTCTGCGTGATAGCTGCCATAGGAAGATCAGTAAGGGTGAGTATGTAGATATTTTTGTCCTGACGGAAGATGCAAAGAAGGAGTTTAAAGCGGCTAGAGCTAAGGGAGGCATTGGGACCGACGCATTTTGGTCATATGATAACTGGCTGGCTGGGTTTTGTGTGTTTGCCGCATGACCGGATGAGCATATGAATATCATTCGGTATATACATCTTATTCATGACATGCAGCAAACGTCCAAGAGAGCGGAGTGGCGTATATATGATGAAAAGTTTCGGCGCAAACAGGACTGTTTGCGGATAATCGATTTCGGGTGTAAAGACGTTGAAGTGTAGCTGGACGTCACTCGGGCTACGCAAGAATTGAAGGAGCCCCGGGGCACGGAGGATGATGCTCAGCAGGCTGGCCCTTCGGTGCAGGGGGCCGGGTCGGAGGCTGCGGCTGGTAGGAAGGCGGGGGCTGCAGATCGAGGGTTTGGCCAGTCACAAGCGAGAGGGAAATGCTTTGCGTACAATAATTCGACATGCTCGTTGGGCCGCAGGTGTCGTTTTCGACACTTATGCTTGCGTTGCAGTGGATTTCACCTGGCCTCGAACTGTTTTCAAGGGAATCGACAGGCACCGAGGTCAGGGAAGGCAGGAGCGGGAAAACCCGCCGGTGGCGGGGGTGCTCAGTAGGGCTCCGACGCCAGTCAGGATGGATACAATGGCCAAATGGCTTAGATGGTATCCGGATCAGGAGGTCGCAGAGTTTTGTTTAAAGGTTTTCAGTTTGGTTTTCGGTTACCGGTTGCGGGCGAAGTGCGAGTACGGGCCTCAAGAAATCTTCAGTCAGCTCGCACTTTTCCGTTAGTTTTACGGGAGAAAGTTGAAAAAGAAGTTCGTCTGGGCAGAATGGCGGGTCCGTTTGCGCGGCCCCCCCTGGAGGATCTGGTTATTTTGCCAGTGGGGGTGGTGCCTAAGAAGACTCCGGGTTCCTTTAGGCTCATTCAGCATCTGTCGTACCCATCGGGGTCATCGTCAACGATGGGATACCTCCTGAGCAATGTTAGGTGGTTTACCAGTCGTTTGATGAGGCTCTTGGTATTGTGCGGGCTTGCGGTTCGGGTGCCCTGATGGCTAAGATTGATGTGGAGTCGGCCTTTAGGTTGCTTCCCTTACATCCGGATTCTTTCCGTTTTATGGGTTTTCATATCGGGTCGGAGTATTTCATTGACAAATGTTTGCCAATGGGATGTTCCGTCTCTTGCTCATATTTCGAAAAGTTCAGCACCTTTTTGCATTGGTGCGTGGAGTCTTCCACGGGAGGTCACGGGGTGGCGCACTACCTTGATGACTTCTTGTGTGTAGGGCCTGCGGATTCGGATCGTTGCAGTGAGCTTTTATTTAGCATCAAAGCGCTTTTTTATCATTTCGGAGTGCCAGTGGCTGAAGATAAGACTGAAGGTCCCGTTTCTTGCTTATCATTTTTGGGTATCGAAATTGATACGGGGGAGGTTCGTGTCGCCTTCCTCAGGCCAAGGTGGACAAGCTGCGTGAAGTTATCGGGCAATTCTTGTTATTGCGAAAGGCACGCTTCGGCAGGCTCAATCTTTGTTGGGCCTTTTGAACTTTGCTTGTCGGGTCATCCCGATGGGCAGGGTTTTTTGCCGAAAGTTGGAAAGGGCGACGGCGGGGTGTTCCAGGCCGCATCATTTTGTTCGATTGTCTTCCGAGATTAAAAGAGATTTGTCTGTTTGGGCCGCTTTCTTGGAGGATTTCAACGGGGTGCGGATATGGATGACCCCGGTCGTTCGCAATGCTAATGTACAGCTTTTTACCGACACGGCAGGTTCTTCAGGGTTTGGATGCTATCTCGACGGGTCTTGGTGCGTGGCTTCTTGGCCTGAGGAGTGGTTTAATAAAGGTCTCACTAAGGATCTGTTGCTGCTTGAGCTTTTCTGTCACTGACCAGGGTTGGGGATGTTGTGGACTCGGGGGTTCTTCGGATGGTCGGGAAAAGGAACCACAGGTGGGTCGGAGCAGGGATGGTCGGATATAGGATTTCCTCATACAAGACTCTGATAGGCTTGGTGAAAGAATGCTGTGGAACTTTATTAAGGGAAGGGAGCAATACAGCGGCGCATGAAAGGAAGTGAACTTGTGGGCAATGTCAAAAAGTTACTGGAGAATTCATGAGCAATGTTCAACTGATGAATGAAGAATTTGTGAGCGATGTTTAGAGACACTGATGAATGAAGAACTTGTGAGCGATGGGAGATGATACTGAAGAATTTGTGAGCGATGTTTTAAAGACACTGATGAATGAAGAACTTGTGAGCGATGATGAAAGACACTAAGGAATTTGTGAGCGATGTTTAAAAGACACAGATGAATGAAGAACTTGTGAGCGATGGTGAAAGACACTGAAGAATTTGTGAGCGATGTTTAAAGACACTGATGAATGAAGAACTTGTGAGCGATGATGAGAGACACTGAAGAATTTGTGAGCGATGTTAAAAGGCACTGATGAATGAAGAACTTGTGAGCGATGGTGAATGACACTGAAGAATTGGTGAGCGATGTTTAAGGACACTGATGAATGAGGAACTTGTGAGCGATGGTGAATGACACTGAAGAATTGGTGAGCGATGTATAAGGACACTGATGAATGAGGAACTTGTGAGCGATGGTGAATGACTCTGAACGCTGGAAACACTAAAGTTGGTTCGGCCCGCAGGCCTTGCTGAATCCAGGGAGCGCTGGCAACTGCACTGCAGAGGAACACACTAGTTGCTCGGATTACTGGAGACTGTGCTGCAGGAAGGCACCCTGAATGCTAGATGCACTGGAGTATAGCTGCTGGGAAACACACTGCGTACGGGAGCTCTGGCATCCACTTCAGAAAAGAGACGATACTCAGGCGCCGAGGCTCTGCCCGGCATCCGGTTTTTAATCTCCCGCCTCTATTGGATTGGTGAAGCGGTTTCGTGACATCACCTGCTCCCCGCCCACGTGACGCCGGCTGTCATGGCGGCGCCCACGCTCCGGGGAACTGCCGGGAGCCGCGCCAGCCAGACGCCGGGACCCGAGGACCGCCGGAGATGAGGACCGTAAAACGGACCAGCAGCCACGCAGGGGTAAGCGCGTCGGCCGCTGCCCCTGGCGTGTGACAGTACCCTCTCCTCCAGGAGTGGCCCCTGGACACTTCCCGGGCTTTGTTGGATGTCTGGAATGGAAGAAACGCACCTGTCGGGGGGCCATAACATCAGTAGCTTTGACCCAGCTCCTCTCTTCAGGGCCATAACCCTTCCATTCCACCAAGTACTGCAGATTCTTGTGAAGATAACGAGAGTCAAGAATAGCTTTAATTTCAAATTCCGTTCCGGCTTCAGTCTCTACAGAGGTTGGCCTAGGTGACTCTGAATGGAACCAATTTAAAATAAGGGGAGGAAGAAGAGAAACATGGAAGGAATTTGGTACCCGAAAGTGGGAAGGCAAACCCAATTTGCAGACAACCGGGTTCAGAACTTGCAACACGGGATAAGGACCAATGAACATCGGGGCAAACTTCATAGCGGGCACTCTTAAACGGAGATTGCGGGTAGAGAGCCATACTCTATCACCAACTTTGTATTGGGGAGCTGCCCGTCGCTTCCTATCCGCAAAGAATTTGTAGCGGCTGGAGATTTTCTTGAGGTTAACGTGAACCCTACTCCAGATTTGACTGAAGTGCCGAAGAGTAGAAGCTGCAGCAGGAACATCTTCTGGAGGACAGACGGGTAATTTTGGAACTTGAGGATGGAATCCATAATTAATGAAGAATGGGGACTCACCAGTGGAAGAGTGGTACAAATGATTATGGGCAAACTCGGCCCAGGGCAACAGTTCCACCCAATCATCTTGCGAAGGAGAGAGATAAACGCGGAGAAAAGTCTCTAAATCTTGATTAACACGTTCAGTTTGCCCATTGGTCTGAGGATGGTAGGCAGATGAAAACTTAAGTTTTATTTGTAAGGCTGAACAGAGAGCCCTCCAGAATCTTGCAGTGAACTGCACCCCCCGATCAGAGACTATTTCCTGAGGTAACCCATGCAGGCGGAAGTGTTCACGGATAAATAATAAAGCCAATTTGGGAGCTGACGGTAACCCGGTCAAAGGAACAAAATGTGCCATTTTAGAAAAGCGGTCAATAATCACCCACACGGTATTGTGACCCTTGGAGAGGGGCAGTTCGGTGACAAAGTCCATAGAGATATGGGTCCAAGGCCTCTTAGGAATGGACAGTGAATGAAGCAACCCTGCAGGAGGCAGACGAAGAATTTTGTGCTGAGCACAGTGAGGACATGAGTTGACATAATCTTGTATGTCCTTCTTCATAGTGTCCCACCAGTATGACCTTCGTAGAAACTCCCACATTTTTTGAACTCCAGGATGACCGGAAAACTTGGAGGTATGAGCCCACTGCAACAACTTTGGTCGAAATTCAGCTGGTACAGACATTCTCTCAGGAGGAGGACCCAAAGCGGTGGGAGCTGCCGAAATAGAAACTGGACTGAGAATCAAAGCCTTTCCAACGCAGTTCTCCTCATCTGAAGCCGTCAAGGAACGAGATAAAGCATCAGCTTTGGTGTTAAGCGTCCCGGACCGGTACTTAATGACAAACGAGAATCGAGTGAAGAAGAGCGCCCATCTAGCTTGACGGGGATTCAAGCACTGGGCTGTCTTGAGATACAGCAAGTTCTTGTGATCGGTATAAATCATAATTAGATGTTTAGCACCTTCCAATAGATATCTCCATTCTTCCAGTGCAGATTTTATTGCCAAGAGTTCCTGGTCTCCGATGGTGTAGTTTCGTTCAGCAGGAGAGAACTTGTGAGAATGGAAACCACATGGATGTAACTTCCCGTCAGAGGAGTACTGTGAAAGAACGGCACCGATGCCGACCGAGGAAGCATCGACCTCCAAGAAGAATGGTTTTGAAAAATTCGGTTGCTGGAGTACCGGAGCGGACATAAAGGCTGCTTTCAACTGGGCGAACGCTGCTACAGCTTCAGAAGACCAGTGACCTGGGTCAGACCCCTTTTTGGTTAGAGCAGTAATAGGTGCCACAATGGTAGAAAATCCCTTTATGAATTTCCGGTAGTAATTCGCAAAACCCAGAAATCTTTGTACCGCTTTCAAAGAAAGAGGCTGAGTCCAGTCCCGAATAGAAGTAAGTTTTTCCGGATCCATGCGAAGCTCCGTACCTGAGATGACGTAACCAAGAAATGGAATTGAAGGAACCTCAAAGGTACATTTGGAGATCTTACCATAGAGATGATTCCTTCGTAGACGAAGAAGTACATCCTTGACCTGAATTCTATGCTCCGTGAGATCCTTAGAAAATATCAGAATGTCATCCAAGTATACCACTACACTTAGGTATAACATATCTCGGAAGATTTCATTCACAAAACCTTGGAAGACGGCAGGGGCATTACTGAGCCCAAATGGCATTACCAGATATTCGTGATGCCCGTCCCTGGTATTAAAGGCCGTCTTCCATTCGTCCCCCTGTCGAATACTAATCAAATTATAAGCTCCCCTTAAGTCGAGCTTCGTGAAAACATGGGCTCCGCGAACCCTATCAAATAGTTCCGTGATGAGCGGCAAAGGATATTTGTTATTAATGGTGATCTCATTTAAGCCGCGGTAGTCAATGCATGGTCTCAACCCTCCGTCCTTCTTCACAAAAAAGAAGCCTGCTCCCGCCGGGGAAGTAGAGGGGCGAATGAATCCTTTCTGCAGATTAGACTTGATATAGTCCGACATGGCTTGGGTCTCGGGCAATAACAAAGGATAAATGCGCCCCCGGGGTGGCATCTTCCCTGGGATGAGCTCAATGGGATAGTCCCAGGGTCTATGGGGTGGAAACTGATCGGCCGCCTGTTCCGAAAACACGTCTGCAAACTCCCGATAGGCCTCCGGAATGAGCTCCTCATCCGACTTGGAAGATACACGGAGTGGGTAGACAGGAGTGAGACAATTAGAATGACAGAATGAACTCCAAGATACTATTTGTGACGACTTCCAGTCGACGTGAGGGTTGTGTACTTTAAGCCAAGGAAGACCAAGAACCAGATCGTGAGGCATCTCCCGAATCACTAGGAACTACAGATGTTCTTGATGTAGAGCTCCAACCTGCAGTTTGAATGGCACGGTGCGACTTGAAATAAGACCATTAGAAATTTGGGTACCATTGATGGCAGTCAGCGTAATAGGTCGTTCGACGGATTGTAACTGTAAACCCAGTTTTTGGACGCAAGAAAGAGAAACAAAATTCCCTGCAGCCCCGGAGTCCAGCAGGGCCTTAACAGGTTTGGCTATAGACCCAGAAAACAGAGACACGGAGAGTAAACAGTCCACTGTCGGAGAAGGTTTAGATGTAACCCCTAACTCGACTCCTCCGAAACAAGCTAGGACTGCCCGTTTCCCGGACGGGACTTACAAAACTTGAGAAAGTGATCCGCAGCTCCACAGTAGAGGCAGAGTCTACCCTCACGACGGCGCTGTAGTTCTTCCGGGGACAGCCGAGATCGATTAATTTGCATAGGTTCGTCTGGACTTGGGGTGATCGTTTGCTTAGTCGTGAGAGACCGGAATCTGGATCGTTCTGTCTGACTACGTTCACCACCTCGTTCCTGCATACGAAGATCCACCTTTACACAGAGTGAGATCAACTCTTCTAAGGAATCTGGCAAGTCCCTAGTGATCAGTTCGTCCTTTAGACGGTCAGAGAGACCATTCCAGAAAGCGGCCCGGAGAGTATCATTATTCCAGCGCAGTTCCGAGGCTATGGTTTGGAAATGAATCACATACTATCCCACTGAACGGGAGCCTTGTCGGACTCGGAGCAAATCCGAAGAAGCAGCGGTCGTTCTGCCGGGCTCATCAAATATCCTACGAAATGACGTGATGAAATTGGTGTAACTGGAAACCAACGGGTCAGAACGCTCCCATAACGGAGACACCCAATCCAACGCTGAACCTTCAAGCAAGGAAATAATGTACGCCACCTTGGACCGATCTGTGGGGAAGTTGTGTGAGAGAAGTTCAAAATGTACCTCGCATTGGTTGAGGAAACCACGGCAATTCTTTGGATTCCCATTATAGCGAGAAGGAGTGAGAAGCTGAAGGCGTGACCTGGTTCCAGACAGGGATTGAACATTACTAGGGACAACCACAGGAGCGGGTACTGGAGCTGGAGCCGGAACTACTGAAGCCAGAGAAGCCTGAATTTGATCCAGCCGACCAGATAACTCCTGTAGATACTGCATCACTTGGCTTTCTGCCGTCTCCTGACTTTGCACTCGGGAAACCAGATCCTGGATGGCGCTTGCCTCTGGGTTCCGATCCCCCGGGTCCATGTGGCCTGAGTCTACTGTCACTAACCTGGGTTGGGGATGTTGTGGACTCGGGGGTTCTTCCAATGGTCGGGAAAAGGAACCACAGGTGGGTCGGAGCAGGGATGGTCGGATATAGGATTTCCTCATACAAGACTCTGATAGTTAGGCTTGGTGAAAGAATGCTGAGGAACTTTATTAAGGGAAGGGAGCAATACAGCGGCACATGAAAGGAAGTGAACTTGTGGGCAATGTCAAAAAGTTACTGGAGAATTCGTGAGCAATGTTCAACTGATGAATGAAGAATTTGTGAGCGATGTTTAGAGACACTGATGAATGAAGAACTTGTGAGCGATGGTAGATGACACTCAAGAATTTGTGAGCGATGTTTTAAAGACACTGATGAATGAAGAACTTGTGAGCGATGATTAAAGACACTAAGGAATTTGTGAGCGATGTTTAAAAGACACAGATGAATGAAGAACTTGTGAGCAATGGTGAAAGACACTGAAGAATTTGTGAGCGATGTTTAAAGACACTGATGAATGAAGAACTTGTGAGCGATGATGAAAGACACTGAAGAATTTGTGAGCGATGATAAAAGGCACTGATGAATGAAGAACTTGTGAGTGATGGTGAATGACACTGAAGAATTGGTGAGCAATGTTTAAGGACACTGATGAATGAGGAACTTGTGAGCGATGGTGAATGACACTGAAGAATTGGTGAGCGATGTATAAGGACACTGATGAATGAGGAACTTGTGAGCGATGGTGAATGACTCTGAACGCTGGAAACACTAAAGTTGGTTCGGCCCGCAGGCCTTGCTGAATCCAGGGAGCGCTGGCAACTGCACTGTAGAGGAGGAACACACTAGTTGCTCGGATTACTGGAGACTGTGCTGCAGGAAGGCACCCTGAATGCTAGATGCACTGGAGTATAGCTGCTGGGAAACACACTGCGTATGGGAGCTCTGGCATCCACTTCAGAAAAGAGACGATACTCAGGCGCCGAGGCTCTGCCCGGCATCCGGTTTTGAATCTCCCGCCTCTATTGGATTGGTGAAGCGGGTTCGTGACATCACCTGCTCCCCGCCCACGTGACGCCGGCTGTCATGGCGGCGCCCACGCTCCGGGAAACCGCCGGGAGCCGCGCCAGCCAGACGCTGGGACCCGAGTACCGCCGGAGACGAGGACCGCCAAACGGACCAGCAGCCACGCAGGGGTAAGCGCGGCGGCCGCTGCCCCTGGCGTGTGACATTTTCCCAATTATGGTGCCTTTGGAAGTGTGGGTAGAGCGTCTGGCTGATCGCAGCATTTTGTTCAGATGCGATAATCTGGGCGTGGTGCATGCGATTAACAACCAGAGGGCGAAGTCGGTGGTAGTGTTGAGAGTACTGGCGCAGCTTGTGTTGGCTTGTTTGCGTTGGAATGTTTGGTTTCGCGCGCTGCATGTTCCCGGGGAGGATAATGGAATTGCCGACGCCTTGTCACGGGGGCAGTGGGTGAGATTTCGAGTTTTGGCACCTGAGGCTGATGCTCTTGGGATACGCTGTCCCGATTATGTTTGGCAGGTGATCGGTCCGGCCTGCAGGGATTAGCGATGCGGTCATTAGCACCGAGTACGCTTAAGGCTTACAGCCAAGCTTGGAGTGAATGGGAGGAGTTTGCTCGCGGACGTGGGCATCAAGGTAAGAGTGGGCATAGGATGATGCTTTCTTTTATTTGGCAGCTCTTCGTTTCTGGTAGGTCTAGAGCGGTCGTGTCACGGTACCTGGCGGGGATTTCTTTTTTCGCCAAGCTCAAGGGTCTCCCTGACGTTACCAAGAGCTTCCTCCTCGTGAAGGCTCTGAAAGATTGGTCGAGGTTGGCCCTGACGCCGCCTGATAGGAGACGCCCGATTGATGCGGCCCTTCTGCCAGCGGTTATTGGGGAGGTTGCCGGAGTTGCTTCTTCAAGTTTTGAGGCTTTGTTATTCGAAATAGCTTTTTCCATGGCGTATCATGGGGCTTTTGCATTTCAGAGTTAGTGGCGCCGTCGAAGTGGAAAGATTCGACCATGCTGCGGGAGGATGTAGTTGTGGGTGAGAGGTCCGTGCTGTGTAGACTGCGGCGCTCTAAGACGGATCAATTAGGTAGAGGTCGATGGGTTACCTTGGTCTCGTCTTTGGACAGTCGCATTTGCCCGGTGTTGCTGGCTTCCCGCTATGCGTCAGTTCGGCCCTCCTTGAAGGGGTCCTGGTTGCTGCATTATGACGGGTTGCCTTTGACAAGATACCAGTTTCGGTGGATGTTGAATCGCTGTCTGTCCGGCGTAAGCCTTTCACCCGCAGCTTTCGGCACGCATTTGTTTCGGATAGGAGCGGCTACGTCGGCCAGTTTTTCAGTCAGGGAGATCCAATCGTTGGGCCGGTGGAAGTCTTCCACCTACAAACGGTATATTCGCCCGGTGTTATAGGTTATTAGGTATTTGCAACTGTTTGCAATTTGATAGTTCAGTTGTTAAGTATGTTAATGTCCAGTATGTTCGTGTGTTATCCCCTGTTCATCCTACTCAGGGATTAGCTACTCGCCGCTGCTGGCAGTGGGGGTCTGGAGTTATTTTTCACTTTTTTGCCTGACCCGACGGACTGAATTCGGTTCATTCTATTCTAATTCGGCTAATTGGGCTCCAATTGAAAGTCCCTCGGCAGGTTTTTTAAGTTTCACCTCCAGCTGAGTTTTCTCTGTGTTCCCCCTCCCCCCCCCCTTTTTCACATTTCCTTTTGAAATTTTTCTTTTTTCTTTTCGTTTGATTTTATGCCTTTCCCATTGTGTTTTTATGTTCGCTTCGATTGGCTTGAAGCTTGTTTGCACGGCCAGGCCGTGGTATTCACAAATAAATTTTTCTTTTTGGCAGATCCTTCAGGTTTATTGTAGGTTTCCATTCATTTCGGCCTAATTTACTAACTTATTTTTATGTAATTTCCTTCATTTTAGGTTGGGAGGAGGATGGTTTTACAGTGTGGGTAGTTGGTCACTCCTACGTGTACTGGGCGGCCAGGTTTTTGACATCTAAAGGGGCGCAGTTTTTCCACGGGCTCGTGGTATTCGGTGGCTTGGCTGGCGCGGAATGTTGTGGCAGGACCTAAAAAGTAGGCTTTTGGATCAGGCTCAAGTGTATGGCGTCCCTGGAGTGTTGTTGGTGCACCTAGGTGGTAATGATTTGGATAAGAGGACATCACTTGATTTGAGATGTTCTATGATAAAGGATTTGTCGAGTATTGCCGTGACCTGGCCTCATTGTACATTGGTTTTTTCTTGCATAGTGCCCAGATTGTGTTGGCGTGGAGTGCCGGATGGTCGCCCTATTGATGAGGCCAGGAAGAAGGTGAATTCGGCGGTGGCGAAGTGGGTTTTGGCTCACGGTGGGGCGGTGGTTCGCCATGATAGGATCAAGTATTGTTATGATTACCTTTATCGGGCCGATGGTGTGCACTTGTCGCAGGAAGGATTGGTGTTTTTTCTGGAGGATCTGTTTTCGGTTTTGGATCGTTTGGGTTGTGGGTATGGTGGCGGTGCGAAGCCTCTTTAAGAAGAGCCTTTCGCTGTTGGCGGAAAAGAGCGGCAGGTTCTCGTTTTTGAGTGGTTAGTCACAGTTTTTAGTCGGTTTGGTGCTGTTGAGGTGCACTCTCCTTCGTTGACTGTTATATCTGCTGGACCACCCTTCAGGGGGCAGCGTCATCACCCTTCAGGGTGGGTAGTCAAGATGAAGGTTGAGTGGATACCTTTGTTTTGTGATTTGGAGTGGTTTAGATTTAATTAGCTTGGGGTTTTTTGTGTTTGGTTTTCAGCCGTTCTTTTTTCTGGCCACCATACTCTTTTTATTAATATCATATTAATTTAATTTTATTGCAGGTTTTCTCTAGTTATTTAAATTAACAATAAATAGCTAACAACTTTCTGCCAAAATACATGTCTCCGTGTCGTTATTATATTGTTAAGTTGTTTAGAATGGTTTATTGTCAGGAGGGAGTGAAACCCCTCAGCCAGTAGGAGGTTTAGTGCAAACGAAAGGTTCGCAGAGCGGTGGCAAAAAATATTTGTGCAGTTTTAGAGTAGCTCAATACCTACTCAGCGCTTGCGATGACTTCAGACTGTTCAGTTTCTGATTTGATGTCACAAACACGCCCTGCATTCGCCTAGCCACGCCTACGTTTTTCCTGGCACGCCTGCATTTTTTTGAACACTCCCTGAAAACGGTAAGTTGACACCCAGAAACGCCCACTTCATGTCAATCACTCTGCGGCTAGCAGAGCGACTGAAAAGCTTCGCTAGACCTTGTGTGAAACTACATCGTTCGTTGTAATAGTACTTTGCGCGTGCGAATTGCGCCGCATACGCAAGCGCAGAAGTGCCTTTTTTTTGCCTCAGCGCTGCACAGCGAACGAATGCAGCTAGCGATCAACTCGGAATGACCACCTCTGTCAGTAAGTTTGTGTTGTGTGTGTCAGTAGTGTCTGTCAGTAAGTGGTGTCTGAGGCAGTTAGTTTATCTATGTTAGTAAGCGGTATATATGTTGTGTGTGTCAGTAAGGTCATTGATTTGTAACTGAGAGGTCAATGTGGCCATGTCACTGAGGTAGAGTGTAATGTGGGGGTGTAACTGAGGGACGGATTTATTAAGCTCGGTGAAGTGATAAAGTGGAAGGTGATAAAGGACCAGCCAATCAGCTCCTAACTGTCATTTTTCAAACCCAGCCTGTGATATGGCAGTTAGGAGCTGATTGTCTGGTCCTTTATCACCTTCCACTTTATCACTTCACCGAGCTTAATAAATCTGCCCCTCAGAGACAGAGGGAAATATGGCTATGGGGGCAGCATATGCATGTGTGAGGCTATGGGGTATATGCAATTCACGGCGAATCGCGGCAATTTTTCGCCGTTTTTTAATTCGACTTAATTCGACAGGTGAATTCCGGAAGGTGGCTTCCGGAATTCACCATATTCAATGAAAAACGGATTCGCCAGAATCGCGGGCGAAAATCGGCCGATTTGGCGGATTTTGCCGCGATTTTAAAAAACGGGAAAAAACGGGAAAAACCTGAAAAAAAAATGGCGTGGGGTCCCCCCTCCAAAGCATAACCAGCCTCGGGCTCTTCGAGCTGGTCCTGGTTCTAAAAATGCAGGGGAAAAATTGGGCAGGGATCCCCCGTATTTTTAAAACCAGCACCGGGCTCTGCGCCTGGTGCTGGTGCCAAAAATACGGGGGTCAAAAAGAGTAGGGGTCCCCCGTATTTTTAACACCAGCATCGGGCTCCACTAGCTGGACAGATAATGCCACAGCCGGGGGTCACTTTTATGCCGTGCCCTGCGGCCGTGGCATTAAATATCCAACTAGTCACCCCTGGCCGGGGTACCCTGGGGGAGTGGGGACCCCTACAATCAAGGGGTCCCCCCCCCAGCCACCCAAGGGCCAGGGGTGAAGCCCGAGGCTGTCCCCCCCCATCCAATGGGCTGCGGATGGGGGGGCTGATAGCCTTTTGTGATAATAAAAAGATATTGTTTTTTCCAGTAGTACTACAAGTCCCAGCAAGCCTCCCCCGCAAGCTGGTACTTGGAGAACCACAAGTACCAGCATGCGGGAGAAAAACGGGCCCGCTGGTACCTGTAGTACTACTGGAAAAAAAATACCCAAATAAAAACAGTACATACACACCTTGATAGTAAAACTTTATTACACACTACCGACACACACATACTTACCTATGTTGACACGCCGATTGCCACGGTCTCCGACGATCCGAGGTACCTGTGAAAAAATTATACTCACCTTCCAGCGTCCAGAGGTACATCCAGGTCCAGAGATAATCCACGTACTTGGCAAAACAAAAAAACGAACACCGATCCATACCGGACTAAGAAAGGGGTCCCATGCTTTCACATCAGACCCCTTTCTCCCGAATCCCGGGACATCACGTGACTCCTGTCACTGAAGTCCCTTCAGCCAATCAGGAAGCGCTACTTCCGTGGCGCTCATCTGATTGGCTGTGCGCTGTCTGTGCTGTGACAGCGCATCGCAAAGCCGCTCCATTAGTTTCAATGGTGGGAACTTAGCGGCTAGCGGGGGGGTCACCCGCCGGTCAGCCGCTGACCGGCGGGTGACCTCACCGCTAGCCGCTAAGTTCCCACCATTGAATATAATGGACTGGGCTGTGCGATGCGCTGTCTGCTCAGACGCGCAGAGCCAATCAGATGAGCGCAACGAAGTTGCGCTTCCTGATTGGCTTTAGAGACCTTTCTGTGACAGCTGTCACTGACAGGTCTCTCTGCATTCGGGGATAGGGGTCTCATGTGTCAGCATGGGACCCCTTTCAGTCCGTGTGGTCGGTTGTCCGGTTTGTTTTTTTCTCCAAGTACGTGGATTTATCTCTGGAGCCTGGTTGAGGTGAGTATATTGATCTTTTATTTTCAGGTACCCCTGGATTCTACATGGAGAAGAGGACCGATGTCGGCGTGTGAACATAGGTAAGTATGTGTGTGTCGACGTGTGAAATAAAGTTTTACTTTCACGGTGTGTGTGTCCTGTTTTTATTTGGGTATTTTTTTTCCAGTAGTACTACAGGTACCAGCGGGCCCGTTTTTCTCCCGCATGCTGGTACTTGTGGTTCTCCAAGTACCAGCTTGCGGGGGAGGCTTGCTGGGACTTGTAGTACTGCTGGAAAAAACAATATTCTTTTCATGATCACAAAAGGCTATCAGCCCCCCCATCCGCAGCCCATTGGATGGGGGAGACAGCCTCGGGCTTCACCCCTGGCCCTTGGGTGGCTGGGGACCCCTTGATTGAAGGGGTCTCCACTCCCCCAGGGTACCCCGGCCAGGGGTGACTAGTTGGGTAGTTAATGCCACGGCCGCAGGGCACGGCATAAAAGTGACCCCCGGCTGTGGCATTATTTGTCCAGCTAGTGGAGCCCGATGCTGGTGTTAAAAATATGGGGTACCCCTACTCTTTTTGTCCCCCGTATTTTTGGCACCAGCACCAGGCGCAGAGCCCGGTGCTGGTTTTAAAAATACGGGGGATCCCCTGTCAATTTTTTCCCCGCATTTTTAGAACCAGGACCAGCTCGAAGAGCCCGAGGCTGGTTATGCTTTGGAGGGGGGACCCCACGCCATTTTTTTTTAGGATTTTACCGTTCCAGCAATAAAAATAAAAATAAAAAAAAATTATATTTTAAAAAATATATAAATAATATTTGGCCTCCAAAAAAAAAAAAAAAAAGTACCTAATCCCTTCTAATATAAATAGATCTGCTATTCCCCAAAAAAAAAAACACCAAAAAAAACATGTTTAAATTTTTTTTATTTGTTTTCACCCTCCAAAGTGTGGCGGATTGAAAATGACGAATTTGCTGTCTAAAAGCACTGCTGTCGAATTTCCAAACTTGAATTGAATATGCTTTGGTCGAATTGCAGCACTTGTATCATTGCAGAAAAGTCGAATTTGTAAAAATTCGAATTTCAAAACGTCGAATTTTGAAAGTCCGTTTTTTGGTCGGAAAGCACTGAATTGCATAGGCGAATTTTTTTTTTGGTCGAAAATGACCCGAAATTCGACAATTTCGGGAATTCGACTGCAATTGCATATACCCCTATGGGGGACAGGGGGGATTACCTATTTTTTCTGTCCAGGCACCACAATTTCTGATGGCAGCCCAGTTATTAAGTATGTGCTAATAAGTGGTGTCTGTGTCTGTAAGTGCCATCTGTCAGTAAGTGGTGTCTGTGTCAATAAATGTTTGTCTTAGTAAGGTGTGTCAGTGTTTCTGTGTCAGTAAGTGGAATATGTCAGTAAGGGGTGTCTGTATCCATAAGTGATATCTGTCAGTAAGCAGTGTCTGTGCCAATAAGAGGTGTCTGTGTAGGTGTCAGTAATTGGTAAGTGTCAGTAGGTGCTGTGTGTGTGTGTGTGTGTGTGTGTGTGTGTGTGTGTGTGTGTGTCAATAAGTGTGTCAGTAAGATGTTTCAGTAAGTGTCTGTGTCAATAAGTGGGTCTGTATCTGTATTTGTGTCAGTAAGGGGTGTCTGCTTCACCACATTATCGTGGTGAGGCAGGACCTCTTTTCCGGTGCATTTATTAAGGCTGCTTTTTTCGTTATGGGAACACGGTATCTCATCCCTCTGGTGATACGCGTCTTCCCATAACGGCTGTCATTCTCGGCTGCATTATCTACATCCGCGCCTGCACCGTCCTGTAACTCCCAGCCTTCCTTTCGGAAGTTATGAGGGCGCATGCGTGGTTTGAACGCGTGTATTAAAACAATAAAGTTTATTGAGAGAAAATTAAAAAAATTAAAAAGAGTAACTGTTTGGAGACTAGCAGCGTCGAATGTTAGAGGCGAAGAGGAACAAGGTAGGAAAGACTAACGTTCGGGCACACCGAACGTTCATAAGTGAGCAAGCTTATCGGTGCTCTGTCTAACAGATAGAGGCGCCGATAAGGCAGCGGGCACATACCGCCCCTGCTTACAATAGCGATTCGATGGGATAATACATCAGGGGGTGCGCTATCTGCGGCACATAACGTGTGCAGAAAGCGCATTACCCCTTAAAGAAGGATATTAAATCTACCCCTGTGTCCCATGAGCCCTCAGTTCCCTGTTTGTTCTGTTTAGTCCATATCTCTGCTCCCCTTTCCCTACCTCCTCTTTATTGCCCCATCTGTTCTCATCTTTCCACACCTGCTCTGTTTTGCCCCATCGTTTCTCCCCTTTCCACCTTCTTTGCATGTTGATACAGCTGTCTGTATCATATGGCGGTCACTGCGATGCTCTCTGTATTAAATGCTGGTCACTGAGATGCTCTCTGTATCATATGGTGGTCATTGATGCTCTGTATTATATGGTGGTCACTGATTCTCCGTATTATATGGTGGTTACAAACTTTTTCTTGTTATAGCGCCACTATTAAGTGGTTGAAGGTAGGTACTAGCTTTGACCTCCATCTACATAGCAACACCCATGGTACAGACCACACCCCCTATTCAGATCACACCCACACTGGTCACACCCCCACATCACTAATCACACCACCGCAGCGCTTGTCACACCTCCTGCTAAGGCACACATTAGGCCCTTCCTATATTTCAGCTCCAGGCCCATGTGGATCTTAATCTGGCACTGAAGGTGCGTGAGGGCCGACCGACACGCTACAGTGGAACAGCTCACTGTTAAAATGAACCTGAGGGCTACAGTTTAGCCCGTCTAGCTGCTGTCCGTGCCGCACACGGCGGTTACTCTGACTATTAGCTGGTGTCATAATAATGTGACTGAACCATGTATTTTGTGGTATTATGAACAAGTGTAAACCTAGAGCAGGGTGATTAACCATTGGTGTAACCCAGTGAAGTGTGGTTAGATCAATGGCTGGGGAGGCAACAGGCTAATGGGGGTCATTCAGAGTTGTTCACTCGTTGCCGATATTCGCTATATTGCGATTAGTCGCTAACTGCGCATGCGCATGGTACACAGAGCGCATGCGCTTAGTTATTTTACTAAAAACTTAGCTGTTTTGCTAGAGCGTCTGCGGCGCTTTTCAGTCGCACTGGTGTTCGGTAAATGATTGACAGGAAAGGGGCGTTTCTGGGCGGCAACTCAGCATTTTCCCAGCGTTGGCTAAAAAACACAGGCGTGTAAGGGAAAAACGCAGGAGTGTCTGGGGAAACGGGGGAGTGGCTGGCCGAACACAGGGCGTGTTTGTGACGTCAAACCAGGAACGAAACGGGCTGAGCTGATCGCAGTGTAGGAGTAAGTCTGGAACTACTCAGGAACTGCTAAGAAATTTCTATTTGCAATTCTGCTAATCTTTCGTTCGCAATTCTGCTAAGCTAAGATACACTCCCAGAGGGCGGCAGCCTAGCGTGTGCAATGCTGCTAAAATCTGCTAGCGAGCGAACAACTCAGAATGACCCCCCAATATCACAGCCAGATTTACACGCATAAATATGATTGGAATAATAGAACTACAGAATGACGATAAAATTATTGTAATACGAATATGACTGTATTATACAAAATAACATGAAGATGATATTTTAAGTTATAAATATCTTCTTTGTATCATTTTAATCATTTCTGTAGTGAAAACTCTGGAGTATACTGGAGTATGACTCTGGAGTGGACTGGAGTATGACTCTGGAGTAGACTCGAGTATGACTCTGGAGTAGACTGTAGTATGACTGGAGTAGACTGTAGTATGACTCTGGAGTAGACTGGAGTATGACTCTGGAGTAGACTGGAATATGACTGGAGTATGACTCTGGAGTAGACTGGAATATGACTGGAGTATGACTCTGGAGTAGACTGGAGTATGACTCTGGAGTAGATTGGAGTATGACTGGAGTATGACTCTGGAGTAGACTGGAGTATGACTCTGGAGTAGACTGGAATATGACTGGAGTATGACTCTGGAGTAGACTGGAATATGACTGGAGTATGACTCTGGAGTAGACTGGAGTATGACTCTGGAGTATGACTCTGGAGTAGATTGGAGTATGACTGGAGTATGACTCTGGAGTAGACTGGAGTATGACTCTGGAGTATGACTGGAGTATGACTCTGGAGTAGATTGGAGTATGACTGGAGTATGACTCTGGAGCATACCTCTGGAGTATGACTCTGGAGTAGACTGGAGTATGACTCTGCAGTAGACTGCAGTATGGAGGCTCTGCCTCCCCTGACCGCACATCACTGGTGTAACCTTTCCTGGACAGCAATGTCAAGAGGAGAGTGGAAACCTTTACTATTCTGCCTTGCCATAATAATCATTAGCCTAGCAGGGTGAAAAATCCACACTGACCTGATCTTAACATTTTTCTGATTTTTATCTTCACTTTGTTTTAAAGTTAAACTGATACTATGAATTATTAATTTCTGATTCAATAAAGCTTGATAATGTAAATTTAGTCCTAGTGGTTTTCTTTTCCTTTTTTTAACGCTTCACATGGCTCATTTGAACACTTTAGGGCACGATGTGGTAGTACGTGCAAGCTGTGGAACATTTCTGAAGATCCCTATGACACACGTGTTACTCTGGGTGAATTCACAGAGGTGCTGTTGCGATCGATTTATACAGTATCATTAGTAAGGCGGAAAAATGATAGGTGCTCCTGGGCGGTGACAAAAATGGTCCGTTCGGTGTCAATGTAAATGGCTGCGTTTACAGATGATCATACGCAACTATAGGAGGCCGTAGTCAGATGGGGAAACTGCACCTGCCATAGGGTTGATACAATTTTTGATGGTGTGACCGATGGTGGTATAAGAGGAAACACCAATCGGTATTGCAGTGTGCATGGGTGCTGACAGTGGGTGTCTCAGTCCTTGCACAGTCAGCCGTATGGATGTACACAAGGGAAGTCAGAGTAACCGCACTGTGCAGCACGACAGCGGCTAGACGGGCTGAACTGTCATTTTAGACACACGTCTGGTAGCCCCCAGGATTGTTTTCACAGTGAGCCGCTTTACTGTATGGTGTCGGTCAACCCTCACGCACCTTTGTAGCCGACGTTCACCTCTCACATCAATGGCACGTTTCTACGTCGGTTATTCGCAATGGTGACGTTTGTCCGGTCACGATACACCTTCTCCACAGCAGCACGCAAACAGGTCACACACTGCGCTGTGTCAGAAATACTGTCACCCTATGCCTAAAAGACATAATCAACTCTTATTGCAACTCTGATAAATCACCACTTTTACCCATGATGGCAACGAGTGATATGTGTGTAGACGGCCTATCACACACCTTATATAGTGTACAACACGTGATGTACTTCATGGGCTACACGCTGCCGACATTAAATGTAGGAGGTGGTCATAATAATGTGAAGTCTTCTCTCACACAAGAAAAGAGACCAAAGTAAGCAAATCTTGCTGAATATAACAATACTCATTTAAATTCAATTTATTTACCCTTATCTAAGTTTTTATTCCTATTACTAAGTTCTCACGATGCATCTACATCTAATACGTATTTCCTTACCTTTGACTGTGTGTGTCTGGTTTGTTCTCTGAAACATGCTGTAAACAATAAAACACACGCTGTTTCTACAAGAACGAACTTGGCTGGTACAATGGCGATCGCCTCCGACACAGCGGGCTGTAAATTCCTCTTACAGTCTAACAGAGTGGAAAATACACTGGAGCGATAACTTGCCTCTCGGTGTTTGTCAGTTTATTTCTCTTCAAGAAAATGTCTCTATTTATGCACAGATGTTGTGTCCTAATAGAGAATATTGTATTCAGGGGAATATAAATGCTGTATATATTTCTGCTTAAAGAGGTTGGCCACCCCAGACCTATACTAAATTGAGGTTCCCACCATGCACCTATTACCTGAATCTAGAGAGCTGTATTTCGGGTCCATCTATAGTGCATCCATGAAATTCTCATATTAAATTTGAAAAGAGGTTAAATGGAAAGTCTTTTCATCTTTCAAAAAATGGGCATACTGTACCTAGGGCCGGCCTTAGCTATAGGCAGTCTAGGCATTTGCCTAGGGCATCCAAGCATGTCTCTGCAGTATCTCATGCTGGGAGGGACAGTCTGCAAACTACAGTATATGTTACTTTCTAAATGTATTCAATCAGTACTTGTATACACTGCTGTTTACATTTGTCAAATAGAATGCACACTGTCCCTTGAACTCCATTTGACATGCTTGAATGCCCCTGACTTGTGAGATATCAGACAGCAGAAGCCCAGTAACTGCAATTCCTGGACCTGTGACATTTTCGCTGACTACATAAGGGTATTACTGGATGGCTCCTTATGATACCACGTGTATTTTGGAAGTCTGCTCCACATAAATCTGACATCACCTATACTGCTTGTGCACATGGGGGAGGGGGACCCTGCTATCCTGTGTCCCTTATCCCCGTGCAAACCTCAGGTGTCTGCAGGGACATAACATGGGCAGTGTTTTCCCCACATCTTTATTTCTCAGACAGTCCATGCCATAAATTTCCCCTACCATCCAGCACTGTAACGTGGTCAGTAAGTTGCGTTGCGCTATTTCTATATGAAATGTCAGTGTAGCATGACTTTCAGATGCACCAGACTGGAGAGCAGAGCATATTGCTCCCGCAGTATAAAATAAAGGGCATGCAGTTGCCGGGAGTAATAGACACCAGCAAAAACACTAAACAGTGAAGAGCATGGAAGGTTGCTACATGTTTGATACTGGTCTTTTTGTATAACCAGCAAGTATGGCAGTACCTGGACTTTGCTGCCATCTGTGTCCAACCAGCAAGCTACAGTAAAATAAAGGATGAGGCTTGCAAAGGATGGCATACCCAGTGAGGCCACATCACTTGTACGGGTGCCTCTTTAACAGGTCTGAGCGCAAGCACTCGCCCATTCTGCCACCCCTATCTCACAAAACGCAGTCACGGATTTAGGAAGCTGCATGGGCGCCCACACTGACTGCAAGCATGCCAGCAAGCAAAAGTAAGTTTTATAAAAAAAAAACTACTAGCATTACTAATGTGGGGCATATGTGTAAGGTGAATTGCTGTGTGGCATTATGTGTATTATGGGCATTACTAATGTGGGGCATATGTGTCAGGTGAATTGCTGCGTGGAATTATGTGTATTATGGGCATTACTAATGTGGGGCATATGTGTAAGGTGAATTGCTGTGTGGAATTATGTGTATTATGGGCATTACTAATGTGGGGCATATGTGTAAGGTGAATTGCTGTGTGGAATTATGTGTATTATGGGCATTACTAATGTGGGGCATATGTGTAAGGTGAATTGCTGTGTGGAATTATGTGTATTATGGGCATTACTAATGTGGGGCATATGTGTAAGGTGAATTGCTGTGTGGAATTATGTGTATTATGGGCATTACTAATGTGGGGCATACTGTATGTGTAAGGTGAATTGCTGTGTGGAATTATGTGTATTATGGGCATTACTAATGTGGGGCATATGTGTAAGGTGAATTGCTGTGTGGAATTATGTGTATTATGGGCATTACTAATGTGGGGCATATGTGTAAGGTGAATTGCTGTGTGGAATTATGTGTATTATGGGCATTACTAATGTGGGGCATATGTGTAAGGTGAATTGCTGTGTGGAATTATGTGTATTATGGGCATTACTAATGTGGGGCATATGTGTAAGGTGAATTGCTGTGTGGAATTATGTGTATTATGGGCATTACTAATGTGGGGCATATGTGTAAGGTGAATTGCTGTGTGGAATTATGTGTATTATGGGCATTACTAATGTGGGGCATATGTGTAAGGTGAATTGCTGTGTGGAATTATGTGTATTATGGGCATTTCTAATGTGGGGCATATGTGTAAGGTGAATTGCTGTGTGGAATTATGTGTATTATGGGCATTACTAATGTGGGGCATATGTGTAAGGTGAATTGCTGTGTGGAATTAGGTGTATTATGGGCATTACTAATGTGGGGCATATGTGTAAGGTGAATTGCTGTGTGGAATTATGTGTATTATGGGCATTTTATAATGTGGGGCATATGTGTAAGGTGAATTGCTGTGTGGAATTATGTGTATTATGGGCATTACTAATGTGGGGCATATGTGTAAGGTGAATTGCTGTGTGGAATTATGTGTATTATGGGCATTACTAATGTGGGGCATATGTGTAAGGTGAATTGCTGTGTGGAATTATGTGTATTATGGGCATTACTAATGCGGGGCATATGTGTAAGGTGAATTGCTGTGTGGAATTATGTGTATTATGGGCATTTTATAATGTGGGGCATATGTGTAAGGTGAATTGCTGTGTGGAATTATGTGTATTATGGGATTTACTGGGCATTACTGTACTAATGTGGGGCATTATGCAGGGTTCAACTGGCCCACAGGGGCACAGGGTAACCCCCCGGTGGGCCCCACTGCCTGAGTGTTGCTGGGTCAGATGCAGAACTAACGGTGGTGCTAGGGGGCACCAGCCAAAATTTTCCCGAGGGCATCAAATTGGCTAGGGCCGGCTTTGACTGTACCTCCCTGATTCTATATAGGATTGCTTATATAATACACATACCACTCGCTAGACTTCTAGTTGAGTCCCTTCTTAAAATGACTCTTTCCGGACATTTTCAGTAAAGTTTCTTTGCCACGTTAGGAGTTAGAAACAAGGTTTTTTGAAACCGCACAGGACCTGTGTTTAATTTACACAGCAAATTAGTTAGTAGATTGAAAGAAACAACAGAAGGGCAATATAATAATAATAATAATAATAATAATAATAATACTACAGTCTTATAATAATATTTTGCTGCCTAATTGTATCTCGAAATTTTGTTCCCCTGTCATTGCTGGTGGTTTGGTGGGGAGAGTATATAAACTCCACACAGAGGTTTTGTATGGAGAGAGTTTTCCAAAATGTTAAAATGCACTATCCTTGATGTTTGGATCAATGCTGCAAAATTGTAAGCATAAACCTCTTCCCTTATGATTGATGGTGGGTAGATGGAGAGTTGACATAAACTCCACACTAGACTGTATATGAAAATCGGTGTATCTATTAAAAGGCAACATTAATACTCACCATTTTGGTGCATAAAACGTCTCTTTCCTTGAATTACTCTCAGTATTGGAGGTTTGATACAAAACCCATACAGAGAGTATAGGTGTTATTAAGGAGAGAGTATACAAACTCCACACAGAGGTTTTTTATGGAGGGGGTCTCCCAAAATGTTAAAATGCACTATCTGTGATGTCCGGATTAGTGCGGTAGAGCTGTATACATAAACCTCTTCCCTTATGATTGATGATGGATTGATGGAGAGTTGATACAAACTCAACACAGAGATTGCACATGAAAATTGTATCAATCAAAAGACAACACTGATACTTACCATTTTGGTGTATTAAACTTATTTTTTTTTTTATCACTCTCAGTGTTAAGGGTTTAATACAAAACCTACACAGAGAGTATAGGTGCTATTAACTGTATAGTGGTCAGCGGTGCAAGTGGGCGTGTACGGCGTACCCTTATGAATTTAGCCGTGGGTACGCTGTACCCACGCCGACGGGCCGACGCTACTTGCCGCCGCTTCCCTCCCTCCGCTGCTCACCGGCGCCGCTGCTTGAGGGGAAGAGAGCTCAGTGTTCGTTCTCCTGCCCCTCAGTGTCTTCCTTCAATTCAGCGCCGGCCCGTGAGCCAATCAGAGCTCGCGGACCGGCAGCAAAGGCTGCTGGACCGCAAGCTTTGATTGGCTCATGGATGGCGCTGAATTGAAGGAAGACAGAGACACCCGCACCGACTGAGGGGCAGGAGAGGCGCAGGCTGTGCTCTCCTCTCCACCCCCCCACCCCCCCCTCCCACACACACACACAGGATCAAGACACCAGCAGCAGCGGTAGGGGGGCATGTATACCTGACACTTGGGGCATATCTGGCACTGGGGGGGCATGTGTATCTGGCACTGGGGGCATATCTGGCACTGGGGGAATATCTGGCACTGGGGGGACATGTGTATCTGGCACTGTGGGCATATCTAGCACTGCGGGGGACATGTGTATCTGGCACTGGGGGCATATCTGACACTGAGGGCATATCTGCCACTGGGGGCATATCTGGCACTGGGGGGACATGTGTATCTGGCACTGGGGGGCATGTGTATCTGGCACTGGGGGGACATGTGTATCTGGCACTTGGGGCATATCTGACACTGAGGGCATATGTGGCACTGGGGGGACATGTGTATCTGGCACTGTGGCCATATCTGGCACTGCGGGGACATGTGTATCTGTCACTGAGGGCATATCTGGCACTGGGGCATTTCTGTATCTGGCACTGGGGGCATATCTGGCACTGGGGGGCAATGTATATCTGACACAGTGGGGCAATGTGTATCTGGCACTGTGAGGCAATGTATATCTGGCACTCTGGGGGCATTTGTGTATCTGGCACTGGGGCAATGTGTATCTGGCACTATGAGGCAATGTATTTCTGGCACTCTGGGGGCATTTGTGTATCTGGCACTGTGGGGCAATGTGTATCTGGCACCGTGAGGCAATGTATTTCTGGCACTCTGGGGGCATTTGTGTATCTGGCACAGTGACGCAATGTGTATCTGGCACTGTGGGGCAATGTATATCTGGTACTGTGGGGCAATGTATATCTGGTACTGTGGGGCAATGTATATCTGGCACTGTGGGGCAATGTATATCTGGCACTGTGGGGCAATATATATCTGGCACTGTGAGGCAACGTGTATCAGACACTATTGGGGTCATATGTATATCTGCCCCTCCCCCCATATATATCATGCCCCCATTTTCACTGGCCACGCCCCATGTGGCATTTGGCCACAACCAATTTTGGTGCGAACACCTTCGGCGCGCGCACACAGTACCTATAAGACATTTTTTGTACTTGCACCACTGCCAAGGGTCAAGGGGTCTGGGGGCCACTCTTGATAATAATTTACATAATTAATTTTAGATGTGTTTTTCTGATACTCAAAGTTTAGGCCAATTAAAAAGAGGAGTAGCTATGTATTTTGCAGAATATGGGATACAAGCTATGTAACCATTGCTGCACATGCAGTCATAATTCCCACAGAAGCAGCACCTTGGTGCCACTGTTGGCAACGGGGAGGAGATAATGGTTTAAGTAAGGATGGGGAAAATCACATGAGGGAGGGGGCTCTGCTCATGTGAGCTTACAGTCCAAACCATACCTCACCCACAAATTTACCCCTTACTCCCCCACTGAAATATCCATCACTCACAACCCCTACTGGACACTATGACTTACCCACTGTACTGTATCACCATCACTCCCTGACATTACTGTATACCTCACTCATTGAACACCCCTCACTGGCACCAAACAGCACCCACAAAAATGTATATTTTTATGTATTAAATTGTCCAACCTTTCTATACACCTGATTCAGAGACTCACGCAGTACATACAGCAGCTGTATCTTTGTGGAATGGTCCTCGTTGCCACCCCCCAAACAGCTTGCGTGCACTGCGAACGACAACGCAAGACCCATTCTGCACATGTGCGGCCCACCTGCCATCGGAGCAGTACACAAACCATTGGGTTTGCCTGCTACCCTGAATTAGGCTCTATGACACCCATTCATTTCACCTCCTGCCGCCTTTACTTCATTAAGGCTTTTCTTTAGCTTGAGGTTGCTGCTGTACTCCAACACTGGCCTGGACACAGAGGTGAGTCGCTTCTATGGGGAACGACAAGGAGGTAAATGAAGCTAGAAGGAATAACTGACATGTAATAATGTAAATTATTTATTCAGACTTCACACCCCATTTATTTTCTCTATAGTCTCTCTAAGACCTATATTTAGATATGTAGCCTTTATACTTAAAATAGTATTGAAATCATAATTTAGGATTTTGTCATATCCTTTCATATGTTTGTATTGCCCCTTTAAGTAAGCTTACAGAATTCTCCCCCAATTTATCCTTATAGTGCCCCCTTGTCTGTATTTTACTTATAGTGCCCCCATGTAAACATTTTACTTATTATGCCCCCTATGTCACCATTTTCTTATAGTACCCCTCTTTCTCTGCATTTACTTATAGTGCTCTTCATGTTACCATATTACATTTAGTACCCCTCCTTCTCTGCATTTTACTTATAGTGCCCCCCAAGGTTCTATCCTTGGTCCTCTTCTTTTCTCTCTCTATACGTCCTCACTAGGTAAGCTTATTAGTTCTTTTGGTTTCCAATATCATCTCTGTGCTGATGACACCCAAATCTATCTTTCCTCTCCAGACCTCTCCCCTGCTCTCCTCACTCGTATCTCCAACTGTCTCTATGCTATCTCTGTTTGGATTTCCCAGTGCTTTCTTAAACTTAACATGTCTAAGACCGAGCTGATCATCTTCCCTCCCTCCCGCATAACCTCACCTCCCACAATCTCATTATCTATTGATGACACTACTATCTTCTCTAGCCCCCAAGTGCGATGTCTTGGAGTAATCCTTGACCCCTCCCTCTCCTTCAAACCACACATTCAGCACCTCTCGCAAACCTGCCGTTTTCATCTAAAAAAATATTTCCAGGATCAGACCCTTTCTGACCCAGGATGCTACTAAGTCTAAAACTCTTATCCACTCACTGGTCATCTCCAGACTGGACTACTGTAATCTCCTCCAGACTGGCATTCCTGACAATTACCTCTCTCCACTCCAATCTACCCTCAATGCTGCTACCTGGCTCATTTTCCTCACCAAACGCACTACGTCCACCTCTCCTCTCTTACAAGCCCTTCACTGGCTTCCCTTACCTTTCAGAATCCATTTCAAACTTCTCACACTCACAAAGCCCTCACTCACTCCTCTCCCATCTACATCTCTGACCTTATCTCCCTTTACACTCCCACCCGTCCTCTTCGCTCTGCTAATGCACGCCGACTTTCCTGCCTACTGATTACTTCTTCCCACTCCTACCTCTAAGATTTTTCACATGCTTCTCCATTTCTCTGGAATTCTCTACCTCTCCCCCTCAGACTCTCCACCTCTCTACAAAACTTAAAACGGGTTCTCAAGACCCACTTCTACACCAAACCCAGCCAAATCTCATCCTAACCCTCTGTTCCACGCTCTCTATGTACCCCGTCTGTGTCATCCCTGTCTGTCTGCCCCTCCCCTTTAGAATGTAAGCTCTCACGAGCAGGGCCCTCTTCCCTCATGAGCTTATCTTTTTTCTTGCTTTAATAATCTTCAACTGCACCAAATCCTGAAGTCTTTTGCCACCTGATACTTATTCCAGTGTCATCTGCTGATGTAGCTATGTTTATTTACCCTGTACTTGTCCTATATTGTCATCAACTGTAAATTGCTGTTTTCCTGTTTTGATTATGTGCATATGTACTCTGTAATTGAGCGCCTCAGAACCCTTGTGGTGCCATATAAATAAATAATAATAATAATAAATAATAATGTCACCATATTACATTTAGCACCCCTCCTTCTCTGCATTTTACTTATAGTGTCCCCCATGTCGCCATATTACATTTAGTACCCCTCCTTCTCTGCATTTTACTTATAGTCTCCCCATGTCACCATATTACATTTAATACCCCTCCTTCTCTGCATTTTACTTATAGTCCCATGTCATCATATTACATTTAGTACCCCTCTTTCTCTGCATTTTACTTATAGTGCCCCCCGTGTCACCATATTACATTTAGTACCCCTCATTCTCTGCATTGTACTTATAGTGCCCCCCATGTCACCATATTACATTTAGTACCCCTCCTTCTCTGCATTTTGCTTATAGTCCCACCATGTCACCATATTACATTTAGTACCCCTCCTTCTCTGCATTTTACGTATAGTGTCCCCCATGTCACTATTTTCTTATAATACCCCTACTTCTCTGCATTTTACTTATAGTCCCCCATGTCACCATATTACATTTAGTACCCCTCCTTCTCTGCATTGTACTTATAGTGACTCCCATGTCACCATATCACATTTAGTACCCCTCCTTCTCTGCATTTTACTTATAGTGACTCCCATGTCACCATATTACATTTAGTACCCCTCCTTCTCTGCATTGTACTTATAGTGACTCCCATGTCACCATATTACATTTAGTACCCCTCCTTCTCTGCATTGTACTTATAGTGACTCCCATGTCACCATATTACATTTAGTACCCCTCCTTCTCTGCATTTTACTTATAGTGACTCCCATGTCACCATATCACATTTAGTACCCCTCCTTCTCTGCATTGTACTTATTGTGCCACTCATGTCACCATATTACATTTAGTACCCCTCTTTCTCTGCATTGTACTTATAGTGTCCACTATGTCACCATATTACATTTAGTACCCCTCCTTCTCTGCATTGTACTTATAGTGCCCCCATGTCACCATATTACATTTAGTACCCCTCCTTCTCTGCATTTTACTTATAGTGCCCCCCATGTCACCATATTACATTTAGTACCCCTCCATCTCGGCATTTTACTTATAGTGTCCCCCATGTCACCATATTACATTTACCCCTCCTTCTCTGCATTTTACTTATATTCCCCCATGTCACCATATTACATTTAGTACCGCTCCTTCTCTGCATTTTACTTATAGTGTCCACTATGTCACCATATTACATTTAGTACCCCTCCTTCTCTGCATTGTACTTATAGTGCCCCCCATGTCACCATATTACATTCAGTACCCCTCATTCTCTGCATTGTACTTATAGTGTCCCCTATGTCACCATATTACATTTAGTATCCCTCCTTCTCTGCATTGTACTTATACTGCCCCCATGTCACCATATTACATTTAGTACCCCTCCTCTCTGCATTGTACTTATATTCCCCCCATGTCTCCATATTACATTTAGTACCCATCCTTCTCTGCATTTTACTTATATTCCCCCCATGTCACCATATTACATTTAGTACCCCTCTTTCTCTGCATTTTACTTATAGTGCCCCCCGTGTCACCATATTACATTTAGTACCCCTCCTTCTCTGCATTGTACTTATAGTGCCTCCCATGTCACCATATTACATTTAGTACCCCTCCTCTCTGCATTGTACTTATAGTGCCCCCCATGTCTCCATATTACATTTAGTACCCCTCCTTCTCTGCATTTTACTTATAGTGCCCCCCAAGTCTCCATATTACATTTAGTACCCCTCCTTATCTGCATTTTACTTATAGTGTCCCCCATGTCACCATATTACATTTAGTACCCCTCTTTCTCTGCATTTTACTTATAGTGTCCCCCATGTCGCCATATTACATTTTGTACCCCTCCTTCTCTGCATTTTACTTATATTCCCCCATGTCACCATATTACATTTAGTACCCCTCCTTCTCTGCATTTTACATATAGTGCCCCCCGTGTCACCATATTACATTTAGTACCCCTCCTTCTCTGCATTGTACTTATAGTGCCCCTGTGTATTACATTTAGTACCCCTCCTTCTCTGCATTTTACTGATAGTAGCCCCCATGTCACCATATTACATTTAGTAACCCTCCTTCTCTGCATTGTACTTATAGTGCCCCCATTTCACCATATTACATTTAGTAGCCCTCCTTCTCTGCATTGTACTTATAGTGCCCCCATTTCACCATATTACATTTAGTAGCCCTCCTTCTCTGCATTTTACTTATAGTGCCCCCCATGTCACCATATTACATTTAGTACCCCTCCTTCTCTGCATTTTACTTATAGTGCCTCCCATGTCACCATATTACATTTAGTACCCCTCCTTCTCTGCATTGTACTTATAGTGCCTCCAAAGTCACCATATTACATTTAGTACCCCTCCTTCTCTGCATTTTACTTAGAGTCCCCCGCGTGTAACCAAATTACATTTAGTACCCCTCCTTTTCTGCATTTTACTTATAGTGTCCCCCATGCCACCATATTACATTTAGTACCCCTTCTTCTCTGCATTTTACTTATAGTGTCCCCCATGTCACCATATTACATTTAGTACCCCTCCTTCTCGGCATTTTACTTACAGTGTCCCCCATGTCACCATATTACATTTAGTACCCCTCCTTCTCTGCATTTTACTTATAGTGCCCCCCGTGTCAGCATATTACATTTAGTACCCCTCCTTCTCTGCACTGTACTTATAGTGCCCCCGTGTCACCATATTACATTTAGTACCCCTCCTTCTCTGCATTGTACTTATAGTGCCTCCCATGTCACCATATTACATTTAGTACCCCTCCTTCTCTGCATTATACTTATAGTCCCCCCATGTCACCATATTACATTTAGTACCCCTCCTTCTCTGCATTGTACTTATAGTGCCCCCGTGTCACCATATTACATTTAGTACCCCTCCTTCTCTGCATTGTACTCATAGTGCCTCCCAAGTCACCATATTACATTTAGTGCCCCTCCTTCTCTGCATTTTACTTATAGTGCCATCCATGTCACCATATTACATTTAGTAGCCCTCCTTCTCTGCATTGTACTTATAGTGCCTCCCATGTAACCATATTACATTTAGTACCCCTCCTTTTCTGCATTTTACTCATAGTGTCCCCCATGTCACCATATTACATTTAGTACCCCTCCTTCTCTGCATTTTACTTATCGTCCCCCCATGTCACCATATTACATTTAGTACCCCTTTTTCTCTGCATTTTACTTATAGTCCCCCCGTGTCACCATATTACATTTAGTACCCCTCTTTCTCTGCATTGTACTTATAGTGCCTCCCATGTCACCATATTACATTTAGTACCCCTCCTTCTCTGCACTGTACTTATAGTGCCCCCGTGTCACCATATTACATTTAGTACCCCTCCTTCTCTGCAATGTACTTATAGTGCCTCCCATGTCACCATATTACATTTAGTACCCCTCCTTCTCTGCATTGTACTCATAGTGCCTCCCAAGTCACCATATTACATTTAGTACCCCTCCTTCTCTGCATTTTACTTATAGTGCCCCCCATGTCACCATATTACATTTAGTAGCCCTCCTTCTCTGCATTGTACTTATAGTGCTTCCCATGTCACCATATTACATTTAGTACCCCTCCTTCTCTGCATTTTACTTATCGTCCCCCATGTCATCATATTACATTTAGTACCCCTCCTTCTCTGCATTTTACTTATAGTGCCCCCCATGTCACCATATTACATTTAGTAGCCCTCCTTCTCTGCATTGTACTTATAGTGCCTCCCATGTAACCATATTACATTTAGTACCCCTCCTTTTCTGCATTTTACTTATAGTGTCCCCCATGTCACCATATTACATTTAGTACCCCTCCTTCTCTGCATTTTACTTATCGTCCCCCCATGTCACCATATTACATTTAGTACCCCTCCTTCTCTGCATTTTACTTATAGTCCCCCCGTGTCACCATATTACATTTAGTACCCCCTCCTTCTCTGCATTGTACTCATAGTGCCCCCCATGTCACCGTTTTCTTATAGTACCCCTCCTTCTCTGCATTTTACTTATAGTGTCCCCCATGTCACCATATTACATTTAGTACCCCTCTTTCTCTGCATTTTACTTATAGTGCCCCCCATGTCACCAAATTACATTTAGTTCCCCTCCTTCTCTGCATTGTACTTATAGTGCCTCCCAAGTCACCATATTACATTTAGTACCCCTCCTTCTCTGCATTGTACTTATAGTGCCTCCCATGTCACCATATTACGTTTAGTACCCTTCCTTCTCTGCATTTTACTTATAGTGTCCCCCATGTGACCATATTACATTTAGTACCCCTCCTTCTCTGCATTTTACTTATAGTCCCCCCATGTCACCAAATTACATTTAGTACCCCTCCTTCTCTGCATTTTACTTATAGTCCCCCCATGTCACCATGTTACATTTAGTACCCCTCCTTCTCTGCATTGTACTTATAGTCCCCCCATGTCACCATATTACATTTAGTACCCCTCCTTCTCTGCATTGTACTCATAGTGTCCCCCATGTCACCGTTTTCTTATAGTACCCCTCCTTCTCTGCATTTTACTTATACTGCCCCTCATGTCACCATATTACATTTAGTACCCCTCCATCTCGGCATTGTACTTATAGTGTCCCCCATGTCTCCATATTACATTTACCCCTCCTTCTCTGCATTTTACTTATATTCCCCCATGTCACCATATTACATTTAGTACCCCTCCTTCTCTGCTGTCACAACTGAGGGCCTGAGCTGACGGGAGGCAGCCTCAGTTGTAGGGGCTAAGATGTAACGGAACCTGGGAGGTTGTATCAGACCCCTAGACATGTAAGTAACATGTAGAATAACTGCCCGAAGGCGTGGCCACGACAACCAGGATAAAAGTCAATGATGTTTATTATGACATACTCCGTAACACAGCAGCAAATAAGAAAACATAAAACTCAGCAGGGAAATAATACAGTTCCTGGGTACTACAGGGTGGCAAGGGCCACAGGGCTCTGGTAGTATGAGATAGTTCTTAATAATCTTCTAGGTGGAAAGTCCTTACCAGGCCCGACTGTAGCAATGGAAATAGCCCAGGATCGTACCAGCTGGTGTTCCAGGAAAAGCTGGACTGCTGTGGGTAAAACGGCTGCTGTGGATACTGGCTGAAACCAGACTGATGTTGACACGGAGTGAATACTGGCTGGATAAATGATAATCTGTAGAAAAGGGTACCGGCACTTTAAGAAGAGCTGATCTCTGCTGGAAGCTGATTGCTGTAAGCAGGTGGATCTGTAGCTGGGAGCAGATGAATCCAAATGGATAGGAGAGTCAGGCTACACCGCAGGTGGAATGCTGGTGCTGGTCTCTTTAGTGGAGGTTTGGAGATAGGAACTGGAACCTGGAAAACAACCACAGGAGAGAGACAAACTGGAACTAGGTTTGACAACCAAAGCACTGACGCCTTCCTTGCTCAGGCACAGAATACTTATACCTGCAGCAAGGAAGGGATTGGCTAGGCAATTATGCAGATTAACATTGCAAACAGTAGATTGGTGGAAATGAACAGATGACAGAATCCAAGATGGCTGCGCCCATGCAGACACTTGGAGGGAAGTTTGGTTTGTAATCCATGTGGGAATTAAAACAGTAATGGCGGCACCGGCCACAGGAGACAGGAGACGCCAGACTGATAAGTGCACATTTAACCACGCGGGCACAGCGGAGGCCGCGGCTGACGCAATCACCACTCTGACACACTGCATGCCGAAACTCAGGAACAGCGGCGGAGGCCGCGGGAGACGCCATTCCGGATGTTACAGGCGTTGCGGTGACCGCGTCTCAGAGTGACAGGAGAGGAGGCAGGAATGTGGACATCAGTATGACAGATGGGATCCGGTCCTGGAACGCTGAGCCAGCCTTAGAAGGCATCTGAAGGGTAAGTAATGGCGTCCAGATACCCGGATCGTGACAGCACCCCCCCTTTTAGGAGTGGCCCCAGGACACTTCTTTGGCTTTTGAGGAAACTTGGAATGGAATCTCCGGACCAAGGCAGGAGCATGGACATCAGAAGCATTGGTCCATGAGCGTTCCTCAGGGCCGTAACCCTTCCAGTCAATAAGATACTGTAGTTGACCGTAACGGTGACGTGAGTCCAGGATCTTGGCCACTTCATACTCAACGCCTCGTTGAGTTTGGACTTTCGGAGTTGGAGGAAGTGAGGAATGAAACCGATTCAGGATCAGCGGTTTCAACAGGGAAACATGGAATGTCCTGGGTATTTTTAAGAAGGGAGGTAACTGAAGTCTGTAAGCAACAGGATTGATGACTTGCTCAATTTTGAAAGGACCAATGTAGCGAGGTGCAAACTTCATACTGGGAACTCTTAACCTCAAATTCTTCGTGGATAACCATACCCGATCACCCACCTTGAGAGCAGGAACCGCTCTACGCTTCTTGTCCGCAAACTTCTTATACCTGAACGATGCCTTGAGCAGAGCTGCTCGTACACTCTTCCAGTTGTTTGCAAACTGATGCAAGGTGATATCCACTGCTGGAACAGAAGTTGCTGGGAGCGGTTGGAATTCAGGGACTTTAGGGTGGAATCCAAAGTTGGTGAAGAATGGTGGTTGAAGAAGATGAGGAATGATACTGATTGTTATGACAGAACTCGGCCCAGGGAAGTAATTGAACCCAGTCATCTTGAGAGGAAGACACATAGATGCGGAGGAAGGCCTCCAAGTCCTGATTCACCCTCTCAGTTTGACTATTGGTCTGAGGATGGTAAGCCGTGGAAAACTTTAGTTTGACTTGGAGGACTTGACATAAACTTCGCCAGAATTTGGCTGTGAATTGAACTCCTCGATCTGAGATAATTTCTTCAGGCAGATCGTGGAGTCGGAAGATCTCTTGTATGAACACTTGAGCCAACTTGTAAGCTGACGGAAGATCGGTGAGAGGAATGAAGTGTGCCATCTTGGTGAACCGGTCAACTACCACCCAGATGGTATTGAACTTGTTGCACATGGGTAAGTCTGTAATGAAATCCATCGACAAATGGGTCCATGGTCGACGGGGAACGGATAGTGGAACCAGTTGCCCCGCAGGCGACTGGCGGGATACTTTATGTTGGGCACACTTTGGGCAAGATGCAATAAACTCCATGACGTCTTCTCTCAGAGTTGGCCACCAATAGGACCTAGAGATAAACTCCAGGGTTTTTTGGATACCTGTATGTCCGGCAAAACGGGAAGCATGGGCCCAATGCATGAGCTTCTTCCTCAGTACCGGCTTCACAAAACTTTTCCCTAGTGGGGGCGTAGAGTCCATCCCTACCGTGGAGAATGCCAACGGATTGATAATAGGATGCTTGTCTGAAGACTCTGACTCATTTTCTTGCTCCCATGAGCGGGAAAGGGCATCGGCCTTGCGATTCTGAGAGCCCGGACAGAACTGGAGTTTAAAGTCGAACCTGGAAAAGAAAAGTGCCCATCTGGCCTGACGAGGGTTGAGACATTGTGCGCCTTTCAGATATAAAAGGTTCTTGTGGTCTGTAAGTATGGTGATTGAATGAGAAGCTCCCTCCAACAGATATCTCCACTCCTCTAGAGCGAGCTTGATGGCTAGCAACTCCTGGTCGCCAATGGCATAGTTACGCTCCGCTGGGGAGAACTTCCAGGAGAAGAAACTGCAAGGATGTAAATGGCCATCTTTAGCCCTCTGAGATAACACCGCTCCTACTCCAACGGAGGAGGCATCCACCTCTAAGATGAAAGGAGAGTCGATGTCGGGCTGTTTCAGAACTGGTGCAGAGATGAACCGTTGTTTTAAGAGATGAAAAGCTTGCGTAGCTTCTTCAGACCACTTGGACGGGTTAGCACCCTTTTTAGTTAAAGCAGTAATAGGCGCCACAATGGTGGAAAAGTCTTGTATAAACTTTCTGTAATAATTGGCGAACCCTAAGAACCTCTGGACCCCCAATTCTGGATTGCTTGTAGTTTCTCAGGATCCATCTCTAGTCCGGAACCGGACACAATGTAACCTAGAAACGGAATGGACTTGACTTCAAAGACGCATTTCTCTAATTTGCAATAGAGATGATTGACACGGAGACGGGACAGAACCTCTTTTACCCAAAAACGATGTTCCTCTAAATTGTTGGCAAAAATGAGGATATCATCTAGATAGACCACGACATGACGGTATAAAATGTCTCTGAAGATCTCATTGACAAAATGCTGGAAGACAGCTGGAGCATTGCTCAATCCGAAGGGCATGACGAGGTACTCATAATGTCCGTCACGGGTGTTAAAGGCGGTCTTCCACTCGTCACCCTCACGGATCCGGATGAGATTGTATGCACCTCTCAAGTCCAGCTTTGTGAAGATGGTAGCTCCGCTAACTCTATCAAAGAGCTCAGAAATCAGGGGTAGTGGATAGCGGTTCTTGATGGTAATGTCGTTCAGACCTCTGTAGTCAATGCACGGCCGCAGACCACCATCTTTTTTCTTTACGAAGAAGAAGCCTGCGCCGGCTGGAGAAGAGGATGGTCGAATGAACCCTTTTGCTAGGTTCTCTTTAATGTATTCCTCCATAGAATGCATCTCAGGCAGAGACAACGGGTAAGTTCGGCCTCGAGGTGGAACCTTCCCTGGAACGAGATCAATCGGGCAGTCCCATTCTCTATGAGGAGGAAGGATATCAGCAGAAGCCTTACTGAACACATCCATGAAATCTTGATATGGAGGAGGTGGAACATCAGACGACCTGGGGGAGGAAGAACAGACAGGCAATACTTTAAACAAACATGTCTCAGCACAGGAGGGACCCCATGCCAGAATCTGCGTAGTCGTCCAATCAATAGATGGATTGTGAAGACGGAACCATGGAAGGCCCAGGACCACAGGATGTGTGGCTCTTGGAATCACTAAAAAAGAAATAAATTCGGAATGAAGAACTCCCACTCTCAGACGAACTGGTAGAGTCCTTAGGGAAATAACTGCATCAAAAATCTTGCTGCCATCCACGGCAGTTAAGGAAATGGACGAAGGAAGTCTCTCGGTGGGTAGGGACCACCGTTTAACATAGGCTTCGGTAATAAAGTTCCCAGCTGCTCCGGAATCAAGGAGGGCAATGACATTCCGATAACGTTGAGCAATTTGGAGCGACACTGGGAGATTACAATCATAAGGAGATGGAGAGGAGATCATTACTCCTAGCCGGCCCTCTCCTGGGCGAGCTAGGGTTTGGAGTTTTCCCGGACGTTCGGGACAGGCATTGATGGTGTGAGACGGAGCTGCACAGTAAAGACAAAGAGACTCAGAGAGACGTCTTCGGCGCTCAGCAGGAGTTAAACGGGAACGGCCAATTTGCATGGGCTCGTCTTTAGATGGTGACAGTTGGCGAGGAGGAGGAGCAGAAGATTTTGGAGCAGATGATCTTCCACGCTCAGTTGCTCTCTCTCTGAAATGTAAATCAACTTTCGTGCAGAGTGAGATTAGCTCATCTAACTTGGAAGGTAAGTCTCTGGTAGCTAACTCATCTTTAATACGCTCAGATAAGCCATGCCAGAATGCAGCATACAGGGCCTCGTCGTTCCATGCCAGTTCGGATGCCAGGATCTGGAACTGTATAAGATATTGTCCTACAGTACGTGATCCCTGGCGTAAACGGAGAATCTCAGATGAAGCTGAAGTTACCCGGCCTGGCTCGTCGAAGATACGCCTGAATGTTGACACGAATGCAGTGTAGGAGGATAGCAGGGTGTCGGACCTCTCCCATAACGGTGATGCCCAATCAAGGGCTGAGCCACTGAGAAGAGAGATAATGTAGGCAATTTTTGTACGGTCACTGGGAAAATTGCCAGGTTGTAGCTCAAACTGAATCTCACACTGGTTGAGAAATCCCCTGCAGAATCTTGGAGATCCGTCAAATTTTGCTGGCGTTGGAAGATGAAGATGTGGAGCAGAAATGGGTAAGGTGGGTGGGGTTATAGCTGGAGTCACTGTGGTTGACGCACCGGACGCGTCTGATCGACGGAGGGTTGTCTGAATCCCATCCAGCCGAGTAGAGAGATCCTGGAGACAGCGGACGATGTGGCCCTGTGCAGCCTCCTGATGTTCAAGTCGGGCTGCCAGTTCTTGCATCGGCCTGGCCGCTTGATCCTGGTCTCCGGCTGGATTCATATGGTCAGTGCTTACTGTCACAACTGAGGGCCTGAGCTGACGGGAGGCAGCCTCAGTTGTAGGGGCTGAGATGTAACGGAACCTGGGAGGTTGTATCAGACCCCTAGACATGTAAGTAACATGTAGAATAACTGCCCGAAGGCGTGACCACGACAACCAGGATAAAAGTCAATGATGTTTATTATGACATACTCCGTAACACAGCAGCAAATAAGAAAACATAAAACTCAGCAGGGAAATAATACAGTTCCTGGGTACTACAGGGTGGCAAGGGCCACAGGGCTCTGGTAGTATGAGATAGTTCTTAATAATCTTCTAGGTGGAAAGTCCTTACCAGGCCCGACTGTAGCAATGGAAATAGCCCAGGATCGTACCAGCTGGTGTTCCAGGAAAAGCTGGACTGCTGTGGGTAAAACGGCTGCTGTGGATACTGGCTGAAACCAGACTGATGTTGACACGGAGTGAATACTGGCTGGATAAATGGTAATCTGTAGAAAAGGGTACCGGCACTTTAAGAAGAGCTGATCTCTGCTGGAAGCTGATTGCTGTAAGCAGGTGGATCTGTAGCTGGGAGCAGATGAATCCAAATGGATAGGAGAGTCAGGCTACACCGCAGGTGGAATGCTGGTGCTGGTCTCTTTAGTGGAGGTTTGGAGATAGGAACTGGAACCTGGAAAACAACCACAGGAGAGAGACAAACTGGAACTAGGTTTGACAACCAAAGCACCGACGCCTTCCTTGCTCAGGCACAGAATACTTATACCTGCAGCAAGGAAGGGATTGGCTAGGCAATTATGCAGATTAACATTGCAAACAGTAGATTGGTGGAAATGAACAGATGACAGAATCCAAGATGGCTGCGCCCATGCAGACACTTGGAGGGAAGTTTGGTTTGTAATCCATGTGGGAATTAAAACAGTAATGGCGGCGCCGGCCACAGGAGACGCCAGACTGATAAGTGCACATTTAACCACGCGGGCACAGCGGAGGCCGCGGCTGACGCAATCACCACTCTGACACTCTGCATGCCGAAACTCAGGAACAGCGGCGGAGGCCGCGGGAGACGCCATTCCGGATGTTACAGGCGTTGCGGTGACCGCGTCTCAGAGTGACAGGAGAGGAGGCAGGAATGTGGACATCAGTATGACAGATGGGATCCGGTCCTGGAACGCTGAGCCAGCCTTAGAAGGCATCTGAAGGGTAAGTAATGGCGTCCAGATACCCGGATCGTGACATCTGCATTTTACTTATAGTGCCCCCCGTGTCACCATATTACATTTAGTACCCCTCCTTCTCTGCATTGTACTTATAGTGCCTCCCATGTCACCATATTACATTTAGTACCCCTCCTTTTCTGCATTGTACTTATAGTGCCCCCCATGTCTCCATATTACATTTAGTACCCCTCCTTCTCTGCATTGTACTTATAGTCCCCCCATGTCTCCATATTACATTTAGTACCCCTCCTTATCTGCATTTTACTTATAGTGTCCCCCATGTCACCATATTACATTTAGTACCCCTTCTTCTCTGCATTGTACTTATAGTGCCTCCCATGTCACCATATTACGTTTAGTACCATTCCTTCTCTGCATTTTACTTATAGTGTCCCCCATGTGACCATATTACATTTAGTACCCCTCCTTCTCTGCATTTTACTTATAGTCCCCCCATGTCACCATATTACATTTAGTACCCCTCCTTCTCTGCATTTTACTTATATTCCCCCATGTCACCATATTACATTTAGTACCCCTCCTTCTCTGCATTGTACTTATAGTGCCCCCGTGTCACCATATTACATTTAGTACCCCTCCTTCTCTGCATTGTACTTATAGTGCCCCCGTGTCACCATATTACATTTAGTACCCCTCCTTCTCTGCATTGTACTTATAGTGCCTCCCATGTCACCATATTATATTTAGTACCCCTCCTTCTCTGCATTTTACTTATAGTCCCCACATGTAACCATATTACATTTAGTACTCCTCCTTTTCTGCATTTTACTTATAGTGTCCCCCATGTCACCATATTACATTTAGTACCCCTCCTTCTCTGCATTTTACTTATCGTCTCCCCATGTCACCATATTACATTTAGTACCCCTCTTTCTCTGCATTTTACTTTTAGTGCCCCCGTGTCACCATATTACATTTAGTACCCCTCTTTCTCTGCATTGTACTTATAGTGCCCCCCATGTCACCATATTACATTTAGTACCCCTCCTTCTCTGCATTGTACTCATAGTGCCCCCCATGTCACCATTTTCTTATAGTACCCCTCCTTCTCTGCATTTTACTTAAAGTGCCCCCCATGTCACCATATTACATTTAGTTCCCCTCCTTCTCTGCATTGTACTTATAGTGCCTCCCAAGTCATCATATTACATTTAGTACCCCTCCTTCTCTGCATTGTACTTATAGTGCCTCCCATGTCACCATATTACGTTTAGTACCATTCCTTCTCTGCATTTTACTTATAGTGTCCCCCGTGTGACCATATTACATTTAGTACCCCTCCTTCTCTGCATTTTACTTATAGTCCCCCCATGTCACCATATTACATTTAGTACCCCTCCTTCTCTGCATTTTACTTATAGTCCCCCCATGTCACCATGTTACATTTAGTACCCCTCCTTCTCTGCATTGTACTTATAGGCCCTCATTCCGAGTTGTTCGCTCTGAGTTTTTCATCGCATCGCAGTGAGAATTCTCTTAGTGCGCATGCGCAATGTTCGCACTGCGACTGCGCCAAGTAACTTTGCTATGAAGAAAGTAAGTTTACTCACGGCTTTTTCATCGCTCCGACGTTCGCATTGTGATTGACAGGAAATGGGTGTTACTGGGCGGATGCACGGCGTTTTAGGGGCGTGTGGCTGGAAACGCTACCGTTTCCGGAAAAAACGCAGGAGTGGCCGGGGAAACGGTGGGTGTGCCTGGGCGAACGCTGGGTGTGTTTGTGACGTCAGCCAGGACCGAAAAGCACTGAACTGATCGCACAGGCAGAGTAAGTCTGAAGCTACTCAAAAACTCCTAACTCGTTTGTGATCGCAATATTGCGCATACATCGGTCGCACATTTAAGAAGCTAAGATTCACTCCCAGTAGGCGGCGGCTTAGCGTGTGTAACTCTGCTACATTCGCCTTGCGAGCGAACAACTCGGAATGAGGGCCATAGTCCCCCCATGTCACCATATTACATTCAGTACCCCTCTTTCTCTGCATTTTACTTATAGTCCCCCCATGTCACCATATTACATTTAGTACCCCTCCTTCTCTGCATTTTACTTATAGTCCCCCCATCTCACCATATTACATTTAGTACCCCTCCTTCTCTGCATTGTACTTATAGTGCCCCCCATGTCACCATATTACATTTAGTACCCTTCCTTCTCTGCATTTTACTTATAGTGTCCCCCATGTCACCATATTACATTTAGTACCCCTCCTTCTCTGCATTTTACTTATAGTGCCCCCCATGTCACCATATTACATTTAGTAACCTTCCTTCTCTGCATTGTACTTATAGTGCCCCCCATGTCACCATATTACATTTAGTACCCTTCCTTCTCTGCATTTTACTTATAGTGTCTTTCATGTCACCATATTACATTTAGTACCCCTCCTTCTCTGCATTTTACTTATAGTGTCCACCATGTCACCATATTACATTTAGTACCCCTCCTTCTCTGCATTTTACTTATCGTCCCCCCATGTCACCATATTACATTTAGTACCCTTCCTTCTCTGAATTCTACTTATAGTCCCCCCGTGTCACCATATTACATTTAGTACCCCTCCTTCTCTGCATTGTACTCATAGTGCCCCCCATGTCACCGTTTTCTTATAGTACCCCTCCTTCTCTGCATTTTACTTATAGTGCCCCCCATGTAACCATATTACATTTAGTACCCCTCTTTCTCTGCATTTTACTTATAGTGCCCCCCATGTCACCAAATTACATTTAGTACCCCTCCTTCTCTGCATTGTACTTATAGTCCCCCCATGTCACCATATTACATTTAGTACCCCTCTTTCTCTGCATTTTACTTATGGTCCCCCCATGTCACCATATTACATTTAGTACCCCTCTCTCTCTGCATTTTACTTATAGTCCCCCATCTCACCATATTACATTTAGTACCCCTCGTTCTCTGCATTGTACTTATAGTGCCCCCCATGTCAACATATTACATTTAGTACCCTTCCTTCTCTGCATTTTACTTATAGTGTCTTTCATGTCACCATATTTCATTTAGTACCCCTCCTTCTCTGCATTTTACTTATAGTCCCCCATGTCACCATATTACATTTAGTACCCTTCCTTCTCTGCATTTTACTTATAGTGTCTTTCATGTCACCATATTTCATTTAGTACCCCTCCTTCTCTGCATTTTACTTATAGTGTCCCCATGTCACCATATTACATTTAGTACCCCTCCTTCTCTGCATTTTGCTTATAGTGCTCCCCATGTCACCATATTACATTTAGTACCCCTCCTTCTCTGCATTTTACTTATAGTCCCCCCATGTCACCATATTACATTTAGTACCCCTCCTTCTCTGCATTTTACTTATAGTCCCCCCCGTGTCACCATATTACATTTAGTACCCCTCTTTCTCTGCATTGTACTTATAGTGCTCCCCATGTCACCATATTACATTTAGTACCCCTCTTTCTCTGCATTTTACTTATAGTGCCCCCCTATGTCACCATATTACATTTAGTTCCCCTCCTCTCTGCATTTTACTTATAGTGCCTCCCATGTCACCATGTTACATTTAGTACCCCTCCTTCTCTGCATTTTACTTATAGTCCCCCCATGTCACCATATTACATTTAGTACCCCTCCTTCTCTGCATTTTACTTATAGTGCCCCCCATGTCACCATATTACATTTAGTACCCCTTTCTCTGCATTGTACTTATAGTCCCCCCATGTCACCATGTTACATTTAGTACCCCTCCTTCTCTGCATTGTACTTATAGTGCCCCCCATGTCACCGTTTTCTTATAGTACCCCTCCTTCTCTGCATTGTACTTATAGTCCCCCCATGTCACCATATTACATTTAGTACCCCTCTTTCTCTGCATTTTACTTATAGTCCCCCCATGTCACCATATTACATTTAGTACCCCTCTCTCTCTGCATTTTACTTATAGTCCCCCATCTCACCATATTACATTTAGTACCCCTCCTTCTCTGCATTGTACTTATAGTGCCCCCCATGTCACCATATTACATTTAGTACCCTTCCTTCTCTGCATTTTACTTATAGTGTCTTTCATGTCACCATATTTCATTTAGTACCCCTCCTTCTCTGCATTTTACTTATAGTCCCCCATGTCACCATATTACATTTAGTACCCTTCCTTCTCTGCATTTTACTTATAGTGTCTTTCATGTCACCATATTTCATTTAGTACCCCTCCTTCTCTGCATTTTGCTTATAGTGCCCCCCATGTCACCATATTACATTTAGTACCCCTCCTTCTCTGCATTTTACTTATAGTGCCCCCCATGTCACCATATTACATTTAGTACCCCTTTCTCTGCATTGTACTTATAGTCCCCCCATGTCACCATGTTACATTTAGTACCCCTCTCTCTCTGCATTTTACTTATAGTCCCCCATCTCACCATATTACATTTAGTACCCCTCCTTCTCTGCATTTTACTTATAGTCCCCCATGTCACCATATCACATTTAGTACCCTTCCTTCTCTGCATTTTACTTATAGTGTCTTTCATGTCACCATATTTCATTTAGTACCCCTCCTTCTCTGCATTGTACTTATAGTGCCCCCGTGTCACCATATTACATTTAGTACCCCTCCTTCTCTGCATTGTACTTATAGTGTCCCCCATGTCACCATATTACATTTAGTACCCCTCCTTCTCTGCATTTTACTTATAGTCCCCCCATGTCACCATACTACATTTAGTACCCCTCCTTCTCTGCATTTTACTTATAGTCCCCCCCGTGTCACCATATTGCATTTAGTACCCCTCTTTCTCTGCATTTTACTTATAGTGCTCCCCATGTCACCATATTACATTTAGTACCCCTCTTTCTCTGCATTTTACTTATAGTGCCCCCCCGTCACCATATTACATTTAGTTCCCCTCCTCTCTGCATTTTACTTATAGTGCCTCCCATGTCACCATATTACATTTAGTACCCCTCCTTCTCTGCATTTTACTTATAGTCCCCCCATGTCACCATATTACATTTAGTACCCCTCCTTCTCTGCATTTTACTTATAGTGCCCCCCATGTCACCATATTACATTTAGTACCCCTTTCTCTGCATTGTACTTATAGTCCCCCCATGTCACCATGTTACATTTAGTACCCCTCCTTCTCTGCATTGTACTTATAGTCCCCCCATGTCACCATATTACATTTAGTACCCCTCCTTCTCTGCATTGTACTTATAGTGCCCCTGTGTCACCATATTACATTTAGTACCCCTCCTTCTCTGCATTGTACTTATAGTGCCCCCGTGTCACCATATTACATTTAGTACCCCTCCTTCTCTGCATTGTACTTATAGTGCCTCCCATGTCACCATATTATATTTAGTACCCCTCCTTCTCTGCATTTTACTTATAGTCCCCCCATGTAACCATATTACATTTAGTACCCCTCCTTTTCTGCATTTTACTTATAGTCCCCCCATGTCACCATATTACATTTAGTACCCCTCCTTCTCTGCATTTTACTTATAGTGCCCCCCATGTCACCATATTACATTTAGTACCCCTCTTTCACTGCATTATACTTATAGTCCCCCCATGCCACCATATTACATTTAGTACCCCTCCTTCTCTGCATTTTACTTATAGTCCCCCCATGTCACCATATTACATTTAGTACCCCTCCTTCTCTGCATTTTACTTATAGTGCCCCCGTGTCACCATATTACATTTAGTACCCCTCTTTCTCTGCATTGTACTTATAGTGCCTCCAAAGTCACCATATTACATTTAGTACCCTTCCTTCTCTGCATTTTTCTTATAGTACCTCCCATGTCACCATATTACATTTAGTACCCCTCCTTCTCTGCATTATACTTATAGTGCCCCCCATGTCTCCATATTACATTTAGTACCCCTCCTTCTCTGCATTTTTCTTATAGTCCCCCCATGTCACCATATTACATTTAGTACCCCTCCTTCTCTGCATTGCACTTATAGTGCCCCCGTGTCACCATATTACATTTAGTACCCCTCTTTCTCTGCATTATACTTATAGTCCCCCCATGTCACCATATTACATTTAGTACCCTTCATTCTCTGCATTTTTCTTATAGTACCTCCCATGTCACCATATTACATTTAGTACCCCTCCTTCTCTGCATTATACTTATAGTGCCCCCCATGTCTCCATATTACATTTAGTACCCCTCCTTCTCTGCATTTTTCTTATAGTCCCCCCATGTCACCATATTACATTTAGTACCCCTCCTTCTCTGCATTGCACTTATAGTGCCTCCCTTGTCTGTAATATATTTAATGAGCCCCTCAAACCCCCCAGTGTGTTCCTCATTGTGCCACTCACATCCTCCCAACCCAAGTCTGTATGTTCTTTAATGTCCTGCCAATCACATCGCTCCCCCTTTATCTGACGTGACAATGTCCCCCCCCCCCTCCCACATTGCAACCCCCCACTAACCATATCTATATGCTTCTTAAATGGCTCCCCCCCCTCAACATTTGCATTGTGCTCCTGGCTTCCCACACTAGTTTACTTACTAAGAGCATCCGTCATTCTTTCTATCTTCTGCCGGTCCTCTGTTTGGTAACGTGGCATCATCATGACATAATTTGCGCGACACTGCCAGAAGCCGGAAAGATTCATCTGCTGCAAAGCCAGTCATGCTGTGATTGTGAATGAAGAACAGTGATCGGCGCAGGATAGGGTGCACCAGACAATGGCAGGTGGCGCTCCGCCCCTCTGTGATAGTATTACGGAGGGGCCAGGTCCAAACTATACAAACCCTAAATACAAGACGCTTTAATGGTGCCCCTTCCATGTAGGCATCCTAGCCACATGGTTTAGCGTACCCTTGATAGGCCACTGGTGACCAGCCCAAAAATGTCCAAGGCCAATAGTAATAAAAGTCCTAGCAGAAAAGGGGTTAAAATAATGTCCATGCCTAAAAGGCCAGAGTTTTCTTAATTACGTATAAGAATCATTAGGAAGCAACATTCCGCTTTATGCCTAAACATCCAATAGCAGGGCTAGTAGCAGCTGTTTCATGTCAAACTCCAGAATGTCAGAGTGCACTACACTTCTCCCGACGGGTTTAGTATTTAACACCTACAATCAAAATCTCGATGGTCAAAATCCCAATAACAATTTACTGATGGTCAAAATCTTGAGAAGGTGAAAATACCGTCATTTAAAATTTCGACAGGTCAAAAAGTTGACACGAGTTTTTCATTGTGATTTTTTTTGTGTATGTCAACATAGGTCGACATGGACACCCTATAAGTGTACCGTGTCCCCTCACATGGCTCTCTGCGCTCGGCACACTATTATATTCCCCCTCCAGGTCCACTTGTAAAGTATGAACAAGTCGGTTTCAGTGAAAAAAATCATGAAAAACTCATGTCCACTTTTTGAAATGTCAACATTTTCAATGCCGGTATTTTGACCTTGTTGGTGTTTTTAATGTCAGTATTTTGACCATGTCGGTATTTTAAATGTCGGGATTTTGGCCCTGTCAGGATTTTCGCCATCGGTCAATGGTTGTCGGGATTTTGGCCATCAGAGTTTTGATTGTAGGTAAATTGACCACATCCCCTCCAGACGCCTTCACTACTACGCTGTAACAATCCAATTTTCAGTAGCCCATATTAATGTGACCATCTTGAATTCTTCTAGGAGAATCATTGAAGTCTTCTGATCATACTAGATTCAGAAAACAAAAGTAATTGTTCCCCCTGTGCACGAGAATAGGATTTTGCACAAAGGGCCTCATTCCGAGTTGATCGCAAGGTGATAATTTTCGCAATGCAGCGATCAGGTTACTACTGCGCATGCACCGCAATGCACACACGTGTTGTACGGGTACAAACAGCATCGTTGCTGTGCAATGCTTCTAGCGTCGATTCCATTCGCACAGCCGTTCGCAAGGAGATTGACAGGAAGAGGGCGTTTATGGGTGTCAACTGACCGTTTTCTGGGAGTGGTAGGGAAAACGCAGGAATGTCCAAGCATTTGCCGGGCTGGTGTCTGACGTCAATTCCAGGACCGGGCAGGCTGAAGTGATTGCACTAGCTGAGTAAGTCCAGAGCTACTCAGAAACTGCAAAAAACTTTTTCGTCCCGCTCGGCTGCACATGCGATCGCACACTTGCAAAGCGAAAATACACTCCCCCGTGGGCGGCGCCTGCACGTTTGCACGGCTGCAAAAAGTAGCTAGCGAGTGATCAACTCGGAATGAGGGCCAAAGCGCATCCTAAGTACGTCAGCCCGCAGCCACTTCTCTGCGATCTGCAAATATTAGGACAGCACTTTAGCGTCTGTTTCACACACAACAAACAAGGGCTGCTTCCACTCTTCTGCAGACTTTCATGTGGTCCAGGACTGCAGGCTCTTCCACCCTGGAATATCTCTGGCTCAGCACATGTTCGCACAGTTTGGTACAATATGCAGCATGAATGGTAAACACGCATTGTCCAAGCGAGATTATGCAAAATACTCACCCTCAGGAATCGGCAGCTTCAACAAAAAGCAAAAAACCACTTGTCTGTCTAGCACAAGGAAGAGAAAAAAATCAATATCTCTATTTCAAGTGATCCAGCTGCAGATGTTGGCACGCCAAACGATGATTAACACAAGCAAGCTGTTTGAAGTATTATTGTATGCAAATACTTCTTTAGGTAATTAGCCACTGATTCCATTTCATGTTACATAAAGTAGTAGGAATGATTTATGACTGAGCATGGGAATACATCTCCTGCTGTGCACAAATCTGCCTACAAAATATTTGTGCTTACAATTAAATATTATTCTGCCCGGGGAAAATATCTCTATTTCCGCACAGAATGATTTTGGTCATTGTTTTCTTGGAAAACAATGTTTTGGGTTTTTTTTCCGAAATGAACCTCCTTATTGCTGGCTCCCTGAATAACGCACATGATATATAGTAGTAACATAATATTTAATACTCCAAGACACTAGGGAGACTAATTTCCAATGGTTAATATCACCCCACGGACACGAATCATGATGAGTTTAATTAAAAGCCTTGGTTGGATTGAAGTACAAAGGTTACTTGGGGCTGCGGAGAGCGCGGTGGAGTGCTGCACTCCTGAATTGCTGTTTTACAGCACACAGTTGTGCGCATTACCATTTAGCAATAATCATTATACAAGCCCTTGAGTATGTTATTGCTATGGTGATGACATTGTAGTAGGAGATCTTAGAAGCTCTTCAGCTGAAACACGGATCGTGTCCAAACAGCGCTGCTTCTGTGTTAGCAAGGGAAGTTTAAATTTAGACTCATCGCCTTCTCAAGTCACAACTGTGCGAAGCACAAAAATGGGGTCTTAGAAAGTAACTAGAAACAGATGAATGTTGTTACATCTGAGTCTACTACGTTATGCCGGTGCTCGGGATCCGGCGCCCAGCATACCGGCTTCGGGATCCCGACCACCGGTATGTCAAAAGAGCCCCTTGTGTGCTCGCTGCGCTCGCCATGCTGTGGGCACGGTGGCACGCGTTATTCTCCCTCCAGGGGTGTCATGGACCCCCCAAGAGGGAGAATAGTTGTTGCTATGCTGAGCGCCGGGACCCCGACAGCCGGTATGCTGAGTGCCGGAATCCCGACAGCCGGTATGCTGAGCGCCGGGATCCCGACAGCCGGTATGCTGAGCGCCGGAATCCCAACAGCCGGTATGCTGAGCGCCGGGATCCCGACAGCTGGTATGCTGAGTGCCGGAATCCCGACAGCCGGAATGCTGAGCGCCGGGATCCCGACAGCCGGTATGCTGAGCGCTGGGATCCCGACTGCCGGTATGCTGAGCGCCGGGATCCCGACAGCCGGTATGCTGAGCGCCGGGATCCCGACAGCCGGTATGCTGAGCGCCAGGATCCCGACAGCCGGTATGCTGAGCGCTGGGATCCCGACAGCCGGCATATCAAATGCCTCCCGTTCCATCCTGCCAAGATAATGATGTATAAATGATTATATGGAGTTAGAAATGATTTCACAGTACCCGTCCCTATGCTAGTTGAAATAAGTTGTGCATGTGTTGTGTTACACTAGGGATAGTTTTAGCAGTTGTGGAAATCGGGTTCAGTATGAGTTACCGACGGACACAATACCGACGGTCATAATCCCGACAGCCATTGGCCGACAGTCAATATACTGACACGGTCAAAATACCAACATTCATTATGCCGACATGTTTGAAATACCGACATAGTCAGAATACCAACATTTGACATGCCGACATGTATTTTTTCACTCTTCTCCAGCATAGTTAATATAGAGGACTAAATAGTGATTTGAATATAGCATGCATTATAAATTGGTATTTATATATATACAAACTGTATAGTCTCCATAATCCTTAATGTTTATAAGTTTAAGTGACATAAAAGAAGGTCGACTTAATGGAGAGAAGACTAGTGAAGAACCGTGGAGGATGATTGTCAGTCTCACTCACACCTTGCACGAACCAGGTTAAATTAGGATCCCGCAGCAGACGTAGGACTTCTGATCATGGGGGTAATTCCAAGTTGATCGCAGCAGGAAATTTTTTAGCAGTTGGGCAAAACCATGTACACTGCAGGGAGGGCAGATATAACATGTGCAGAGAGAGTTAGATTTGGATGGGTTATTTTGTTTCTGTGCAGGGTAAATACTGGCTGCTTTATGTTTACACTGCAATTTAGATTGCAGATTGAACTCACCACACCCAAATCTAACTCCCTCTGCACATGTTATATCTGCCTCCCCTGCAGTGCACATGGTTTTGCCCAATTGCTAAAAAAAAATCCTGCTGCGATCAACTTGGAATTACCCTCCATGGACGGATTTCATGTGTCCTGTCCACGGGCCCCATGGGAACTACCCGGCCCCAGGCAGGTGCCTAGGATGCCCCCCCCACTAGGGACTACAGGAGCCCTGCAAATCAAAACTCCACCTTTCTTAGTTGCCACGGAGCAAGGAGGAGAGGGCGGGTGATGATGGAGATCTGTGCTGCCCTCACCCCAGCATCCTGCCTTCATCCCCTGCAGCTGCTCCAATGGGGGGGGGGGGTTCCTCCGATGACTCCGCTGTGCCCCCTGCCTCACACTTTACCGGCCAGGCGGTGCCATGGGGCTATGTAGTTGCAAGGTGACCTCCGTTTTCGCTCTTGATTGTCCCGCTGCTGGCCTCCCTAAACCTGACAGAGAAGGCAGCTCCGATGCCGGGGATGGGGCTTGTACCTTGGCCATTATCGGGGCAGCCACGTCACGTGACACACAGCCGGTGCGATGGGGAAAATGGCGGCGTCCTGACTGTGGGCTATCCTAAATCAGCAATGCGATCACAATTGTATTGCGATCACATCGCTGGCCGCCATTAGCATGCTGAGCGGCTTTGCCCTGTGCTGCGCCCGGGCATGTGAGTGGCAGCAGTTTTGCTATTTTAGCAAAACTGCAACTGAAGCTGAATAAGACACTGAGGGGGTAATTCAGAGTTGATCGCAGCAGCAAATTTGTTAGCAGTTGGGAAAAACCATGTGCACTGCAGGTGGGGCAGATATAACATTTGCAGAGAGAGTTAGATTTGGGTGGGTTATTTTGTTTCTGTGCAGGGTAAATACTGGCTGCTTGATTTTTACACTGCAATTTAGATTTCAGTTTGAACACACCCCACCCAAATCTAACTCTCCCTGCACATGTTATATCTGCCTCCCCTGCAGTGCACATGGGGGGTCATTCCGAGTTGTTCGCCCGCAAGCTGCTTTTAGCAGCTTTGCACACGCTAAGCCGCCGCCTACTGGGAGTGAATCTTAGCTTATCAAAATTGCGAACGAAAGATTAGCAAAATAGCGAATAGACACTTCTTAGCAGTTTCTAAATAGCTCCAGACTTACTCGGCATCTGCGATCAGTTCAGTGCTTGTCGTTCCTGGTTTGATGTCACAAACACACCCAGCGTTCGCCCAGACACTCCTCCATTTCTCCAGCCACTCCCGCGTTTTTCCCAGAAACGGCAGCGTTTTTTCACACACTCCCATAAAACGGCCAGATTCCGCCCAGAAACACCCACTTCCTGTCAATCACACTCCGATCTCCAGAACGAAGAAAAAACCTCGTAATGCCGTGAGTAAAATACCTAACTGCATAGCAAATTTACTTGGCGCAGTCGCACTGCGGACATTGCGCATGCGCATTAGCGACTAATCGCTCCATTGCGAGAAAAAAATACCGAGCGAACAACTCGGAATGACCCCCATGGTTTTGCCCAACTGCTAACAAAATTCCTGCTGCGATCAACGATGAATTAGGCGCTTAGAGGGTCATTCTGAGTTGATCGTAGCTGTGCTAAATTTAGCACAGCTACGATCAGGCATTCGGACATGCGGGGGGATGCACAGCACAGGGCTAGCCCGCCCCGCATGTCAGTGCCGTCCTCCCCCCCCCCCCCCCAGAAATGCGAAAGCCTCGCACAGCGGCGATGCTTTTGTATTTGAGGAATAACTCCCGGCGCAGCTCCTGCGGCTGGCCGGGAGAACCTCTTTGCTGCCCCTGGTCGCCAGCGGCTGCGTGTGACGTCACACAGCGGCTGCGGCCCGCTCCCCGCACGGTCTGGCCACGCCTGCGCTGGCCAGATCGCGCCCTTAAAACGGCGGCCAAACGCCGCCGTGCCGCCCCCTCTCGCCCAGCGACCGCCTCTGTCTGTCAATCAGGCAGAGGCGATCGCCAGGGAACGACGGCCCGGCATGCACCGGCACATGCGCAGTTCTGACCCGATTGCTGCGCTGCGATAAACTGCAGCGAGCGATAAACTGCAGCGAGCGATAAACTGCAGCGAGCGATCGGGTCGGGTCGGAATGACCCCCTTAGTTACATATATATATGCGAAGATACGGTTAAGCCACCAGGCCTCAGCAAGGCTTCTCTGATAATGGTGGTACCTAACGCTACATGGTAATAGCATCCACTCTGGGTCATATCATTGCTTATTGTTATGCCACATGATAATAGCACACACATAGATTTATCTAAATCGAGTACCAACTCACCTGGAGATACTCCTAGATCCTCCAAATGGCACTACAAGAACCAGCATGGCCACCAATTGCTGGTCCCATCAATGCTTCTGAGAACAGCAATATAAAATGGAAGCTGTTCAATAAATGTAGGTGCATAAAGAAACAAAAACATTTTCCCCAGCACACAAAACACCTAATGTACATGCATATATCTACCCAGTTATATGCACATACGTTAACGAGTACTCAAGTGAGTTGATCGCAGCAGCAATTTTGTTAGCAATTGGGCAAAACCATGGCCCTCATTCCAAGTTGTTCGCTCGCAAGCTGCTTTTAGCAGCTTTGCACACGCTAAGCCGCCGCCTACTGGGAGTGAATCTTAGCTTCTTAAAATTGCGTACGAAAGATTAGCAGAATTGCGATTAGACACTTCTTAGCAGTTACTGAGTAGCTCCACACTTACTCGGCAACTGCGATCAGTTCAGTCAGTATCGTTCCTGGTTTGACGTCACAAACACTCCCAGCGTTCGCCCAGACACTCCCCCGTTTCTTCAGACACTCCCGCGTTTTTCCCAGAAACGGCAGCGTTTTTTCACACACACCCATAAAACGGCCAGTTTCCGCCCAGAAACACCCACTTCCTGTCAATCACATTACGATCACCAGAACAAAGAAAAAACCTTGTAATGCCGTGAGTAAAATTCCTAACTGCATAGCAAATTTACTTGGCGCAGTCGCAGTGCGAACATTGCGCATGCGCAATTAGCGGAAAATCGCTGCGATGCGAAGAAAATTACCGAGCGAACAACTCGGAATGACCACCCATGTGCACTGCAGGAGGGGCAGATATAACATGTGCAGAGAGTGTTAGATTTGGGTGGCGTGTATTCAAACTGAAATCTAAATTGCAGTGTAAAAATAAAGCAGCCAGTATTTACCCTGCACAGAAACAAAATAACCCACCCAAATCTAACTCTCTCTGCACATATTATATCTGGTCAACAGGGAAAAAATGTAGACAGCAGGTAAGGTCGACAGGTGCAAAAGGTCATGACAATGGTCGACACAAAACAGGTTGACAAGTTTTTTAATTGTCATTTTCTATGTTTAACCATATCTAAGCACAGTCAGTGGAAACGTGTACCCTCGCGGGTTCGCTTTGCTCGCCACGCTTCGGCCACAGGTTACTATTCCCAATCATAGTCCACGTGGATAGTAAACCAAGCAAAGCTAAAAAAAAACAAAAAAAAAACTTGTGTCGACCATTTGTGTGTAACCCATTATCATGTCGTCCTTTTGACCATGTTGACCTTTGATACCTGTCAACCTTAAGCACTGTCTACCTTTTACCTGTCAACCTTTTTGACCATGTTGACCTAATGCATCTAGACCAGAGCTGGCCAAACCGGTCCTCGAGATCTACCAACAGTTCATGTTTTCCAGGCCTCCTGGAGATCTGTAGAATTGTCAGTTAGAAATAAATGCAGCACATCTTAATTAGTAATGACTATACCTGTGCACCAGCTAGGTCAGGAGTGGGCAGACTTATGGAGTCGGAGATCTACTTTGAAAGCTGAAAAGCTTTTGAGATCTACCTAGGTGGGATATTAGCACGCGCCCCAAAAGTGGGCGTGGCATAATGAAAAAGTGGGCGTGGTATAACAAAAAAGGGGACGTAGCATTGCTGCACAGAGTGTAATGACTGTCTCGCACGAAATAACACATTGGCCCCCACAGGTAAAAATAGGATTTTAATACCTACCGGTAAATCCTTCTCTCTTAGTCCGTAGAGGATGCTGGGGACTCTGTAAGGACCATGGGGTATAGACGGGATCCGCAGGAGACATGGGCACACTATAAGACTTTGAATGGGTGTGAACTGGCTCCTCCCTCTATGCCCCTCCTCCAGACCTCAGTTAGAAAACTGTGCCCAGGGAGACGGACATTTCGAGGAAAGAATTTATTGTTTAAACACAGTGAGTGTCGTACCAGCTCACACCACGAACATACCACAGAACGTGGCATTCAATAGAATACCAGCCAATCAGAATCAGCTTTTTCTCTGACGTCCTAAGTGGATGCTGGGGACTCCGTCAGGACCATGGGGATTAGCGGCTCCGCAGGAGACAGGGCACAAAACTAAAGCTTTAGGATCAGGTGGTGTGTACTGGCTCCTCCCCCCATGACCCTCCTCCAAGCCTCAGTTAGGTTTTTGTGCCCGTCCGAGCAGGGTGCAATCTAGGTGGCTCTCTTAAGGAGCTGCTTAGAAAAAGTTTTTAGGTTTCTTATTTTCAGTGAGTCCTGCTGGCAACAGGCTCACTGCATCGAGGGACTTAGGGGAGAGAAGTTCAACTCACCTGCGTGCAGGATGGATTGGCTTCTTAGGCTACTGGACACCATTAGCTCCAGAGGGAGTCGGAACACAGGTCTCACCCTGGGGTTCGTCCCGGAGCAGCGCCGCCGACCCCCCTTGCAGATGCTGAAGATTGAAGGTCCAGAAACCGGCGGCAGAAGGCTTTTCAGTCTTCATGAAGGTAGCGCACAGCACTGCAGCTGTGCGCCATTGTTGTCACACACTTCACACCAACGGTCACGGAGGGTGCAGGGCGTTGCTGGGGGCGCCCTGGGCAGCAATGTATAATACCTTATTCTGGCTAAAAATACATCACATATAGCCCCTGGAGGCTATATGGATGTATTTAACCCCTGCCAGGTCTCAGAAAAACGGGAGAAGAAGCCCGCCGAAAAGGGGGCGGGGCCTATTCTCCTCAGCACACAGCGCCATTTTCCCTCACAGAAATGCTGGTGGGAAGGCTCCCAGGCTCTCCCCTGCACTGCACTACAGAAACAGGGTTAAAACAGAGAGGGGGGGCACTTATTTGGCGATATGTATATATATATTAAAATGCTATAAGGGAAAAACACTTATATAAAGGTTGTCCCTGTATAATATAGCGTTTTTGGTGTGTGCTGGCAAACTCTCCCTCTGTCTCCCCAAAGGGCTAGTGGGGTCCTGTCCTCTATCAGAGCATTCCCTGTGTGTGTGCTGTGTGTCGGTACTTGTGTGTCGACATGTATGAGGACGATGTTGGTGAGGAGGCGGAGCAATTGCCGGTAATGGTGATGTCACTCTCTAGGGAGTCGACACCGGAATGGATGGCTTATTTAAGGAATTACGTGATAATGTCAACACGCTGCAAGGTCGGTTGACGACATGAGACGGCCGGCAAACCAATTAGTACCTGTCCAGGCGTCTAAAACACCGTCAGGGGCGTTAAAACGTCCTTTTTACCTCAGTCGGTCGACACAGACACAGACACGGACACTGACTCCAGTGTCGACGGTGAAGAAACAAACGTATTTTCCTTTAGGGCCACACGTTACTTGTTAAGGGCAATGAAGGAGATGTTACATATTTCTGATACTACAAGTACCACAAAAAAGGGTATTATGTGGAGTGTGAAAAAACTACATGTGGTTTTTCCTGAATCAGATAAATTAAATGAAGTGTGTGATGATGCGTGGGTTTCCCCCGATAGAAAATTATTGGCGGTATACCTTTTCCCGCCAGAAGTTATGGCGCGTTGGGAAACACACCTTAGGGTGGATAAGGCGCTCACACGCTTATAAAAACAAGTGGCGTTACCGTCTCCAGATACGGACGCCCTCAAGGAGCCAACTGATAGGAGGTTGGAAAATATCCTAAAAAGTATATACACACATACTGGTGTTATACTGCGACCAGCGATCGCCTCAGCCTGGATGGGCAGCGCTGGGGTGGCTTGGTCGGATTCCCTGACTGGAAATATTGATACCCTTGACAGGGACAGTATTTTATTGACTATAGAGCATTTAAAAGATGCATTTCTATATATGCGAAACTCTGGCATCAAGAGTAAGTGCGATGTCCATATCTGCCAGACGATGTTTATGGACACGACAGTGGTCAGGTGATGCAGATTCCAAACGGCACATGGAAGTATTGCCGTATAAAGGGGAGGAGTTATTTGGGGTCGGTCCATCGGACCTGGTGGCCACGGCAACAGCTAGAAAATCCACCTTTTTTACCCCAAGTCACATCTCAGCAGAAAAAGACATAGTCTTTTCAGCCTCAGTCCTTTCGTCCCCATAATATCTGCCCAGGGATAGAGGTAAGGGAAGAAGACTGCAGCAGGCAGCCCATTCCCAGGAACAGAAGCCTTCCACCGCTTCTGCCAAGTCCTCAGCATGACGCTGGGGCCGTACAAACAGGTGCGGTGGGGGGTCGTCTCAAGAGTTTCAGCACGCAGTGGGCTCACTCGCAAGTGGACCCCTGGATCCTACAAGTAGTATCCCAGGGGTACAGATTGGAAATTCGAGACGTCTCCCCCTCGCAAGTTCCTGAAGTTTGCTTTACCAACGTCTACCTCCGACAGGGAGGCAGTATTGGAAACAATTCACAAGCTGTATTCCCAGCAGGTGATAATCAAAGTACCCCTCCTACAACAAGTAAAGGGGTATTATTCCACACTATATTGTGGTACTGAAGCCAGACGGCTCGGTGAGACCTATTCTAAATGGAGTCACTCAGAGCAGTGATAGCGAACCAGGAAGAAGGGGACTATATGGTGTCCCTGGACATCAAGGATGCTTACCTCCATGTCCAAATTTGCCCTTATCACAAAGGGTACCTCAGGTTCGTGGTACAAAACTGTCACTATCAGTTTCAGACGCTGCCGTTTGGATTGTCCACGGCACCCCGGGTCTTTACCAAGGTAATGGCCGAAATGATGATTCTTCTTCAAAGAAAAGGCGTCTTAATTATCCCTTACTTGGACGATCTCCTGATAAGGGCAAGGTCCAGAGAACAGTTGGAGGTCTGAGTAGCACTATCTCAAGTAGTTCTACGACAGCACGGGTGGATTCTAAATATTCCAAAATCGCAGCTGTCTCCGACGACACGTCTGCTGTCCCTAGGGATGATTCTGGACACAGTCCAGAAAAAGGTGTTTCTCCCGGAGGAGAAAGCCAGGGAGTTATCCGAGCTAGTCAGGAACCTCCAAAAACCAGGAAAAGTGTCAGTGCATCATTGCACAAGGGTCCTGGGAAAAATGGTGGCTTCTTACGAAGCGATTCCATTCGGCAGATTTCACGCAAGAACTTTTCAGTGGGATCTGCTGGACAAATGGTCCGGATCGCATCTTCAGATGCATCAGCGGATAACCCTGTCTCCAAGGACAAGGGTGTCTCTTCTGTGGTGGCTGCAGAGTGCTCATCTACTAAAGGGCCACAGTTATGCATTCAGGACTGGGTCCTGGTGACCACGGATTCCAGCTTGAAAGGCTGGGGAGCAGTCACACAGGGAAAAAATTTCCAGGGAGTGTGATCAAGTCTGGGGACTTCTCTCCGCATAAATATACTGGAGCTAAGAGCAATTTACAATGCTCTAAGCTTAGCAAGACCTCTGCTTCAAGGTCAGCCGGTATTGATCCAGTGGGACAACATCACGGCAGTCGCCCACGTAAACAGACAGGGCGGCACAAGAAGCAGGAGGACAATGGCAGAAACTGCAAGGATTCTTCGCTGGGCGGAAAATCATGTGATAGCACTGTCAGCAGTTTTCATTCCGGGAGTGGACAACTGGGAAGCAGACTTCCTCAGCACGACCTCCACCCGGGAGAGTGGGGACTTCATCGAGAAGTTTTTTCCACATGATTGTGCACCGTTGGGAAAGACCAAAGGTGGACATGATGGCGTCCCGCCTGAACAAAAAACTGGACAGGTATTGCGCTAGGTCAAGAGACCCTCAGGCAATAGCTGTGGACGTTCTGGTAACACCAGGGGTGTACCAGTCGGTGTATGTGTTCCCTCCTCTGCTTCTCATACCAAAGGTACTGAGAATTATAAGACGTAGAGGAGTAAGAACTATACTCGTGGCTCCGGATGGGCCAAGAAGGACTTGGTACCCGGAACTTCAAGAGATGCTCACAGAGGACTCAGGGCCTCTGCCGATAAGAAGGGACTTGTTTCAGCAAGTACCATGTCTGTTCCAAGACTTACCGCGGCTGCGTTTGACGGCATGGCGGTTGAACGCCGGATCCTAAGGGAAAAAGGCATTCCGGAAGAGGTCATTCCTACCCTGGTCAAAGCCAGGAAGGAGGTGACCGCACAACATTATCACCACATGTGGCGAAAATATGTTGCGTGGTGTGAGGCCAGGAAGGCCCCACGAAGAAATTTCAACTCGGTCGATTCCTGCATTTCCTGCAAACAGGAGTGTCTATGGGCCTCAAATTGGGGTCCATTAAGGTTCAAATTTCGGCCCTGTCGATTTTCTTCCAGAAAGAATTGGCTTCAGTTCCTGAAGTCCAGAAATTTGACAAGGGAGTACTGCATATACAACCCCCTTTTGTGCCTCCAGTGGCACTGTGGGATCTCAACGTAGTCCTGGGATTCCTCAAATCACGTTGGTTTAAACCGCTCAAATCTGTGGATTTGAAATATCTCACATGGAAAGTGACCATGATGTTGGCCCTGGCCTCGGCCAGGCGAGTGTCAGAATTGGCGGCTTTGTCTCACAAAAGCCCATATCTGATTGTCCATTCGGACAGGGCAGAGCTGCGGACTCGTCCCCAGTTTCTCCCTAAGTTGGTGTCAGCGTTTCATCTGAACCAGCTTATTGTGGTACCTGCGGCTACTAGAGATTTGGAGGACTCCAAGTTGCTAGATGTTGTCAGGGCCCTGAAAATATAGATTTCCAGGACGGCTGGAGTCAGGAAAACTGACTTGCTGTTATCCTGTATGCACCCAAAAAACTGGGTGCTCTTGCTTCTAAGCAGACGATTGCTAGTTGAATGTGTAGTACAATTCAGCTTGCACATTCTGTGGCAGGACTGCCACAGCCAAAATATATAAATGCCCATTCCACAAGGAAGGTGGGCTCATCTTGGGCGACTGCCCGAGGGGTCTCGGCTTTACAACTTTGCCGAGCTGCTACTTGGTCAGGGGCACACCCTGGCTGAGGAGGACCTGGAGTTCTCTCACTCGGTGCTGCAGAGTCATCCGCACTCTCCCGCCCGTTTGGGAGCTTTGGTATAATCCCCATGGTCCTGACGGAGTCCCCAGCATCCACTTAGGACGTCAGAGAAAATAAGATTTTACTTACCGATAAATCTATTTCTCGTAGTCCGTAGTGGATGCTGGGCGCCCATCCCAAGTGCGGATTGTCTGCAATACTTGTACATAGTTGTTGTTACAAAAAAATCGGGTTGTTATTGTTGTGAGCCGTCTGTTCAGAGGCTCCTACGTTTGTCATACTGTTAACTGGGTTCAGATCACAAGTTATACGGTGTGATTGGTGTGGCTTGTATGAGTCTTACCCGGGATTCAATATCCTTCCTTATTGTGTACGCTCGTCCGGGCACAGTATCCTAACTGAGGCTTGGAGGAGGGTCATGGGGGGAGGAGCCAGTACACACCACCTGATCCTAAAGCTTTAGTTTTGTGCCCTGTCTCCTGCGGAGCCGCTAATCCCCATGGTCCTGACGGAGTCCCCAGCATCCACTACGGACTACGAGAAATAGATTTATCGGTAAGTAAAATCTTATTATTGGCCAGGTGTACTCACGTACACTAGGAATTCTTTGTGGTACAATGCATCGCCAAGCAGCATCATGGAGGAAAAAACGTAGCATACATTACAAACATTACACATATGAGTTCATACTGCACATATGCAACTGTACAGTAGACATATTATACATTTAAGACTAAAAACTAAGGCTGCTTGGCAGAGCAGCACCGAGGCAGCCATCCGCGGCGCCAACTAGAACTCACACAATGCACATAATACAGAAGATTTAAGTATTACATCAAAAGATAAACCACACAGACAAAGACACAGAAAGAATAATGCATGATTGGTGTAGGCATTTTGAGTAATAACCTCCAGGGGTTGTGTATTCCACCATCACAAGGCACCAGGTGCGGCAGCCATCTTAGGCGCACTGCGTAGGATTACCCAGGGTGGAATAGTCCACCCCTAGAAGAGAACACAAAATGGGGAGATTGCAGAGTCCTTAAGTTCAGAGTAGGGTTCCAATAAAAACATCAGGTCCACGCATTTTTCATCCCATCCACAAGCGCACCAGATAAGGCAGCCATGTTGGGCGCACTACAAGGTTACACAGTGGGAGATGAGCCATATAGGGGCCAAATGCATGTATGGGAGAACTGACACGTGTGTAGGCGTATGCTATACCCTGCATGGAAAGATCCAAATGAAGCACACCCCGCCCACAGGGGAACCATCCGATGCAGCCATGTTGGGCGCACTGCATAGGTTACTGCTGGCAGGGTGTGCAACCAATGGAGGTACACATTACGGGAATAGCACACAGTGGGGTGGACGTACCGTGTAAGAAGAAAGAGAAGAGAAAGACACATTTGCAGGAAAACTGTACTAACATTATTTTGTGAAAAAGATAAATGTCCCGGTCTCATGAGAGCAGTGCGGGTGGGTGTGAGAATGTGGGGTGCACACTAATGTCCAATGGAACTGACCCAGCAAAGTCTGGTCCTGATGCGCACGTCCCTCAGTTCCCTGCTGAGCTTGAGGGGTAGTCCCGGGGGCAGTCATGATGTTCTTGGACACAGAAGTAGTAGGCATTGGTCCTGGTGTTCTCATGGCAGAGGTGAGGAGAGGCCACATAATGTTCCAGATTTCTTTCTTGATGCTGTTCAATGTTTGTTTAACTGTTCATTTTCAAGACGCTTAGAGAAGGAACGCTTTGAGTATTGGAACGCACAGCTGACATGCACAGCTGTGCATGGCTGAAGTTACAGATATACTATGGGAAATTGACCCAACTACAGCTGAGGCAAATGTCCCACTAATCAAAGGTGTTACATTACACAGTGACTGACTAAACAAACACCAGCCCAGTGAGCCTTAATTAAATATGCGGCACTGACCAAGCTTTGAAACGCAGGTATTTTAAATTACAAACAAAAGCATAAATCACAAAACTGTCTAACAAATGATTTGAACATACATTTGGAATAAAGATGATTTGCATACGTGCAGATAGCAATAGCCAGATTACAACGGTATGAACAATACACAGCCACATGCTGAGAGAATATGTAACACAACCTGTGTGTTAACAAAACCAATAATAAGACACCGCATGCCATGGCATGAACAACGTCAGCAACAGCCTGACAGAAAAGAAACACCACAAGAGTGTAACCATAACCAATAACTGCAGACACAGTACGCACTGGGACGGGCGCCCAGCATCCTCTACGGCAGGGGTGTCAAACTCAAATTCATCGGGGGCCGCATCAGCAGTTTGGTCCCCATCAAAGGGCCGGTTGTATCTGTAGGTCTATCCAAAATTTACCGCTCCACCTGCCTTATATGTGCCCAGCCATCTGCCCCCTTTTAAAGTGCCCAGCCATGTGCCCCCTTTTATAGTGCCCAGCCATGTGCCCCCTTTTATAGTGCACAGGTCCCCATTTTACACATTGCGGCAGGCACAGGTCCCCATTTTACACATTGCGGCAGGCACAGGTCCCCATTTTACACATAGCGGCAGGTACAGGTCCCCATTTTACACATTGTGGCAGGCACAGGTCCCCATTTTACACATTGTGGCAGGCACAGGTCCCCATTTTACACATTGTGGCAGGCACAGGTCCCCATTTTACACATTGTGGCAGGCACAGGTCCCCATTTTACACATAGCGGCAGGTACAGGTCCCCATTTTACACATAGCGGCAGGTACAGGTCCCCATTTTACACATTGTGGCAGGTGGTGGAAGGAGGGAGAGAGAGAGAAAGAGAGGAAGGGAGAGGGGCTGACTTACATTTGAAGCGGTTCTCGCCGCTCTTCAGCCGCCTCTCCCTCCTCGTCTGCGCGGCTTCCTTCTCCCTCCTCCGACGGGGTTTCGTTGAATGACGCGTTTGCGCCGTGACGTCACGACGCAATCGCGTCATTCCGCGAAACCCCGCCCCCCCAGCTGGGCACTCGGGAGAAGGGGGTTTCATGGCGGCGGCACCGCGGGCCATCAGACGAGGTCTGGCGGGCCGGATTTGGCCCGCGGGCCTTGTCTTTGACACCCCTGCTCTACGGACTAAGAGAAAAGGATTTACCGGTAGGTATTAAAATCCTATTTTCTCTTACGTCCTAGAGGATGCTGGGGATTCCGTAAGGACCATGGGGTTTATACCAAAGCTCCAGACCAGGCGGGAGAGTGTGGATGACTCTGCAGCACCGATTGAGCAAACAAAAGGTCCCCATCAGCCAGGATATCAAACTTGTAGAGCATAGCAAAAGTGTTTGAACCCGACCAAGTAGCCGCTCGGCAAAGTTGAACCGCCGAGACTCCTCGGGCATCCGCCCAAGAAGAGCCCATCTTCCTAGTAGAATGGGTCTCCACCAACTTCGGTAATGGCAATCCAGCCGTAGAACGAGCACGCCAAATCGTATCACAGATCCAGCGTGTAACAGACTGCATAGACGCAGGCGCCCTAATCATGCTGGGAGCATACCGGACAAACAGAGCCTCTGTTTCCCCAATCTGAGCCAAATTGGCGACCTAAATATTCAAAGCCCTGACTACATCGAGAGACTTTGAATCAGCTAATGCCTAAGTAACCACCGGCATCAAAATAGGCTGATTTCTGCGAAACCCAGAAACCACTTTTGGCAGAACTATTATCCGAGTTCTCAATTCCTCTCTATCCACATGGAAGATCAAACTGGGCTCTTGTGAGACAAAGCCGCTACTTCCGACACCCGCCTTGCGGACACCAATAGCATGACCACTTTCCAAGAGAGAAATGTTAACACAACCTTTCACAAAGGTTCCAATCAGTGTGAAACGAGAAAATGCAACACCACGTCAAGGTCCCACGGTGCCAACGGGGGCACAAATGGAGGTTGGATGTGCAGTACTCCTTTCACAAAGGTCCGAACTTCCGGATAGGTTGCCAACTCTTTCTTGAAATAAATTTTTTATAAGGCCAAAACCGCACTTAAATGGAGCCTAACTTTAGGCCTGCACCCACACCTGCTTGCAAAGAATGGAGAAGAACGACCCAGCTGCAAGTCTTCCGTAGTAGCCTTCTTGGATTCACACCAAGACACATATTTTCTCCAAACACGGTGGTAAGGCTTTGCCGTTACTTCTTTTCTAGCCTGAAGAAGTGTGGAAATGACTTCACAGGGAATACCCTTTCTGGCTAGGATATGGCGTTCAACCGCCACGCCGTCAAACGCAGCCGCGGTAAGTCTTGATACACGCCCGGATCTTGCTGTAACAGTTCCTCACATAGAGGAAGAGGCCATGGATCTTCTATGAGTAAATCTTGAAGAACTGGATACCAAGCCCTCCTTGGTTAGACCGGAACAATGAGGATCACCTGAACCTTTGTTCTTCTTACGTTTATCACCTTCCGAAGAGTGAAAACGGAGGGGACACATAGACCGACTGAAAACACCCAAGGTGTCCCGAGGACGGTCACTGCTATAGCTTGAGAGTCCCCTGACCCGGAACAATATCCCTGAGATCTCTCGTTAAGCGAGACGCCAACATGTCCACTTGAGGCACTCCTCAAAGACTTGTCACTTCAGTGAAAACTTCTCGATGACGACTGTATTTCTCCTGGATGGAGATCGCGTCTGCAGAGGAATCTATTTCTCCGTCGTTCACATCAGGAACGAAGACTGCTAATATAGCGTTTACCAGTCTATTCACCCAGCGGAAAACCTTTTCGGCTTCTGCCATTGCCACTTTGCTCCTTGTTCCGCCCTAGTGGCTTACTTACACCACTGCTGTCAAGTCTTCCGACAGAATTAACACGGGCAGATCACGAAGCATATGTTCATTGAAAATAGCTCTTAATTCAAGAAAGCTTATTGCAGACAAGCTTCCCAGCTTGACCTTTTCCTCTGGAAATACTTCCCTTGCAAGGACTGCTCCCCAGTCTCGGAGATTTGCATGCATGGACACCAGGGTCTCATCCTGGATTCCGAACCCTCGTCCCTCTAGGAAGTGAGAAATGAGCAGACACGACAGGAGCGATATCCTGGCCATTAGGATTATATTCTGGCGCATGTGCAGGTGAGACCCGGACCACATTTCCAACTGGCCCTGTGAAAACTACTCTGGCATTTGAACTGCTCACCGAATAGGCCTCTTAGGCCGCACCCATCTTCTTCATCAACGGAACATATTGATGGATTGTCACTGCAAATCTAATCCGACTCCGGATCCTCCGACCTCTTTCCACAGGAACACACAGAACTTCAACCGTTCCGTATCTACTCTGATACCCACCTCCGACGTCTGCGTCGTTGGGAACAAAAGCCTTCCCCTGTGTTGAAGAACAGTCAGAGAGAAAACAATGATTTGCACCACTTGTGTCTTGACCTCGCCTTAATCAGGAGAGTGTCCCAGTACAGAATAACAATGGCTCTTACTATTGAAAGAATACAATCCTACTGCCATCACTCCGGTGAAATGGCAAAGGCAATCCTGGATATCAACCCAGGGAAGCTGAATGCAGAGAAAAACGCATTTAAACCCTTTTCTACCTTTACGTGCTGGAGCTCCCTGGTCTGAGAGATTCCATCCTGTAGTTCAACTTCATAAGGAGAAATCTCCGTTTTTTTTTTTGTTTTTTTGTTTTTTTTAACAGGGACAGCAGAACAATGCCCTGAACCTGACGCAACTCTGGTATGGCGTCGCGTACTACCTCCCCTTCCAGAGGGGAAACAGCAAGATTTATTTGAAAAATCAGTGAGGGGAAACATCTGTAAACGCCAGAATGTTCCCCTTTGGATTCTATAATTAACTCACAGGTCCAAGTCCATTCCCGGACTGACTGAAAAGTAGTAGACGAGTTCCCACCGGAGTGGGCTCCAGCCAGATAGACCCAGCGACCCACGGTGGATGTGGTAGAAACAGAAAACGACATCCGCTTCTGCGAACCTAACAAGGCTGCAGAACTCTTACCTTTTCACCTTCCACTATCTGCACCGAAAGGGAAAAAAGAACGGTATCGAACTGGTTAAAATGACTGCATCGCACAACAGAATGCGTCATCAACCGTTGTGAGGGAATCTAACTCATGAAGTTAGATCTACCAGTGGTATCCACCGAGATTGACTGAACTGATGCATCCCCAAACAGCTGTATACCGTACCAGGAAGAAACTCCAGTACCTCTCGGAGTCAGCCTCAGCATTCCCCCGGCCACGCCTCCTGCCGTCGCACGGCAGCCTGCTGCAATGTTATAGAGAAGAATCAACATAAGAAACCTCCCCTCTCTCTTTAGGATAATTCTATCGGATGCCTTTCCGAATATAAACACTCCCCCATGTGCATGTAATGCAAAATAATTCTAAAGCATAGAAATAAAATATCACTTAGCTTCCTGTGTACTATCCTTTGTGACAGGGCCCCGTGTCGACCAGGAGTTGACTTTCACAGTACTCTATCCGTGGCGGAAAAAGAATAAACATTCGGACTCCTTGTGAGGATCTGAGACCAACTCGTCACGGCCGACCTAGAGCTTTATCAACAGAACGACCAGCACATGAGAAGGAATACTATTACTTCAGCATTCATTATAAATCATAATATGAATATACATAATGTAATACACAAATACAGTACACACATATCCTATATATATACACACACATATAACATACATATAAGCGGATTGTTCGGAACCGACGGGTCCCTAGTGACATTAATGTGTTCTGAATGTGTATGACCATGTACTGAATGCCCCAATTGTGGATCTAACAGGAAACCTTATGGTCGACAGAAAACCTAGTAGTCGTCGACAGCAGGGAGTAGTAACCAGGCAAAATAACATTCTTGCGACCCCGAGGGGTCCGAGGAAAGTATACATAAATAATTTTAATAACACTCCCCCACATATACTACCATGTCTGTGCTCGAGCTACAGGCCCATGGAACCGTACCATACATACACATATAAATATATATACAGGTATAAGGCAGTTACAGCATGTTAAATTACACCCAGTAATAACAGTTGGTGCCGACAGGGTCACCCACATACTACTGTGTCTCCCATACAGTGTTTACTTTAGACAAGCATACAACTACCGACCTGTTGACTCTGCATCTACTGTATCAAGTACCAACAGGCGTCGGCGATGCCGACAGTGATCTTTATAACTGTTTGTGACAGAGCACTCACGCCTGTCGACATATGTCGACTAAAAAGCTATAGTGGGTATATCTGACAGGGAACACACAGAGATATATGCACAACACACAGATTACAAGCCCATTTATCTAAAATAGTGTTATATTGTTGTCTATATAGCACTAAACACCGTGCCCCCCCACGTTTGCACTGTTTTCATTGCTATGGCGGGGACATGGAGAAAATGGCGCTGAATGCTGTTGTGAGGGCTAAGCCCCGCCCCTTCTTGGCGCGCTTCAGCCCGCTATTAATATAGCTTATTTATGCTGGCGGGGGTCCCTATACAGTGTCTACACACTGTATACATGCGTTGCCATCCTCAAAAAAGGTATATATTGCTGCCCAGGGCGCCCCCCCCCCCTGCGCCCTGCACCCTTGTCAAGCCGTTGGCGTGTGGGAGCAATGGTGCGCAGCGCGACCGCTGCTTGATACTGGCGGGGGTATGGTACACGGTGCCCGGGCACCGAATATGCAACTTATGCCAGTGTAGAGACCATCAGTGTCCTGCTGCCCAGGGCGCTCCCCCCCAGCGCCCTGCACCCTGTGAGTGCCGTTGGTGTGTGGGAGCATGGAGCGCAGCGCGACCGCTGTGCTGTACCTCCGTTACTGAAGTCTTCTGCCGTCACTGAAGTCTTCTGCCTTCTGCATACTCACCCGGCTTCTGTCTTCTGTGAGGGGGTTGACGGCGCGGCTCCGGGAACAAGCAGCTAGGCGCACCAAGTGATCGAACCCTCTGGAGCTAATGGTGTCCAGTAGCCTAAGAAGCAGAGCCTTTGAACTAAGAAGTAGGTCTGACTTCTCTCCCCTCAGTCCCACGAAGCAGGGAGCCTGTAGCCAGCAGGTCTCCCTGAAAATAAAAAACCTAACATAAAGTATTTTAGAGAAACTCAGTAGAGCTCCCCTACTGTGTGTCCAGTCACTCCTGGGCACAGAGTCTAACTGAGGTCTGGAGGAGGGGCATAGAGGGAGGAGCCAGTTCACACCCATTCAAAGTCTTATAGTGTGCCCATGTCTCCTGCGGATCCCGTCTATACCCCATGGTCCTTACGGAGTCCCCAGCATCCTCTAGGACGTATGAGAAAACCTCAAACACATATGCCCCCACAGTGCCAGATACACATATGCCCCAACAGTGCCAGATACACATATGCCCCCACAGTGCCAGATACACATATGCCCCCACAGTGCCATGTGTCCACATATGCCCCCACAGTGCCATGTGTCCACATATGCCCCCACAGTGCCATGTGTCCACAGTGCCAGATATGCCCCCACAGTACCAGATATGCCCCCACAGTGCCAGATACAGATATGACCCATGTGCCCACAGTGCCAGATATGCCCCCACAGTACCAGATACAGATATGACCCCACAGTGCCAGATACAGATATGCCCCCACAGTGCCATGTGCCCACAGTGCCAGATATGCCCCCACAGTGCCAGATATGTCCCCACAGTGCCACATATGCCCCCACAGTGCCAGATACAGATATGACCCCATGTGCCCACAGTGCCAGATATGCCCCCACAGTGCCAGATACAGATATGCCCCCATTGTGCCATGTGCCCACAGTGCCAGATATGCCCCCATAGTACTGCTCACCGTTTTGCTGTGTGTGGAGAGCGCAGCGCGCTCTTCTCCTGCCTGCCGCCCTGCCTCTCAGTCTGGTCTCCGGCGGTGATGGCAGCGTGTATATCTCAAATCAGGCGCCGGTACGCGAGCTCTCATTGGCTAACGAACCAGCACCTGATTTGAGCTATACACTCTGCCATCACTGCCAGAGACCAGACTGAGGGGCAGGGCGGCAGGTAAGAGAGGCGCGCGCTGCTCTCTCCTCGCCTCGGGTGGATGGGCAGCGGATCGCAATCGACTGGTCGCATGTCCGCGATTGACTGTTTGGCCACCCCTGAGCTAGGTGGTCTGGAAAATGTGAACTGCTGGTAGATCTCAAGGACCGGTTTGGCCAGCTCTGATCTAGACCATATGGGGTCCACCTACTGACAGTTGACCTATACATTCAAACCCCTAATTGGTCACTGTGGGTTACTGCCCATTTGTACACTGCTAAGTCACACCACATACTGTGTCTATTTTTGGAAGAAAAAAAAACCTTTAAACCTAATGCACAAGTTCAAAAGTCACCTATACAGTATAATAATATTCTACAGGTTAAAGGGGCTGTTTTTTTATACATAAGGCTAAAGCCAGAAGGAGACTGCCAAAGAGATGTCCTCACGGACAGAGATGGGACGTCCCAGAATTCAATGACAAAAATGCAGGCTGACACAAGATTTATAAATATTACGTGATATTGAGGGTCAAGGTGTGAATCCCCCAAAACATCTGTAAATAAAATATTTGCATTTTCAGTTTGCTCCTACATTTAGCTCATTGACACTGGCATTTGGAGACCCAGAATAAGGTCTCAGATGTGTTGCACCTGGTTTGTGTATATTGATGGAGGTGTGCATGGATGTTTCTGAGTTTACACTGCACGTGTCCAGGGTTGCCCCCCACTGCCTGTGGCACATTGCCATTGCATAGCCACCCGTGTCAGGAAAGCAGGCTTCCTGTAGGGCCTGGGCTAGTGTAGATATGCTGAAACCCCTTCACAGATAGATAGATAGATAGATAGATACACAGTAACATGCAGCCTGTGCCTCAAACACACACACAGACACCCACATACAACAAGCAGGGCTGCCATCAGAAATTGTGGGGCCCGGGACTGACAAAATAGGTATGCCCCCCCTCCCCCACTGTAGAATAGCACCAGTCAACAAGTGTGTGTGCGTTATATATATATACATACATACATACATGTGCGCTGTCCGTAGGGTCCGGGATGCTGATGCCTCTGCCTGCCTGCCTCCATCCCCGCTGTTCTGCTGCTCTCCTCCGTCCTCCTGCAGCTGTATTGAAAACGTCCCTCCCAAAATGACCGCCGCCACAGAGAAGACAGTTATTCAAGATACTAGTGGGCTCCTCTAGTATCTTGAATAACTGTCTTGTCTGTGGCGGCGGCCATTTTGGAAGGGAAGTTTTAAATACAGAGCTGCTGGAGGGTCGGAGGACAGCGGCAGAACAGCGGGGATGACTGCGGAACGGCGGCGGGTAAGCACTGCAGGTGGCTGCTTGAGCATCCTGGGCCCTCCTCTCTCTGTCAGAGGCTGGGCCCGGGACAGCTGTGCCCCCAGCACCCCCCTGATGGCGGCCCTGACAACAAGTATGACCCATATGCACACATAGCAACACCCAGCCTGTATCTTGGCATCTGGGTGTCTGTGATGGGCACTGACAGAAAGCGGGGTCTGAGGAGGGACAAGCGGCAGCACAACACACAGAGGAGACTTAGGACCCAGAAGCATCCATCAGAGACCCCCATCCTCGCTGCACAGTGGTGGTCGCCAGACAAGAACAGGAAACTGCAATACTTGCCGGAGTCAGGGGGCAGAGTTGCACAAAAGAAAGTATGTTGGCGGCTCTGTCTCTCCATGGCTGGGCTGACTGCTGGGATTCCAGTCCTCCACTGATGGTGATGGCATCCCTGAGGAGTGGTGCCCCCTTCAGGGCATGAGCCCGGCGGCAGCTGACTCCATTGTCTCCCGGAGTTCCACGTCTGCCCTTCACCACACACTTTTCTCTTACGTCCTAGAGGATGCTGGGGACTCCGTAAGGACCATGGGGTATAGACGGGCTCCTCAGGAGACATGGACACTATAAAGAACTTTAGAATGGGTGTGTACTGGCTCCTCCCTCTATGCCCCTCCTCCAGACCTCAGTTAGATCCTGTGCCCAGAGGATGCATTACAGGGGAGCTCTCCTGAGTTTCTCTGAAAAAGAATTTTGTTAGGTTTTTTATTTTCAGGGAGCACTGCTGGCAACAGGCTCCCTGCATCGTGGGACTGAGGAGAGAGAAGCAGACCTACTTAAATGATAGGCTCTGCTTCTTAGGCTACTGGACACCATTAGCTCCAGAGGGAGTCGGAACGCAGGTCTCACCCTCGCCGTTCGTCCCGGAGCCGCGCCGCCGTCCTCCTCGCAGAGCCGCAAGATAGAAGCCGGGTGAGTATACGAAGAAAGAAGACTTCAAAGGCGGCTGAAGACTTCAGATCTTCTATGAGGTAACACGCAGCGCCATTGCTCCCACACACTACACACACTGCAGGCACGGATGGGTGCAGGGCGCAGGGGGGGGCGCCCTGGGCAGCAATAACCCTCTAGGACTGGCTCATATGAATATATAGGCTGAGGAGGCAGTATGTTTTATAATCCCCCGCCAGTATAAATAAATTTGAGCGGGACCAAAGCCCGCCGCTGAGGGGGTGGAGCTTGATCTCACAGCACTAACCAGCGCCATTTTCTCCACAGCACACTGCAGAAGCTGGCTCCCCGGACTCTCCCCTGCTGAACACGGTGACAGAGGGCAAAAAAGAGGGGGGGGGGGCACTTGTAAGGCGCAGTGAGTGTATAGATTTATCTATATGATTATATAAAAGCGCTGTTTATCTGGGAATTTTGTTTCCAGTATTATTGGCGCTGGGTGTGTGCTGGCATACTCTCTCGCTGTCTCTCCAAAGGGCCTTATTGGGGGAACTGTCTCTCTCTCTCTCTATATATATATATATATATATATATATATATATATACAATCCCTGTGTGTGTGTGGGGTGTCGGTACGCCTGTGTCGGCATGTCTGAGGCGGAAGGCTCTTCTAGAGAGGAGGTGGAGCAGATGATTGTGGTGTCTCCGTCGGCAACGCCGACACCTGATTGGTTGGACATGTGGAATGTTTTAAATGCAAATGTGACCTTGTTACATAAGAGATTGGACAAAGCAGAGTCCAGGGATACGGGGAGTCAATCAATGGCTTTGACGGTGTCACAGGGGTCTTCAGGGTCTCAAAAACGTCCCCTATCCCAAATAGCAGACACTGATTCTGACTCGTGTCGACTACGATGATGCAAGGCTACACCCAAGGGTGGCCAAAAGTATTCATTATATGATTATTGCAATAAAAGATGTTTTGCATATCACAGATGACCCCTCTGTCCCTGACACGAGGGTACACATGTTTAAGGAAAAGAAACCTGAGGTAACATTTCCCCCATCTCATGAGCTGAATGCATTATTTGAAAAAGCTTGGGAAACTCCAGACAAAAAACTGCAGATTCCCAAAAGAGTTCTTATGGCGTATCCTTTCCCGGCACAGGACAAGCTACGGTGGGAATCCTCGCCCAGGGTGGACAAAGCTTTGACGCGCTTATCCAAAAAGGTGGCGCTACCGTCCCCGGACACGGCAGCTCTCAAAGATCCTGCTGATCGCAGACAGGAAACGACTTTAAAATCAATTTATACACATACTGGTGCTTTACTCAGACCGGCTATAGCATCGGCTTGGGTCGGTAGCAGCTTGGACAGATACCTTGTCAGCTGATCTTGATACCCTAGATAGGGATACCATTTTGTTGACCTTAGGTCACATCAAAGATGCAGTCTTATATATGAGAGACGCTCAGAGAGACGTCGGACTACTAGGTTCAAGGGCCAATGCAATGGCGGTCTCGGCTAGGCGAGCACTGTGGACCCGCCAATGGACGGGTGATGCCGACTCAAAGAGGCATATGGAAGTTTTACCTTACACGGGTGAGGTTTTATTTGGGGAAGGTCTCGCGGACCTAGTTTCCACAGCTACCGTGGGTAAATCTACCTTTTTGCCTTATGTTCCCCCACAGCAAAAGAAAACTCCTCAGTATCAGATGCAGTCCTTTCGGTCGCATAAGTCCAGAAGAGGTCGGGGCTCTTCCTTCCTTGCCAGAGGTAAGGGTAGAGGGAAGAGAATGCCTGCTACGGCCAGTTCCCAGGAACAGAAGTCCTCCCCGGCTTCTACGAAATCCACGGCATGACGCTGGGGCTCCACTGAGGGAGGCCGCACCGGTGGGGGCACATCTTCGACTCTTCAGCCACGTCTGGGTTCAGTCGGACGTGGATCCTTGGGCGATGGAAATTGTATCCCAGGGCTACAAGCTGGAATTCGAAGACGTGCCTCCTCGTCGATTCTTCAAATCGGCTTTACCAACTTCTCCCCCAGAGAGGGAGATAATTTTAACTGCAATTCAAAAGCTGTGTCAACAGCAAGTGATTATCAAGGTTCCCCTAACACAACAGGGGAAAGGGTACTATTCAACCCTATTTGTGGTCCCAAAACCGGATGGCTCGGTCAGACCCATTTTAAATCTAAAATCCCTGAACCTGTTTTTAAAAAGGTTCAAGTTCAAGATGGAATCGCTCAAGGCAGTCATCTCCAGCCTGGAAGGGGGGGATTTTATGGTGTCATTAGACATAAAGGATGCATACCTTCATGTTCCCATATATCCTCCTCATCAGGCATACCTGAGATTCGCTGTACAGGACTGTCATTACCATTTTCAGATGTTGCCGTTTGGGCTTTCCACAGCCCCGAGGGTGTTCACCAAGGTAATGGCGGAAATGATGGTGCTCCTACGCAGGCAAGGAGTCACAATTATCCCGTACTTGGACGATCTCCTGATAAAAGCGAGATCAAAGGAACAGTTGCAGAAAAGCGTGTCGCTCTCCCTGGGAGTGCTACAGCAACATGGATGGATTCTAAATCTACCAAAGTCGCAGTTGGTTCCAACGACTCGGCTGTCTTTCTTAGGCATGATTCTGGACACAGAACAGAAGAGGGTTTTTCTCCCGAGGGAAAAAGCCCAGGAACTCCAGAACATGGTAAGAGACCTGTTAAAACCGAAAAGAGTGTCAGTCCATTAGTGCACTCGAGTACTGGGGAAAATGGTGGCGACCTACGAGGCCATCCCCTTCGGCAGGTTTCATGCAAGGACGTTTCAGTGGGACCTTCTGGACAAGTGGTCTGGGTCCCACCTTCAAATACATCAGAAAATAACTCTGTCCCCCAGGGCCAGGTGTCTCTCCTGTGGTGGCTCCAGAGTGCTCACCTTCTAGAGGGTCGCAGGTTCGGCATTCAGGACTGGGTTCTGATGACCACGGACGCGAGCCTCCGAGGATGGGGAGCAGTCACAAGGAAGGAATGTTCAGGGACTGTGGTCAAGCCAGGAAGCTTGTCTACTCATCAACATACTGGAATTGAGGGCCATATACAACAGCCTACGACAAGCGGAGAATATTCTTCGCGACCTACCGGTTCTGATTCAATCAGACAACGTCACAGCCATGGCTCATGTAAACCGCCAAGGCGGGACAAGGAGCAGAGTGACAATGGCGGAAGCCACCAGGATTCTGCGCTGGGCAGAAAATCACGTAAGCGCTCATTCAGCGGTATTCATTCCGGGAGTGGACAACTGGGAAGCAGACTTCCTCAGCAGACACGATCTCCATCCAGGAGAGTGGGGACTTCATCAAGAAGTTTTTGCAGAGATAACAAGTCTTTGGGGACTTCCTCAAATAGACATGATGGCGTCACGCCTCAACAAGAAGCTTCAGAGGTATTGTGCCAGGTCAAGGGACCCTCGGGCAGTAGCGGTGGACGCTCTCGTGACACCATGGGTGTTTCAGTCGGTCTATGTGTTCCCTCCTCTTCCTCTCATCTCAAAGATACTGAGAATCATAAGGCGAAAAAGAGTGCAGACAATACTCATTGTTCCAGATTGGCCTCGAAGGGCCTGGTATTCAGATCTTCAGGAGCTGCTCACAGAAGATCCATGGCCTCTTCCTCTCAGGGAGGACCTGTTACAGCAGGGGCTCTGCGAGTTCCAAGACTTACTGCGGTTACGTTTGACGGCATGGCGGTTAAACACAAAATCCTAGCTGGGAAGGGTATTCCGGAGGAAGTCATCCCTACTCTGATAAAGGCTAGGAAGGAGGTGACGGCGAAACATTATCACCGTATCTGGAGGAAGTATGTTTCTTGGTGTGAAGCCAAGAATGCTCCTACGGAAGACTTCCACTTGGGCTGGTTTCTCCACTTTCTACAGACTGGAGTGGATATGGGCCTAAAGTTAGGCTCTATTAAGGTACATATTTTGGCCCTTTCTATATTCTTCCAGAAAGAATTGGCTTCTCTCCCAGAAGTCCAGACTTTTGTAAAGGGAGTGCTGCACATTCAGACTCCTTTTGTGCCCCCAGTGGCACCATGGGACCTTAACGTGGTGTTACAGTTCCTAAAATCTCACTGGTTTGAGCCTCTTCAAACTGTTGAGTTAAAATTTCTCACTTGGAAGGTGGTTATGTTGTTGGCCTTGGCATCTGCAAGGCGGGTGTCCGAATTGACGGCCTTGTCTCATAAGAGCCCCTATCTCATTTTCCATGTGGATAGAGCAGAGTTGAGGACTCGTCCTCAATTTTTGCCTAAGGTGGTGTCATCGTTTCATATGAACCAACCTATTGTGGTGCCTGTGGCTACGGGAGATTTGGAGGATTCCAAATCCCTTGATGTAGTCAGGGCCTTAAAAATTTACGTAGCCAGGACGGCTCGAATTAGGAAAACAGAAGCTCTGTTTGTCCCTTATGCAGCCAACAAGGTTGGCGCTCCTGCTTCTAAGCAGACTATTGCTCGCTGGATCTGCAACACGATTCAGCAGGCTCATTCTACGGCTGGATTGCCGGTACCAAATTCGTTAAAGGCCCATTCCACTAGGAAGGTGGGCTCTTCTTGGGCGGCTGCCCGAGGCATCTCGGCTTTACAGCTTTGCCGAGCAGCTACTTGGTCGGGTTCAAACACTTTTGCTAAATTCTACAAGTTTGATACCCTGGCTGATGAGGACCTCATGTTTGCTCAATCGGTGCTGCAGAGTCATCCGCACTCTCCCGCCCGGTTTGGAGCATTGGTATAATCCCCATGGTCCTTACGGAGTCACCAGCATCCTCTAGGACGTAAGAGAAAATAAGATTTTAAACCTACCAGTAAATCTTTTTCTCCTAGTCCGTAGAGGATGCTGGTTGCCCGTCCCAGTGCGGACATATTTCTGCATGACTTGTATATAGTTCTTGCTTACATAAGGGTTATGTTACAGTTAAGATCAGTCGTTGACTGATACTGTTTGTTCATACTGTTAACTGGTTGCGTATATTCCAGGTTATACGGTGTGGATGGTGTGGGCTGGTATGAATCTTGCCCTTAGATTACCAAAATCATTTCCTCGTATTGTCCATCTCCTCTGGGCACAGTTTCTCTAACTGAGGTCTGGAGGAGGGGCATAGAGGGAGGAGCCAGTGCACACCCATTCTAAAGTTCTTTATAGTGCCCATGTCTCCTGCGGAGCCCGTCTTTACCCCATGGTCCTTACGGAGTCCCCAGCATCCTCTACGGACTAGGAGAAAAAGATTTACCGGTAGGTTTAAAATCTTATTTTTTCATGACATAATTAAATCTAATATTTAAATGTATTTTACACTCTCTGTTGTATAAGTAGTAATCAAGGATCATTGGCCAATCTTTGCCTAGGTTGGCGGATGTACTCACTGCAAGGAGTTTGTTGAAGGCAATTAAGATGATTGAAGATAGGGGTCATCCTTGTAATGTGTTTTTTTCTCTCTTGCCGTCGGTGAGATGTTACAGGTGTTTAGGATGTCGAACCAGCAGGTTGAGGAATAGTTTCTTCCCTTCTGTGATTGTTAGCTTGAATTCCCAGCTTTGCTAATCTTATTTAAGGTGTATTTTTTTAATATGACATGAGAGAACTGTATGTAATTTCGCTATAGATGTTCATGCTATAGTGACAATAAAGTATTCTTATCTTAATAGGAAACACATTACGGGATATTTCACATCATTTACATTCTATATTCCCAAGCTGGTTTACGGAACATAATTTTATGGGGTTTCCACACTCCAGGACGAGCATTTTTTATTCCTGAACGCAGTAGTATCCCTGTGGAGGACACTACAGGAAGCCACACAGAGCATAGTTGAAAAGAATGAATGTTTGCATGCAACTACATGACAATGTTATATACAAATGTGAGACATTAGGTTATGGAACCAGTACATAATGGTGGTCATTCTGAGTTGTTCGCTCGGTAATTTTCTTCGCATCGCAGCGATTTTCCGCTAATTGCGCATGCGTAATGTTCGCACTGCGACTGCGCCAAGTAAATTTGCTATGCAGTTAGGAATTTTACTCACGGCATTACGAGGTTTTTTCTTCGTTCTGGTGATCGTAATGTGATTGACAGGAAGTGGGTGTTTCTGGGCGGAAACTGGCCGTTTTATGGGTGTGTGAAAAAACGCTGCCGTTTCTGGGAAAAACGCGGGAGTGGCTGGAGAAACGGAGGAGTGTCTGGGCGAACGCTGGGTGTGTTTGTGACGTCAAACCAGGAACAACAAGCACTGAACTGATCGCACTGGAAGAGTAAGTCTCGAGCTACTCAGAAACTGCAAAGAAATTTCTATTCGCAATTTTGAGAACCTTTCGTTCGCAATTTTGATAAGCTAAGATTCACTCCCAGTAGGTGGCGGCTTAGCGTGTTCAATGCTGCTAAAAGCAGCTTGCGAGCGAACAACTCGGAATGAGGGCCCATATGCAAAATCAGGATTTTGGTACTTACCGATAAATCCCTTTCTCCGATTCCACAGGGGCCACTGGAGCGTAGTTACAATGGGGAAATAGTAGGCAGTAATTGGGAGCTGGCACTTTAAAATTCTAACACTGTGGCTAGCTCCTCCCCTACTATCTCCCCTCCAAGCCAGTCTACGTAAAACTGTGCCCGAGGAGAGCTGGAATAAACAAACCTTAAGGTAGAGGAGGTTAATGACGCCCTGTAAACCAGGATAACCCAAACCAAACCTGGAACAGAACCTGACAAAAAACCAGGCTAGCCTGAACTCAACAAGCAGTCATATGGTGATCTGCAAATCGTTAAGCAAAAAACAAGGAGGAACAGCGCTGGGCGGGCGTCCAGTGGCCCCTGTGGAATCGGAGAAAGGGATTTATCGGTAAGTACCAAAATCCTGATTTCTCCTTCATTCACTAGGGGCCACTGGAGCGTAGTTACAATGGGGACGTCCCAGAGCTCCCAAAACGGGTGGGAGAGCGCTGAGAGTCCTGTAAAACCGCTCGGCCAAACTGTGATGCAGAGGCCGCAAAAGTGTCAAACTTGTAGAATTTGACAAAACGAATGTCGGTCCGACCCAGTCGCCGCCCGACATAAAGTATTCGTGGAGACCCCACGGGCAGCTGCCCACGAAGGTCCCACAACGCGCGTAAAGTGCGCTGTAATGGAAAACGGAGGCTCCCGAGCAACCGCCAAGAAGACTGTCTGATGGTCAGATGTATCCAATAGCCCAGCATATGCTGGGACCCCTGCTATTTAGTACGGGAGCCTCGTACAGAACAAAGAGGAAAAACACTTTGTCGAATAGCCTAAGATCTCTGTATAGAGAGTCGGCGAGCCCTGACAACATTCAAAGAGGACTGAAAGACACTAGTGTCAGATTTATATGAAAAACGTACATCCCCTCTGGAAGGGACGACCGCTGAGGCCGAAGCTCAGCCGGGGGAGTTGCCAATAGAGTACTCCCTGAAAAAGAGCTCGAATTCACGGCCACCAGGCAAATCTCTTTTGGAAGAAAACCGAAAAAAGGAAGAGACCTAAAATTCAGGTCAATGTGGTTTGAAGCACTGCGGAGCAAAACCTCCCAGAGAAACCAAGGATGACGGCTGAATGGTAACTGAAAGAAGGGGAAAACCCCTTTTATCCTTATTATGTCCCTTAAAGTTTTCCAAAAGTGGCAAAAGCGAGAAGAGGTAACAGACTTCTGAAATTGGGGCCCAGTAGGCCTAACCGAACTAGTGAACTCCTCCCTTCTGAGGTCTCGTGAACAGTCACACGGTCAAACGAAACCCGTGTAAGATGAACAAAGAAAAGGACCCTGTTGAAGTAGACAGTCCAGTCGAGGTAGGAGCTAAGGCTCCTCTACTGACAACAGGTGTAGCTGTATCTTCAAGTCATGCTAGGCCCAACCAGAGCCACCGAGAGGACTAGGACGCATATTCCCCTCCTGTGTTATCGACCGTGAGGTAGAAATAGAAAAGGAGGCAGGATAGAATAACCCGAAACTCCCAGGAACCCTGAGGGCATCCTCGGCTATTGCCGCCAGAGCTCACGTCCGAGAGTAGTAAAGGGTTAAAGAGTCAGTCAGAACGCCCTGAGGTCGATCCGAAATCTACGCCCACAGCGGACCAGCTGACAAAACTCCGGGGGATGTTCCCTCATCCGGGAGTCTGACCTGGTGGCTTGACCTGGAAAGAAGATTGTTGTCCTCCGCTCAGAGGAGAGTGTAGGCGACCACTCATTATGTCGCCGCCTGACTGAAGAAATAGAGTACCTGGTACCGAGGAAGGAAAAATCCTCCGACGGACCTGTTGAGAAAACGTCTATGAGGAGCATAAATTGGATCTGTGTCGAACCAGAAGCTCCTGGATCCTCCGGACATTCAGAATCCCCTAATGTACAGAGTGGGATAGTAGCAGTAGATTGTCCCATTAGGGAACCAACGTCACCTCCTGCCTTTGAAAAAGAGTTATTCTGCGAACTTCCTGAACCCTGTGGGATCGGAAGAGAGACCGAAAGGAAAGGACTGACAGTGAAAATGAGAATCCTGTAATGCGAATCTGAGAAAAGCCCGATGAGGGAACCCAACCGAAATCAGTAAACAGGCATCTCTGAAGACAAGGGACACGTAAAACTCCCTTTCTTGTTCAAACTAGCAATCACCGACTGAAAGGATTCTAAGGCCAGAATAGGCCTGGCCGAGCCAACTGGCTTCGGAACGTGAAAAGAAAACAAAGGCCTCAGAACTGTCCCGATTCAAATGGTATGTGAAAAACAGGGATCAACACCCTCTGCGGTTAGAAGCATATGGAGCGCCGCCTGCAGTATGACTCTCTTGTCATCGTAAATCGTCCGATCCATGCCGAGTGACTCCTGAGACGGTTGTACCCCAAAATCTAGTCTGTAACCGCCCAAGCCTTCTCCCACCGACCTACGCCTACCCTGGGACCCTCCAGGTGGTAGGAAAGTCTGACCTGTAGTGGGTGTAAAGGGTGACCTAAAATCAGACTGGACCGAGGATGTTGAACCTCTGCTTCAGCCTTTTTATCCTGAGATCCCCTGGCTACTGAGATATCGCCCGTGTGGAGTCGAAAGCTTGAAAGGGCACGGAAAAATCTAAAGGAAAAACCGGTAAAGGTCTGTCTTGGAGCTGGAGCAGTAGTAGGAGAAAGCAAAGTGGACTTACCTCCAATGGTTCAAGAAATCCTGCAGAAAGTTCCTTCCCTGAACCATCTGCCCCGTAGGATTTCATGTTCACCTGTCACTGTCGCAGCCCCAGAGGTCGTCGGGTTAAGACAGCCCAAGCGAAAATGCAGGTTCCGAGCCTGCAGACGTGGAGACCTCCAAAGAAACATAACGCAGAATCGTGATTCTGACCTGTACCAAAGTATCAATTGATCCTGATGCGAAACATCCTGTAACCTAGAGGACAATTGTTCCACAACCTACCTGCTCCTGACCAGGTAGAACCCTGCTGCCGTATATATGTCTTCGATGGATCCCTGAGCCAGGTTGCCTCAGGAAAACGGCAGCTTGTTGGACCAGCGATACATTGAGGGGTATACCCTGGAGAGGTTCTGATACCCTTTCCTGCCGTCTGCGGGGAAAGGATAGGAAAACAAACATTGTTTGATACCTGAAATTGTGTATTCGGGTGTCTGCCGGTCGCCTACCGGAGCCCGCCCAGCTCATCCGAAACTGGACCAGTCGCTGTCATTTCGTCATCGACCCCTGATGGACTTGACATGTCCGCCTCTTTCACCTGCATTATCAGACGAACTGCTGTATAACGCACCTGGATATTCTGAGACACTGGTTTAGACTCCACAGAAAACAGACATCATTAGTATGGTAACATGGAAGGTTAGCAAGGTTCCTTTAGAAACCTGGAGGGGTGAAATGACGTACAAGGTCTCTGGTTAACAGCGACATTACCTGCATAATCTGAGCTGTTCAAACAGGGAGTGTTCTGCAGGTGCGTGGAGGGCTATGCAGAAGGCTCCACCGCATACTGCACACCTAAGAGGGAATTCTTTGACTATCCCAGGTGAGACAAACGAAAAGAGAAAAGGCGGTTAAATAAACACAGCCCTATGTAAGGTCTACACTATAATGTATAGTGACCGATACGATTCAAATAAACCTTCTGGAGCAGCGGAGACCTGAACCAGGAGCGCTGCGCCGTGGGACAGGAGTCTTAGCCCTAGGCTATAGGATCTCCCCCCCCTGTACAGATACCCGCTACTAGCGTACTGAGTCACAGCGCTATCTGTCTGATGCCTTACGCACATTCCCCAAATTACTAATAGCATTAGTAACTAGTGACACCAAAGGAATAATAAAGGGAAGGCAACACCCCGCCCTGTATGTAGTGTACCGCTAATTTAGGTGCACCAGATGTTTCTCGTAGGTTCCGCTGGCTTTCCAGAATGGTGGCCAGCCTGTGAGAAAAGATGGGGGAAAATGGTATTGCTTGTTTTATCCCCTATGCATTATTGTATGCACATATCTATATACCAGCCCACACACACTTAAATATATATACAAACACATATACACATATATATATATATATATACACATATACATACATACACAGACTCAGCACAGTGAACCCAACCGGGTAGATAAATACTGTCTATGTGAACCTAATAGGGTATATAAATACTGTGTATTTGTAGGGTAAAGACATACTGCACAGTAAATTTTTTATTATTAATGAGCTGAGCCCCAGCTCCTGTAATAGAGCAGGTTCCCTGATCTACATGTATAAAATGCCGGGCAGAGGACTCTACTGCAGGGAGGAATGTAGCTATATTTCAGCAGTGCATAGAAAGACTAAAAACCCCAGAGACAGGACCTAGAGACCTTAACCGAGCTGGGAGCCGCCGGGGAGCCCGCTGAGTAAAGCGGGTTATAAGCCATCACCCCCCCCCCCCCCCTCATACCTTATAATATGACTGAATGCTCCCTAGGAAATGAGCTTCCAGTGGCCCAGGGAGCGGGGGACTGTGGAGCGGCGCCACATCCTGCAGCAGCGGCCGGGGAGCGGAGAGAGCCCGCCGTACAGAGCGGGAGTTAGCTCCGCCCCCCCCCCCCGCGCTTTGGCGCCCAATTCAAATCCGCTGCATATTCAGCGGAAAGAGCCAAGTCTCCTACGGCCGCCTGTATGCTGCGGCCGGAGGTGTCAATTGTAAATGTAACCCCCGGCCGCCTGTATGCTGCGGCCAGGGAGCGGTACTTATGTAACCCCCGGCCGCCTGTATGCTGCGGCCGGGGAGCGTGCTGCGGCCGAGGAGCGGTGCTTGTAACTTAAGTGAGTAAGAATGTATCCCCCGGCCGCCTGTATGCTGCGGCCGGGGAGAGGAGAGCCTGAGCCCGCCGAACGGAGCGGGAGTTAGCTCCGCCCCTCCTAATTACATCCGCACTGTTACCCGCGGGGATATGTATTACCCGCGGGGATGTAATATATATATATATGTCACCCGGCTGCCTGCCGGGTAGTGAAGAGCGCTGAGCCCGCTTACAGAGCGGGCTGAAGCTCCGCCCCCCACATAATGGCACCCAGTTTAAATCAGTAAGTGCGCCCCTGAGTACATTAAATCAAGTAAGATCCTACATCAGTCTGGAGGGGGGGAAGATTGTACTCACCGCTTGATGTAGTGTCGTCAGGCGCCGCACTCAGCGGTGTCTTGCTCGACTGATCGGCCCCGACACGTGCCGCACGCAGCGGTGTCCAGCCACTTTTGATACTCACCGCTGCCATGCTGCCGGAATCTTCTGCTGGTGGAGTGGCCCCGACACGCGCCGCACGCAGCGGTGTCCGCCAACTCAGGAGAGCTCAGTGTCTCCCTCAGCCGGGGCCCATCCCGAGCCGCACGCAGCTGCGATGGGACCCCGCCGGCAGCCTCCCGCGGTGCAGACTGGCAGTGGCAGAGCTGTCAGTGTGTGTGTGTGAAAGAAAAATAAAATAATAAAGAAAAAATTCTTCAGCTAAACCCAAGTGAACCAGCTCACCTCGGGCACTAACTAAGACTGGCTTGGAGGGGAGATAGTAGGGGAGGAGCTAGCCACAGTGTTAGAATTTTAAAGTGCCAGCTCCCAATTACTGCCTACTATTTCCCCATTGTAACTACGCTCCAGTGGCCCCTAGTGGATGAAGGAGAAAGTACTTTTCTTATTAGACTTGCGTTTTTTGGGTTGGAGGACTTTACAGTTATTGTACCTTTATACAGTGCAGTCAGCCATCTTTACTGCTGCAGCAAGACAGATGAGAAGTGCTTGATGCCTTAGGGCAGAAGTCCTAAAACACGGTCCTCAAAAGCAGTACTCCAACTGTCCAGGTTTTAGGTGTATCCATGGCTCAGCACAGATGGTTAAATCAAATTGACTGAGGTGCTAATTAAGACACCTGTGGCCAAGCATTAATACTTAAAACCTGGACTCTTGGGGTGCCTTGAGGACCGCGTTTGAGAACCTCTGCCTTTGGGATATCACCACATAGTAATTGCTGGGCCAAGCACCAGCACAGCCCAATAATGACTGCCAGAGCCTACAGAATGTGTACGTCGTGGATATAATTCAACAGTCACAAATGAGCATTTCATTATTTTTTTTTTATTTTTATTGATAAAATATAACATTTTCTCCCTAAGCTAATTCATAATACTTTCCAGTTTCTGGGTCAAAATAACAGTTCAGGCACGGGTCATACAACAAGGTCAGAATGTCGTCTTCTTCATCTGCGCCAATTCCATCGTCACCTGACAGAGAACATAAACATTTCATATGCATTATGTGAAAAACCAAGTATTATTTTACAATATTAACAAATAAGGTATCATAATGTCCCTCACAAGTACAACTGCGGCCTGAATCTGGACAGAGTAGCAGCAGCCATTTTTGTTGCCCTGCAGAGATATTTATTCGAATGTGTTGAATCATCATTTTGTACCTCACGCCATTGGCATTGACAGCCCACAAAATGGTTGCTTAGGTGCCCTATAGTTGTACAAGTTGGGTATTTATTTTTTTTTGTATTACTATTTCAGATTTAGAGAACAAAGAAATGCCAAAGCAGAATAAAAGCATGTTCCAAGAATAAATCTGTACGTAGACACTAATGCAGAGATTCTAAAATGTATTCACTGGGGACACAGATTAGCACTTGAATCAGTTTTAGTGACTCATAGCTCAGTTTGGAATTAATAATGCATTTTGTTTTAATTAGTTCACTGTTGTATACAAACTAAATATGTTATTGTTCTTAAAGGAGCAATCTAAAGAGAACAACATTAAAGCTCCCCTATGCTCAACCAGTAAAACAACAGGGCCCTGAGTTTGGACTAGGGGAAAGGCAACTCAAGCCTTAACCTGTGCACCGCAGAGTACGGGTGGGTATCGTTCTCCGGATATACCTTAAACCTGCAGCTGATGTGTGCCCTATGGGGGGGACTAAATGCTACCCCCCCCCCCCCCCCCCCCCCAGTAAAACCCGCCACCTCGCCAGATGCAGTCCATGACTGCATTGGCTACACTGTGACTGGCAATGTCTTCCCATGGGAAGTTCTACCTGCCAGTAACCAGCAGGACAGGCAGTCCCATTGGGAGGTGTTTTCACCCTCTGGGATGGCCAGTCCAGCTGCGACTATCAGAAAGTGTGCTTCCTGTGGGACACCACTCCCTGCCTTTTGTGCAGCCCTACCCGGCTTCTATGGGCTGCCACAGATGCAGTCCGTAGAAACTGCTGTTTTGCACATGCTCAGTCCCAACGCCGCTTGTGCGCGCATGAGCTGGTCCCTGTGCCTGTCAGATCTATTGCGCAGGTGCCAGGACCTGGCCAGCAGCTGGGGCTATCTCCTGACCTCTCCTCTATGGACTGCAGGCAGTACAAGCAGCAGAAGCCCCCTCCTCCACACAGGTAGGAGCCGCTGACACCTAGAATTACACATGTACAAGTGGGAGCACTCACATATGAAAGATGGAATCCCCTCTTTCAGAAAGATATGGCTCCATATTAAGCCTGTCCTGTTATCCTCTGCTACCCACTTATGGAATTCCCTACCACACCTGGCTAGACTCTCCCCAGCTGTCGGGTCTATTTCTTTGAATAGAGTATTTTTATTCAACACGAATGAAATCAATACAGACATTTCAGTGTACACTGGGAACTTCAGTTGGTGTTATACAATGTATTCAGCCACACATCCTTCCCAAACATAGATGTATACAATCAGGTAGTCACATGTCCACATAGTGTCAACCCGCAAGACAACGATTTTCTTAAGTCTGTAAACAAATGTCAAAACACATACTAACATTTTTTATATTCTCCCCAAGATACTTCAATAAGTCCCCCCAACTATGAGGCCAAGTTTAGCCTACAAAACACCTGAGAAAAAAAAAAGAAGGGAGAACATAAAACATAAACAGGACAAACCAAATCAAATCCATCAAGCCTAAATTCACACAGTTGTGCGAGGTGAGGTGCAATATCAATATAGTTAGAATAAGGGAGAAGAGTCTGGCTCGTTTCCACAAATCCCTCGTAACCGGGCTATCGTAAAGTCTCAATGCATCTTAAATTTTCAATTTTAAGGGCAGGGGAGGAGTATATAGAGTTAATCCAAAAGGACCATATCTTCTCATGTTTAGAAAGGGCATTGGTTTTCATATAGACATAACGATCCTTCAATAATGTGTCATTCACCAGGGCTTTACAGGCAGACATCGTAGGGGAATGCGGAACCATCCATGTCCGCGCAATGCACACCTTGGTGAGGGCGCAAATACTACGAGCATACATGCCCTCCCACCTAGACCCAGAGTCAGGTCCTCCTACACCTAAAATGCAAAATCCCGGAGTCGGCATACCTCTCAGTATCCCCGTACGCTCCAGAATCGACCCGACCCCAGCCCAGAACGCCTGCTAGGATGGACACTCCCAGACCAGGTGCCAGAATGATCCGCCAGCGGCCCCGCATTTAGGGCAAGCTGCAGTGCCACCAGCCCCAAATCTGGCCAGCCTATTCGGTGTCATATATGACCTATGCAATATAAAGAGTTGAATTTGTTGGAACCGTAGTGATTTGGTGACCTGGCTCGAGTTCCGCAGCGCAACCTGCCAATCCTCCACATCTATGGGGCCCAAATCACGCTCCCAGAGCTCCCGAAGGTTCGAGAGCGGGTCTGCATGAATTGTTTTAAGAAGGTACAAGTAAGTGAAGGAGATCACCTTAACCCGACCCAGTGAACATAAAAAGGTCTTTATGGGGAAGGGGAGGAGCACCGGGGGAGAATCCCCTAACTGTGATTGCAAAGCATGCCTGAGCTGTAAAAATCTATAAAAGTAAGAGTTCGGGATACCAAACTCCTCCTTTAGTTGTTGAAAGGATTTCATTGTACCATTGCTATACAACTGGGATATGGAAGTTACTGAGTATGGAGCCCATACCACCTCCCCCTCCAGAGACCCCAGTTCATGGAGCGATACGGAGTGCCAGAGGGGAGTATACGGGTCCAAACTTTCGTACCCAAGCATACTCGTCAAAGCCAGCCAAATCTTCATAGCCTGAAAAACAATAGGAGGAGACAGTCGAGAAGCGCTCCCTCCCACCAGAACCTGCGCTGGAGAAAGGTCCGGGTAGTAACATCTGAGAAATGCCCAGCATAGACCAGCCTCCTCTCCTCCCCGCAACCAAATACCAATGTGTGCCAACTGGGCCGCATAGTAATATAATTGGATGTGAGGCAAGGCCAGGCCACCATCAACTTTTTGTCTAGTGAGGGTATTTAACTTTATTCTAGGCCTTTTATTGGCCCATATCAGAGATGTTAATATACTGTTTAATTTCTTAAAAAAGGCCGGAAAAATGTACACAGGAGAATGTGAAAGAACATACAGTAGTTTGGGCAAAACTATAATTTTAATAAGGCTAACCCTACCCGTCATTGTCAGCGGGAGTTTACCCCAAGCCGTCGACTTGCGTACAATCAGCTGTACAAGGGGGTCAAGGTTCAAGGGTATAAAATCCGAAGGGTCATTAGTAACCTGGATCCCAAGGTATTTAAACTGGCCTGTCCAACTTAGCGGCAGGGAAATCCTCGGGGCCCGGGGAGGAGAGCCCATAATGGGCATTATAAATGATTTGGACCAGTTTATGCGGAGACCGGAAAAGCCGCCAAAGTTCTCTATGACCTGCAACACTATAGGCATATCCACAACATAGTCATGTAAGAATAGCAACAGATCATCCACATAAAGGGCTATTTTGTCAGTGCAGGGGCCCGTGTTAACTCCCCCAATGTCCGGGTGCGATCTAACCAAGCAAGCCAAGGGTTCAATGACTATGGCAAACAAGGCTGGAGAGAGGGGGCATCCCTGTCTGGTGCCCCGAGTCAAAGTAAAGGAGGAAGAAATATAGCCGTTAACTAAGATCCTGGCGCGTGGACATTGATATAGCAATTTGATCCATCGTATAAAATTAGGGCCGAAGCCCATACATGTCATGACTCCCCACAGATACGGCCATTGGACGCTGTCGAATGCCTTAGCCGCATTCCAGTGAAACTACAACCGCGTCCGAGGGGAAGTCGTGGGGAGCCTGCAAAATAGTGTAAAGCCTGCGCAAATTAATGGACGTGGATTTCCCTGGCATGAAGCCAGACTGATCCTGGTGTATTATAGATTTGATAACCAAGTTAAGCCGGACCACAAGGATTTTTGCCAGGATCTTGGCATCGGTAGGGATAAGGGAGATTGGCCTATATGATTCCAATAGTTTGGGGTCCTTACCGGGCTTTGGCAGTACTAAAATAACGGCCTCGGACATTGAGGGAGGAAGTTTATTAGTGGCAAATATATCTGTATACATCTCATGCAACTTCGAACCAACAGCTGTCGGATCTTTAAATGCTCTTTGCAAACCTGCAGCTACTCTATGCTACTAACCCTGGTACACACCTGCTGCAGTCCCAATCTCCTCACGAGCTCTGCGCTACTGCCACTATAATGTAAATTTTCATTTTGTCTACAGTGAATGTCCCAATTCTTTATAAACTCTGTTCTCCCCACTGAGCGGGACTGCGGCGCACTATGGCGATTTGCAAATCAACAATAGTTCTTACTGTCAACCACAGAAGAGTTATTCACTAAGGACACCAAGTCCTTCTCTGTTATTTGTAATCAGCTCAGACTGACATGTGTATGAGATATTTATAACAGTGGTACCTTGAGCGCAGTGCTGCCTATTACATCCACCAAGCAAGATGAAATCTCACATCTAATAATAATTATTTTTCAGGCTATATTTTATTGACAGAAATGTTAACTGCCAATAGAACAACGAATGCAGCAGTATAAAAACATCACTCGTATGCCAGGGGGCAAGGTGACTCCCTCACAGGTGCTGCTGCCAGCTATTGATGGAAAATATAATTTTAAGGTCCAGGACTAAGGTCAGGAGATGATTCCACAACCCGTCTGCCCTTGGATTTTATTGGAAATAACCCTTCAATGAAGCAAGTCATAGCTTTCCCAATTACTTATCTGATAGATTCTAGATAGGTGCATCTGAGCAAAGCTACAGCAAATGGAACATTTGGGGGCATATTTACTTTTAATTGCAAATTTATCTGGATAACTATATATAACACGGCAATAAGAAATTAAGTATTGAGCCATTGTATTAACAAAGGCATGCAGGGACAAGGGCTGTGATAGAAACTCGCCCCTGCAATGTATAAAGGGTTAAGTGACCCAGCAGAGATCCTGCCCTCATCCGGACGTCCGTCCGTCCGTCCATGCATTTGCAGGCAGACATTGCTAGAGAGAGTGATTTGCAGCGATGTAGCCCATAGATTACAATGGCTAAAGATAGCTATAAGTGCCAATCTGCAGAATGCATACTATTCAGAGCTTGGTACATTTCATAGTTAGCAACATCCATAGAAACCTATAATATGGGGGGGGGGGGGGAGGCTGCTTTTGCAATTGAAAACAGACTGATTGCAGCAGACATCAGAAACTGCTGCGTCCGCATGCACCCCTTCTTACATTCCAAGGATACTTTGTATTTATGGGGTGTGTGAATTATTAGATCTACACTAATAAGGTCAATAGGTCCACCACTAATGGAAGACATGCATTAGGTAGACATGGTCAAAACGGCAACATGAGATAGATGGTAGGAAAGGTCTACAGGGTCAAAAGGTCAACAGGGTCAAAAGGTCGACATGTAAATGGTCGACAAAAAATGGTAGACACAATTTTGAGGGGGGGTTGGGGGGGGGGGGGGTTTGTCACTTTTCTGCCACAAACAAAATTCAATTAGTGCACTACGTCCCCTCGCATGGCTCGCCACGATTTGGGCAGGTTACTTTATTCCCAATCGTAGTCCATGTGGATGGTAAAGTAAAAAAAGTTGTAAAAAATAAACAAAAATGTAAAAAAAAAAACTTGTGTCTACCATATGTGTGTCGCCAATTGTCATGTCGACCTTTTGACCATGTTGGCCTTTTGAACTGTCTACCTCTTACATGTTGACCTTTTGACCCTATCGACCTAATGCATGTCTACCATTAATGGTAGACCTATGGACTGTAGACCTTTTTAGTGTCTGTCTATAGGCCGGATACCATTTGTGGGGATGCCCCAAAGACAGATTGACAGACTTGCTAAAATGTAGCGATGCAAACCAAACATGTAATTATATACATATATATATATATATATATATATATATATATATATATATATATATATATATATAGTACAATATAATGTTTGCAGGGGGATACACAATCAGTTTAACATACATTTTAATAGTTTAATACATTCCTCTATATTAAAATGTCCATCAATAAGGTATGGTGCAGTCAAGCGTAAGCTTACATAGAGAGCATTTCTTTCATATTCTCTCACTGCGCATGCTCTGGAACAGAATGGATACAAGTACGGGCGACGCTAAACTCTATGCATTTCAATTCTACCTCTACAGATGTCGTATCATTTGCACCAGGGACATCTTAACGTATGAGCTTACTGGGCAGCTGCCTCAGGACCCCAAGATTTTAGGGGCCTTGGAGCAGAGGCAGGCTGGTGCTTCCGGAGCTTCTTAGGAGGCAGGTAATGATGCTGCCCGGCTGCTCTGATTGTGAATTACACACACATTTTTATTTATTCCTGTGAATGGCTGGGTAGGGTAGTACACAGCCGGCCCTAACCAAAATGATGCCCTAGGCAAAATTTTGGCTGGTGCCCCCTAGCACCACCGCTAGTTCTGCCTCTGACCCTGCACCCCTTTCCCAGCACCATCACCCCCCACCCATAGCAGTCCTTTTTTTTTGTTTTCCTACCCACTGTATTTTAAATAAGAACAGTGTGCACATTCGGCGCACAGCCCAAAAAGGTATGTGTTTTTGCTGGCAAGGGGCATGGCCACACAATAGTACCCCAATTCAACTTTTGCCTCACAGTAGTGCAACTTTATTCACAATTTATCATGTGATAGTGTCCCTTATTCACATTACATCACACAGTAGTACCACTTTACCTTATATACGTTACTCCTCACAGTAGTGCCCCTCATTCACATAACATCATACTGAATTGCTCCTTATTCACATTACACCACACCATATTGCTACTTATTCACATTACACCACACCATATTGCTCTTTATTCACATTAGACCACACAGTAGTGGCCTTTATATACATTATGCCACACAGTAGAGCACCATATACACATAATGCCACACATTGGTAATGCATTTATACACATAATGCCACACAGTAATGCCCCTTACACATATGAAACACATTATTAATGTCCTTATAAACATAATGTGCCTTACACATTATGCCAACCCTTATTAATGCCCTTACACATAATTTCCCTTACACATATGCCACACATTGTTAATGCCCTTATACACATAATGTCCCTTACACATATGCCGCACATTATTAGTGCCCTTATACACATAATGACACACAGTGCCCCTTACACATATGCCGTACATTATTAATGCCCTTATACACATAATGACACATATAGTTCCTGGTGTGAGTCAACTGGCAGCTCTGCCAACGTCGGGTGCCTATTTTTTATGAAAATGCATCTTATTTGCATTGCTATGTGGCTAGGATGCACAAGCAGCTTCTGTTGATTAAAATGATATGCGGCATGCCTATATACTGTGTGCGACTGTGGCTGTATCTGCATCTGCATACGAAATGCTACACACAGAATATAGGCATGCCACATATCATTTTAATCAGCAGAAGCTGCTTGTGCCACTAGGCATACCAGATGCCCTAGGCAACTGCCTAGTTTGCATATGCCTAGGGCCGGCTCTGGTAGTACATTGCTTTGCCCAGGGTCTACAATGCTGTTAAGATGGGTGTAGTAGGGTATGCCGGCGGCCGGGCTCCCAGCGGCCAGCATACTGACGCCGGAATCCCGACGCGCCAACATACCGACAGCTGGGCGAGCGCAAATGAGCCCCTTGCGGGCACGGTGGTTATTTATTCTCCCTCCAGGGGGATCGTGGACCCCCAAGAGGGAGAAAAGGTGTTGGTATGCCGGCTGTCGGGATTCTGGCGCCGGTATACTGAGCGCCGGGATCCCGACAGCCGGCAAACTGAAGACCACCCGTTAAGATGGCCCTGATTTGACTGGCTCAATGGGGATCTGCTGCCAGTCCGTGTATGGCGGGACAATGTTTTGAAACACCTTTCTCTCTTCACCCCTCCCACACATACAATTACCATCACTGATGTCAAACTCAGTCAGGGATGGCAACTCTAGGTGCAGAGAACCATGTGCCTATCGTCCCAGCATACACCGGACCCCCAGTAGGCCAGTCCGTCTGTCTGCAGTGTAAGGCTGGTGCAAGTGTACGCTGATGATAACTAGTAACATACCAAGCCTACTGACGGGAGCTGGGCGCACTGCAAGACGCATACAACCCTCTCCGGCTGAGTATACAGATTTCTTTTCAAGCAATGCAAGAGCATCTCTGGTTTGCGTTCAATTCAGGATCAGTTCCTAAGTGTCTAGCTCCTGTTTTAATGCCTTTTATTTACGAAAGGCCTACTTAAAATGTGGTATGGTACACATAACGGCTACTTTGAATTAACCTTTTAAAAATGTCACTGTTTCATTTACTTGTTTTATTTGTAAGAGTCGACATGGCCTTTTAAATCATATGAGAGAGTGAAGATCAGTGTAATATTGACTGTTAAATCACCATGTTCTATTACCTTATGTGTTGCCTACAAAAGCTGCTTTAGCAATAGGAAATAACGGAACAGCGTTTGTGTGGATGGCATTTAAAGGTCGATAAATCATAATAACTCGGAGGAATACCTTTTTGTTTGAGCAATACGCATTAAACATGAAGGATAGTGAGCAAATTCAGCTTTTATCACCCAACCCAGTTCATTGTTTATCACACACCTTTCTGTAAACCTAATTGATATGCAAATGTTGCTTAGTAATGATTGAAATATATTCATCCCATAAGTAACTGAAGAGATAAGGAATTCAGATGCCAGCTATAATGTTGTGATACAGGATGTGGGCTTGTTACTCCTGCTTTACCTGACCTACTGTAACCTTGGCTGTAATCTCAGTTTTCATCTTGCATAACCTTCACTGAAGTCGGCTTGTGACTCTAGCTTTCGGATTCCTTGTTGCCCACGCTGACCATACCTGATCACTGACGCTAGGCTACTGAACTCACGCTGACTTCTTCCATGTACTGATATTAGAGTGTATTGTAATTTTATACCGACTATAATAAAATCATAGCTACGGGCTTATTTCTATATCACAAGTATATTATATAGTGTTCCCGCAAGGAACTGGGCAGGGCAGAGAGCAGAGGTGCAGGGGCAGTATGTCGCACGCGCGCCGAAAGGTGCGCAGTCGGCCAGGGAGGGGTCGAAACCCTACCGGTGTCACCATTGGGGTGGGGTGGCCCCATCTACGTCACTAATGGGGGTGTGCCCCAGCCGCGCTGTGTCATTAATGGGGTCGTGTCCAGAATTTACGGAGGGCTGGCTTTACCCCAAACTCTCACTTTAATGTGAATAGATGCTGTGTGCATGTGCACAGCATCTATTCATGCAGCTGTTTTAGCGTGGGCCCTACTAAACCAGCCTAGCGTAAATATATATATATATATATATATATATACACACACACACACATATATATATATATATATATACACACACACACACACACACACACACACACACACACACACACACACACACACACACACACACACACACACACACATACCTGTATAGATAGATAGATAATAAGAGGTTAATGCTGCTCCTCACCTCTGTGGGGGGAATTCGAGGGTTTTGCACACCGACGGCCACTAGATGGCGCCCAACCGAGTAATTCAGTTGTTGGGCGAGCATTACTGTTATGTTGTTCCATCATTTTGACGGACTGTAAACTAGTGTGTGTGTGTGTGTGTGTGCGAATTTGGACTACTGGTGCCAGTTACGCGCGGCGTGGAAACCCATAGATGCACGCTATCCGGAGGTGGCATTAACAGGAGACCAAGCCGTTGATCTTTTACTAAGATGTATGTGAGCTTTTACCTTGATTAAAAGTGTTTTCTCTGACGTCCTAGTGGATGCTGGGGACTCCGAAAGGACCATGGGGAATAGCGGCTCCGCAGGAGACTGGGCACAAAAGTAAAAGCTTTAGGACTACCTGGTGTGCACTGGCTCCTCCCCCTATGACCCTCCTCCAAGCCTCAGTTAGATTTTTGTGCCCGAACGAGAAGGGTGCACACTAGGTGGCTCTCCTGAGCTGCTTAGTAAAAAGTTTAAGTATAGGTTTTTTATTTTCAGTGAATCCTGCTGGCAACAGGTTCACTGCACCGAGGGACTAAGGGGAGAAGAAGCGAACTCACCTGCGTGCAGAGTGGATTGGGCTTCTTAGGCTACTGGACATTAGCTCCAGAGGGACGATCACAGGCCCAGCCATGGATGGGTCCCAGAGCCGCGCCGCCGGCCCCCTTACAGAGCCAGAAGACTGAAGAGGTCCGGAAAATCGGCGGCAGAAGACGTCCTGTCTTCAATAAGGTAGCGCACAGCACCGCAGCTGTGCGCCATTGCTCTCAGCACACTTCACACTCCGGTCACTGAGGGTGCAGGGCGCTGGGGGGGGGGCGCCCTGAGACGCAATAAAAACACCTTATATGGCAAAAAATACATCACATATAGCTCCTGGGCTATATGGATGCATTTAACCCCTGCCTATTTTTCCTTAAAAAAGCGGGAGAAAGGCCGCCGAGAAGGGGGCGGAGCCTATCTCCTCAGCACACTGGCGCCATTTTTCCTCACAGCTCCGTTGGAGGGAAGCTCCCTGACTCTCCCCTGCAGTCCTGCACTACAGAAACAGGGTAAAACAAGAGAGGGGGGGCACTAATTAATTTGGCAGATAAATCTATACAGCAGCTATATAAGGGAAAAACACTTATATAAGGTTATCCCTGTATATATATAGCGCTCTGGTGTGTGCTGGCAAACTCTCCCTCTGTCTCCCCAAAGGGCTAGTGGGGTCCTGTCCTCTATCAGAGCATTCCCTGTGTGTGTGCTGTGTGTCGGTACGTTGTGTCGACATGTATGAGGAGGAAAATGGTATGGAGGCGGAGCAATTGCCTGTAATAGTGATGTCACCCCCTAGGGAGTCGACACCTGACTGGATGGTCTTATGGAAGGAATTACGTGATAGTGTCAGCACTTTACAAAAGACTGTTGACGACATGAGACAGCCGGCAAATCAGCTATTACCTGTCCAGGCGTCTCAAACACCGTCAGGGGCTCTAAAGCGCCCGTTACCTCAGATGGTCGACACAGACCCAGACACGGACACTGACTCCAGTGTCGACGGTGAGGAAACAAACGTATTTTCCAGTAGGGCCACACGTTACATGATCACGGCAATGAAGGAGGTTTTGAACATTTCTGATACTACAAGTACCACAAAAAAGGGTATTATGTGGGGTGTGAAAAAACTACCCGTAGTTTTTCCTGAATCAGATGAATTAAATGAGGTGTGTGATGAAGCGTGGGTTTCCCCCGATAAAAAACTGCTAATTTCTAAAAAATTATTGGCATTATACCCTTTCCCGCCAGAGGTTAGGGCGCGTTGGGAAACACCCCCTAGGGTAGATAAGGCGCTCACACGCTTATCAAAACAAGTGGCGTTACCGTCTCCTGATACGGCCGCCCTCAAGGAACCAGCTGATAGGAAGCTGGAAAATATCCTAAAAAGTATATACACACATACTGGTATTATACTGCGACCAGCAATCGCCTCAGCCTGGATGTGCAGTGCTGGGGTGGCTTGGTCGGATTCCCTGACTGAAAATATTGATACCCTGGACAGGGACAGTATATTATTGACTATAGAGCATTTAAAGGATGCATTTCTATATATGCGAGATGCACAGAGGGATATTTGCACTCTGGCATCAAGAGTAAGTGCGCTGTCCATTCCTGCCAGAAGAGGGTTATGGACGCGACAGTGGTCAGGTGATGCGGATTCCAAACGGCATATGGAAGTATTGCCGTATAAAGGGGAGGAGTTATTTGGGGTCGGTCTATCGGACCTGGTGGCCACGGCAACGGCTGGGAAATCCACCTTTTTACCCCAGGTCACCTCTCAGCAGAAAAAGACACCGTCTTTTCAGGCTCAGTCCTTTCGTCCCCATAAGGGCAAGCGGGCAAAAGGCCACTCATATCTGCCCCGGGGCAGAGGAAGGGGAAAAAGACTGCAGCAGGCAGCCTCTTCCCAGGAACAGAAGCCCTCCCCCGCTTCTGCCAAGTCCTCAGCATGACGCTGGGGCCTTACAAGCGGACTCAGGCACGGTGGGGGCCCGTCTCAAGATTTTCAGCGCGCAGTGGGCTCACTCGCAAGTGGACCCCTGGATCCTGCAGGTAGTATCTCAGGGGTACAAATTGGAATTCGAGACGTCTCCCCCTCGCCGGTTCCTGAAGTCTGCTTTACCAACGTCTCCCTCCGACAGGGAGGCGGTATTGGAAGCCATTCACAAGCTGTATTCCCAGCAGGTGATAATCAAGGTACCCCTCCTACAACAGGGAAAGGGGTATTATTCCACGCTGTTTGTGGTACCGAAGCCGGACGGCTCGGTGAGACCTATTTTAAATCTGAAATCCTTGAACACTTACATACAAAGGTTCAAATTCAAGATGGAGTCACTCAGAGCAGTGATAGCGAACCTGGAAGAAGGGGACTATATGGTGTCTCTGGACATCAAGGATGCTTACCTCCATGTCCCAATTTGCCCTTCTCACCAAGGGTACCTCAGGTTTGTGGTACAGAACTGTCACTATCAGTTTCAGACGCTGCCGTTTGGATTGTCCACGGCACCCCGGGTCTTTACCAAGGTAATGGCCGAAATGATGATTCTTCTTCGAAGAAAAGGCGTCTTAATTATCCCTTACTTGGACGATCTCCTGATAAGGGCAAGGTCCAGAGAACAGTTAGAGGTCGGAGTAGCACTATCTCAAGTAGTACTACGACAGCACGGGTGGATTCTAAATATTCCAAAATCGCAGCTGATTCCGACGACACGTCTGCTGTTCCTAGGGATGATTCTGGACACAGTCCAGAAAAAGGTGTTTCTCCCGGAGGAGAAAGCCAGGGAGTTATCCGACCTAGTCAGGAACCTCCTAAAACCAGGCCAAGTGTCAGTGCATCAATGCACAAGGGTCCTGGGAAAAATGGTGGCTTCTTACGAAGCGATTCCATTCGGCAGATTCCACGCAAGAACTTTTCAGTGGGATCTGCTGGACAAATGGTCCGGATCGCATCTTCAAATGCATCAGCGGATAACCCTGTCTCCAAGGACAAGGGTGTCTCTCCTGTGGTGGTTACAGAGTGCTCATCTCCTAGAGGGCCGCAGATTCGGCATTCAGGATTGGGTCCTGGTGACCACGGATGCCAGCCTGAGAGGCTGGGGAGCAGTCACACAGGGAAGAAATTTCCAGGGCTTGTGGTCAAGCATGGAAACGTCACTTCACATAAATATCCTGGAACTAAGAGCCATTTACAATGCCCTAAGTCAGGCAAGGCCTCTGCTTCAGGGTCAGCCGGTGTTGATCCAGTCGGACAACATCACGGCAGTCGCCCACGTAAACAGACAGGGCGGCACAAGAAGCAGGAGGGCAATGACGGAAGTTGCAAGGATTCTTCGCTGGGCGGAAAATCATGTGATAGCACTGTCAGCAGTGTTCATTCCGGGAGTGGACAACTGGGAAGCAGACTTCCTCAGCAGACACGACCTCCACCCGGGGGAGTGGGGACTTCACCCAGAAGTCTTCCACATGATTGTGAACCGTTGGGAAAAACCAAAGGTGGACATGATGGCGTCCCGCCTCAACAAAAAACTGGACAGATATTGCGCCAGGTCAAGGGACCCTCAAGCAATAGCTGTGGACGCTCTGGTAACACCGTGGGTGTACCAGTCAGTGTATGTGTTCCCTCCTCTGCCTCTCATACCCAAGGTACTGAGAATCATAAGAAGGAGAGGAGTAAGGACTATACTCGTGGCTCCGGATTGGCCAAGAAGGACTTGGTACCCGGAACTTCAAGAGATGCTCACGGAAGACCCGTGGCCTCTACCTCTAAGAAAGGACCTGCTCCAGCAGGGACCCTGTCTGTTCCAAGACTTACCGCGGCTGCGTTTGACGGCGTGGCGGTTGAACGCCGGATCCTGAAGGAAAAAGGCATTCCGGATGAAGTCATCCCTACCCTGATCAAAGCCAGGAAGGATGTAACTGTGCAACATTATCACCGTATTTGGCGTAAATATGTTGCGTGGTGTGAGGCCAGGAAGGCCCCTACAGAGGAATTTCAACTGGGTCGTTTCCTGCATTTCCTGCAAACAGGACTGTCTATGGGCCTAAAATTAGGGTCCATTAAGGTTCAAATTTCGGCCCTGTCGATATTCTTCCAAAAAGAACTAGCTTCAGTTCCTGAAGTTCAGACGTTTGTCAAGGGAGTACTGCATATACAGCCTCCTTTTGTGCCTCCAGGGGCACCTTGGGATCTCAATGTAGTTTTGGGGTTCCTAAAATCACATTGGTTTGAACCACTCACCACTGTGGACTTAAAATATCTCACATGGAAAGTGGTAATGCTGTTAGCCCTGGCTTCAGCCAGGCGTGTCTCAGAATTGGCGGCTTTATCCTATAAAAGCCCTTACCTAATTTTTCATACGGACAGGGCAGAAGTGAGAACTCGTCCTCAATTTCTCCCTAAGGTGGTTTCAGCGTTTCACTTAAACCAGCCTATTGTGGTACCTGCGGCTACTAGGGTCTTGGAGGATTCCAAGTTGCTGGACGTAGTCAGGGCCCTGAAAATATATGTTTCCAGGACGGCTGGAGTCAGAAAATCTGACTCGCTGTTTATCCTGTATGCACCCAACAAGCTGGGTGCTCCTGCTTCTAAGCAGACTATTGCTCGTTGGATTTGTAGTACAATTCAGCTTGCACATTCTGTGGCAGGCCTGCCACAGCCAAAATCTGTAAAAGCCCATTCCACACGGAAAGTGGGCTCATCTTGGGCGGCTGCCCGAGGGGTCTCGGCTTTACAACTTTGCCGAGCAGCTACTTGGTCAGGGGCAAACACGTTTGCTAAATTCTACAAATTTGATACCCTGGCTGAGGAGGACCTGGAGTTCTCTCATTCGGTGCTGCAGAGTCATCCGCACTCTCCCGCCCGTTTGGGAGCTTTGGTATAATTCCCATGGTCCTTTCGGAGTCCCCAGCATCCACTAGGACGTCAGAGAAAATAAGAATTTACTTACCGATAATTCTATTTCTCATAGTCCGTAGTGGATGCTGGGCGCCCATCCCAAGTGCGGATTGTCTGCAATACTTGTACATAGTTATTGTTACAAAAATCGGGTTATTATTTGTTGTGAGCCATCTTTTCAGAGGCTCCTCTGTTATCATGCTGTTAACTGGGTTCAGATCACAAGTTGTACGGTGTGATTGGTGTGGCTGGTATGAGTCTTACCCGGGATTCAAAATCCTTCCTTATTGTGTACGCTCGTCCGGGCACAGTATCCTAACTGAGGCTTGGAGGAGGGTCATAGGGGGAGGAGCCAGTGCACACCAGGTAGTCCTAAAGCTTTTACTTTTGTGCCCAGTCTCCTGCGGAGCCGCTATTCCCCATGGTCCTTTCGGAGTCCCCAGCATCCACTACGGACTATGAGAAATAGAATTATCGGTAAGTAAATTCTTATTTTTACTATATACTCATACTTGTGCACTCCACTTTTCTTCTCTTACATGACATATGTTGAGCTGGTGGTGAAGCTCTATACAGAGGTGGCTGCAGATTTCATCATTTGGGACTCAATACGGACTATTAACCCCTTCATTGACTGCGAGTCCGATATAAACAACTGCGCAGTGATTCTACACTCTATTGCACGGGTGGGGAACCTCCGGCCCGCGGGCCGTATAAGGCCCGCAAAGCCGTTTGGTCCGGCCCACCCGCTCCTCTCAGTGAGACACGCCGCCGCACAGTCCGGGGGGGGGGGGGGGGAGGAGACGGGGGGGGGGTCATCTGTATACCTGGCACTGTGGGGGGTCATCTGTATACCTGGCACTGTGAGGGGCATCTGTATACCTGGCACTGTGAGGGGCATTTGTATACCTGGCACTGTGGGGGCAATTGTGGATCTGGCACTGCACTATTGGGGGCATTGCCGTTTGGAATTTTAATGTTTTGAGGTTATCGTCAGTTGAATATAGCCGTTCTTTTTTCTGCCACCATATGCCGGCTTCATTTTCCTGCAATCGTTATCTGGTTCAGTACATCTTTGTTTAGTTATGTACTGCATTGTTACTTGGTAAGTAATGTTTCAGCAGTTGCTGAGAGTTTCAAGCAAGTTAGCTTGATGTGCCTTGTATGTGTGAGCTGGTGTGAATCTCGCCACTATCTGTGTTAACTCCTTCTCTCGGAGATGTCCATCTCCTCGGGCACAGTTTCTAGACTGAGTCTGGTTGGAGGGGCATAGAGGGAGGAGCCAGTCCACATTTTCAAACTCTTAAAGTGCCAATGGCTTCTGGTGGACCCTTCTATACCCCATGGTACTAATGTGGACCCCAGCATCCTCTACGGGCTACGAGAAAAGGATTTACCGATAGGTAACCAAAATCCTATTATCATCTAAGGAGTGAAAGAATATAACCTATTTTAGACTTTTTATAAAATAACAGGATTTACAAGGACGTGTTCATTAATGTACAGAAAGTACATCTTTCATACATACAGCACTTGTATCAGACTGACAGTATTAACAGCGCAGCACTCAGGGAATATCCTCCTCTAGTTGAACTATCATTGATTTGTGCATGCACACTTGTTAGTAATTCATCCTGGTATTGAAATATTGGGAACTATCTTGCCATATTAATAAAAAGTATTTAGTTACATACGGGTATCCTTCCTAATTACACACAGGGTTAGTACATTTACCTTATTCATTCACATAAACGCATACAACACATAGGGATTGAGCGCAGTTAGGTCCAAATACCCAGTAATTTGAATTTATAATATAATTGTTTTTCATTGATGGAACATATGTCAATTTGATGTGTGTATAATAGTTTTGTGATACGGTACTTAAAGATGTTGTAAGGACACTTATGTTACCATGCAGTGGGGGCAGAGTTTGCCTCTAGTATAAATATGCGGCTGCTGGAAGCATGGCCACAACCCGTGACGAAGTCTGTGATGAAACGCGTTGGACGTGGTTGACGACCGCAGGATGTGGTGACGTCGACCTGTTGGTCCCGGTGCATGTGAGTTTGGACTGCTGGTGCCTGTTACACGCGGCGCGGAAACCCATAGATGCACGCTATACGGGGGCGGTATTAACAGGAGACCAACCTGGTGATCTTTTACTAAGATGTATGTGAGCTTTTACCTTGATTAAAAGTGTTTTTACTATTTATTCATACTTGCGCCCTCCACTTTTCTTTTCTTCTCTTACATATATTATATATATATATTATTTTTTTACTTTAATCTAGTAAAGTCCTAAATTCTGAGGCTCTATTGTCCTGTCATAAGCAATTACAAATGTATGTAGCTGATATGATTCCCAATGTGGGAGGTCTAATGTGTTTTAGATAGTATGTCACTAAAGCCCAGTACCCACGGGCCGATATAGGAGAGATGTGTGCTGAGCAAAGCGCTCAGCACACATCTCTCCTGCCGCTCAGCACAGCGCGATCTGTGCTGAGCGTGCGGGGGGAGACGGGGGGGGCCGCTCACTTCACCCAGCGGGTGAAATGAGCGACCCGCTAGATTGGCCTGCATGCAGGCCAATCTAGCAGCGGCGATAGCGATGTGCGGGGCCGCGCATCGCTATCGCCGAGGGGGCTACACACGGAGCGATCATCCCGATATTCTAAGCAATCTAGTCAGATTGCTTAGAATATCGCGCCGTGAGTACCCCCCTTAAGACATTTCCATCCCTTGGGCGCTGAACATACAGATAAGATTTATGAGCGCTCTCAGTGAATCTTCCATAGCCAGGAAAAGAGCAGTTCATATGGTTAGCAGATATTACAGCAGGCTGCATTGTACATTTTGCTGATGCTGGCATTTCCATCTTTCCTTCTAGGAATCCCCAGGCTTCCTCAATTCATAAAATAGCTTAATGCCTGGTTACAGTTTTGTTTCAGACATTATAGACCCTCTTACCTTCAGTGCAGGAGCACAGGCTGGATTGTTTGAGCTTGAGTAAAGGATCCAAGTCCTGATTCTGGCTTGCTGGTATTATAGGGGGACTGAATGCATTTAGCCAATCCCTGGGGGACAAAAAAAAGGAGACGTTACCTTTCATTGCTTTCAATTTTCACTCTTGGAAACATTTATTATCGCTCTAGCACAGGGTTCCTTCAAGCTAAGTCCATCATTCTTTTATTTAATCTTCATTGTATCCTCAGTGTCAAAGGATGGTGTACTCGTTTCTGTCCATGTTACTAACTGAAGGTTCCGATTTCATTTACAGATAGATTATGTGAGTAAGACAAACGGACGCCGCTGACAGCGTCAGTATATCCTAGATGGTTTCCATAAAGGAATTTTGTCGATTTGCTGTACATGATTCGTGACTGCTGTACTGTAGTTCCAACCACAGCATTACTCAGCATACTGGGGCTATTTGTTGCCTAGAACAGTAGCAAATATATAGTGATCAGCCACTATGGTCTAATACTGTAGATAAGAGGTAATTTCAGGGTGGGACAATGAATTGGGGGCCACATAGCAAAACCTTGGTAGGGGGGTGCAGGCAACCTTTAAACGGCCACACACCCTGCAAATTGGTATATCCACCAGTGTGTCATTTAATATGTTTCTATCATACTGCATATGCACATTAAATATATGTATCTCACTAATGTGTAACTGGTCTGTTGGATTCCACAATCTCAGGTCTTCTTATCTGTGCATATGCACACATTGGGGTAAATTTACTAAGATTCGTATTTTCCCGTTTGAGGTCAAAGTTCAATCACGAATGACATCGAAAGTGTAAATATGCAACTTTTTGAATTGATTACGACTAATTTACTAAGCTGCCGTATTCTGCATTTTCGGGTTTTCCGATGTCGATGTCATTCGTTTTTTTTGGCAGTGTTTTACGTGAGTGACTTGTAAAACACTGCCGACTTTAATACAATGAATCTCGGCCGGATCTGAGAGATCCGTGCTGGGCTTCATTGTGCACCTTGTAAAAAAATAAAATAAAAATGTTTAAATGTAAAAAAAAAATTGCGTGGGGTCCCCCCTCCTAAGGCAAACCAGCCTCGGGCTCTTTGAGCCGATCCTGGTTGCAGAAATATGGGGGAAAAATGGACAGGGGTTCCCCCATATTTAAACAACCAGCATCGGGCTCTGCGCCTGGTCCTGGTTCCAAAAATACGGGGGACAAAAAGCGTAGGGGTCCCCCGTATTTTTGAAACCAGCACCGGGCTCCACTAGCTGGACAGATAATGCCACAGCCGGGGGTCACTTTTATACAGTGCCTTGCGGCCGTGGCATCAAATATCCAACTAGTCACCCCTGGCCGGGGTACCCTGGGGGAGTGTGGACCCCTTCAATCAAGGGGTCCCCCCCCCAGCCACCCAAGGGCCAGGGGTGAAGCTCGAGGCTGTCCCCCCCATCCAATGGGCTGCGGATGGGGGGCTGATAGCCTTTGTTCAAAGTGAATGATATTGTCCCAGCAAGCCTCCTCTGCAAGCTGGTACTTGGAGAACCACAAGTACCAGCATGCGGCGGAAAATCAGGCCCGCTGGTACCTGTAGTACTACTACTAAAAAAATACCCCAATAAAGACAACACACACACACCTTGAAAGTATAACTTTAATACATCCATCCACACCTCCATATACACATACTTACCTTATGTTCCCACGCAGGTCGGTCCTCTTCTCCAGTAGAATCCATGGTGTACCTGTTGAAAAAATTATACTCACATAATCCAGTGTTTTAGGCTCCTCGGTAAATCCTTTTGTAATCCACGTACTTGTAAAAATAAAAAAACGGATACCCGACCTCGCACTGAAAGGGGACCCATGTTTTCACATGGGTCCCCTTTCCCCGAATGCCTGGAACCCCCTCTGACTTAAGTCCAAGAAGGTTCCATCAGCCAATCAGGGAGCGCCACGTTTGGCACCCTCCTGATCGGCTGTGTGCTCCTGTACTGTATGACAGGCGGCACACGGCAGTGTTACAATGTAGCGCCTATGCGCTCCATTGTAACCAATGGTGGGAACTTTCAGGTCAGCGGTGAGGTCACTTTTGGTCACCCGCTGACCACAAAGTTCCCACCATTGGTTACAATGGAGCGCATAGGCGCTACATTGTAACACTGCCGTGTGCCGCCTGTCATACAGTACAGGAGCACACAGCCGATCAGGAGGGTGCCAAACGTGGCGCTCCCTGATTGGCTGAAGAAACCCACTTAGACATCAGTCAGAGGGGGTTTCTGGCATTCGGGGAAAGGGGTCCCATGTGAAAACATGGGTCCCCTTTCAGTTCGTGGTCGGGTGTCCCGTTTTTTTATTTTTACAAGTACGTGGATTACAAATGGATTATCCGAGGAGCCCTCTACACTGGATTTGGTGAGTAGGATTTTTTCAACAGGTACACCATGGATTCTACTGGAGAAGAGGACGACCCTCGTGTGAACATAAGGTAAGTATGTGTATACGGTGGTGTGTATGTATGTATTAAAGTTATACTTTCAAGGTGTGTGTGTATTGTCTTTATTGGGGTATTTTTTTAGTAGTAGTACTACAGGTACCAGCGGGCCTGATTTTCCGCCGCATGCTGGTACTTGTGGTTCTCCAAGTACCAGCTTGCGGAGGAGGCTTGCTGGGACAATATCATTCACTTTGAACAAAGGCTATCAGCCCCCCATCCGCAGCCCATTGGATGAGGGGGACAGCCTCAGGCTTCACCCCTGGCCCTTGGGTGGCTGGGGGGGGGACCCCTTGATTGAAGGGGTCCACAGTCCCCCAGGGTACCCCGGCCAGGGGTGACTAGTTGGATATTTGATGCCACGGCCGCAAGGCACTGTATAAAAGTGACCCCCGGCTGTGGCATTATCTGTCCAGCTAGTGGAGCCCGGTGCTGGTTTCAAAAATACGGGGGACCCCTACGCTTTTTGTCCCCCGTATTTTTGGAACCAGGACCAGGCGCAGAGCCCGGTGCTGGTTGCTTAAATATGGGGGAACCCCTGTCAATTTCCCCCCCATATTTTTGCAACCAGGGCCGGCTCAAAGAGCCCGAGGCTGGTTTGGTTAAGGAGGGGGGACCCCACGCAATTTTTTTTGGAAAAATTATAACATTTCCCACCCCTTCCCACTGATAAACATGCACGGATCTCATGGATCCGTGCATACCTATACAAACACGGGATAAAAAAGCAGGTCTGGTTTTTTTTAGCACTTTTTCACGATTTGTATTTTAGCACGGCAGTGTTTGGCTATTGTCGGCAGTGTTTGTGTTTTGCACTTTTTAGTAAATGACCGATTTCTAGCAAATTGCAGGCGTATTTGACCGATGGTGTATTGATTCGTGATTTTTTCCTAGGACTTCCAAAATATTACGAATGCCCTCATCACTGCCGAGATTTTTGCTTAGTAAATTACCGAGATGACACTTTGAAGAAAAAACGGCATCTCGGTCAAAATCGGAACCTTAGTAAATATACCCCAAAATGCTCCATTATGTTTCACTGTACTATGGGGGTCATTCCGAGTTGATCGCTCGCTAGCAGTTTTTAGCAGCCGTGCAAACGCATAGTCGCCGCCCACGGGGGAGTGTATTTTCGCTTTGCAGGAGTGCGAACGCCTGTGCAGCAGAGCGCCTGCAAACACATTTTGTGCAGAACAAGACCAGCCCTGTAGTTACTTATTCTGTGCGATGATTGCTGCGACGAGTGACACGGTAATGACGCCAGATACCCGCCCAGCAAACACCCGTCCACACCTGCGTTTTTCCAAACACTCCCAGAAAACGGTCAGTTCACACCCATAAACGCCCTCTTCCTGTCAATCTCCTTGCGTTCGGCTGAGCGATTGGAATCGTCGCTAGAACCAGTGCAAAACCACAATGGACTTCGTACCCGTACGACGCACGTGCGCATTGTGGTGCATGCGCAGATTAGCCATTTTTTTTCCACTGATCGCTACGCAGCGAACAACGGCAGCTAGCGATCAACTCTGAATGACCCCCTATATTTTATACAGGGCCGATTCTTGCCCTTGTGGCGCCCCGGGCAAAACGATAGGGGTGTGGCTTCATACGGGGGCGTGGTCAGTTACACCCCCATTTGTGCCCCCTGTAGCGCCGCTGGAAGAGAGAGAAAAAAATGTATACTTACTATCCCCGCTCCTGATTCCAGACCGCTGCAGACAGGCGCCGCTTCTCTCCTCTCTTCGGGTCAGCATAGACACTAGAGGTCAATTATGACCCCTAGCGTCTGTGCCACAATGCTGTGCAGTGCGCGATGACATCATCGCGCACCGCACAGCAAAGGTCCCCTCCACGAAGGGAAACTAGACGCGTAGCGTCTGGTTCCCTTCACAGCGGTGTAACAGCGGGGGGCACAGTAGCGGATCTTGCCATGGTGCGGTGCCCTCCGGCAGAAGGCGGTGCTCCAATTTAAAAAAATAAATAAATACATTATATATATATATATATATATAGATGGGGGAAAGCTTATCGGCGCTTAACCGCGATACCAATTTAAACTAGAATGTAGTCCAGGATATTTATAACTGAAAAAAAGTCTCCTTTTTCTAGACACTCCCTTTATATTAATCGGGCGTCAGCTCCACCTTAAAGAAAGAAGCATTGGTAAGGTGCTTCATGTACAGTGTAAACAGAGAGAAAGGATAAGGTGGTTTTTAAAGCGACCAGCGGTGTCTAATATCAAGAGGAGACTCACTATTTAAAAGAAAATATTTTTTTAATAAATCTAATATGCACCAATAAAAACAAATAAAATGGTAGCCCTATTACAAGGAGTCAGAGACGTTACTAAAACTGTGTATAAGATATAAGTTAGTATAAAATTAATAATACAAACTTAAATAAGACAAGGGGAAAAAAACGTCCTAAAAATGCAAAATTGGACATAAGATCAGCATAAAAGGTATATAAATAAGGTTCTTAGCTTTTTAGAGAGTATGTATCACAGCACCCAACGCGTTTCGTCCTATCTAGACTTCATCAAGGGGGATGAAGTCTAGATAGGACGAAACGCGTTGGGTGCTGTGATACATACCCTCTCTAAAAAGCTAAGAACCTTATTTATATACCTTTTATGCTGATCTTATGTCCAATTTTGCATTTTTAGGACGTTTTTTTCCCCTTGTCTTATTTAAGTTTGTATTATTAATTTTATACTAACTTATATCTTATACACAGTTTTAGTAACGTCTCTGACTCCTTGTAATAGGGCTACCATTTTATTTGTTTTTATTGGTGCATATTAGATTTATTAAAAAAATATTTCTTTTAAATAGTGAGTCTCCTCTTGATATTAGACACCGCTGGTCGCTTTAAAAACCACCTTATCCTTTCTCTCTCTCTCTCTCTCTATATATATATATATATATATACAAACAAAGAACCCAGCACTCACCAAAGTAAACTCACTTATCCTCAACAATTCAATAAATAAATGATGGGGGTTTAGTTGGTGGATTGGCCAATGCACGGAAGCCTGCATACCGATTTTCAAGGTACCCCACCTTCATGCAGGTCCTACACTATCACAGAGTCTTAAAACCTGACTACTTCACTGCTGTCACACACATCATCTGCCTGCTAGATTTAATGTGTACCTGCCACAGACTTTATGGCTTTTAAAGGCACACTAGTCACCTATTGCACTGGCTCAAAGTGAGTGCTGGGTTCTTTGTTTGTATTTATTAGAGCGATGTGGTCATGGGCTACATGCACCCCGCCCTGTGAGTGGTAAGTACAGCTGTGTACCCCGCTTTTGTGGTGGAGAGTGCTGTGTTACATGCACCCCACCCTGTGAGTGGTCAGTGCATAGCTGTGCCCCACTTCTGGAGTGGTGAGTGCTGTGGTTTTTTCTCTGTGTATATATATATATATATATATATATATGAGCGGGTTCGGTTCGTTGAGATCCGAACCCCCCCGAACTTCACGTGGTTTATACGGGTCCGAGGCAGCCTCTGTTCTTCCCGCCTAAGACGCAAAACCCGAACGGGGAAAAACGTCACCATCCCGCTGTCGGATTCTCGCGAGATTCAGATTACATATAAAGAGCCGCGCATCGCCGCCATTTTCACTCGTGCATTGTCGATTGAGCGGAGAGGATGTGGCTACGTTCTCTGCCTGAAAAGCTCAATATCTGTGCTCAGTGTGCTGCATTGTGGGGACCAGTATATAGTAGTACAGTACTGCATTGTGGTGACCACCAGTATATAGTAGTACAGTACAATTGTCCATTGCTGTATCTTGCAGCTCCGTGTCAGACTCGGTTCTATTCTCCGGATCAGTGCTCAATATCTGTGCTGCATTGTGGGGACCAGTATATAGTAGTACAGTGCTGCAGTGTGGTGACCACCAGTATATAGTAGTACAGTACAGTTGTCCATTGCTGTATCTTGCAGCTCCGTGTCAGACTCAGTTCTATTCTCCGGATCAGTGCTCAATATCTGTGCTGCATTGTGGGGACCAGTATATAGTAGTACAGCGCTGCAGTGTGGTGACCACCAGTATATAGTAGTACAGTACAGTTGTCCATTGCTGTATCTTGCAGCTCTGTGTCAGACTCAGTTCTAGTATCCTGATCAGTGCTCAATATCTGCTGCATTGTTGTGACCAGTATATAGTAGTACAGTGCTGCATTGTGGTGGCCACCAGCATATAGTAGTACAGTACAGTTGTCCATTGCTGTATCTTGCAGCTCCGTATCAGACTCAGTTCTAGTATCCTGATTAGTGCTCAATATCTGCTGCATTGTTGTGACCGGTATATAGTAGTACAGTGCTGCATTGTGGTGACCACCAGTATATAGTAGTACAGTACAGTTGTCCATTGCTGTATCTTGCAGCTCCGTGTCAGACTCAGTTCTAGTATCCTGATCAGTGCTCAATATCTGCTGCATTGTTGTGACCAGTATATAGTAGTACAGTGCTGCATTGTGGTGACCACCAGTATATAGTAGTACAGTACAGTAGGCCATAGCGTTATCTTGCAGCACCGTGTCACTTCTAGTATCCTGATCAGTGCTTAATATCTGTGCTCAGTGTCAGTGCTGCATTGTGGTGACCAGTATACTACAGTACAATAGTCCAGTGCTGTTCTCGCTGCTAAGTGTCAGTTCTCCATAGTATCATCAGTGATCAGTATAATCAGTTCTCAGTATAATCAGTGTGCTGTTAAGACGTGCGCCCGTTTTCCACCATTAGTGCATTGGGATTTAGACAATTGATGAAGTTATTGTGTCCCCGGTACAAAATCCCATCTAGATTCCACTTCACTAGGCAGGCGATAGCGAGATTTTACCAATTAATATCAGTGATTTATAATTATGAATTACAGTGATCTTGCCAAATACTGTAATTCCAGTGATTTTGTCATTTTCTTCCAGTGATTTGGACCAATAATACCATTGATTAGAACGAATAGTTCCTGTGATTTTGTCATTTTCTTCCAGTGATTTGGACCAATAATACCATTGATTAGAACGAATAATTCCTGTGATATTGAGGTGTTTGTGTCGCTTAGCTTAGCCGTCCAGCTACCACAGTGCACCTCTTTTTGTCTTTTCTTCGCATCATGTGCTGTTTGGGGACTATTGTTTTAAGTGCCATCCTGTCTGACACTGCAGTGCCACTCCTAGATGGGCCAGGTGTTTGTGCCGGCCACTTGGGTCGCTTAGCTTAGTCATCCAGCGACCTCGGTGCAAATTTTAGGACTAAAAATAATATTGTGAGGTGTTCAAAATAGACTGGAAATGAGTGGAAATTATGGTTATTGAGATTAATAATACTATGGGATCAAAATTACCCCCAAATTCTATGATTTAAGCTGTTTTTGAGCGTTTTTTGGAAAAAAAAACACCCGAATCCAAAACACACCCGAATCCGACAAAATTTTTTAAGGGAGGTTTTGCCAAAATGCGTCCGAATCCAAAACACGGCCGCAGAACCGAATCCGAAACCCGAAAAATTTCCGGTGCGCGTCACTAATATATTTCTATATATATATATATATATATATATATATATATTTCTTCATCCATAATGAGATTCTTGACTTGCCTTATGTAGCTACTGAAGGTGCTCTACCCCTGGAGAAAAGTGAAAAAGTAATGCCAACACCAGCTGGTAAAAATAAGATTTTACTTACCGATAAATCTATTTCTCGTAGTCCGTAGTGGATGCTGGGGACTCCGTCAGGACCATGGGGAATAGCGGCTCCGCAGGAGACAGGGCACAAAAGTAAAAGCTTTAGGATCAGGTGGTGTGCACTGGCTCCTCCCCCTATGACCCTCCTCCAAGCCTCAGTTAGGATACTGTGCCCGGACGAGCGTACACAATAAGGAAGGATTTGGAATCCCGGGTAAGACTCATACCAGCCACACCAATCACACTGTACAACCTGTGATCTGAACCCAGTTAACAGCATGATAACAGCGGAGCCTCTGAAAAGATGGCTCACAACAATAATAACCCGATTTTTGTACCAATAACTATGTACAAGTATTGCAGACAATCCGCACTTGGGATGGGCGCCCAGCATCCACTACGGACTACGAGAAATAGATTTATCGGTAAGTAAAATCTTATTTTCTCTAACGTCCTAGTGGATGCTGGGGACTCCGTCAGGACCATGGGGATTATACCAAAGCTCCCAAACGGGCGGGAGAGTGCGGATGACTCTGCAGCACCGAATGAGAGAACTCCAGGTCCTCTTTAGCCAGGGTATCAAATTTGTAGAATTTTACAAACGTGTTCTCCCCCCGACCACGTAGCTGCTCGGCAGAGTTGTAAGGCCGAGACCCCTCGGGCAGCCGCCCAGGATGAGCCCACCTTCCTTGTGGAATGGGCATTTACATATTTTGGCTGTGGCAGGCCTGCCACAGAATGTGCAAGCTGAATTGTACTACACATCCAACTAGCAATCGTCTGCTTAGAAGCAAGAGCACCCAGTTTGTTGGGTGCATACAGGATAACAGCAAGTCAGTTTTCCTGACTCCAGCCGTCCTGGAAACCGATATTTTCAGGGCCCTGACAACATCTAGCAACTTGGAGTCCTCCAAGTCCCTAGTAGCCGCAGGTACCACAATAAGCTGGTTCAGGTGAAACGCTGACCCCACCTTAGGGAGAAACTGGGGACGAGTCCGCAGCTCTGCCCTGTCCGAATGGACAATCAGATATGGGCTTTTGTGAGACAAAGCCGCCAATTCTGACACTCGCCTGGCCGAGGCCAGGGCCAACATCATGGTCACTTTCCATGTGAGATATTTCAAATCCACAGATTTGAGCGGTTTAAACCAATGTGATTTGAGGAATCCCAGCACTACGTTGAGATCCCACAGTGCCACTGGAGGCACAAAAGGGGGTTGTATATGCAGTACTCCCTTGACAAACTTCTGGACTTCAGGAACTGAAGCCAATTCTTTCTGGAAGAAAATCGACAGGGCCGAAATTTGAACCTTAATGGACCCCAATCTGAGGCCCATAGACACTCCTGTTTGCAGGAAATGCAGGAATCGACCGAGTTGAAATTTCTTCGTGGAGCTTTCCTGGCCTCACACCACGCAACATATTTTCGCCACATGTGGTGATAATGTTGTGCGGTCACGTCCTTCCTGGCTTTGACCAGGGTAGGAATGACCTCTTCCGGAATGCCTTTTTCCCTTAGGATCCGGCGTTCAACCGCCATGCCGTCAAACGCAGCCGCGGTAAGTCTTGGAACAGACATGGCACGTGCTGAAGCAAGTCCCTTCTTAGCGGCAGAGGTCATGAGTCCTCTGTGAGTATCTCTTGAAGTTCCGGGTACCAAGTCCTTCTTGGCCAATCCGGAGCCACGAGTATAGTTCTTACTCCTCTACGTCTTATAATTCTCAATACCTTGGGTATGAGAAGCAGAGGAGGAAACACATACACCGACTGGTACGCCCACGGTGTTACCAGAACGTCCACAGCTATTGCCTGAAAGTCTCTTGACCTGGCGCAATACCTGTCCAGTTTTTTGTTCAGGCGGGACGCCATCATGTACACCTTTGGTCTTTCCCAACGGTTCACAATCATGTGGAAAACTTCCCGATGAAGTACCCACTCTCCCGGGTGGAGGTCGTGCCTGTTGAGGAAGTCTGCTTCCCAGTTGTCCACTCCCGGAATGAACACTGCTGACAGTGCTATCACATGATTTTCCGCCCAGCGAAAAATCCTTGCAGTTTTTGCCATTGCCCTCCTGCTTCTTGTGCCGCCCTGTCTGTTTACGTGGGCGACTGCCGTGATGTTGTCCCACTGGATCAATACCGGCTGACCTTGAAGCAGAGGTCTTGCTAAGCTTAGAGCATTATAAATTGCCCTTAGCTCCAGTATATTTATGTGGAGAAAAGTCTCCAGACTTGATCACACTCCCTGGAAATTTTTTCCCTGTGTGACTGCTCCCCAGCCTCTCAGGCTGGCCTCCGTGGTCACCAGCATCCAATCCTGAATGCCGAATCTGCGGCCCTCTAGAAGATGAGCACTCTGTAACCACCACAGGAGAGACACCCTTGTCCTTGGAGATAGGGTTATCCGCTGATGCATCTGAAGATGCGATCCGGACCATTTGTCCAGCAGATCCCACTGAAAAGTTCTTGCGTGGAATCTGCCGAATGGAATCGCTTCGTAATAAGCCACCATTTTTCCCAGGACTCTTGTGCAATGATGCACTGACACTTTTCCTGGTTTTAGGAGGTTCCTGACTAGCTCGGATAACTCCCTGGCTTTCTCCTCCGGGAGAAACACCTTTTTCTGGACTGTGTCCAGAATCATCCCTAGGAACAGCAGACGTGTCGTCGGAAACAACTGCGGTTTTGGAATATTTAGAATCCACCCGTGCTGTCGTAGTACTACTTGAGATAGTGCTACTCCGACCTCCAACTGTTCTCTGGACCTTGCTCTTATCAGGAGGTCGTCCATTTTCTTCGAAGAAGAATCATCATTTCGGGCATTACCTTGGTAAAGACCCGGAGTGCCGTGGACAATCCAAACGGCAGCGTCTGAAACTGATAGTGACAGTTCTGTACCACGAACCTGAGATACCCTTGGTGAGAAGGGCAAATTGGGACATGGAGGTAAGCATCCCTGATGTCCCAGGACACCATATAGTCCCCTTCTACCTGGTTCGCTATCACTGCTCTGAGTGACTCCATCTTGATTTGAACCTTTGTAAGTGTTCAAATATTTCAGATTTAGAATAGGTCTCACCGAGCCTTCTGGTTTCAGTACCACAATATAGTGTGGAATAATACCCCTTTCCTTGTTGTAGGAGGGGTACTTTGATTATCACCTGCTGGGAATACAGCTTGTGAATTGTTTCCAATACTGCCTCCCTGTCGGAGGGAGACGTTGGTAAAGCAGACTTCAGGAACCTGCGAGGGGAAACGTCTCGACTTTCCAATCTGTACCCCTGGGATACTACTTGTAGGATCCAGGGGTCCTGTACGGCTCCAGCGTCATGCTGAGAACTTGGCAGAAGCGGTGGAAGGCTTCTGTTCCTGGGAATGGGCTGCCTGCTGCAGTCTTCTTCCCTTTCCTCTATCCCTGGGCAGATATGCTTATGGGGACGAAAGGACTGAGGCTGAAAAGACGGTGTCTTTTTCTGCATAGATGTGACTTAGGGTAAAAACGGTGGATTTCCCAGCAGTTGCCGTGGCCACCAGGTCCGATGGACCGACCCCAAATAACTCCTCCCCTTTATACGGCAATACATCTTTGTGCCGTTTGGAATCTGCATCACCTGACCACTGTCGTGTCCATAAACATCTTTTGGCAGATATGGACATCGCACTTACTCTTGATGCCAGAGTGCAAATATCCCTCTGTGCATCTCGCATATATAGAAATGCATTCTTTAAATGCTCTATAGTAAATAAAATACTGTCCCTGTCAAGGGTATCAATATTTTCAGTCAGGGAATCCGACCAAGCCACCCCCGCGCTGCACATCCAGGCTGAGGCGATCGCTGGTCGCAGTATAACACCAGTATGTGTGTATATACTTTTTAGGATATTTTCCAGCCTCCTATCAGCTGGCTCCTTGAGGGCGGCCGTATCTGGAGACGGTACCGCCACTTGTTTTGATAAGCGTGTGAGCGCCTTATCCACCCTAAGGGGTGTTTCCCAACGCGCCCTAACTTCTGGCGGGAAAGGGTATACCGCCAATAATTTTCTATCGGGGGAACCCCGCGCCTCATCACACACTTCATTTAATTTATCTGATTCAGGAAAAACTATAGGTAGTTTTTCCACACCCCACATAATACCCTTTTTTGTGGTACTTGTAGTATCAGAAATATGTAAAACCTCCTTCATTGCCCTTAACAAGTAACGTGTGGCCCTAAAGGAAAATACGTTTGTTTCTTCACCGTCGACACTGGAGTCAGTGTCCGTGTCTGTGTCTGTGTCGACCGACTGAGGTAAAATGGGCATTATAACGTCCCTGACGGTGTTTTAGACGCCTGGACAGATACTAATATGTTTGCCGGCCGTCTCATGTCGTCAACCGACTTGCAGCGTGTTGACATTATCACGTAATTCCTTAAATAAGCCATCTATTCCGGTGTCGACTCCCTAGAGAGTGACATCACCATTACAGGCAATTTGCTCCGCCTCCCAACATCGTCCTCATACATGTCGACACACACGTACCGACACACAGCACACACACAGGGAATGCTCTGATAGAGGACAGGACCCACTAGCCCTTTGGGGAGACAGAGGGAGAGTTTGCCAGCACACACCAAAAACGCTATAATTATACAGGGACAACCTTTATATAAGTGCTTTTCCCTTATAGCATTATAATATATGTAGTCATATCGCCAAATCAGTGCCCCCCCTCTCTGTTTTAACCCTGTTTCTGTAGTGCAGTGCAGGGGAGAGCCTGGGAGCCTTCCCACCAGCATTTCTGTGAGGGAAAATGGCGCTGTGTGCTGAGGAGAATAGGCCCCGCCCCCTTTTCGGCGGGCTTCTTCTCCCGTTTTTCTGAGACCTGGCAGGGGTTAAATACATCCATATAGCCCCCAGGGGCTATGTGTGATGTATTTTTAGCCAGAATAAGGTACTCTCATTGCTGCCCAGGGCGCCCCCCCCCAGCACCCTGCACCCTCAGTGACCGCTGTTATGAAGTGTGCTGACAACAATGGCGCACAGCTGCAGTGCTGTGCGCTACCTTATGAAGACTGAAAAGTCTTCTGCCGCCGGTTTCTGGACCTCTTCATTTTTCGGCATCTGCAAGGGGGTCGGCGGCGCGGCTCCGGGACGAACCCCAGGGTGAGACCTGTGTTCCGACTCCCTCTGGAGCTAATGGTGTCCAGTAGCCTAAGAAGCCAATCCATCCTGCACGCAGGTGAGTTAACTTCTCTCCCCTAAGTCCCTCGATGCAGTGAGCCTGTTGCCAGCAGGACTCACTGAAAATAAAAAACCTAACAAAACTTTTACTCTAAGCAGCTCTTTAGGAGAGCCACCTAGATTGCACCCTTCTCGGCCGGGCACAAAAATCTAACTGAGGCTTGGAGGAGGGTCATAGGGGGAGGAGCCAGTGCACACCACCTGATCCTAAAGCTTTTACTTTTGTGCCCTGTCTCCTGCGGAGCCGCTATTCCCCATGGTCCTGACGGAGTCCCCAGCATCCACTAGGACGTTAGAGAAATACTAATAACCCACTGCTGATAGTAGGGGGCTCCTCATATTGCTGCTAGCTCTGGCTGGTGAATGTATGGGCAATATAGAGTTAGGGCGGTATCCGATTAGCACTGATGCCATTTCGGCCGATCAAAACGGCCAGATATTGCGATTAATGATCGATGGTCATTATTGCGGTATCCAATTAGAGGTCGTTTTCATCGAAATTGGACCCGCGATCAAGCGAAAACACATGGGAGAGTCCCTGATCCCATGTGTTATTGCAGCTCTGGCGGCTCCTTATTGCGGATTATGCTTCATATTCCCAGATAGGTGTCGGCATCGGAGGGAAAAGTGCCGGCATCGGGACTAATAGGTTCACCTTCGGCGATCCTATTAGCAATGGTAAAAGTACTGCTGCTAGTGGGATACTGCCCTTAACATTAGGAATCTGCATTGTTATATGCCATATGGCTGCTCGTGTATAATGGCACCTGTAGACTCTACATTGATTTAATGTCGTTAATTGCCAAAATGTATCAACAATCCCTTCCCCCTAAACACAGAATTCTCACATGTCCGCTCATAAGGATAAGGACATAGGGGGTAATTCAGATCTGATCGCTGGGCTGCTAATTTTGCTGTCCTGCAATCAGATAGTCTCCGCCTCCAGGAGTGTAAATTCACCGTGCAAGTGTGCGATCCCATGTGTACGCCGAGCTGCAAAAATCCACTGTGTGCAGTCTCTGCGCAGCCCAGGACTTACTCCTCCAGTGCGATGAGAACAGGCTGATCGGGGCCGGAGCTGACGTCAGACACCCTCCCTGAAAACGCTTGGGCACGCCAGCGTTTTTCCGGACACTCCCTGTAAACGCTCTGTTGCCACCCACAAACGGCTTCCTCCTGTCAATCACCTTGCGAAAGCCCGTGCGATCGGATTTTTCGCACCATCCCGCCGCTAACCGGCGATGCCCGTTGTTGTCTGACATGCGTGTGCATTGCAGTGCATACGCATGTGCAGTTATGACCTGATCCCCTGCTGTGCGAAAGCGCACAGCAGCGATCAGATCTGAATTACCCCCATAGTTATGAAAAATTGTAGGAAATATAGTCAGATTATTGAGAATTCCCCCACACACTGCACATGGGGGGTCATTCCGAGTTGTTCGCTCGGTAAATTTTTTCGCATCGCAGCGATTTTCCGCTTAGTGCGCATGCGCCATGTCCGCACTGCGACTGCGCAAAGTAAATTTGCTATGCAGGTAGGAATTTTACTCACGGTTTTTTCCTCGTTCTGGTGATCGTAATGTGATTGACAGGAAGTGGGTGTTTCTGGGAGGGAACAGGCCGTTTTATGGGTGTGTGTGAAAAAACGCTACAGTTTCTGGGAAAAACGCGGGAGTGGCTGGAGAAACGGAGGAGTGTCTGGGCGAACGCTGGGTGTGTTTGTGACGTCAAACCAGGAACGACAAGCACTGAACTGATCGCAGATGCCGAGTAAGTTTGAAGCTACTCAGAAACTGCTAAGAGGTGTGTAATCGCAATTTTGAGAATCTTTCGTTCGCAATTTTAAGAAGCTAAGATTCACTCCCAGTAGGCGGCGGCTTAGCGTGTGTAAAGCTGCTAAAAGCAGCTTGCAAGCGAACAACTCGGAATGACCACCAATATCCGGACCTTAGGGCATATATCTTATAGAGAATCAGGCCGATCAGATAAGTAGTGCGTTTGTTGCAGTGATGAGTGGCATATTTCTATGATGCAATTTTCTGAGCAGGACACATCATATACCAAATTAAAGGTTTTGGTCCTTAGATTGCAGACAATTGGCATTGTAATTGGTTGCTTCATTTCATAGTAAAGTGGCTGCATTTACAATGCATCACCATTGTGCTCTGGAAAATGTGACAGTTGGTGTATTCTCCCTATGCACCTGCCAGGTGGTCTGGAAACTGTGACAGTTATTTGCAACCACCCAATAAGCAGCGATTTTTCGAAATTTGACTCCTAACGGGGTGAAAAGGGGTAAAATGTTCAACCTAGCAAGCCTTTGCCCGGTTGAAACTGGCCACATCATACCCAATTATTAGCAAATCAGCACAATAATTATATAGTGTGTACCTAGCTTTAGTGATTTGGTACAGTCGGTCGTGCACATTACCATAGAACCAGTGGCGCACCCAGGGGGGTTTCCGAGCACTCAGAAACCCCCCTCCACCAAAAAAAATAAATATATATATATTTTTTTTTTATTTTTTGTTTGCTGCATGAGTATTAGTAATGGCTGTCTAGCGTCCTCTGCAGCCTGCTTTCTTCCTGGTGGCACTTGTAAGTGCTTAATAAAGGTTTACTGTATTTTAATTATAGTACATATATATCCATGTGCAATTTGTGCATACATATATACACATCTCTATACATACATACATATAAACACACACACACGTTATATATACATGCGTATATATACGTGTACTGTATGTGTGTGTGTGTGTGTATATATATATATATATACACATACATACATGTTTAATATGCTATGTGTATGTGTGTATATGTGTATAAATATATACATAGAGGTGTGTGTGTGTGTGTATATATATATATATATATATATATATATATATATACACACACAGACACACTAGTTTTACGGACCCAGCATATACTGGGTCACCTCAGTTCCCACCACACCCGTGCTTGGCTCCACCCAGTTCTGGAAACCCCCCCATGCAAATCCTGCGTTTGCCACTGCATAGAACCAGTGGCGTTTCTTGCGGCGGGCGAGCCGTGCAACCGCACAGGGCGCCCGCCACGGCACTTTTTGAGGACTTTGAAACTCTCCTCCCGAGTGCCCAGCTCGGGGGGCGAGGTCTCGCGGAATGACGCGTTTGCACTCGAGAAGGGGGAGTCAAGCCGGCCGGCGGCGGCGCCGCGCAGACGAGGGAGAGGCGTCTGAAGAGCGGGAAGAACCGCTTGAAATGCAAGTCAGCCCCTCTCCCTCTCTCCCCCCACCACCACCAGCCGTACTGTGTAAAATGGGGATACCTGTCTACCGGAATGTGTAAAATGGGGACGCAGTCTGCCGGAATGTGTTAAATGGGGACGAAGTCTGCCGGAATGTGTTAAATGGGGACTCTTGCCTGCCTTAATGTGTAAAATAGGGACACCTGTCTGCCGGAATGTGTAAAATGGGGACGCAGTCTGCCGTAATGTGTAAAATGGGGGCACATGCCTGCCGCAATGTGTAAAATGGGGACACTTTCCTGCCGCAATGTGTAAAATGGGGACACTTTCCTGCCACAATGTGTAAAATGGGGGCACGTGCCTGCCGCAATGTGTAAAATGGGGACACTTTCCTGCCACAATGTGTAAAATGGGGGCACGTGCCTGCCGCAATGTGTAAAATGGGGACACTTGCCTGCCGTGCTGTGTAAAATGGGGTCGCGTGCCTGCTGTAATGTGTAAAATGAGGACTTTTTTTTTTTTTTTAATCCTGTGGTGGCCGTGATGATGAGATCAGATGAGGTCACGCCCATCTTAACAAAGCCACGCCCATTTTAATGAGGCCACACACCCTTGCCGGGAGCGCGCGCGCATGCTTTCACTCTTTATATCTATGGGGGGGCGCATTTTTTATGTGAATGGGGGGAGTGGGGGGCACATTTTTAAATCTCGCACTGGGAGCCAAATTGGCTAGAAACGGCCCTGCATAGAACAGACTGTAGGGATCACATACAGAAGAAGATATATATGATACAATGCAGTTTAATATACAGAAAGAATAAGAACAGCAATTAAGAATAAATCTAGCATGTGGCGTAAGGGGAATGCAATAAGCAGCATTTACAGTAAATCCAGCATACACAAGAAGCTACACAACACAAAAGCAACTGGCCAATAACATTTGAACAGATACTGATATAAAAAAAATAATTATATTTTCCACTAGAGAAGTGATAATGTGCTCTGGTCTAAATAGGTGAAATGGGAGCAGGTTCTATGATGTAAGCTCTGTTGAGGAACTGCAAGTCACAGCATGCTCTGCTAGCCTGTACATTGTTTATGCAGCTGTATGCAATTCAGTGGATCTGTAACTAGCATCTGCTGTATAATCATTATATATTAAAGCAGAGGTAGCTTCTACTGGCAGGACATGCTGCAATTTGTAGTGTCACAAAAGATGAAGAGCCGCAGGTGGCAACCTTTAGCTTTTATTCTAAATTTGTAGATTAAAATAACCTAGCAAATGAAGTGCAAAGTGAATGGTTTTGATATGTCTACACTACGTGACACCCATTTTCAACATGTCACAGTCTAAAGTGTGACTCAAGACAGAATAACAAAGCTATCTTAAACTGTGAACGCCTAACACGACACTTGCTAAGACACTTTAGCAACGTGGTAATGATCAACACCACGATTCCTTCAGATCATCTCCTGCTGCTGCCGGGATTCTGACAGGCCGACAAACACAACTCCGTCCGAGTTAGTGTGTAGGGAAATCTTTTGATGTACAACAGACTAAACGCATGAGTGTGTCTTCAGAAATGTTCCCTTCTTAGCAACACATCTAATGAATGTCTCCTATGATTATAAAACTGACCAATAAACATACCACGCCGCGGACACTGGCCCTCATTCCGAGTTGTTCGCTCGGAGATTTTCATCGCATCGCAGTGAGAATTCTCTTAGTGCGCATGCGCAATGTTCGCACTGCGACTGCGCCAAGTAACTTTACTATGAAGAAAGTAAGTTTACTCACGGCTTTTTCATCGCTCCGACGTTCGCATTGTGATTGACAGGAAATGGGTGTTACTGGGCGGATGCACGGCGTTTTAGGGGCGTGTGGCTGGAAACGCTACCGTTTCCGGAGAAAACGCAGGAGTGGCCGGGGAAACGGTGGGTGTGCCTGGGCGAACGCTGGGTGTGTTTATGACGTCAGCCAGGACCGAAAAGCACTGAACTGATCGCACAGGCAGAGTAAGTCTGAAGCTACTCAAAAACTGCTAACTCGTTTGTAATCGCAATATTGCGCATACATCGGTCGCACATTTAAGAAGCTAAGATTCACTCCCAGTAGGCGGCGGCTTAGCGTGTGTAACTCTGCTACATTCGCCTTGCGAGCGATCAACTCGGAATGAGGGCCACTGTTGGAATAGCGGGAGCGATAATATGCTAATTCTATTGTCAGCCCCCTGCTTGTGCACCAGCGTGAGAGAGTACGAGAGCTGAGACACCCACTTTCAGTGATGGTGGACAGCGCAGCTGCATCAGCATACCCTCCAACATTTTACACTGAAAAATCGGTACAAACCCGAAAAAGGGGCGTGGCCACGCCCCTTTTCCTATACTTTCAATGGAAGTTTGAAGAGCCAAAAATCGGTACAGACCATGAAAAAAAGGTACTGTACCTATTAAAAAGGTACAGTTGGAGGGTATGCATCAGTGGCTCAGAACACTCCACCAATAAGGAACCGGATGTAATGACCTCCGAGATCGCCGGAGACTGTATTTTTAAAGGGGCAATCACTTCTAATGCAAAACCATGCTTTGTAAGTGATTGCCCCCTTTAAAAAAAGTCAGAGATTGGTCAGCATCCCGCACCTCTGGCGATTTCGGGCGTCATTAAATCCGGCCCCAGGAGTCTGTTATTTAAAGTTTCACATAACAAAGATTGGGGCAGATGTATTAAGCCGGAATAAGTGATAAAGCAGTGATAAGTGCAAAGTGATAACACACCAGTTACTCATTACGGGTTTGAAAAATGACAGGAGCTGATTGGCTGCTGCATTATCACCTTGCACTTATCACTTCTGAATAAACTGCTTTATCACTTCTCCATGCTTAATACATTGGCCCCACTGGTATAAATGCAGTGGGGAAATGGGCAGTTTCCCCCTAAAATGCACCACTAAAGTTTATGCGCATCCTACCCAGATGAGCAATATGTGAGCTGATATCCATATTGGGCTTCTTACCGCCAGTGGTGCAAGTATAAATTTTTTCTTAGTGGTACTGATAGTAAAAATGGGCATGGTCACATGAAACTAATAGGAGTGGCTACATGACTATATGGGCATGGCCACATTATGCCACACACCATAATGCCCATTACACATAAAGCCAAACACCGTAATGCCCATTACACATTATGACACACACCGCAATGCCCATTACACATTATGCCACACACCATAATGCTTATCACACATTATGCCACGCACAGTAATGCTTATAACACATTATGTCACACACCATCATGCTTATTACACATTATGCCACACACCGTAATGCTTATAAGACATTATACCACACACCGTAATGCCCATTACACATTATTCCACACACCGTAATGGCCTTTACAGATTATGCCACACACCGTAATGCTTATTACACATTATGCCATACACTATAATGCTTATAATAAGATTTTACTTACCGATAAATCTATTTCTCGGAGTCCGTAGTGGATGCTGGGGTTCCTGAAAGGACCATGGGGAATAGCGGCTCCGCAGGAGACAGGGCACAAAAAGTAAAGCTTTTCCAGATCAGGTGGTGTGCACTGGCTCCTCCCCCTATGACCCTCCTCCAGACTCCAGTTAGGTACTGTGCCCGGACGAGCGTACACAATAAGGGAGGATTTTGAATCCCGGGTAAGACTCATACCAGCCACACCAATCACACCGTACAACTTGTGATCTAAACCCAGTTAACAGTATGATAACAGCGGAGCCTCTGAAAGATGGCTTCCTTCAACAATAACCCGAATTAGTTAACAATAACTATGTACAATTATTGCAGATAATCCGCACTTGGGATGGGCGCCCAGCATCCACTACGGACTCCGAGAAATAGATTTATCGGTAAGTAAAATCTTATTTTCTCTATCGTCCTAGTGGATGCTGGGGTTCCTGAAAGGACCATGGGGATTATACCAAAGCTCCCAAACGGGCGGGAGAGTGCGGATGACTCTGCAGCACCGAATGAGAGAACTCCAGGTCCTCCTTAGCCAGAGTATCAAATTTGTAAAATTTTACAAACGTGTTCTCCCCTGACCACGTAGCTGCTCGGCAAAGTTGTAATGCCGAGACCCCTCGGGCAGCCGCCCAAGATGAGCCCACCTTCCTTGTGGAGTGGGCCTTTACAGATTTAGGCTGTGGCAGGCCTGCCACAGAATGTGCAAGTTGGATTGTGCTACAGATCCAACGAGCAATCGTCTGCTTAGACGCAGGAGCACCCATCTTGTTGGGTGCATACAATATAAACAACGAGTCAGATTTTCTGACTCCAGCTGTCCTTGCAATATATATTTTTAATGCTCTGACAACGTCCAGTAACTTGGAGTCCTCCAAGTCACTTGTAGCCGCAGGCACTACAATAGGCTGGTTCAGATGAAATGCTGACACCACCTTAGGGAGAAAATGCGGACGAGTCCGCAGTTCTGCCCTGTCCGAATGGAAAATCAGATATGGGCTTTTGTAAGATAAAGCTGCCAGTTCTGACACTCTCCTGGCCGAAGCCAGGGCTAGAAGCATGGTCACTTTCCATGTGAGATATTTCAAATCCACCTTCTTTAGTGGTTCAAACCAATGAGATTTTAGAAAGTCCAAAACCACATTGAGATCCCACGGTGCCACTGGAGGCACCACAGGAGGCTGTATATGTAGCACTCCCTTAACAAAGGTCTGGACTTCAGGGACTGAAGCCAATTCTTTTTGAAAGAAAATCGACAGGGCCGAAATTTGAACCTTAATAGATCCCAATTTGAGACCCATAGACAATCCTGATTGCAGGAAATGTAGGAATCGACCCAGTTGAAATTCCTCCGTCGGAGCACTCCGATCTTCGCACCACGCAACATATTTTCGCCAAATTCGGTGATAATGTTGCACGGTTACTTCCTTCCTTGCTTTAATCAAAGTAGGAATGACTTTTCCGGCATGCCTTTTTCCTTTAGGATCCGGCGTTCAACCGCCATGCCGTCAAACGCAGCCGCGGTAAGTCTTGAAACAGACAGGGACCCTGCTGAAGCAAGTCCCTCCTTAGAGGTAGAGGCCACGGATCTTCCGTGATCATCTCTTGAAGTTCCGGGTACCAAGTCCTTCTTGGCCAATCCGGAACCACTAGTATCGTCCTTACGCCTCTTTGCCGTATAATTCTCAATACTTTTGGTATGAGAGGCAGAGGAGGAAACACATACACCGACTGGTACACCCAAGGCGTTACCAGCGCGTCCACAGCTATTGCCTGCGGATCTCTTGACCTGACGCAATACCTGTCCAGTTTTTTGTTGAGGCGAGACGCCATCATGTCCACCATTGGTCTTTCCCAACGGGTTACCAGCAAGTGGAAGACTTCTGGATGAAGCCCCCACTCTCCCGGGTGAAGATCGTGTCTGCTGAGGAAGTCTGCTTCCCAGTTGTCCACTCCCGGGATGAACACTGCTGACAGTGCTATCACATGATTCTCTGCCCAGCGAAGAATCCTTGCAGCTTCTGCCATTGCACTCCTGCTTCTTGTGCCGCCCTGTCTGTTCACATGGGCGACTGCCGTGATGTTGTCCGACTGGATCAACACCGGTTTTCCCTGAAGCAGAGGTTCTGCCTGGCTTAGAGCATTGTATATTGCTCTTAGTTCCAGAATGTTTATGTGAAGAGACGTTTCCAGGCTCGTCCATACTCCCTGGAAGTTTCTTCCTTGTGTGACTGCTCCCCAGCCTCTCAGGCTGGCGTCCGTGGTCACCAGGATCCAATCCTGTATGCCGAATCTGCGGCGCTCCAATAGATGAGCACTCTGCAACCACCACAGAAGAGACACCCTTGTCCTTGGAGACAGGGTTATCCGCAGGTGCATCTGAAGATGCGACCCTGACCATTTGTCCAACAGATCCCTTTGGAAAATTCTTGCGTGGAATCTGCCGAATGGAATTGCTTCGTAAGAAGCCACCATTTTTCCCAGGACTCTTGTGCATTGATGTACAGACACCTTTCCTGGTTTTAGGAGGTTCCTGACAAGCTCGGATAACTCCTTGGCTTTTTCCTCCGGGAGAAACACCTTTTTCTGAACCGTGTCCAGAATCATCCCTAGGAACAGCAGACGAGTTGTCGGCATTAACTGGGATTTTGGAATATTCAGAATCCACCCGTGCTGTTTTAGCACTTCTTTAGACAGTGCTAATCCCATCTATAGCTGTTCTCTGGACCTTGCCCTTATTAGGAGATCGTCCAAGTATGGGATAATTAATATGCCTTTTCTTCGAAGAAGAATCATCATCTCGGCCATTACCTTTGTAAAGACCCGAGGTGCCGTGGACAATCCGAACGGCAGCGTCTGAAACTGATAGTGACAGTTTTGTACAACGAACCTGAGGTACCCCTGGTGTGAGGGGTAAATTGGAACGTGGAGATACGCATCCTTGATGTCCAAGGATACCATAAAGTCCCCCTCTTCCAGGTTCGCTATCACTGCTCTGAGTGACTCCATCTTGAACTTGAACTTCTTTATGTACAGGTTCAAGGACTTCAGATTTAGAATAGGCCTTACCGAGCCATCCGGCTTCGGTACCACAAAAAGAGTGGAATAATACCCCTTCCCTTGTTGTAGAAGAGGTACCTTGACTATCACCTGCTGAGAGTACAGCTTGTGAATGGCTTCCAAAACCGTCTCCCTTTCGGAGGGGGACGTTGGTAAAGCAGACTTCAGGAAACGGCGAGGTGGATCTGTCTCTAATTCCAACCTGTACCCCTGAGATATTATCTGCAGGATCCAGGGATCTACCTGCGAGTGAGCCCACTGCGCGCTGTAATTTTTGAGACGACCACCCACCGTCCCCGAGTCCGCTTGAGAAGCCCCAGCGTCATGCTGAGGCTTTTGTAGAAGCCGGGGAAGGCTTCTGTTCCTGGGAAGGAGCTGCCTGTTGCTGTCTCTTCCCTCGACCTCTGCCTCGTGGCAGATATGAATAGCCCTTTGCTCTCTTATTTTTAAAGGAACGAAAGGGCTGCGGTTGAAAAGTCGGTGCCTTTTTCTGTTGGGGAGTGACTTGAGGTAGAAAGGTGGATTTCCCGGCTGTAGCCGTGGCCACCAAATCTGATAGACCGACTCCAAATAACTCCTCCCCTTTATACGGCAAAACTTCCATATGTCGTTTTGAATCCGCATCGCCTGTCCACTGTCGCGTCCATAAAGCTCTTCTGGCCGAAATGGACATAGCACTTACCCGTGATGCCAGTGTGCAGATATCCCTCTGTGCATCACGCATATAAAGAAATGCATCCTTTATTTGTTCTAACGACAGTAAAATATTGTCCCTGTCCAGGGTATCAATATTTTCAATCAGGGACTCTGACCAAACTACCCCAGCACTGCACATCCAGGCAGTCGCTATAGCTGGTCGTAGTATAACACCTGCATGTGTGTATATACTTTTTTGGATATTTTCCATCCTCCTATCTGATGGATCTTTAAGTGCGGCCGTCTCAGGAGAGGGTAACGCCACTTGTTTAGATAAGCGTGTTAGCGCCTTGTCCACCCTAGGAGGTGTTTCCCAGCGCTCCCTAACCTCTGGCGGGAAAGGGTATAATGCCAATAATTTCTTTGAAATTATCAGCTTTTTATCAGGGGCAACCCACGCTTCATTACACACGTCATTTAATTCTTCTGATTCAGGAAAAACTATAGGTAGTTTTTTCACACCCCACATAATACCCTGTTTAGTGGTACCTGTAGTATCAGCTAAATGTAACGCCTCCTTCATTGCCAAAATCATATAACGTGTGGCCCTACTGGAAAATACGGTTGATTCGTCACCGTCACCACTGGAGTCAGTGCCTGTGTCTGGGTCTGTGTCGACCGACTGAGGCAAAGGGCGTTTCACAGCCCCTGACGGTGTTTGAGTCGCCTGGACAGGCACTAATTGATTGTCCGGCCGTCTCATGTCGTCAAACGACTGCTTTAGCGTGTTGACACTATCCCGTAGTTCCATAAATAAAGGCATCCATTCTGGTGTCGACTCCCTAGGGGGTGACATCCTCATATTTGGCAATTGCTCCGCCTCCACACCAATATCGTCCTCATACATGTCGACACACACGTACCGACACACAGCAGACACACAGGGAATGCTCCTAACGAAGACAGGACCCACTAGCCCTTTGGGGAGACAGAGGGAGAGTTTGCCAGCACACACCAAAAGCGCTATATATAACAGGGATAGCCTTATAATAAGTGCTCCCTTATAGCTGCTTTATATATATCAAAATATCGCCATAAATTTGCCCCCCCTCTCTGTTTTACCCTGTTTCTGTAGTGCAGTGCAGGGGAGAGACCTGGGAGCCGTCCTGACCAGCGGAGCTGTGAGAGGAAATGGCGCCGTGTGCTGAGGAGATAGGCCCCGCCCCTTTTCCGGCGGGCTCGTCTCCCGCTATTTAGTGAATCCAGGCAGGGGTTAAATATCTCCATATAGCCTCTGGGGGCTATATGTGAGGTATTTTTAGCCTTTATATAGGTTACATTTGCCTCCCAGGGCGCCCCCCCCCCAGCGCCCTGCACCCTCAGTGACTGCGTGTGAAGTGTGCTGAGAGGAAAATGGCGCACAGCTGCAGTGCTGTGCGCTACCTTTAGAAGACTGCAGGAGTCTTCAGCCGCCGATTCTGGACCTCTTCTGACTTCAGCATCTGCAAGGGGGCCGGCGGCGCGGCTCCGGTGACCATCCAGGCTGTACCTGTGATCGTCCCTCTGGAGCTGATGTCCAGTAGCCAAGAAGCCAATCCATCCTGCACGCAGGTGAGTTCACTTCTTCTCCCCTCAGTCCCTCGTTGCAGTGATCCTGTTGCCAGCAGGACTCACTGTAAAGTAAAAAACCTAAGCTAAACTTTTTCTAAGCAGCTCTTTAGGAGAGCCACCTAGATTGCACCCTTCTCGGCCGGGCACAAAAATCTAACTGGAGTCTGGAGGAGGGTCATAGGGGGAGGAGCCAGTGCACACCACCTGATCTGGAAAAGCTTTACTTTTTGTGCCCTGTCTCCTGCGGAGCCGCTATTCCCCATGGTCCTTTCAGGAACCCCAGCATCCACTAGGACGATAGAGAAAACACATTATGCCACACACCGTCATGCTTATTACACTATGTCCCACACCGTAATGCTTATAAGACATTATACCACACACCGTAATGTCCATTACACATTATGCCACACACCGTAATGCTTATTACACATTATGCCACGCACAGTAATGCTTATTACACATTATGCCACACACCGTAATGCTTATTACACATTATGTCACACACCGTAATGCTACTAAGACATTATACCACACACCGTAATGCCCATTACACATTATTCCACACACCGTAATGGCCTTTACAGATTATGCCACACACCGTAATGCTTATTACACATTATGCCACACACTATAATGCTTATAACACATTATGCCACACACTATAATGCTTATAACACATTATGCCACACACCGTCATGCTTATTACACATTATGTCCCACACCGTAATGCTTATAAGACGTTATACCACACACCGTAATGTCCATTACACATTATGCCACACACCGTAATGCTTATTACACATTATGCCACACACTGTAATGCTTTACATATTATACCACACATCGTAATGCCTATTACATATTATGCCACACACAGTTATGCCCCTGACACCACTTTATGTCCCACACACAAAAATGCCCCTTATAAATTATGCCCCAGTGGTGGGCTGGTGGTACTCCGTACCACCACCATATTTCTTAATGGTACTTTGAACCACCCCGTACCACCCTACATTCAGCACTGGTTACCGCTAACTCGGAGGCACAAACAGCATGGAGTCCCCCAACAGAAGCTGCAACTTGCTCCAGGCTATGACGCGCCTGGCTGGTCACACTACAACAGGGAATTCTGGAAAAACCTATAAGGATGGACTGAGTAACAGTGTGCACCTCACAGCTAAGTCCAACCTTCTACCATTTTACCACCACTTCTTTCATTAAATAAAGCTGACCAGATTTTCTCTTGAATTGCAGCTTGCTTAGATCTTATTTATGGGACTGTTTTAACTACAGTATATGTGCCTCTCCCACAGATACTATATTATTTGTGTGTCTGCTGTACAGTAGTCTATTTGCTTCAGTTTATTGATATTTGTAATCATTCCGCAACATGATTTTTAAACAGATGTTTTTATTTATTTGAACTTTAAATGTGAATCTTAGGGTGTGTACACATGGGGGGTAATTCTGAGTTGATCGCAGCAGGATCTTTGTTAGCAGTTGGGCAAAACCATGTGCACTGCAGGGGGGGCAGATATAACATGTGCAGAGAGAGTTAGATTTGGGTGTGGTGTGTTCAATCTGCAATCTAAATTGCAGTGTAAAAATAAAGCAGCCAGTATTTACCCTGCACAGAAACAAAATAACCCATCAACATCTAACTCTGTCTGCACATGTTATATCTGCCACACCTGCAGTACACATGGTTTTGCCCAACTGCTAACAAAATTCATGCTGCGATCAACTCAGAATTAGGCCCATAGGGGGTCATTCCGAGTTGTTCGCTCGGTAAATTTCTTCGCATCGCAGCGATTTTCCGCTTATTGCGCATGCGCAATGTTTGCACTGCGACTGCGCCAAGTAAATTTGCTATGCAGTTAGGAAATTTACTCACGGCATTACGAGGTTTTTTCTTCGTTCTGGTGATCGTAATGTGATTGACAGGAAGTGGGTGTTTCTGGGCGGAAACTGGCCGTTTTATGGGAGTGTGTGAAAAAACGCTACCGTTTCTGGGAAAAACGCGGGAGTGGCTGGAGAAACGGAGGAGTGTCTGGGCGAACGCTGGGTGTGTTTGTGACGTCAAACCAGGAACGACAAGCACTGAACTGATCGCACTGGCAGAGTAAGTCTCAAGCTACTCAGAAACTGCACAGAGATGTATTGTCGCAATGTTGCTAATCTTTCGTTCGCAATTTTGATAAGCTAAGATTCACTCCCAGTAGGCGGCGGCTTAGCGTGTGCAAAGCTGCTAAAAGCAGCTTGCGAGCGAACAACTCGGAATGACCCCCATGGTGAGATATTGTCTTTTGATTTTGACTATATAGTCAAAATCGCAAGAAAAGTTTGTGCAGATCACAAGGTGAAAGTCACCTTGCGATCCCGATTCGATCCCGATGCGCGGTCCCGCCAGGTCAGCATCGCAAGAAAAGATAGACTGTACAGGCAAGTCAATCCTTGCTAGATCGGTGTACTATCTAGTTCATCTCACATGTCAATGACCTCTCACAAATGCCAAAATCTCACATAAGCCAAAATCGTAACCACACATAGGGGGTAATTCCAAGTTGATCGCAGCAGGAAAATTTTTAGCAGTTGGGCAAAACCATGTGCACCTTCCGGGGGGTGGGGGGGGAGATATAACATTTGCAGAGAGAGTTAGATTTGGGTGGGTTATTTTGTTTCTGTGCAGGGTAAATACTGGCTGCTTTATTTTTACACTGCAATTTAGATTGCAGATTGAACACACCACACCCAAATCTATCTCTCTCTGCACATGTTATATCTGCCTCCCCTGCAGTGACATGGTTTTGCCCAACTGCTAACAAAGTTTCTGCTGCGATCAATCACCCCCATAGTCCATATCTCAAGAAAAGTTAGTCAAAACCGGTGGTGCTGGGCTCCGGGGAGTTCAAGGGAAATCGCAAGTGAAAATCGGGCATAGCAAGGATCTCACCGTGTGTACACACCATTATTCTGTATTTGTGTGTGTTTAGTTGTATTTTACATTGTGAATGCAATATTTAGAATATCTCAATAACACTGTACAGACACAGGCTGTCTATATTACCCCTTTCACACCGCACAAATAACCCGGTATCGACCCGGAATATTGCCGGGTTGACACGGGTCAGTGTGCGGTGTGAAAGTGCCATATCGGAGTTCCCGGGTCGCCTGACCCGGTAATTCAACCCGGGTTATAAGCAGTGTTATTCCCAGGTTGAATACCGGGTCAGTGGCTCTGTAAACGGATTCCCGAGTCGAGACGACCCGGGACCCGTTTACAAGATAGGGAGAGGCGGCGCTGAGATGAGCTCATATCCCAATGCCGCCTCCACCTCCGCCCCTGCTGCCGGCTCCGCCCCCCCGCCGCTATGGCAACTGACTCGGCAATATGCAGGATCTGGAAGCCAGCAGAAAGAGGTAGGAGAGTCTCCAAAGCCGAATCCCACCTGGGAAGGACCCGTTTCTAATTCCCGGGTGGGATCCGGCATTGGAGATGTGAAAGGGGTATTTGACACTTCATTAATATATATATATATATATATATATATATATTATACACTAACTGTATAGTATAACTTTAGCATTTTGCTCCTTACATCAGGGCTTGACTATTTTTTCTAAAATCTAGGAGCCAGGATGAAACTGTAGGAGCCAGATCACTCACCTCACCCACAAAAATAAATAAATAACTGAACCCCGCCACCCACCGCAGCCACATTACTGAGCAGCCCCCCTCCCCTCAGGCAAACCAACCCCCACACAACCAAGGGGTTATCCCCTGGCATAGCAGCCCTCCGCATCCACACTGCAGTGCAGCTACCCCCCAGGTAAACAACCCCCCTTCCCCCCCACACACACACACGCACATTAATGGGATGATGACCCCCACGGGCTACAAATCCCCACGGCCCCACAAATAAGGGGGTACCTCCAGACAAACAACTACTCTACAGCCTCCTTCTGGGCAGACAATCCCTCCTACCCTGTGGACACATGACTACCCCTCTCGAAGCTGCAATCCCTGGACACGCATATTCCCTCTCATTGGAGATCTCTATGCAGCCGGAGTTTGGAGACAGCATGCACCCCTGTGCAAGAAATGGCCGCCGCAATACAGGCACACCTCCATAAATCTCTGTTGGGGCTGTTGGAGCTGAAGAGGATCTGCTTCCTCCCTCCAAAATCTGGTAGTAGCCAGGCATCAAAATCTAGGAGCCATCCCTGTCCCCTGGGATATGTCGAACCCTGCCTTAAGGCCCATACACACGGTGAGATTTGGGCTATGCCCGATTCTCACTATGCGACAGGGGCTAGGTTGGCACATAGTCAGTATCACAAGCACACTCATTATGTGCTTGCGATACTGACTATGTGAGATTTTGGCTGTGTCAATTTTGACTATCTCTTCTACAGAAATAGTCAAAATTGACTTGCCTGCAGTCTATCTATTCTTGCGATGCCGACCGCACGGGACCGTGCAACGGCATCGAATCGGGATCGCAAGGTGACTTTCACCTTGCGATCTGCACTAACTTTTCTTACGATTTTGACTATATAGTCAAAATCGTAAGAAAATATCTCACTGTGTGTACAGACCATTACACTGTCAAGCCAAATCTTGCATAATACCAGTGCAAACCACTGTTTTTTTCTTGGCCTGAACTAGATGCATATGCTACAGTGCACTTGCATGCAGCAGGGGAGGGGATCTGTACGGAGCCTGCACACGTGCCCGCCCCCTACTCTTAAACAGCTCCTGATTCTATAATCCCTTTCCCACTTTTATTCCATCATTTATTTATGAGGGCAGAATGTAGACAGGACCTTTCTGCATTACATAGTACAGGAGCTACACTGTCAGTCTCATATAGGAGCATAAGGCAGTCTCAGTGACCAGCAGCCAAATGCAGGGCCAGTTGTAGATGTGTGCTTGCTCAGGTACGGACATATATATGCAAATGTCTGCCAATGTTATGAAATAGCTTCCTGTTTATTTCGTCAGGCCAGAATGAAAAGTAATGAGGCATACTTTGATTAATTAAAGACACCTAGTTATGTGTCATGAAGACTTTAAGCTGTAATCAATACAATCATCATGCAAAGGCCAAGTTCTGCAATCTGTGACAAACTGGGAAAACACTAAGCAGTTCTAGTCCTGAAAATCCTTCTACCTAGCAGAATTTCAGATGTTGAAGTTGAGCTAGAGAAGTATTGTTACATTAATACTTTGTAGTATACTTGTGTAACATTTTCTAACAATAGTCTTCAGACCCTTCTGCCAGTTCCTGTTGATGCTACTGGAGTGATTTTATTGACTATTTAGAATTTTCTCTCCATACAAGCACTGGCGTTCCAACTTCCTATAATGGGTGCAGTGTGTCCAGAGGGGGCCCCCACCGCACACGCTGCAACCATTTTTAAAATACTCACCCCTCCGAAGTCCAGCGCCGACATCCGCAGCGCTGTTAAAAGTGAAAATGGCTCAGCGACCATTTTCACGGAGTTCTGGGCATGTGCAGTAGAGAAATCTCAGGGAAAATGGCCACCGCACCATTTTCCCGGAGATCGGCGCATGCACAGTAGAGTCTGAGCCCTCTAGTGCTCAGACTCTCAGCGCTGCCAGCAGAGAGGAGGGGGCCCAAACGGAGGAGGTTGAACACGGGCCTACTCATCTCTTAAAGCGCCCCTGCATACCAGATTGTCAGATTGTCTATCACTGCTGTCCAGAGATGGTAAGAAGCCTCCTGTTACGTTGGGAATAAACAGTTTAAATAATACGGCACTATGGGAATGATTCATATTTGTAAGTAAAGCAAAAAAAAAAGCAAGTGACTGTGTGTCTGGAACAAACCATGGGGGAAAAAAACATTTACAATGTTTCTGTGCAGTGTTAATACTGGCTGCTTTTGTATGTGCGATGTAGTTAATATACCGGCTGTTGGGATCCCGGTGTTCAGGATCCCGACGCCGGAATTCTGATGGCCGGTAAAATACTGGCGGTCGCAATACCATCCGTCTCCCTCCCTCCCCCCGGTATTATTACTCAGGTCCACGCCACCATCCAAGGGAGAATAGAACCCACAGCAAGCGCAGTGAGCCTGCAAGGGGACTCACTGCACTTGCTGCCGGTATTATATCTGGAGGGATCCTGACTGCCGGCATCCCATCAGCCGGGATACCGTATCCAACCCTTGCATGTAGCCCACAAATGTTGGACAGCTTTAGTTTTACATACAATTTAGATTCCAGGTTGAACACACTCCACCCAAATCTAACTCTCTCTGCTCATGTTACATGTGCCCCACCTGCAGTGCAACATCGTTTTGTCCATTTGCTTGCTTTTTTGCTTTACTTACAAGCAGGAATCAGGCCCTATATACTGTAAGTGTCCTCTGTTTTCACTATTCTGATATTGCTATAGCAATAAGAAAGTTCTAACCACTGGCACCTTGGGAAAATGGGGAGGGGGGTGTTCCTGTTGCCTGGAAACATTCCCTGATTGTGCTGTATATCTTCCCTGACATGTAGGGGTTTTGGGCACTGCAGGAGGTTGTCAACAAAGGGGACAGGTGGATTTGTACATGAGGCAGCAGAATAGACCAATCATGCGGAGAGTGTCTCCTCTATGTCATCAGGAAGCGCGCAGCATGCAGCTCTAGCAGGAGAGGACTCCCCTCAGAATACTCTGTAGATTATTGATCCACAGCACAGGCAAAGAGGATGAATGAACACTGTCAATGTGTCTATGTGACGTGAGCCTGCTCTCTATCACGACCAGTGTGTCTGTTCCTTAGTCCTGCCTTTGTCTCTGTTTAATTCAACTGCATTATCGGGCGACCAAAGCAACGGGCACCTGTCAGAGCAATTCAATTGTTTGTTCCGATCAGGCGCCCATTACTTTTGATCAACCCAAGCTTAGCTGCGTAACGCTGATTCTGAGTCGGCTGCAAAGTGGCTGTGTTGGCATGATGCCGCAGAAGCCTGTTTTACTACCTAATACTAAAACGAGTTTCCATAGGGCTAATGTGAGGATCCGTGTGGCCTCACACTCCTTCCAGGGCCATTTTAACCCAGGGCTGGGCCCCTATGCTTTCAGGTATTTTGGGCCCCCACTGGCACATCAATTTTTCACCCCACTACAGCTGACGTTTGGGAAATAGAGCTTATGTCATCAGTTACACTTTCAGTACTCACACCGATACCCAGTTGAAATAAAGTCTGCTGACCTCTTCTCTCACAGCGCAATTGTTCTCCCTTTTCTGTTCTCTTCTGAAATAACGCTATTGCGCTATTAGTCCACTGTCCCCCCTTCATTCTCTCAGAACAGACCACAGCTGACTACAAGCATGCCTTGCTATGGCACAATGTGCAAAGTGCCTATTACCTTTTGAAGCTCTAGGGCGTAGTGTCTCAGAAAAAAAAAATGATTGGCCCCAGTCTCTGCAGGGCCCCTAGGCTTCAACATAGTCAGCCGAATGGATAATATAGCCCTGACTCCCACAAGACAAAAGGGTCACCACCCAGTTCATGCCCCAGAATGCCCATTTGCGCTTAGCGCGATCCAGCAAACTCAGGTCAGATAGGGACACAGGCCCTCATTCCAAGTTGTTCGCTCGCTAGCTGCTTTTAGCAGCATTGCAAACGCTAGGCCGCCGCCCTCTGGGAGTGTATCTTAGCATAGCAGAATAGCGAACGAAAGATTAGCAGAACTGCTACTAAATATTTTCTTGCAGTTTCTGAGTAGCTTCAGACCTACTCCTAGATTGCGATCAGCTCGGTCCGTTTAGTTCCTGGTTTGACGTCATAAACACGCCCTGCGTTCGGCAAGCCACTCCCACGTTTCTCCAGACACTCCCGCGTTTTTCCCTGACATGCCTGCGTTTTTTTAGTACACTTCCGGAAAACGCTCAGTTACCACCCAGAAACGCCCCTTTCCTGTCAATCATTCACCGATCAGCAGTGCGACTGAAAAGCACCGCAGGATCCACAGCAAATCTACTAAGTTTTTAGTTAAATAACTAAGCGCATGCGCCCTGCGTACCATGCGCATTTAGCAACAAATCGCAGCATAGCGAAAATCGGCAACGAGCGAACAACTCGGAATGACCACCATAGAGTAGCAGAGTACCCCGTCATAACTGTTTTAGCCATATTATTACAGGTACAAGTGGTATTTTTCTTTTCTTTTAGTAGACTATGGGCCTGAGTCAGGTCCCAATGGAGATGCGGCGCATGCTTCAAAGCACTGATGATCGGTACTTTGCGCATGCGCCAACCCCGTGATGTGCATGTGCAGTGTGTGTCTACAATATCAGTCGCACAGCGGCATCGTACTGTCAATAAGTGACAGTCTGATGCCGTTTGGGGGCTGAGAGGGAACGGCGACGGCCTCTGTTTCTCAACGTGGAGGCATGTCGCCAGCATTGTTTGGGAGGGACGAGGGCCAGAATCTCCGTTGGAAGATGGGAGATTTCCTGGTCTCATAGTAGGACCTGCAGAGGCTGATAGTGTCGCAGATGATCTTAGACTGCGTCCTAGGCCGCAGCTCGGATCAGTAATGCATGCAGGAGGTGTGATCAGGCGTGGCAATCTGTGTGCATGGTTATGGGTCAATGGATCTACAATAATATGGTCGACAGTCGTTAGGTCGACACAAATTGGTCAACATGCACATGGGCAACATGGTCAAAAGGTCGACATGTAAAAGGTAGACAATGGGAAAGGTCGTCAAGTACAAAAGCTCGACAGGTACAAATGGTCAACGCCCTTTTTTTTTTGGGGGGGGGGTACATTTTGATTCTGTTTTCATCTGTGGCCACCATCTGTTGAGACGCGTGCGCTCACCACACTTCGGGCACGGTCGCTCACAACAAGGTTACTAAAGGTTATGATTTGTGACAAGGATAGTTAATGAAGCAAAAGTTGAAGAAAAAAAAACATGACCCCCCCCCAAAAAAAATGCGTCGACCATTGTCATGTCGACTATTTGAACCTGTCGATCTTTTGAACCTGTCTTAAGCACTGTCTACCGTAAGCAGTTTACCTTTTACCTGTCAACCTTCTGTGACTGTTGACTAGTGCATGTCAACCATATGTGTCGACTTATTGACTGTCTGTCTGGACACTGTTGACCTATAGGGGGTCATTCCGAGTTGATCGCTCGCTGACGATTTTCGCAACGATCAGGTAAAAAAATAAGATTTTACTCACCGGTAAATCTATTTCTCGTAGTCCGTAGTGGATGCTGGGAACTCCGTAAGGACCATGGGGAATAGCGGCTCCGCAGGAGACTGGGCACAACTAAAAGAAAGCTTTTAGACTACCTGGTGTGCACTGGCTCCTCCCACTATGACCCTCCTCCAGACTTCAGTTAGGATACTGTGCCCGGAAGAGCTGACACAATAAGGAAAGGATTTTGAATCCCGGGTAAGACTCATACCAGCCACACCAATCACACCGTATAACTTGTGATACTATACCCAGTTAACAGTATGAAATATAACTGAGCCTCTCAACAGATGGCTCAACAATAACCCTTAGTTAGGCAATAACTACATACAAGTATTGCAGACAATTCGCACTTGGGATGGGCGCCCAGCATCCACTACGGACTACGAGAAATAGATTTACCGGTGAGTAAAATCTTATTTTCTCTGATGTCCTAGTGGATGCTGGGAACTCCGTAAGGACCATGGGGATTATACCAAAGCTCCCAAACGGGCGGGAGAGTGCGGATGACTCTGCAGCACCGAATGAGAGAACTCAAGGTCCTCCTCAGCCAGGGTATCAAATTTGTAGAATTTTGCAAACGTGTTTGCCCCTGACCAAGTTACAGCTCGGCAAAGTTGTAAAGCCGAGACCCCTCGGGCAGCCGCCCAAGATGAGCCCACTTTCCTCGTGGAATGGGCTTTTTGATTTAGGATGCGGCAATCCAGCCGCAGAATGCTCCAGCTGAATTGTGCTACAAATTCAGCGAGCAATAGTCTGCTTAGAAGCAGGAGCCCCTATTTTGTTGGGTGCCTACAGGATAAAAAGCGAGTCAACTTTCCTGACTCAAGCCCTCCTGGAAATATAAATTTTTAAGGCCCTGACTACGTCCAGTAACTTGAAATCTTCCAAGTCCCTAGTAGCCGCAGGCACTACAATAGGTTGGTTCAAGTGAAAAGCTGATACCACCTTAGGGAGAAACTGGGGACGAGTCCTCAATTCTGCCCTATCCATATGTAAAATCAGATAAGGGCTTTTACATGACAAAGCCGCCAATTCTGACACACGCCTGGCCGAAGCCAAGGCCAATAACATGACCACTTTCCACGTGAGATATTTCAAATCCACAGTTTTAAGTGGCTCAAACCAATGTGATTTTAGGAAACTCAACACCACGTTGAAATCCCAAGGTGCCACAGGAGGCACAAAAGGGGGCTGAATATGTAGCACTCCCTTTACAAATGTCTGAACTCCAGGCAGTGAAGCCAGTTCTTTCTGGAAGAAAACCGACAGAGCCGAAATCTGAACCTTAATGGAACCCAAGTTTAGGCCCATAGTCACTCCTGACTGTAGGAAGTGCAGAAAACGACCCAGCTGAAATTCCTCTGTTGGGGCCTTCTTGGCCTCACACCACGCAACATATTTTCGCCAAATACGGTGATAATGGTTTGCGGTTACTTCTTTCCTGGCTTTTATCAGCGTAGGAATGACTTCCTCCGGAATGCCCTTTTCCTTTAGGATCCGGAATTCAACCGCCATGCCGTCAAACGCAGCCGCGGTAAGTCTTGGAACAGACAGGGCCCCTGCTGTAGCAGATCATGTCTGAGCGGTAGAGGCCATGGGTCCTCTGATATCATTTCTTGAAGTTCTGGGTACCAAGCTCTTCTTGGCTAATCCGAAACCACGAGTATCGTTCTTACTCCTCGTTTTCTTATTATTCTCAGTACCTTTGGTATGAGAGGCAGAGGAGGGAATACATAAACCGACTGGTACACCCACGGTGTCACTAGAGCGTCCACAGCTATCGCCTGAGGGTCCCTTGACCTGGCGCAATATCTAGTTTTTTGTTTAGGCGGGATGCCATCATGTCCACCTGTGGCCTTTCCCAACAGTTTACCAACAGTTGGAAGACTTCTGGATGAAGTCCCCACTCTCCCGGGTGTAGGTCTTGTCTGCTGAGGAAGTCTGCTTCCCAGTTGACCACTCCCGGAATGAACACTGCTGACAGTGCTAAGACGTGATTTTCCGCCCATCGGAGAATCCTTGTGGCTTCTGCCATCGCTATCCTGCTTCTTGTGCCGCCCTGTTGGTTTACATGGGCGACTGCCGTGATGTTGTCTGATTGGATCAGTACCGGCTGGTTTTGAAGCAGAGGCCTTGCCAGACTTAGGGCATTGTAAATGGCCCTCAGTTCCAGAATATTTATGTGTAGGGACGACTCCTGACTTGACCAAAGTCCTTGGAAATTTCTTCCCTGTGTGACTGCCCCCCAGCCTCGAAGGCTGGCATCCGTGGTTACCAGGACCCAGTCCTGTATGCCGAATCTGCGGCCCTCTTGAAGATGAGCACTCTGCAGCCACCACAGTAGAGATAACCCCGTCTCCAAGGACCAGGGTATCAGCCGATGCATCTGAAGATGCGATCCCGACCACTTGTCCAAGAGGTCCCACTGAAAGGTTCTTGCATGGAACCTGCCGAATGGAATTTTGCTTCGTAAGAAGCTACCATTTTTCCCAGGACTCGTGTGCAGTGATGCACCGATACCTGTTTTGGTTTCAGGAGGTCTCTGACTAGAGATGACAGCTCCTTGGCTTTCTCCTGCGGGAGAAATACTTTTTTCTGTTCTGTGTCCAGAACCATCCCCAGGAACAGTAGGCGTGTGGTAGGAACCAGCTGTGACTTTGGAATGTATAGAATCCATCCGTGCTGTTGTAGCACTTCCCGAGATAGTGCTACTCCGACCAACAACTGCTCCTTGGACCTCGCCTTTATAAGGAGATCGTCCAAGTACGGGATAATTAAAACTTCCTTTTTTTGAAGGAGTATCATCATTTCTGCCATTACCTTGGTAAAGACCCTCGGTGCCGTGGACAGTCCAAACGGCAGTGTTTGGAATTGGTAATGGCAATCCTGTACCATAAATCTGAGGTACTCCTGGTGAGGATGGTAAATGGGGACATGTAGGTAAGCATCCTTGATGTCCAGGGATACCATGTAATCCCCCTTCTCCAGGCTTACAATAACCGCCCTGAGCGATTCCATCTTGAACTTGAATTTTTTTATATATGTGTTCAAGGATTTCAAATTTAACATGGGTCTCACCGAACCGTCCGGTTTCGGTACCACAAACAGTGTGGAATAGTAACCCCGTTCTTGTTGAAGTAGGGGCACCTTGACTATCACCTGCTGGGAATACAGCTTGTGAATTGCCTCTAGCACAGCCTCCCTGCCTGAGGGAGTTGTCGGCAAGGCAGATTTGAGGAAACGGCGGGGGGGGAGACGCCTCGAATTCCAGCTTGTACCCCTGAGATACTACTTGAAGGATCCAGGGATCCACCTGTGAGCAAGCCCACTGATCGCTGAAATTTTTGAGGCGGCCCCCCACCGTAACTGGCTACGCCTGTGGAGCCCCCGCGTCATGCGGTGGACTCAGAGGAAGCGGGGGAAGAATTTTGATTCTGGGAAGTGGCTGACTGGTGCAGCTTTTTCTCTCTTCCCTCGTCTCTGTGTAGAAAGGAAGCGCCTTTGACCCGCTTGCTTTTCTGAAGCCGAAAGGACTGTACCTGATAATACAGTGCTTTCTTAGGCTATGAGGAAACCTGAGGTAAAAAAATTTCTTCCCAGCTGTTGCTGTGGATACGAGGTCCCAGAGACCATCCCCAAACAATTCCTCACCCTTATAAGGCTCTATGTGCCTTTTAAAGTCAGCATCACCTGTCCAGTGTCGGGTCTCTAATCCTCTCCTGACAGAATGGACATTGCATTAATTCTGGATGCCAGCCGGCAAAATATCCCTCTGTGCATCCCTCATATATAAGACGACGTCTTTAATATGCTCTTATGTTCGCAAAATAGTATCCCTGTTTGACAGGGTCACAGACCACGCTGCAGCAGCACTATCTGCAGGTCTCAGTCTAGTACCTGAGTGTGTAAATACAGACTTCAGGATAGCCTCCTGCTTTTTATCAGCAGGTACCTTCAAAGTGGCCATATCCTAAGACGGCAGTGCCACCTTTTTTGACAAACGTGTGAGCGCCTTATCCACCCAAGGGGATATCTCCCAGCGTAACTTATCCTCGGGTGGGAAAGGGTACGCCATCAGTAACTTTTTAGAAATTACCAGTTTCTTATCGGGGGAACCCACGCTTTTTCACACTTCATTCACTCATTTGATGGGGGAACAAAACAATGCCTGCTTTTTCTCCCCACACATAAAACCCTTTTTTAGTGGTACTTGGGTTAATGTCAGAAATGTGTAACACATTTTTTATTGCCGGGATCATGTAACGGATGTTCCTAGTGGATTGTGTATATGTCTCAACCTCGTCGACACTGGAGTCAGACTCCGTGTCGACATCTGTGTCTGCCATCTGAGGGAGCGGGCGTTTTTGAACCCCTGATGGCCTTTGAGACGCCTGGGCAGGCGCGGCTGAGAAGCCGGCTGTCCCACAGCTGTTACGTCATCCAGCCTTTTATGTAAGGAGTTGACACTGTCGGTTTATACCTTCCACCTATCCATCCACTCTGGTGTCGGCCCCACAGGGGGCGACATCACATTTATCGGCATCTGCTCTGCCACCACATAAGCCTCCTCATCAAACGTGTCGACACAGCCGTACCGACACACCGCACACACACACACAGGGAATGCTCTGACTGAGGACAGGACCCCACACAGCCCTTTGGGGAGACAGAGAGAGAGTATGCCAGCACACACCAGAGCGCTATATAATTTAGGGATTAACACTATATTGAGTGAATTTTTCCCAATAGCTGCTTGTATATACAATATTGCGCCTAAATTTAGTGCCCCCCCTCTCTTTTTAACCCTTTGAGCCTGCAAACTACAGGGGAGAGCCTGGGGAGCTGTCTTCCAGCTGCACTGTGAAGAGAAAATGGCGCCAGTGTGCTGAGGGAGATAGCTCCGCCCCTTTTTCGCAGACTTTTCTCCCGCTTTTTTATAGATTCTGGCAGGGGTATTTATCACATATATAGCCTCTGGGGCTATATATTGTGATATATTTGCCAGCCAAGGTGTTTTTATTGCTGCTCAGGGCGCCCCCCCCCAGCGCCCTGCACCCTCAGTGACCGGAGTGTGAGGTGTGTATGAGGAGCAATGGCGCACAGCTGCAGTGCTGTGCGCTACCTTGGTGAAGACTGATGTCTTCTGCCGCCGATTTTCCGGACCTCTTCTGGCTCTGTAAGGGGGACGGCGGCGCGGCTCCGGGAACGAACACCAAGGCCAGTTCCATGCGGTCGATCCCTCTGGAGCTAATGGTGTCCAGTAGCCTAAGAAGCCCAAGCTAGCTGCAAGCAGGTAGGTTCGCTTCTTCTCCCCTTAGTCCCTCGATGCAGTGAGCCTGTTGCCAGCAGGTCTCACTGTAAAATAAAAAACCTAAAATAAACTTTCTTTCTAGGAGCTCAGGAGAGCCCCTAGTGTGCATCCAGCTCGGCCGGGCACAGAAATCTAACTGAGGCTTGGAGGAGGGTCATAGTGGGAGGAGCCAGTGCACACCAGGTAGTCTAAAAGCTTTCTTTTAGTTGTGCCCAGTCTCCTGCGGAGCCGCTATTCCCCATGGTCCTTATGGAGTTCCCAGCATCCACTAGGACATCAGAGAAAATGGCAAAACTGCGCATGCGTATGCTCCGCAACGCGCAGGCGCGTCGTACAGGTACAAAGAGGATCGATGGTGGGTGATGGATTTAGCGAAGATTCCATTCGCACAGCCGAACGCAAGGTGATTGACACAAAGAGGGCAATCATGGGTGTCAACTGACCGTTTTCTGGGAGTGTTTGGGAAAACGCAGGCGTGTCCAAGAATTTGCACGGCGGGTGTCTGACGTCAATTCTGGCACCAAAAAGATTGAAGTGATTGCAAGGGCTGAGTAAGTCCAGAGCTACTCAGAAACTGTACAAAATGTTTTTACTGCACTCGGCTGCACAGGCGTTCGCATTCTTGCAAAGCGAAAATACACTCCCCCGTGGGCGGTGACTATGCACCTGCATGGCTGCTAAAAGTAGCTAGCGAGCGATCAACTCAGAATGACCCCCATAGTCAGGACACCTTTCTGCATTGGGGCTGCCAGCTGTTGCTACTGATTAAGTACTGGCAACCCCAATGCAGAAAGCTGACAGAGGACAACGGGGGTCATTCTGATCCGTTCGCTTGCTGCGTTTTAACGCAGCAGAGCGAATGGGTCCCTACTGCGCCGGCGCATGATAGTGCGCCGGCGCATGCTAGACGGCCGAAGGCGTTCGCTGGGCGGGAGGGGGCGAAACAGCGGCATTTGGCCGCCGTTTCGTGGGTTTGGTCCGGCCAACGCAGGTGTGGCCAGACCGAACGGGGGGCGACCCGCAGCGGCTGCGTGACTTCACACGCAGCCGCTGCGGGCCGGGGAGCGATGAGTAGCTCCCGGCCAGCACGCTAAAGCTGCGGTGGCCGGGAGCTACTCTTGAAGTGCAAAGGCATCGCACAGTGGCGAGGGGGGGCCGGACTGACATGCTGGGCGTCCCCCCGCATGTCAGGGAAGACAGCTACGATCAACTCGGAATGACCCCCAATGAACAATTAACTGATAAAACTTCCATTGGAATGACAGAAAAACGTGCTCATTGCTTAATATGAAAACCCCTAGATATGAAGGAATAAGTGCACATGTAGCGGTGACCCTATTTATAGGTGCAGAAAGAGTACAAAGAAACATCCCATCATGTTTCTATTTGGTATTAAGGCTTCAAAAATATCATTAAATCAGCACAAACCGACAGTTATCATTTCCTGCACATTTGTCACAGCGAGCCGCCGCCTGACTAAGAGTAATCTGTTAATCTGCTCCATGCCACACAATCTGTCAGAATGACAGATACATTCTATCCTTAATACATAATATCTTCCTTTACTGTATGCCGTAGTGGGACTTGCCTTTGCTTGCAGTAACATTTGGGAAATCACTTTCATTTGTTTCACTGTTGTGAAGCTCTCGGATATTACCCAACACGTTCTTTATTATCTAGTGAGTTCCATATGTGAAGCTGATGATACAATTTACAGAATTATGTTTACGAAATGAGAGTTGAACACTATATACTAATGTGATAGAGTATGCATCCAGTCACGCTCGGGGAGAAAACAATACAACACCCAACCTCCGGCTCACCACATATCTCCTAAGTGTGCCTCTATTCAGCCCTAATCCTATTACACTTTTAGATCATCCCTTTTTGAGTTTGATATACTGAAATTTACAAATAAACTAATATACCCAGGAAACCTAACCTCTTTTACCATGTTTCCATCCACGGTATCATGGGTCCCCTGCAGAACTGTAATGGACAACACAAATGGCTTATGTCGTATTGTAGCATAATTTGCACATTTATACATGACTGTGACCATTTTTACATAAATGCGCATAGGTAAAAGTGTCAAGACAGAGGTGACGGTGTGGAGGGATATTATTGGTCTTGCTAGCAGCCAGATATGATGCATATATTTCATAAGCAAATACACCTGTCTGTTTGCAAATGTAGAAAATTAGTTTTGATTTGCAGACCAAAATTTTTTTTGAACTTCAAGGAAGTGGAGATACCATATTCTGGCAGAAGCTCCTGGCGTAGAAGGTGCCCAGTGAGACTTCTGGACGTGCACGTTTTCTGAGATAGCAGTAATTGGGTGCCAGCCAGTACTTTCAGCGGGACACCTGCCTGCTAAGCCATTTGTGTTTTAAAGAAAGTGCATCTATATTCTCACATCAGCCTATGTCATTAAATCATTAGACTATAACTAATTATATATAAAGACCCCCCCCCCCCCAAAAAAAAAAGGGATTTTCACTTTCATGAATTATTTAAGACATCTGAAGCTCCAATGAGCAGTATTTTTGGAGAAAAAAGGAAAAGGTTTCCCTTTGAAGTTGCATTAACAATACAGACCACAAGGTTGCAAGTGCACTTGGAAAATGTGGAATTGAGGCATGCATATGGCAATCAGATGTACTATATTTGTACATCATAGTAATAATAATAATAATAATAATACTACTACACTTACACTACACTGCCGTACTTGTGCAGTTCATAAATGACCTTGAATAAGTGGAGGAAAAATCCATTCTCATATAATTTTCTTTGCTCTCATTAATATCACCCATCATGGGAGCTCCAAGTCCTAAAAAGCAGCCGCCTCATGCAGGGACATCGAAAATAAGTGTATTCAGTTTTTTTATGCTTGGTTTCAAGTTCTTATGTTGCCAATAAAATGGTGATCACTCTGGGGCCGGGATCAGTAGGACAACACACATTGAAGGTCAAATTGGACAGATATGTCTGTTCAGTGCTTGAGTTGTATTACTGCATTTCAAAGGACCCCAATGAGTCATGTTGATGGATTATAATATTGATATCTAGTTATCAGCCTGCCACTGTTTTATACTTGGCAATCCCATTGCATTATCAGGTAGATCTGGATATTGGGCCTAATTCAGACTTGATCGCTCGGGTGCGTTTTTTGCATCCCTGTGATCAGTTAGTCGCCGCCTACAGGGGGAGGGAGAAATGGCTGTGCAGGGGTGCGATCGCATGTGCAGGAGAGCTGCACACACAGAAGTTTGTGCAGTCTCTGCTGCACATGCGAGGGTTAGGGTTAGGCACCCCCCTCCGTGGGTCATGGGTCGGCTGCCAGGAGGTTTAGGCTTATGCAGTGGGGATGGGAGGTTAGGTTTAGGCACTTACAGGGGGAAGGTTAGGGTTAGGCACTAAGGGGGAGGTTAGGGTTAGTGGGGTAGGGGAGAGGGTATAGCACCCCTTACTCACCCTTGTCAGCTTTTTTGCAATCGGGATTCCAACGTCGGTATTTCAAAACGTCGGGATCCCGGCCGCCGTCTTCCCCTACTGAACCCCTCCAACTGCCACCTTAACCGTTCACAGTGGATATCTTTACTATAATACTACAGTGTGTTTCTTAGTCCTAACGTTTCTGCTTGGCATGTTGTTGTGTATTGCTTTATGAAGTGTACTTTGCATATTTCTAAGCAGCAGTGTCAGCTGACATGAGTCACGCAATAAAGGGCCCCAACATCTCCATTCTCAACATTCATAGAGTACTTGATATTGGAGTTGAGAGCGGAATTCTGCCATGGGCACACAATAGCTTGGATCGTGTGAATGCGTAACCATAGCTCTTGTACTCTTTATTTACTGTGGATCTCCTGAGTGGGCGCCAAGAGCTGCGTCTATAAGAAAATAAACATGTTTATTTCCTTTCTTGTTTCCTTGGGAGGACTGTGGGATATGAGTGGTAACAAGTTCTTAAGGGTTCTAAACTGTAAATATAAAAGCTCTAAAGGAGTACTCAGACTAAATTATAATGATGCTGGTGCTAGAGTGGATTGAAGTTTATGATCTTGTTATAACTAGCAACAAGTTCTGATTTCAGGACTCCTTTGTGATAAAATTAGTTTGCAGGTTAACCATCACACATCTTACCTGTACAATATAGAGGACTCGTATACCATCCTTCTCCTGTCTATATAGAATATGGAGACCTTTCACAAAACCGGATCTTAATAGCTTTAATGGCCTCGGTAAGGTGTTGTATACGAGGTCGGCATTCAGAATGTTGAAACAAGAATGTCAACATAGTATGAATGTCTGCACTGTGACTATCGATATCACTGAAGTAGACACTGCCATAATATCAACATGTTAAACATCTTAACATTATGGCCCTCATTCCGAGTTGATCGCTCGCTGACGTTTTTCGCAGCGCAGCGATCGTGTTATTTCTACGCATGCGTATGCACCGCAATGCGCACGAGCGTTGTACGGGTACAAACAGCATCGTTGCTGTGTAATGCTTCTAGCGACGAATCCATTCACACAACCGATCGCAAGGAGATTGACAGGAAGAGGGCGTTTATGGGTGTCAACTACCCGTTTTCTGTGAGTGGTAGGGAAAACGCAGGCGTGTCCTGGCATTTGCAGGGCGGGTGTCTGACTTCAATTCCAGGACTGGACAGGCTGAAGTGATCGCAAGGGCTGAGTAAGAAATGTTTTCGTCCCGCTTGGCTGCACAAGCGTTCGCACACTTGCAAAGCGAAAATACACTCCCCTAGAGGCGGCGACTATCTCATCGCTGCTCTGCAAAAAATAGCTAGCGAGCGATCAACTCGGAATGAGGGCCTATGCATGCTGAATGTGAGAATTTTGACAATACCATATAACCCTAACCCTAGACTCGCACTAACGATGATGGCATCCTAACCCTAACTACACCCTAACCTCACACTAAATACGGAAAAAAACAAATGAATATACCAGCGCTGGCTGTATTACATAAATAATAGATAGACGGTTTGTTGTAAAATGATAATACTCTGAATTTATTTACTACAATAGCAAAAAAAAATAATCATATTTAAGATACGCATATGCAAAAAAATCGACAATACATATATTGTTGCCACCAATAGAAATTTGTTGGAATATTTACAGTTCCACTTCTGTGCACCTGTATAAGATTTCTGAAAACTCGGCTAGGACACTTTCCTGTATAAGCAATAGATTTATCAGATGTGCATGGCATGGATCCAGTGATGTTGCATCAGCCTTAGGTGTAGTCCAATTATGACTGGAGGGATTGTCCGGAACTAAAGTGCTGTAGTGCAAAATCCAAAAGTGGAGCAGGTGTCCAAAAGTATGCCAAGATGTAACAGGAGTCAGGATCTCATCAGAGTGGAAAGGATCAAGCTCTACTTGCAGAGGCGTAACTAGCATGGGGCGAGCAGGGTGCGTGCCCTGGGCGCCGTGGCAGCCCCAGCAGAGGGGGGCGCCACCGGCACCTGCACGGCCCGCTCGCCCCATACGAACACCGCCGCCGGAGCTCTGCCCTCCATGGTCACGGCGCCGCCGAGCAGTCCCTCATCAGCTCTCGCTGCTGACCGGGGACAACTCGCTAGCCACTGCTGGTGATCACTCACCATGGTGGTAGCGGCGGAAGTAAGCCGGCGGCAGGGGCGGGCGGTATTCTTTCTCAACTCCGCAGTGATGGTGTGAGGCCGGAAGCCGCGCATGTGACCTGAACATTACACCTCCGGTCCTCCGCAGCCACTGCTCCCAGCTCCTACTGTGGCTGCGCCTGCTGCCTCCCCGGCTCACCATACTCCTGTATATGTGGAGTGTCTACAGTGTCTGAGGAACCTGCGCAACCTAGGTGGACTGTTACCTTTAGCCGGGTGAGTGCTGACGCTGTCTGCCACAATGTGTAAAAAGGGGGACGCTGTCTGCCGTAATACGTAAAAAGGGGGACGCTGTCTGCCGTAATGTGTAAAAAGGGGACTCTGCCGTAATGTGTAAAAAGGGGACTCTGCCGTAATGTGTAAAAGGGGAACGCAGTCTGCTGTAATGTGTAAAAGGGGCGCTACCTGGTGTAGTGGCGCTACTATATATTTTTTGCGTGCCTAAGGCGCACACTGCCCCTATCTTACATGGGGGGGGGGGGGTGCACCAATGCCGTTTCTTGCACACAGCGCTAAAATGCCTAGTTACGGCACTGATTTCATGGTACTACTGTACCTGAGCCAACAGGACAGTTCTTCAAATTCCTACAGGGCTCACCTAGTGCAGGTTGCCGGGAGCCATGGCTGAAATCTGCTGTGCAAACAGGAGGTGGGGGAGGGGGGACGGAGTGTTCTCTGGAGAACATCATCATACTGTCAGCATGAAATACTGTGTAGACATAGAGGCAACCCAACCACTCTCACTGCACACTCGCGGCCGGGCAACTTCTTCAACCTGTCTCCCAATGGTTGAGGTGATCTAGGCGCTACTGTCTCCCCACTGTCCGCTGTGGTGCGCAGCTCAAAGCCTGGGGGGGGGGGGGGGGGGCAGGACAGTGGCGCTGAGCACTTGCTGTGTGCCGGGACTTTTTTAACATAAGCAGCGTCCTGTACTTGCGTTCCACGGCTGGTCCCCACCCGTACCTTGTGGTCTCTGACTGATCTGTCAGGTGTGGCACAGGTGGCAATGAATCGGCGCAGGGGGGTTTCTGGGTACTCAGAACCCCCCTGCGTGTGCTACTTTAAGGGCCATTATTTGTGTCATTACGTGTATAAGGGCATTAGTGGTGTGGGGTATATGTGTAAGGGAATTAATAATGTGCGGCATATGTATAAAGGGCATTACTATGTAGTGTAGTGTAATGTGTATAAGGAGCGATATGGTGTGGTGTAATATGTATAAGGAGCGGTGCGGTGTAATGTGAATAAAGAGCGATACGGTGCGATGTAATGTGAATAAGGAGCGATTACGGTGCGGTGTAATGTGAATAAAAAGCGATACAGTGTGGCATCATTTGAATTGGGGGTACTGTTGTGCGGCCAGCCCCTTTCCAGCAATAACACACCTCTTTTTTTCGGCACGCACCAATACTCTTGCTGGCACAGGGCACCAAAATGAGGACTGTTATGGGTGAGGGGTGATGGTGCTGGGAAAGGGGTATAGGGTCAGAGGCGGAACTAGTGGCAGTGCTAATGGGCACCAGCCAAAATCTTGACTGTGGCATCAAATTCGCTAGGGCCGGCTCTGGAGACCGCGATGTGTCAGGCTCCCCTGTCTGAACAGCCTGCCCCCTCAGCCGCCGGCTCCCACTGGGTAAGGGGATGGGGGTAAGAGAGAGTTAACACATTGATAGGACTAGAGAAGGGAGAGAGACGCTTAAGGGTGGGGGGGGGGGGGGCACTGGGAGACATAGAAAGGAGGGAAAAGAGATACACTATGACATGGGGACACTGGGAGACTTAAAATGTGATGGTGTGCTGAGTGACGACACAGGGGATAGGTGATGGTGTGGCTGAGAGACGTGGGGGGAGATGGTGTGGCTGAGAGATGCAGGGGGCAGGATGTGAGTCTGGTGGAACCGCTGTTGTACAATGCTGACCTTGTTAATATTCCTACACAACCAGGCATCTTCTGGACGATGTGATCTCCTACATGAATAGTGATGCCGTCTGCCTTAGAGGATACAGTTCTCCAGAGGTTCCACATTGTGAGTAGCCATCATACAGATAAGGTTCGTGTGCAATTGAAAAGAATGTTTCCATTGCGACGTGAAACAGGTGGCATGATAATGCCCATTTTTGGACGCGCGCCTACGGCGCGCACGTAGCTTGGTATACAGGTCATTGGGGGGGGGGGGGCGCCATTCATAATATTGCCCTGGGCTCCAAAAACCCTTGTTACGCCTCTGTCTACTTGTTACACTGGTTCCAGAGCATCCAGCTTCCTCAGGAACAACATCACTGGATCCATGCCATGCACATCCGGTAAATCCATTGCTTATACAGTGACTGCACTATACAGGAAAGTGTCCTAGCCGAGTTCCCAGAAATTTTATACAGGAGCACAGAAGTGCAACTGTAAATATTCCAACAAATTTCTATTGGTGGCAACAATATATGTATTGTCTATTTTATTGCATATGCATATTTTAAATATGATTATTATTTTTTTGCTATTGTAGTAAATAAATTCAGATAATTATAATTTTAAAACAAACCATCCATCTATTTTTTATGTAATACAGCCAGCGCTGGTATACTCATTTGTTTTTTCTCTATTTTCTATAGACATAAGGGACAGCGCACTTGTAATCTTTTAAATTTTGTTATTTCTAAACTCACACTAACCCTAACGGCACCCTAACCCTAACAGTATCCTAACCCTAACAGTACCCTAACCCTAACAGTACCCTAACCCTAACGGCACCCTAACCCTAACGGCACCCTAACCCTAACGGCACCCTAACCCTAACGGCACCCTAACCCTAACAGCATCTTACCCCTAACAGCACCGTAACCCTAACTGTATCCTAACCCTTACAGTATCCTAACAGCACCCTAACCCTAACAGCACCCTAACCCTAACAGCACCCTAACCCTAACAGTACCCTAACCCTAACGGCACCCTAACCCTAACGGCACCCTAACCCTAACAGCATCTTACCCCTAACAGCACCGTAACCCTAACTGTATCCTAACCCTTACAGTATCCTAACAGCACCCTAACCCTAACAGCACCCTAACCCTAATAGTATCCTAGCTCTAAAATCATCCTAACCCTAACAGCAGCCTAGCGCTAACAGCATCCTACCCCTAACGGCCTCCTACCCCTAACAGCAGCCTACCACTAACAGTCCCCTAACAGCATCCTAACTCTAAAGGCATCCTAACTCTAAAGGCATCCTAACTCTAATGGCAGCCTAACCCTAATGGCAGCCTAACCCTAATGGCAGCCTAACCCTAACGGCAGCCTAACCCTAACATCATCTTAACCCTACCAGCAGCCTAACCCTAAGAGCATCCTAGCCCTTTCAGCAGTCTACCCCTTCAGCAGCTTGACCCTAGCCCTAACAGCATCCTAAGCCTAACAGCATCCTAAGCCTACCGGCATCCTAAGCCTACCGGCATCCTAACCCTACCGGCATCCTAACCCTAGTGGCATCCTACCCCTAACGGCATCCTACCCATTAATGGCATCCTAACTCTAACCGCATCCTAACCTAACTGCATCCTAACCTAACTGCATCCTAACCTAACTGCATCCTACCCCTACAGCATCCTACCCCTAACTGCATTCTAAACGTAATGGAAGCCTACCCCTAACAGTAGCCTAACCCTAATCCTAAGAGCACCTTAATCCTAACAGCAGCCTAACCATAACCCAAAGAGCATCCTACCCCTAATAGCATCCTACCCCTAACAGCAGCCTACCCCTAACAGCAGCCTACCCCAACATAATTTTATCCCTAACAGTAGCCTAACCCTAACAGAATCCTAACCCCAACAGCATTCTACCCCTAACAGCATCCTAATCCTAACGGCATCCTAACCATTAATGGCATCCTAACACTAACAGCATCCTAACTCTAACTGCATCCTACCCCTAACAGCATCCTAACCCTGATCCTAAGAGCATCTTAACCCTAACAGCAGCCTAACCATAACCCAGAGTGAATCCTAACCCTAACGGCATTCTACCCCTAACAGCATCATAAGCCTAATGGCATCCTAACCTTAAAAGCATGCTACCACTGACAGCATCCAAACCCTAACGGCAGCCTATCCCTTACAGCAGCCTACCCCTAATGACATCGTAACCCTAACAGCATCCTAACCCTAACAGCATCCTAAGCATAATGTAGATATGTTCATAAAGTAGACATGCATAATGTTGACATTTACAACCATTTCACATTACCGTGTTGACATTCTAACTGCTGACAATATGGCTGCATACACTCAATAATATTGTTATAGGTTTGTGTCTGACATTAACCATTGTGCTTGTTACAGTATGTGTGATTATGCAGTGTTTTTATTAGATTGTACAAATCATATGTGTTTGTGAAGTTGTATATGTGATTGTGCCAATTATCAGGGATGTTAATTACTCTTATGACAAAAAAAAAACATTTGCCTCACCTGCTCATCATTCACCTGCACTTTCTCCAGCTATCAGTGAGTTTGTAGCTTGATGACTATTAGTACATGTACTGGAAGGGAAGAATAAGCATCTAACACAGGCAGTCACCTCACTCAGTAATATAACGACTGCAGGAGGAAGCACAGGTGATTGGGGTGACACCATGCTACCTGGTGCAAGCAGTGTTTCAAAGGCAGGTGTCTGTAAGACAGGAAGCAGGAGCAGGCAAGGCGCAAGAGGAGAGAATCTTGTCTGCCAGTCCTATAATGCACCATCTGAGACATTATTGTAACCTAAAGTATTGTAAATATACAACTGCCACTATGTACTTGTGCCTGCTGTGTATTGTCGTGCTTGTTATTTGTGATTGTGTTTCACAGTGTGTATGAATAGTGTACATTATTTTCACAATCTGTGGTTGAATGGTGCTAAAGAAGTATGTCAATAATGATAAATGATAATTTTTTACACATTATCATATACACACTACAAGGTCAAAGTATGTAGACACCCTTACACCACACATACAGGTGCTTGTTAAGCTTCTCTTTCCAAAACCATGGCCATTAATGTGTAGTTGGTCCCCTCTTTGATGATGTTGTGTAAGAGCCTCCATTCTTCTGGGAAGGCTTCCTCTAGATCAGGCATTCCCAACCACGGTCCTCAAGGCACACCAACAGGACAGGTTTTAGTGATATCCAGGCTTCAGCACAGATGGTTAAATCAAAATAACTGAGCTACTAATTAAGTCACCTGTGCTGAAGCCTGGATATCACTAAAACCTGCACTGTTAGTGTGCCTTGAGGACCGTGGTTGGGAATGCCTGCTCTAGATTGTGGAACATGACTGCAGGAATTCACATGTATTCAGATAAAATAGCTCAAGTGAGGTTGAGCACAGATGTTGGGTGAGAAGGCCTGTCTTACAGATGGCAAACCAATTCATGAAATATGTTCAACTAAATTGAGGTCAGGCCAGTCAAGTTCTACCAAAACTGGGCAAGCCATTTTGTGAGATCCTCACTTTGTGCACAGTGCCGTTGTGGTACTTAAACAGGGAATGGCCTTCTCTAAACTGCTGCCACAAAGTTGGAGGAACATAATTCTCTATAATGCCATTGTATCTTATAGGTTAAGCCATTAACAGTCCCTAACCATTATTCCTCCTTCATCAAACCTTACATGTGGGCAGGAAACGTTCTCCTGGTATCAACCAAACTCACATTCATCTGGTAAATTGCTAGATGGTGAAGCAGGATTCTTTACTCCAGAGAAGGCATTCATATCCCTCTAAAATCCATGGGGGTGTGCTTTACACCACTCCAGCTGAAGTTCAGCATTGTGCATGTTGAACTGAGGCTGTTGTGCGGATGCTTGGCCATAGATGCCCAATCCATGAAGGTCATGACAAGCAGTTATTTTGCTGATGTTGCATAAGAGGCACTGTATAATTCTGTAATGAGTGTTAAAACCATGTACAGATGGTTCTTGATGTTTCCACTTCACAATAACAGCACTTACAGTTGAACTGGGCAGCTCTTGCTGGGCAGATGTTTAATAAACAATCTTGTTGGAAAAGTGGCATCCGAAGACAGTGCCATATTGCTGACCTCTTCATTATGCACTATTGCTGTAACTAGTGGTGCCATTGACCAGGGTGCAGGGCCCTGGGGCGGCACAATTGCTGCATTTGGTGTGCTGGGTAGCTGGAGTAGCACCCTGCAGCCAGTAGCACTACTTAAGAGCTGCACCAAGGTGTCCAAAAAATGCTCCAGGCAGGCACCCTGCAGCTTGTCCTTTATATATATATATATATATATATATATATATATATATAAAATACAAAATTAAACCCATTTCTGTCATGAAGAGTGTTTCGGTACTTAATGGTCACTTCCTTAGTGCAATGTTCATGAATGATCGCTTGTAGAACATTGAATAAAATGGAAAATATCAGTCTAATAGGTTTGTAGTTGAATCTACTTTATCTACTTTGGTACCATTTGATTCTTTGGCCCTCAAAATGGTAGTTCAGCTGTAAAAATCAAATTTCTGTGTTACTTAGAAGCAGAGTTATAGATGAAAACATAGTTTCCGGCAGCCATTTTGTAAATTCCAAGATGGCGGCCATGTATGTATCATGGCAAATGGAAACATTGTTTTTCTGATTGCTTATACAATAACGTTTACATAAATGTATAGTTTTCCTACTCTCCACAAAAATCCAACGAAATTACAGAGTGAAGAATAGAAACAGCGCTAAAACCAATTTAAACTGAATGACTGTTGTGTCGCAAAGTGATCTAAACTAATTTTTTAATGTATAAAATTACTTCAATTGTTACAACAGCAAGTTGTCTCAAGTAAAAATCAATGTATGTAAAACATGTATCTGTTAGTAGTAAACCAATACAATGATCAATTAAAACATCAATAAATGCAAAGCAGAAATTGCAGTAAATACATATAACCCCTTTTGATGGTCATAATATGTGGGCTCACAATTAGGGTCCTGTGTATAATTAAGGTCCGTAAATAAGCAATGCTGGACCGGGATCATAAATGATGGTCCAAGAGTGGATATAGTTACCGGTCCTGAGGTATTTGTGATGGGAAAAGTCCGCTTAGCGTCAATCCTGTTAGATGGCAAATAGGAGGCGCATTTGTTGGGGTCCCTTTAACCTTCGAAAGGCATTTGATAAAGCTGTCTAAGGACAGCGGAACGCGTCAGGACTTGCACTCCCCCTTGGTCAGTGGGCCACTGAAAGGACTCTTTTTGGTCACGGGATTACCACGGTGGATTCTTCCTTGTGCACGGCCCAAGCATCGAAGGTTAAAGGGACCCCAACAAATGCGCCTCCTGTATGCCATTATACACAGGACCCTAATTGTGAGCCCACATATTATGACCATCAAAAGGGGTTATATGTATTTACTGCAATTTCTGCTTTGCATTTATTGATGTTTTAATTGATCATTGTATTGGTTTACTACTAACAGATACATGTTTTACATACATTGATTTTTACTTGAGACAACTTGCTGTTGTAACAATTGAAGTAATTTTATACATTAAAAAATTGGTTTAGATCACTTTGCGACACAACAGTCATTCAGTTTAAATTGGTTTTAGCGCTGTTTCTCTCTATTCTTCATGTTTGTTTGAGGAGTGTGACTATCTCCTACACAGCTGCTGAGAGAATTAGCCCTGGTAGCGCCCATTTTGGTTTCTCTTGATTGATTTACCCTTTTTTTTTAAATTACAGAGTGAACCTGACTAATACAGTATGGTGTCACTGTCAACCTACTTGCTGTGTACCTAGACACTGTAGATCTATCATCCGGATACCGCCCAAAGGGGCTGCTTCAGGTTGGATTGCAAATTCTGCTAAGCAGCAGAATTTGCAATCCATGTGAACGCATGCTGGGGGCCGCCCATCGCAGGGCAAGGCCGCCCTGCATGCTGACTGCCACTCCCCCTCCCCCACCTTGATCAAGCAGAAATTAGGGTTGTCTCCTGCTGGTGCAGCATGGCTGCGCCTGCAAGAGGTCCACAGCCATCTTTGTGATCGCGGCAACTGCATACGACGTCACGCAGCCGCCCCAATCGCACCCCCGTTCGCGCCGCACTGCCCCTTGTTTAGAAGCCATGCCTCTGCAATGTTCCGTCAGGCAGATGCGTTGACAGGCAGAGGCATTCGCATTTTTCTGCGGCGCCCCCGCCATAAATGCGGGCGCATGTGCAGGATGGACGCTGTGCATGCGCCCTTATCCTTTTCGTAATTTTTGCGGTTGGATCGCGTTTTGCGATCCAACCTGAAGAACGCTATGGTCAGTGCTCTACTTCCCAAAGCCAGTGACCCTGCCCCTAGGCGTGACATTGTGAGATGACATGTTTCATCTCACATACTGTATAAAAAAGATGCTTTGGATGACTCTTGCCCATTTGGATCAGTATTAAAATTGTCCAATTGTCTTGAATTAAATAATTCTATGCATAGTGATCCGACGTTTGTATTTTTAACATGCAATATTCAAGCAACAACCTATGTGAGTGAATGGCTGGCTCAGCAGTATGCTAAAATTCTTGTCTGATTCTTTCCTTTGGTAAATTAAATAAAGGATAATTTAGCAACACATATTAAACCCATTAGCTCAGCTTGATGTATGTGTTAACCAGTCAATTGACTAAGCCAATAAACGGTATAAAGAAATGAGTATAAAGTGGAGTTTTTCACGGTGTCTCGGAGTTCACCTGTAATCACAGTCCTGCAGACTATAACAAAGAGCATTCATTAGGTTCTGTGAGCGCTCGGGCCCCAGGTTGGGCGGATGAAAGTTAGAAATGAAACTGCTGCAGAGTATTAAGTTTATCAATCACTAGGAAACCAGCGGGAGCTGTCATTGTGGAAGTGAGACGCATAAAGGCAGAGAGCAGACTGGCAGATTTCACCCTGCCTGTATCTGTTGTGCTAATATGAAACAGAACTTACAGGGTCAGTTTCAAAGCGCAAGTCTACAGAGGCCCCCACCTAAATTATGCAGAAATTACACTACGTGAAAGCAGTAGCTACAGTATTGACTAATGCAGATTACGCTGCTAAAAGGACCTGATTCAGACGTGGAAGGTGATGCGCCCTCCTCTGCAAAGTATTGATTAGCAGTACAATGTGCACGCGCAAGACCTGTTCTGCGCATGTGCGAAGGTTCCTGCGAAACAGGACGCAGTCCGGCTTCAGACTGTCAGCAATTGACAGTCTGATGCTGTTTGTGGGTGGGGAGCGGGCAGCGATAGCCTCCCTTTCTCCAAATAGAGGCGTTTTGCCACCGTTTAGGGAGGGGCAGGAAAGAGGCAAAGGATCTCCGTGGGTGACGGGTGGGGAAAATCATCATTCTCAGTGATGGGTCGCTGGCCTGATTCAGAGAGAGGCACTATTGTTGCCACAACTGCGACTGCATACGCAGTTAAAGTGCTAAAGTGAAGTTCCCACCTTATTTATCTGAGCACTGTGCAGATTTAACAGCTGGTCTGCGTACTCCGCCATCGATGATATATGTCGGTCCAAAGTTACATGCTCGAGTAAGTCCTGGGTCGTCCAGTTTAATCTGTGTAACTTTCACTAAATATGGCCACTATGGCAGTAATAGTGAGAGAAAGAACTCAGCTGCCCGCACAAGCCCGCCCATGGCTCTGCCCACAACTCTTGCTTCATTGCACTTCATTTGGTTACCTCCCAGTCTCCACCCACAATGCAGTGGTGTTCTCATATCATTGTAATTTAGTATGCTACTGCGTGAGCTATCACAAGCACATTTAATGTGTGCGCAGTAAGGGCTTCTGAGGATAATCACACATGCGCGGTAGCAGGACACCGGCCAACTGTGAAAAATATGGGAAATGTGTCCAACTATGAATCAGGCCAGATGTCCATTATTTGATGCCAAATCGTTATTCACTTTCTACAGTTACAGTAGATAAGAAAACAGTGTTTTGTATGGAGATAAATAGCTGGGTGGTTTGCATACAAATACGATGTTTGGGGGTCTGCGCATGTGCAGAACGAGTCTTGCAATTTCGCTCGCAGCCCCCTGTCAGCCACAGCATGGTTGACATGCGGCGGTGTTTGGGTACCGGCAGGTCCAGGGTCTGCTTCATCGAATACCAGGGTCTTCCTGGACCCCGGTGTCTGGATTCTACGACCAACCTGAGTAAGTGTCAGCTTATGCAGGCTGACCGGTGGTTGCGATGGTGAGCCGAGGCTGAATCCTTAGACGCAGCACTCAGATTCTCGCTAATGCTAACAGGAGGCGCCTATCTCCTACAGACGCCTCTCACTGCATTACAGTTTTAATTAGACGGAAATGCACGGTTGCTTCCTTGCGGCTGTGCAATTCCTTATAAACATGACTTGGGCCCAGAGTGAGTAGAGAGAAGGGGAAGGGAGCATTAGGGGTCATGCACCTGGGGTGTGTCTGACCTTATCGCAACATGGACATGTCCCGGTCCTGGCTGTCCAAAGTTGGGGGAATTACAGGAAGGCCTACTACTTGAAAATCTTTGGTTGCTTCAGTATCGTAGGACTTTTTAAACCCCTTAGAATTAATGGGATATTGATACATGCCCTAAAATCAGTTGACCCACTCCAGGGTTGTAGCAAATGCACAATAGTTACTGTGACAAATATTAGTCTCTACATGCAGAGTCCTATGACTGATCTTTATTTGTATGTAAAGCCATAAAAATTTAATAAAATTACAAATTAATTAAAAACATGATTAATTAAAATATCCTATATATTAGGCCAAATCTGTGACTCTGTGCCTGGCCGTAACAATGGGTGGAGTCACAGGGCTGGGCGGAGTCATCTGCTTTTGACCAGTGGCAGCACAGCACTACCTACATGTAGCCAGGTGGACAGCCACACAATCCGCCCACCATCATCAGAGAGAAACACCACTGGACGGACGCCCCACCGTGCACGGTACCACACACCCCTCCCTTGGTTTCCCCGCAACACACAGCCACCCACACCCCTCATGACACCCGCACCTCACCGAAGCCTCCTTCCCCAACTACCTGCCCACTTGCTCCCACTGACACCCGCACACCCACAGCCTGCCAGCGCAACACCCCGTCCCCAGCTCCCACCTCCAGCCGCACACATGAAGCGCTGGACGGGAGCCGCCCGCACCCCCACCACCATAGCCTGCCTCCGCTAGCCCCCCTTCCCAGCTCCCACCTCCAGCCGCTCACATCAAGCGCGGGACGGGAGCCGCCCGCACCCCCACCACCATAGCCTGCCTCCGCTAGCCCCCCTTCCCAGCTCCCACCTCCAGCCGCTCACATCAAGCGCGGGACGGGAGCCGGCTGTACCCCCACCACCTCAGCCTGCCTCCGCTAGCCCCCCTCCCCAGCTCCCACCTCCAGCCGCACACATGAAGCGCTGGACGGGAGCCGCCGTCCACAACACGGAGTAACAGTAACACTGCCCATAGCTGTACATGCGGCGCAGCATCACTCTGACAGCACGCCGCACCTGCCTCTGTACCAGCGTTACCTCTCTCGCCGCTGCTGCTCCCGGACCGACAACACCACTGGATGTTTGGAAACAGTCAGATTCGTCGGGTCCGAGGCAGCAGCGGCGAGAGAGATAACGCTGGTACAGAGGCAGGTGCGGCGTGCTGTCACGGTGATGCTGCGCCGCATGTACAGTACAGCTATGGGCAGTGTTACTGCTACTCCGTGTTGCCCACATCCCACAATGCAGACATCGCCCTCACCCAACCACTGACATACGGCCTGCCCCCGATATCACCCATCCCCCTAGGTGCAGCAATCCCCACTCGCACCCCGTCCATCACAAGGGGGGAAACAAGTAGCAGCCTCATGGCCCCAAATATACCATCACCTATCACCACACACACTGCAACCACTTCTACCTTACACACACAACACGCACGCACCCTCCACTGCTCTTCCCCTCCCCCTCCCCTTCCCACACACACTCACCATCCACACTCCTAACAACACGCGCACACCCTCCACTTCCCTCCCCCTCTCTCTTCCCCCTCCTCTCTCCCCCCCCATCTCTTCCCCTCCCCCCCCCATCTCTTCCCTTCCCCTCTTCCCCTTCCTCTCCCCCCCCTTCCCACACACACTCACCATCCACACTCTTAACAACACGCACGCACCCTTCACTTCCCTTTCTCCTCCCCCTCACCCCCTACACACACACAAAACACCTTACCCATCTTTGCTACACCACCACCCAACAACAACCACCCCTGCCCCCATCGCCCTCACACCACTAGGGGAAACAACCCTAACACACACAACACGACATTTAGCAAACAAACCCACACCCACGCATCCACCTGGCCAACACCACCACGCACACCGCAAGCCCATCCCACAACCGCAATACACCCATACCAACCACCCAGCCACCACAAATACAACACCCATCCAACACCACCACAACCACAGCACAACCTTAGCCATCTGACTAATCCTGCCACCCCCCTCCCCTCCCCTCCCATGCACACACCACAAACCCCACAAAAACCATCCACCATCCACCCACCCATCCTATGTGGACCTCCTCCACCCATGCCAACTTCAAACCCCCTCACCCATCCCCCTGCCACCCAAATCCATCCCACACTGCACCTCCTATCACCACCCCCATCCCTCACCCCTACGCAAAAACATATACAGGCAGCGACCCCTCTCCACGCACTTGCCCAAGGACCATAAATCATTACCCACAGCATTTCAGAAAACCACACGCCAAACTATGTACCCCTCACAAAAAAACACTCCACCACACACATTCCCTTCAACACCCTCCACAATCCAGCCACACACCACCCTAACCCTATCGCACACCCACCTCCCTCCCTCTGCACCCAACTAATTCGGTCAAACCATCAACACACCAGCTACCCCACAACACTACCCCCATATCCTAAAGCCACTAATACGCCAATCCCAACTCCAACATCTGCTAACACAACACACCCCTGCCCCCAACAAACACCCTAACACCATATCCTCTTCACCTTGCCACACGCATAAACAATCCACCCACCGCTCCCACAAAAACACAATAGACGCACCCTCCAAACACACCCCAGATCACACACCAACAGTTCAGCATACTCCCTAAACCCCCACCCACCAACAACTTTGCAAACAGTAACCCTCACAGCTATGAGCACAACCCACCCACAATGACAACACACAACAAACCCCACCACAACGCCTCACAAACACATCCATCTATCACCCAAGCACAATACCGAACACCCACCTTTCAGAAAAACCCCGCACCTTGCACCTCAATACACCCTTCCACATCCCCCTAACCTACTTACCACCCACCCTCCCATGCACACACCACACGACCCTACACTAATCGTCCTATGCAGACATCCCTCAGCCATGGCACCTCCGCCCACCGTACCCCTTATCCCCACACCTACAACTCCACCAAGTGCAACACCTCACGCCCCCTCCCCCAACCCTCACCCCTAGGCCAAAGTATACAGTCACCGGACCACATCCACCGTCCAGCCTTACTCTGCTCAGCCACCAACCACAGCTTCTTCGGGACAGCCCACCCAATCCATGTACCACTTAACACAAAACACTCCACCAACCACAGTCCCTTCAGCCCCCTCCACAATGCAGCCCAAAGCCACCCAAAACCTATGATATACAAACTTTCCCCCTAAACTTAAGCCACATACACCCCCCCCCCCACCAAAACCACCTTGCACATGCCTTTGCCACACCCTGCACCCCCTCTCAACCTACCTGTTCACCAACCCTTCCTCCCTCACACACACACTTTACCTTCACCCGCCCTGATTGCCATCCCCCCATAGCAAACCCTCCACCACTCACATCATGTACACACCACATTTCCACCCACCACTCTAAAACATCACCCCCATCCACACGACCCTTTCACAGAAAACCATCCTCCACATGCACTGCACACAACACCATCCCTCTCTGTACGCTGTCACTACCTACATCATAAAACACTGCCACCACAAACTCCTACCCCTCAACACAACTCCACCCGCAACTCTAACTCACACACCTCCACCACATCAGCTGCACCTCATAAGCAGATCCCCCAAACAAGCTAACCCCATACCTAACACCCACCGTCCACACATACACTACTCAACCATTACCCCAAACACCTGAACAGCCCATTCACCATCCCCCTAACCCACTCCCCACCCCCCTTCCTTACTTACAGCAGCCCACCCCAAATACCCTCCATCATCCCACCACACTCCCCATGTGCCACTCCCCAACCCATGCCACCTTCCAACACCCTCTCCTGTCCCCGTGTACCCACAAACACAAATCCAAATACTACACCTTCTACCACCTACACCATCCCTTAACCCTTATCCCCTGTATACGCAGTCACCGGCCACCATCAGCTGTTGATCCCATACACGCTCATTCACCATCCCCAGCATCTTACAGGCCCACAGGCCAAACCTACTAACACTCACACACCACCACACCAAACACATTACCTTCACCACCATCAACAATCCAAAACCAACCCCCACATTCCCTAACACATACATCCTCAATCCCTAACCCACCTAACCTCCCCACCACACCCACAAAACCCCCTAAGCACCTATGTACACCCTGGCAAATGCAACACCCACTCTCAACCCACCTACACACCACACGTTCCTCCCTCACACACAGCACATCCGTTCCCCCTTGAAAAATTCCATACCCCCCACTGCCAACGCTCCACCACTCACACCATCCACATACCCCATTTACACCACCACCTCTGCACCGACATCCCCATCCACAAGCCCATTTTACAATCAAACATCCACCACACGCAACACCTACAACAACCCTCCCCACAAACAGTCAATACCTCAATCACAGGGCAACGGCAACACACATACACCTCCACCTCACTACACCCACCCCCTTTCACATAAAAACTACACACCATGTACACTTTTACACCACATCCACACAACACACACCTGCCCAACACCCACAACACCTCACGATAACATCCACCAAATACTGTAGCCCCATACTTGACACACAGCTTATTCAAATACACCACCCCTACAGCTCACACGAAACCTCAACAAAACCATCAACCTCCCCCTACCCTACTCCCCACCCCTCCAAAGAACACTACAAAGCCCCCCATACCCTTCACCATCCACCCACACACCCCATGTGGAACTCCACCACCCATGGCAGCCTCGGACACACCCTCCCCAATCCGCCTGCCCCACACACCTACAACTCCAACATGCCCAACACCTCCTGCCCCCTCCACCATCCCTCAGCCCACAGGGACATTGCCCCTTACGACGGTGTGAAGAGCGCCCGTAGGGCGCGATGAATCACCTAGTGTACTAACACTCATTCTACTATTTTGATACAGTAAGTGCAGACGAATTGTGGAAATAGTCTGGTGAATGAATAAAATATTATAGGGTCTATAAAATAAAAAAAAGATATGGCCAATCTGTTGAAAATGTGCTGTGTATATATATATATATATATATATATATATATATATATATAATGTAGAATATATTTATTTTTAACCAAACGGACCACAGTGCATGCGTGATCCAACAAGCTACAGCAGGTCATGCATGCCCCGAGGCAGCGGGACTGACACCATTCCCAGCAGGGCTGATTTTAGACCTCGGGGTGCCCAGTGTGAACGTTTCCTTTGGTCAACCCCCCCCCCCATTCAAAACAGGGACAGTGTGTGCCAAAGGCGCACGTAAAAAACATAGGGGCGTGGCTTCATGGGGAAGGTGCGTGGCCACAGAATAGTACAAATTCACATTACACCATACAGTAGTACCCCTTATACACATTATGCCATGTTAGAGCCCCTTACACGCATTACACCACAGTGGAGCAGATCCCCTTATACACATTACACCAAGTAAAGACCCTTATACACATTACACCAGGTACAGCCCCTTATACACTTTATGCCATGTTAGAGCCCCTTACACGCATTACACCACAGTAGAGCAGAGCCCCTTATACACATTACACCAGGTAAAGCCCCTTATACACATTATGCCAGGTAGAGCCCCTTATACACATTATGCCAGGTAGAGCCCCTTATACACATTACGCCAGGTAGAGCCCCTTATACACATTACGCCAGGTACACACAATGACCCAGGCAGAGCCCCTTACACACACTGACCCAGGCAGAGCCCCTTTTATGCATGTAATGTCGCCAGGTAGTGCTCATTTTATGCATGTAATGCCGCCAGGTAGAGCCCCTTTTATACACATTTCGCCAAGTAGAACACCTCTATAGAGAGAGAAAGATAAAGAGAGAGAAAGTGTGTGTGTGTGCATGTGCCATCCGGCCCGCTGCTTGTGTCCCTGTCACTCACCATCTGGCCGCGGCAGTAGGTCCCCCCGCTCCCGACCATCTCTTACCTCAACTTGAAGCTGGGCGGAAGTGAGTAGCACACGGTGCGTGCAGCGGCAGGTTTACTGTGGCCGTGCCTTTAGGCTGCAGCCCCCGGGTGCCCGCCGTGCTAGCCCGAGCCTAAAACCGCCACTGATTACAAGCCAATATTGCCAGCCATCACTTTCGCTGTGACAAGTGGCTTATTGTTTCATACTAATAAATAGGTGCCTAAATATCATCTTTTCACCAATTACCTAATTCAACCCAGGTGACTGCATTTAAAAAAATAACTGTGGGAACATTTGCATACTGTGAAAACAAGAGAATACACTACAAGAAAGCCGGTTGCATGCTGCAACATTTACAATCAGAACATGTGTTCTGCAACAGGGTACGCATGAAAGTGGGGCATTGGCATGCATTATTAGGACAAGTCGGGCGCTTCCGACACACAGGACCGCTCCCTGTCTCATTCCCTTCCCCTTAAAGCACCATTTTAGTACTGCACAGACAATGGGGGGTGATTCAGACCTGATCGCTGGGCTGCTAAAATTGTAGCCCTGCGATCAGATAGTCGGCGCCCAAGGGGAGTGTATATTCATTGTGCAAGTGTGTGATCGCATGTGAATGCCGTGCTGCTAAAAAATCCCTCAGTCAGCGGTCAGCTGCAAATCCGTTCGCACCTCACTCAGCGGTGAATAGTTTTTACCAGTGTCTGCAGTGTGTGCGCAGCCCAGGACTTACTTCATCAGTGCGATGAGAACGGGTTGATCGGGGCCGGAGCTGACGTCAGACACCCTCCCTGAAAACGTTTGGGCACGCCTGCGTTTTCCCTGACACTCCCAGAAAACGGCCAGTTACCACCCACAAACGGTCTCTTCATGTCAAGCAGCATGCGAATGGCTGTGCGATTGCCTGTCGCTGTTCGACAATGCCCATTGTTGTTTGCTGACGCGCGTGCGCATTGCGGTACATACGCATGCACAGTTAATCGCTGATCGCCCGCTGTGCGAAAACGCGCAGCAGCAATCGGGTCTGAATCACCCCCAATGTCAGGTTCTCACGGTATTTGTTTATTACTGCTCTGTTATCACTGGGGTGCTTCTCTGACAGCCTGCAGGTGCAGTCCCCGATGGTAGGAGAGTTAGGCTGCCGGTGAGGGTATAAAAACCACCTCTTAGAAGGGGAGCACTGAATTGATAAATATCAAACTTAAAATACTGCAAATCTCTTCGATGAGGTGCGATAGGAAATGCTATCATTCGGGAATTTATCCTCAGAACACATTCTTTATAACAATATAGAAACCTGCACTTTACAGCTTATTCTGCTATGCTGCAATTATGCCAATAATGAATAAATGTGTTTATGCCACACAAGACATTGTTTACAGCACAAAATGCTGTTAATTAGCAAGTTTAAAGTGCAACATAACGTGACCTCAGCAAGGCACAAATAGAGAGACTGTAACTGAAGTCATTAAAATGAGTAACTGGTATTTATTTCTGCTATCCGGGAATCACAAGCAGCAGGCAAATACAGAGAGAAGTGAGGTGTGATTATTGAATAATAGTAAAATAATAATAATAATAATAATAAAAAATAATAATAATAAATTATATATATATATATATATATATACTATATTTTTTTATTATTATTTTTTTTCAAGAAGAATTTTTAGATCAGTGCGTTTCTCTGTAGCTGATCCTTTTCTTATAAAGTCTGGTCCACAGACCACTGTCCGATACTTGGGTTTCAGTACACAATCCAATTTATTTAGGCGGCCGCTCAGTTCCACAAAAGGCAATCCGGTATATAGCCCAAAAATCTGTAGAAAAAGAAGGAAGGGAACAAGTGCCTATGGTGTAGTATTTTCAGAAAGGGGTATTAATATTTTACCCACATAAAACTGCGTACCAAATAGTAGCTTGTAACCAGAGCACATCAAAATGCTGTCTTGTATTCCTTGGGTAGTGCTGGAATCTTTGTGTTTGTCCTTTGTATGTGTCCATGGTCCCAGACTATCTCACTTCCATCTTTGGCTTTTATGAGACCTTTGCTCAAGAAATAGTCCAATATATTGTCATTCAATGGACCCGTTTGCTGCTGGTCTCATAAAAGCCAAAGAGGGAAGCGAGATAGTCTGAGACCATGCGGTAAACAGCCAGGAGAAGTTACATGAAGCCTTGTAGAATGCTTCAGAAAAATGCTGGTTCTTCGCCTCTAATTGATTACATGGCTTAGGCCAGGCTGAGATTGTAGTTCTTCTAACGTGTTTGCCAAACGAAGACACTGTTCCAAAGGACATATTTAAACTTATGATGAGCATTTACAAGGACGCACACTAAGATTCCGGCACTACCTGAGGAATACAAGACAGCATATTGATGTGCTCTGGTTACAAGCTACTATTTGGTACGCAGTTTTATGTGGGTAAAATATTAATACCCCTTTCTGAAAATAATACACCATAGGCGCTTGTTCCCTTCCTTATTTCTCTCTCTCTCTCTCTCTCTCTCTATATCTATATATATATATTATTATTATTCTTATCCTTTATTTATAACATATTACAATGCACTGTACATTGAGATTAAGCAGGTTACATACAACGACGTGCCACAGAAGTAGTGATGAGCGGGTTCGGTTCCTCGGAAACCGAACCCCCCCGAACTTCACCCATTTTACACGGGTCCGAGGCATACTCGGATTCTCCCGTATGGCTCGGTTAACCCGAGTGCGCCTGAACGTCATCATCCCGCTGTCGGATTCTCGCGAGATTCGGATTCTATATAAGCAGCCGCGCGTCGCCGCCATTTTCACTCGTGCATTGGAAATGTTAGGGAGAGGAACTGAGTCTATGGGATAAACGGAGGACACGAATCAGCAACCGCTACCCGACTTCCGGTGGATTTCCTTACAAGGGCATTGGAGTCCTGTAAGAGAACTACATCCCCCAGAAGTCTCAGCGACATCGCTTAATTACGGACGAAATCGAGGACTTTGATGTTCACTATACTAACTGTGTAGTTTGGGCACACATAGGCTCTTTGCTTAGCTATTCACCATCTAATTCGCCATAATATCGGTGATTTCTGTATACTCATTTATATGTATAATTTCCGGCGGAACTCCTTATAAGGTCATTGGAGCTTAGCTCTATTGACTACATCTCCCACAATTCTCAGCGGTTCATGTAATTTTGGCCCAAATAGGGCTTTTGGGACTTTATACTCTATATGGTACACTTTTAATTGGGTTTAATATCATGTAGGTTTATTTTATTTCTAACATCTATTTAATTTGATTACATTTTAAAGAAATGAAATTATGCAGCTAATTAATGATGCTATTTCCTGCTGCTCACTGATTGGATGTCTGTACTATAAATACCCAGACTCCCCACAGTACAGACAGTTCTTGATAAAGGTCCTGCTAAAGACCGAAACGCGTTGAACAAATGGTACTGTGAGTAGTTTTGGATGATCAGAATTGGATCCATTTTTTATCCTGCTATTTTTATTCTGCTGTCTGTTATATTTTTATGAAGAATAAATGTTCTGATTTTTTGGATGTACTTGGAAAATAAATCCTCTGTTTTAATCAAACAAAGAGGAATCTTTTCCTGTTTTTTTATCGTGTATCCTGTGTTGAATAAACTTCCTGTGATCGCGGATAAAGATACCATGATAGGAGTCGAATATCTACATATTCAGTGAGTTGTGGTACGCATTCTTTTGATGATAGAAAATCCGAAAGATACCTTTATGTATATGTTCCAACTACAAATTGTGTAAGTTGGGGTACGCATCTGACAGATTCAAAGTTCGTAAAAGATACCTTTATATGATTTATCATAATTTCACCATTGTGAGTTTTGGGTACGCTTTCAAGATCTAGGCTCCAATACTTTGAAGAGATTGATTGATTTATCTATTTGAAAGATACCTTTATGGGTTTCCACTCACTTGTCTCTGTGTGAGTGGGGTACGCCCTTTTATTTGCCTGAGTTGTGGAAATAATCAAATTGGTGCAAAAATTGTTCTACACATCTCTCCTTTGATTTTGTTTTTTATGAACACCGGGGACACCGTATGGTTCCACGAGAGGAGGAAGAACTAATCAGAGAAATCCCTAAGTTGCCAATACGAAGGACATGTCGTTTCCTCAATAACAAAAGGGATGTATTCTATTTAATCAATAATCTTTGCGCCCTGTACATAGACAGATACCACCCCTTTCTTTTGAACTGTATGCTACTTTTGTAAAATTGGTGATTTTTACTTTGGTATTTGTAGTGGACGGGCTGCACTGCGCCACACGGGCAAACGGTTCAGAAAAAGTTTTTTTCTCTGGCGTCCTCTCCGTTTATTAATCTTGAATTCTTGATGCAAAAATATTTGTGCTTATTGCTTAATTGTGGGGACTGGGGAGCAGCTGTATTATATAGGAGGAGTACAGTGCAGAGTTTTGCTGACCAGTGACCACCAGTATACGTTGTCTGCCTGAAAAACACTCCATATCTGTGCTCAGTGTGCTGCATATATCTGTGCTCACATTGCTTTGTTTTGGGGACTGGGGACCACCAGTATATTATATAGGAGGAGTACAGTGCAGAGTTTTGCTGACCAGTGACCACCAGTATACGTTGTCTGCCTGAAAAACACTCCATATCTGTGCTCAGTGTGCTGCATATATATCTGTGCTCACACTGCTTAATTGTGGGGACTGGGGAGCAGCTGTATTATATAGGAGGAGTACAGTGCAGAGTTTTGCTGACCAGTGACCACCAGTATTATACGTTGTCTGCCTGAAAAACACTCCATATCTGTGCTCAGTGTGCTGCATATATCTGTGCTCACACTGCTTAATTGTGGGGACTGGGGAGCAGCTGTATTATATAGGAGGAGTACAGTGCAGAGTTTTGCTGACAGTGACCACCAGTATACGTTGTCTGCCTGAAAAACACTCCATGGGGTAAATTTACGAAGATTCGTGTTTTCCCGTTTGAGGTCAAAGTTCAATCACGAATGACATCGAAAGTGTAAATATGCAACTTTTTGAATTGATTACGACTAATTTACTAAGCTGCCGTATTCTGCATTTTCGGGTTTTCCGATGTCGATGTCATTCGTTTTTTTTTGGCAGTGTTTTACGTGAGTGACTTGTAAAACACTGCCGACTTTAATACAATGAATCTCGGACGGATCTGAGAGATCCATGCTGGGCTTCATTGTGCACTTTGTTTAACAAAAAAATAAAGTTTAAATGTAAAAAAAAAATTGCGTGGTGTCCCCCCTCCTAAGGCAAACCAGCCTCGGGCTCTTTGAGCCGATCCTGGTTGCAGAAATATGGGAAAAAAATGGACAGGGGTTCCCCCATATTTAAGCAACCAGCATCGGGCTCTGCGCCTGGTCCTGGTTCCAAAAATACGGGGAACAAAAAGCGTAGGGGTCCCCCGTATTTTTGAAACCAGCACCGGGCTCCACTAGCTGGACAGATAATGCCACAGCCGGGGGTCACTTTTATACAGTGCCTTGCGGCCGTGGCATCAAATATCCAACTAGTCACCCCTGGCCGGGGTACCCTGGGGGAGTGGGGACCCCTTCAATCAAGGGGTCCCCCCCCCCCAGCCACCCAAGGGCCAGGGGTGAAGCCCGAGGCTGTCCCCCCCATCCAATAGGCTGCGGATGGGGGGCTGATAGCCTTTGTGAAAAGTGATTGATATTGTTTTTAGTAGCAGTACTACAAGGCCCAGCAAGCCTCCCCCGCAAGCTGGTACTTGGAGAACCACAAGTACCAGCATGCGGCGGAAAAACGGGCCCGCTGGTACCTGTAGTACTACTACTAAAAAAATACCCCAATAAAGACAACACACACACACCTTGAAAGTATAACTTTAATACATCCATCCACACCTCCATATACACATACTTACCTTATGTTCACACGAGGGTCGGTCCTCTTCTCCAGTAGAATCCATTGTGTACCTGTAGAAAAAATTATACTCACATAATCCAGTGTTTTCGGCTCCTCTGTAAATCCTTTTGTAATCCACGTACTTGAAAAAATAAAAAATAAGAATTTACTTACCGATAATTCTATTTCTCGTAGTCCGTAGTGGATGCTGGGGACTCCGTAAGGACCATGGGGAATAGCGGCTCCGCAGGAGACTGGGCACAAAAGAAAAGCTTTAGAACTACCTGGTGTGCACTGGCTCCTCCCCCTATGACCCTCCTCCAAGCCTCAGTTAGGATACTGTGCCCGGACGAGCGTACACAATAAGGAAGGATTTTGAATCCCGGGTAAGACTCATACCAGCCACACCAATCACACCGTACAACTCGTGATCTAAACCCAGTTAACAGCATGATAACAGAGGAGCCTCTAGAAAAGATGGCTCACTACAGCAATAACCCGATTTTTTGGTAACAATAACTATGTACCAGTATTGCAGACAATCCGCACTTGGGATGGGCGCCCAGCATCCACTACGGACTACGAGAAATAGAATTATCGGTAAGTAAATTCTTATTTTCTCTAACGTCCTAAGTGGATGCTGGGGACTCCGTAAGGACCATGGGGATTATACCAAAGCTCCCAAACGGGCGGGAGATTGCGGATGACTCTGCAGCACCAAATGAGAGAACTCCAGGTCCTCCTCAGCCAGGGTATCAATTTTGTAGAATTTTACAAACGTATTTGCTCCTGACCAAGTAGCTGCTCGGCAAAGTTGTAAAGCCGAGACCCCTCGGGCAGCCGCCCAAGATGAGCCCATCTTCCTTGTGGAGTGGGCATTTACAGATTTTTGGCTGTGGCAGGCCTGCCACAGAATGTGCAAGCTGAATTGTACTACAAATCCAACGAGCAATAGTCTGCTTAGAAGCAGGAGCACCCAGCTTGTTGGGTGCATACAGGATAAACAGCGAGTCAGATTTTCTGACTCCAGCCGTCCTGGAAATATATATTTTCAGGGCCCTGACAACGTCTAGCAACTTGGAGTCCTCCAAGTCCCTAGTAGCCGCAGGCACCACAATAGGTTGGTTCAGGTGAAACGCTGAAACCACCTTAGGGAGAAACTGAGGACGAGTCCTCAATTCCGCCCTGTCCGAATGGAAAATCAGATAAGGGCTTTTACAGGATAAAGCCGCCAATTCTGACACGCGCCTGGCCCAGGCCAGGGCCAACAGCATGACCACTTTCCATGTGAGATATTTTAACTCCACAGATTTAAGTGGTTTAAACCAATGTGACTTTTTGGAACCCAAAAACTACATTGAGATCCCAAGGTGCCACTGGAGGCACAAAAGGAGGCTGTATATGCAGTACCCCTTTTACAACGTCTGAACTTCAGGGACTGAAGCTAGTTCTTTTTGGAAGAAAATTGACAGGGCCGAAATTTGAACCTTAATGGACCCCAATTTCAGGCCCATAGACACTCCTGTTTGCAGGAAATGTAGGAATCGACCCAGTTGAATTTCCTCCGTCGGGCCTTACTGGCCTCGCACCACGCAACATATTTTCGCCAAATGCGGTGATAATGTTTTGCGGTTACATCCTTCCTGGCTTTGATCAGGATAGGGATGACTTCATCCGGAATGCCTTTTTTTTTTTTCCTTCAGGATCCGGCGTTCAACCGCCATGCCGTCAAACGCAGTCGCGGTAAGTCTTGGAACAGACAGGGTCCTTGCTGGAGCAGGTCCCTTCTTAGAGGTAGAGGCCACGGATCCTCCGTGAGCATCTCTTGAAGTTCCGGTTACCAAGTCCTTCTTGGCCAATCCGGAGCCACGAATATAGTGCTTACTCCTCTCCATCTTATCAATCCCAGTACCTTGGGTATGAGAGGCAGATGAGGGAACACATACACTGACTGGTACACCCACAGTGTTACCAGAGCGTCTACAACTATTGCCTGAGGGTCCCTTGACCTGGCGCAATACCTGTCGAGTTTTTCCCAACGGTTTATAATCATGTGGAAGACTTCTGGGTGAAGTCCCCACTCTCCCGGGTGGAGGTCGTGTCTGCTGAGGAAGTCTGCTTCCCAGTTGTCCACTCCCGGAATTGCTGACAGTGCTATCACATGATTTTCCGCCCAGCGAAGAATCCTTGCAGCTTCTGCCATTGCCCTCCTGCTTCTTGTGCCACCCTGTCTGTTTACGTGGGTGACTGCCGTGATGTTGTCCGACTGGATCAACACCGGCTGACCTTGAAGCAGAGGTCTTGCTAAGCTTAGAGCATTGTAAATGGCCCTTAGCTTCAGGATATTTATGTGAAGTGATGTCTCCAGGCTTGACCATAAGCCCTGGAAATTCCTTCCCTGTGTGACTGCTCCCCAGCCTCGCAGGCTGGCATCCGTGGTCACCAGGACCCAGTCCTGAATGCCGAATCTGCGGCCCTCTAGAAGATGAGCACTCTGCAACCACCACAGGAGGGACACCCTTGTTCTTGGTGACAGGGTTATCTGCTGATGCATCTGAAGATGCGACCTGGACCATTTGTCCAGCAGGTCCCACTGGAAAGTTCTTGCGTGGAATCTGCCGAATGGGATTGCTTCGTAGGAAGCCACCATTTTTCCCAGAACCCTTGTGCATTGATGCACTGAGACTTGGCTCGGTTTTAGGAGGTTCCTGACTAGCTCGGATAACTCCCTGGCTTTCTCCTCCGGGAGAAACACCTTTTTCTGGACTGTGTCCAGGATCATCCCTAGGGACAGAAGACGAGTCGCCGGAACCAGCTGCGATTTTGGAATATTGAGAATCCAATCGTGCTGCCGCAACACTACCTGAGATAGTGCTACACCGACCTCCAACTGTTCCCTGGATCTTACCCTTATCAGGGAATCGTCCAAGTAAGGGATAACTAAAATTCCCTTCCTTCGAAGGAATATCATAATTTCGGCCATTACCTTGGTAAAGACCCGGGGTGCCGTGGACCATCCATACGGCAGCGTCTGAACTGATAGTGACAGTTCTGTACCATAAACCTGAGGTACCCTTGGTAAGAAGGGTAAATTTGGACATGAAGATAAGCATCCTTGATGTCCCGAGACATCATGTAGTCCCCTTCTTCCAGGTTCGCAATCACTGCTCTGAGTGACTCAATCTTGAATTTGAACCTCTGTATGTAAGTGTTCAAAGATTTTAGATTTAGAATCGGTCTCACCGAGCCGTCCGGCTTCGGTACCACAACAGTGTGGAATAATACCCCGTTCCCTGTTGCAGGAGGGGTACCTTGATTATCACCTGCTGGGAATACAGCTTGTGAATGGCTTCCAAAACTGTCTCCCTGTCAGAAGGAGACATCGGTAAAGCCGACTTTAGGAAACGGCGAGGGGGAAACGTCTCGAATTCCAATTTGTACCCCTGAGATATCACCTGAAGGATCCAGGGGTCTACTTGCGAGTGAGCCCACTGCGCGCTGAAATTCATTGAGACGGGCCCCCCACCGTGCCTGATTCTGCTTGTAAAGCCCCAGCGTCATACTGAGGGCTTGGCAGAGGCGGGAGAGGGTTTCTGTTCCTGGGAACTGGCTGATTTCTGCAGCCTTTTTTCCTCTCCCTCTGTCACGGGGCAGAAATGAGGAACCTTTTGCCCGCTTGTCCACGAAAAGACTGCGCCTGATAATACGGTGTCTTCTCATGTTGAGAGGCGACCTGGGGTACAAACGTGGATTTCCCAGCTGTTGCCGTGGCCACCAGGTCTGAAAGACCGACCCCAAATAACTCCTCCCCTTAATAAGGCAATACTTCCAAATGCCGTTTGAAATCCGCATCACCTGACCACTGTCGTGTCCATAACCCTCTACTGGTAGAAATGGACAACGCACTTAGACTTGATGCCAGTCGGCAAATATTCCGCTGTGCATCACGCATATATAGAAATGCATCTTTTAAATGCTCTATAGGCAAAAATATACTGTCCCTATCTAGGGTATCAATATTTTCAGTCAGGGAATCCGACCACGCCAACCCAGCACTGCACATCCAGGCTGAGGCGATTGCTGGTCGCAGTATAACACCAGTATGTGTGTAAATACAGTTTAGGATACCCTCCTGCTTTCTATCAGCAGGATCCTTAAGGGCGGCCATCTCAGGAGAGGGTAGAGCCCTTACAAGCGTGTGAGCGCTTTATCCACCCTAGGGGGTGTTTCCCAACGCACCCTAACCTCTGGCGGGAAAGGATATAATGCCAATAACATTTTAGAAATTATCAGTTGTTATCGGGGGAAACCATTTAATTTCTCAGATTCAGGAAAACTACAGGTAGTTTTTCCTCACCGAACATAATACCCCTTTTTGGTGGTACTCGTATTATCTGTAAAACATTTTTCATTGCCTCAATCATGTAACGTGTGGCCCTACTGGAAGTCACATTTGTCTCTTCACCGTCGACACTGGAGTCAGTATCCGTGTCGGCGTCTATATCTGCCATCTGAGGTAACGGGCGCTTTAGAGCCCCTGACGGCCTATGAGACGTCTGGACAGGCACAAGCTGAGTAGCCGGCTGTCTCATGTCAACCACTGTCTTTTATACAGAGCTGACACTGTCACGTAATTCCTTCCAACAGTTCATCCACTCAGGTGTCGACCCCCTAGGGGGTGACATCACTATTACAGGCAATCTGCTCCGTCTACCTTCATTTTTCTCCTCATACATGTCGACACAAACGTACCGACATACAGCACACACACAGGGAATGCTCTGATAGAGGACAGGACCCCACTAGCCCTTTGGGGCGACAGAGGGAGAGTTTGCCAGCACACACCAGAGCGCTATATATATATATACAGGGATAACCTTATATAAGTGTTTTTCCCCTTATAGCTGCTGTTTTATTTAATACTGCGCGTAATTAGTGCCCCCCCTCTCTTTTTTAACCCTTTCTGTAGTGACTGCAGGGGAGAGCCAGGGAGCTTCCCTCCAACGGAGCTGTGAGGGATAATGGCGCCAGTGTGCTGAGGAGATAGGCTCCGCCCCCTTATCGGCGGCCTTATCTCCCGTTTTTCTATGTATTCTGGCAGGGGTTAAATGCATCCATATAGCCCAGGAGCTATATGTGATGCATTTTTTGCCATCCAAGGTGTTTTTATTGCGTCTCAGGGCGCCCAGCGCCCTGCACCCTCAGTGACCGGAGTGTGAAGTGTGCTGAGAGCAATGGCGCACAGCTGCAGTGCTGTGCGCTACCTTGTTGAAGACAGGACGTCTTCTGCCGCCGATTTTCCGGACCTCTTCTGTCTTCTGGCTCTGTAAGGGGGCCGGCGGCGCGGCTCTGGGACCCATCCATGGCTGGGCCTGTGATCGTCCCTCTGGAGCTAATGTCCAGTAGCCTAAGAAGCCCAATCCACTCTGCACGCAGGTGAGTTCGCTTCTTCTCCCCTTAGTCCCTCGATGCAGTGAGCCTGTTGCCAGCAGGTCTCACTGAAAATAAAAAACCTAAAACTAAACTTTTCACTAAGCAGCTCAGGAGAGCCACCTAGTGTGCACCCTTCTCGTTCGGGCACAAAATCTTAACTGAGGCTTGGAGGAGGGTCATAGGGGGAGGAGCCAGTGCACACCAGGTAGTTCTAAAGCTTTTCTTTTGTGCCCAGTCTCCTGCGGAGCCGCTATTCCCCATGGTCCTTACGGAGTCCCCAGCATCCACTTAGGACGTTAGAGAAAATAAGATTTTACTTACCGATAAATCTATTTCTCGTAGTCTGTAGTGGATGCTGGGACTCCGTCAGGACCATGGGGATTAGCGGCTCCGCAGGAGACAGGGCACAAAAATAAAAGCTTTAGGACTAGGTGGTGTGCACTGGCTCCTCCCCCTATGACCCTCCTCCAAGCCTCAGTTAGGATACTGTGCCCGGACGAGCGTACACAATAAGGAAGGATTTTGAATCCCGGGTAAGACTCATACCAGCCACACCAATCACACCGTACAACCTGTGATCTGAACCCAGTTAACAGTATGACAAACGTAGGAGCCTCTGAACAGACGGCTCACAACAATAACAACCCGATTTTTTTGTAACAATAACTATGTACAAGTATTGCAGACAATCCGCACTTGGGATGGGCGCCCAGCATCCACTACGGACTACGAGAAATAGATTTATCGGTAAGTAAAATCTTATTTTCTCTGACGTCCTAGTGGATGCTGGGACTCCGTCAGGACCATGGGGATTATACCAAAGCTCCCAAACGGGCGGGAGAGTGCGGATGACTCTGCAGCACCGAATGAGAGAACTCCAGGTCCTCTTTAGCCAGGGTATCAAATTTGTAGAATTTTACAAACGTGTTCTCCCCCGACCACGTAGCTGCTCGGCAGAGTTGTAATGCCGAGACCCCTCGGGCAGCCGCCCAAGATGAGCCCACCTTCCTTGTGGAATGGGCCTTGATAGATTTAGGCTGTGGCAGGCCTGCCACAGAATGTGCAAGTTGAATTGTGCTACAAATCCAACGAGCAATCGTCTGCTTAGAAGCAGGAGCACCCAGCTTGTTGGGTGCATACAGTATAAACAGCGAGTCAGATTTTCTGACTCCAGCCGTCCTTGAAATATATATATTTTCAATGCCCTGACAACGTCCAGCAACTTGGAATCCTCCAAATCGCTAGTAGCCGCAGGCACCACAATAGGCTGGTTCAGGTGAAACGCTGAAACCACCTTAGGCAGAAACTGAGGACGCGTCCGCAGTTCTGCCCTGTCCGAATGGAAAATCAGATATGGGCTTTTATACGATAAAGCCGCCAATTCTGACACTCTCCTGGCTGAAGCCAGGGCCAGTAGCATGGTTACTTTCCATGTAAGATATTTCAAATCCACCGATTTGAGTGGCTCAAACCAATGGGATTTGAGAAAATCCAAAACTACATTAAGATCCCACGGAGCCACTGGGGGCACAACCGGGGGCTGTATATGTAGTACTCCTTTTACAAAAGTCTGGACTTCAGGAACTGAAGCCAATTCTTTCTGGAAGAAAATCGACAGGGCCGAAATTTGAACCTTAATGGACCCTAATTTGAGGCCCATAGACAATCCTGTTTGCAGGAAATGTAGGAATCGACCCAGTTGAAATTCCTCCGTCGGGGCCTTCCTGGCCTCACACCACGCAACATATTTTCTCCAAATGTGGTGATAATGTTGTGCAGTCACCTCCTTCCTGGCTTTTACCAGGGTAGGGATGACCTCTTCCGGAATGCCTTTTTCCCTTAGAATTCGGCGTTCAACCGCCATGCCGTCAAACGCAGCCGCGGTAAGTCTTGGAATAGACACGGTCCCTGCTGAAGCAGGTCCCGTCTTAGAGGTAGAGGCCACGGATCTTCCGTGAGCATCTCCTGAAGTTCCGGGTACCAAGTTCTTCTTGGCCAATCCGGAGCCACGAGTATCGTTCTTACTCCCCTTTGCCGTATAATTCTCAGTACTTTTGGTATGAGAGGCAGAGGAGGAAACATATACACTGACTGGAACACCCACGGTGTTACCAGAGCGTCCACAGCTATTGCCTGAGGGTCTCTTGACCTGGCGCAATACCTGTCCAGTTTTTTGGTGAGGCGGGACGCCATCATATCCACCTTTGGTTTTTCCCAACGGTTCACAATCATGTGGAAGACTTCTGGATGAAGTCCCCACTCTCCCGGGTGTAGATCGTGTCTGCTGAGGAAGTCCGCTTCCCAGTTGTCCACTCCCGGAATGAACACTGCTGACAGTGCTATCACATGATCTTCCGCCCAGCGAAGAATCCTTGCAGCTTCTGCCATTGCCCTCCTGCTTCTTGTGCCGCCCTGTCTGTTTACGTGGGCGACTGCCGTGATGTTGTCCGACTGGATCAACACCGGCTGACCCTGAAGCAGGGGTTTTGCCAGGCTTAGAGCATTGTAAATCGCTCTTAGCTCCAGTATATTTATGTGAAGAGACATCTCCAGGCTTGACCACACTCCCTGGAAGTTTCTTCCCTGTGTGACCGCTCCCCAGCCTCTCAGACTGGCATCCGTGGTCACCAGGACCCAGTCCTGTATGCCGAATCTGCGGCCCTCTAACAGATGAGCACTCTGCAACCACCACAGAAGAGACACCCTTGTCCGTGGAGACAAAGTTATCCGCTGATGCATCTGCAGATGCGATCCGGACCATTTGTCCAGCAGATCCCACTGAAAAGTTCGTGCGTGGAATCTGCCAAATGGAATCGCTTCGTAAGAAGCCACCATTTTTCCCAGGACTCTTGTGCATTGATGCACAGACACTTTTCCTAGTTTTAGGAGGTTCCTGACAAGTTCGGATAACTCCCTGGCTTTCTCCTCCGGAAGAAACACCTTTTTCTGAACCGTGTCCATAATCATTCCAAGGAACAGCAGACTTGTCGTCGGGGTCAATTGAGATTTTGGAAAATTCAGAATCCACCCGTGCTGTTGCAGCACTACTTGGGTTAGTGCTACTACGTCCTCCAGCTGTTCTCTGGACCTTGCCCTTATCAGGAGATCGTCCAAGTAAGGGATAATTAATACGCCTTTTCTTCGCAGAAGAAACATCATTTCGGCCATTACCTTGGTAAAGACCCGAGGTGCCATGGACAATCCAAACGGCAGCGTCTGAAACTGATAATGACAGTTTTGCACCACGAACCTGAGGTACCCTTGATGTGAAGGGCAAATTGGGACATGCAGGTAAGCATCCTTGATGTCCAGGGACACCATAAAGTCCCCTTCTTCCAGATTCGCTATCACTGCTCTGAGTGACTCCATCTTGAACTTGAATTTTTGTATGTACAGGTTCAAAGATTTCAGATTTAGAATAGGTCTTACCGAGCCGTCCGGCTTCGGTACCACAAATAGTGTGGAATAATACCCCTTTCCCTGTTGTAGGAGGGGTACCTTGACTATCACCTGCTGAGAATACAGCTTGTGAATGGCTTCCAATACCGTCGCCCTGTCTGAGGGAGACGTTGGCAGAGCAGACTGTAGGAACCGGCGAGGGGGAGACTTCTCGAATTCCAACCTGTAACCCTGAGATACTACCTGCAGGATCCAGGGGTCCACCTGTGAGTGAGCCCACTGTGCGCTGAAATTCTTGAGTCGACCCCCCACCGCCCCTGAGTCCGCTTGTAAAGCCCCAACGTCATGCTGAGGGCTTTGCAGAAGCCGGGGAGGGCTTCTGCTCCTGGGAGGGAGCTGCTTGGTGCACTCTCTTACCCTTTCCTTTGCCTCGGGGCAGATATGACTGTCGTTTTGCCCGCTTGTTCTTATAGGAACGAAAGGACTGCGGCTGAAAAGATGGTGTCTTTTTCTGTTGGGAGGAGACCTGAGGTAAAAAGGTGGATTTCCCGGCTGTTGCCGTGGCCACCAAATCCGATAGACCGACCCCAAATAATTCCTCCCCTTTATACGGCAATACTTCCATATGCCGTTTGGAATCCGCATCACCTGACCACTGTCGCGTCCATAAACTTCTTCTGGCAGATATGGACATCGCACTTACTCTCGATGCCAGAGTGCAAATATCCCTCTGAGCATCTCGCATATAAAGAAAAGCATCCTTTAATTGCTCTATAGTCAATAAAATACTGTCCCTATCCAGGGTATCAATATTTTCAGTCAGGGAATCCGACCAAACCACCCCAGCACTGCACATCCATGCTGAGGCGATGGCTGGTCGCAGTATAACACCAGTATGAGTGTATATACTTTTCAGGGTAGTTTCCAGCCTCCTATCAGCTGGATCCTTGAGGGCGGCCGTTTCAGGAGACGGTAACGCCACTTGTTTTGATAACCGTGTGAGTGCCTTATCCACCCTAGGGGGTGTTTCCCAGCGTGCCCTAACCTCTGGCGGGAAAGGATATAATGCCAATAACTTCTTTGAAATTAGCAGTTTTCTATCGGGGTTAACCCACGCTTCATCACACACTTCATTCAATTCCTCTGATTCAGGAAAAACTACAGGTAGTTTTTTCAGACCCCACATAATACCCCTTTTTGTGGTACTTGCAGTATCAGAGATATGCAAAGCCTCCTTCATTGCCGTGATCATATAACGTGTGGCCCTACTGGAAAATACGTTTGTTTCTTCACCGTCGACACTAGATTCGGTGTCTGGGTCTGTGTCGACCGACTGAGGTAAAGGGCGTTTTACAGCCCCTGACGGTGTCTGAGACGCCTGGACAGGTACTAACTGGTTTGCCGGCCGTCTCATGTCGTCAACTGATTTTTGTAACGTGCTGACATTATCACGTAATTCCATAAACAAAGCCATCCATTCCGGTGTCGACTCCCTAGGGGGTGACATCACCATTACCGGCAATTGCTCCGCCTCCACACCAACATCGTCCTCATACATGTCGACACACACGTACCGACACACAGCAGACACACAGGGAATGCTCTTATCGAAGACAGGACCCCACTAGCCCTTTGGGGAGACAGAGGGAGAGTTTGCCAGCACACACCCAAGCGCTATAAATATATAGGAACAACCCTACAGAAGTGTTGTTTCCTTTATAGCAGCTTAATATATCAATATCGCCAAAAAAGTGCCCCCCCTCTCTGTTTTTTTACCCTGTTTCTGTAGTGCAGTGCAGGGGAGAGCCCTGGGAGCCTTCCTCGCAGCGGAGCTGTGCAGGAAAATGGTGCTGTGTGCTGAGGATATAGGCCCCGCCCCCTATTTCGGCGGGCTCTTCTCCCGGTGTTTGTGAGACCTGGCAGGGGTTAAATACATCCATATAGCCCCAGGGGCTATATGTGATGTATTTTTAGCCAGAACAAGGTATTATCATTGCTGCCCAGGGCGCCCCCCCCCCAGCGCCCTGCACCCTCAGTGACCGCTGGTGTGAAGTGTGCTGACAACAATGGCGCACAGCTGCAGTGCTGTGCGCTACCTCATGAAGACTGAAAAGTCTTCTGCCGCCGGTTTCTGGACCTCTTCACTTTTCGGCATCTGCAAGGGGGTCGGCGGCGCGGCTCCGGGACCGGACTCCATGGCTGGGCCTGTGTTCGATCCCTCTGGAGCTAATGGTGTCCAGTAGCCTAAGAAGCCAATCCATCCTGCACGCAGGTGAGTTCACTTCTTCTCCCCTAAGTCCCTCGTTGCAGTGAGCCTGTTGCCAGCAGGACTCACTGAAAATAAAAAACCTAATAACTTTTTCTAAGCAGCTCTTTAGGAGAGCCACCTAGATTGCACCCTGCTCGGACGGGCACAAAAACCTAACTGAGGCTTGGAGGAGGGTCATAGGGGGAGGAGCCAGTGCACACCACCTAGTCCTAAAGCTTTTATTTTTGTGCCCTGTCTCCTGCGGAGCCGCTAATCCCCATGGTCCTGACGGAGTCCCAGCATCCACTAGGACGTCAGAGAAAAACGGATACCCGACCACGAACTGAAAGGGGACCCATGTTTTCACATGGGCCCCCTTTCCCCGAATGCCAGAAACCCACTCTGACTGATGTCTAAGTGGGTTTCTTCAGCCAATCAGGGAGCGCTACGTTGTGGCACCCTCCTGATCGGCTGTGTGCTCCTGTACTGTCTGACAGGCGGCACACGGCAATGTTACAATGTAGCGCCTATGCGCTCCATTGTAACCAATGGTGGGAACTTTCAGGTCAGCGGTGAGGTCACTTTCGGTCAACCGCTGACCTGAAAGTTCCCACCATTGGTTACAATGGAGCGCATAGGCGCTACATTGTAACACTGCCGTGTGCCGGCTGTCAGACAGTACAGGAGCACACAGCCGATCAGGAGGGTGCCACAACATAGCGCTCCCTGATTGGCTGAAGAAACCCACTTAGACATCAGTCAGAGTGGGTTTCTGGCATTCAGGGAAAGGGGGCCCATGTGAAAACATGGGTCCCCTTTCAGTTCGTGGTCGGGTATCCGTTTTTTTATTTTTTCAAGTACGTGGATTACAAAAGGATTTACCGAGGAGCCGAAAACACTGGATTATGTGAGTATAATTTTTTCTACAGGTACACAATGGATTCTACTGGAGAAGAGGACCGACCTGCGTGGGAACATAAGGTAAGTATGTGTATATGGAGGTGTGGATGGATGTATTAAAGTTATACTTTCAAGGTGTGTGTGTGTTGTCTTTATTGGGGTATTTTTTTAGTAGTAGTACTACAGGTACCAGCGGGCCCGTTTTTCCGCCGCATGCTGGTACTTGTGGTTCTCCAAGTACCAGCTTGCGGGGGAGGCTTGCTGGGCCTTGTAGTACTGCTACTAAAAACAATATCAATCACTTTTCACAAAGGCTATCAGCCCCCCATCCGCAGCCTATTGGATGGGGGGGGGGACAGCCTCGAGCTTCACCCCTGGCCCTTGGGTGGCTGGGGGGGGGACCCCTTGATTGAAGGGGTCCCCACTCCCCCAGGGTACCCCGGCCAGGGGTGACTAGTTGGATATTTGATGCCACGGCCGCAAGGCACTGTATAAAAGTGACCCCCGGCTGTGGCATTATCTGTCCAGCTAGTGGAGCCCGGTGCTGGTTTCAAAAATACGGGGGACCCCTACTCTTTTTGTCCCCCGTATTTTTGGAACCAGGACCAGGCGCAGAGCCCGATGCTGGTTGCTTAAATATGGGGGAACCCCTGTCCATTTTCCCCCCATATTTCTGCAACCAGGATCGGCTCAAAGAGCCCGAGGCTGGTTTGCCTTAGGAGGGGGGACCCCACGCAATTTTTTTTTGAAAATTTATAACATTTCCCACCCGTTCCCACTGAAAAACATGCACGGATCTCATGGATCCGTGCATGCCTATACAAACACGGGATAAAAAAGCAGGTCTGTTTTTTTTTAGCACTTTTTCACGATTTGTATTTTATCACGGCAGTGTTTGGCTATTGTCGGCAGTGTTTGTGTTTTGCACTTTTTAGTAAATTCCCGATTTCTAGCAAATTGCAGGCGTATTTGACCGATGGTGTATTGATTCGTGATTTTTTCCTAGGACTTCCAAAATATTACGAATGCCCTCATCACTGCCGTGATTTTTGCTTAGTAAATTACCGAGATGACACTTTGATGAAAAAACGGCATCTCGGTCAAAATCGGGACCTTAGTAAATATACCCCTATATCTGTGCTCAGTGTGCTGCATATATCTGTGCTCACACTGCTTTATTGTGGGGACTGGGGACCACCAGTATATTATATAGGAGGAGTACAGTGCAGAGTTTTGCTGACAGTGACCACCAGTATATATAGCAGTACGGTACGGAAGGCCACTGCTCTACCGACCTCTGTGTCGTCAAGTATACTATCCATCCATACCTGTGGTGCATTTCAGTTGTGCGCAGTATATATAGTAGTAGTCCATTGCTATTGATACTGGCATATAATTCCACACATTAAAAAATGGAGAACAAAAATGTGGAGGTTAAAATAGGGAAAGATCAAGATCCACTTCCACCTCGTGCTGAAGCTGCTGCCAGTAGTCATGGCCGAGACGATGAAATACCATCAACGTCGTCTGCCAAGGCCGATGCCCAATGTCATAGTAGAGAGCATGTAAAATCCAAAAAACAAAAGTTCAGTAAAATGACCCAAAAATCAAAATTGAAAGCGTCTGATGAGAAGCGTAAACTTGCCAATATGCCATTTACGACACGGAGTGGCAAGGAACGGCTGAGGCCCTGGCCTATGTTCATGGCTAGTGGTTCAGCTTCACATGAGGATGGAAGCACTCATCCTTTTGCTAGAAAAATGAAAAGACTTAAGCTGGCAAAAGCACAGCAAAGAACTGTGCGTTCTTCTAAATCACAAATCCCCAAGGAGAGTCCAATTGTGTCGGTTGCGATGCCTGACCTTCCCAACACTGGACGGGAAGAGCTTGCGCCTTCCACCATTTGCACGCCCCCTGCAAGTGCTGGAAGGAGCACCTACAGTCCAGTTCCTGATAGTCAAATTGAAGATGTCACTGTTGAAGTACACCAGGATGAGGATATGGGTGTTGCTGGCGCTGGGGAGGAAATTGACAAGGAGGATTCTGATGGTGAGGTGGTTTGTTTAAGTCAGGCACCCAGGGAAACACCTGTTGTCCGTGGGACGAATATGGCCATTGACATGCCTGGTCAAAATACAAAAAAAAAAAAATCACCTCTTCGGTGTGGAATTATTTCAACACAAATGCGGACAACAGGTGTCAAGCCGTGTGTTGCCTTTGTCAAGCTGTAATAAGTAGGGGTAAGGACGTTAACCACCTAGGAACATCCTCCCTTATACTTCACCTGGTCCGCATTCATCAGAAGTCAGTGACAAGTTCAAAAACTTTGGATGACAGCGGAAGCAGTCCACTGCCAACTAAATCCCTTCCTCTTGTAACCAAGCTCCTGCAAACCACACCACCAACTCCCTCAGTGTCAATTTCCACCTTACACAGGAAAGCCAATAGTCCTGCAGGCCATGTCACTGGCAAGTCTGACGAGTCCTCTCCTGCCTGGGATTCCTCCGATGCATCCTTGAGTGTAACGCCTACTGCTGCTGGCGCTGCTGTTGTTGCTGCTGGGAGTCGATCGTCATCCCAGAGGGGAAGTCGGAAGACCACTTGTACTACTTCCAGTAAGCAATTGACTGTCCAACAGTCCTTTGCGAGGAAGATGAAATATCACAGCAGTCATCCTGCTGCAAAGCGGATAACTCAGGTCTTGTCAGCCTGGGTGGTGAGAAACGTGGTTCCGGTATCCACCGTTAATTCAGAGGCAACTAGAGGCTTGTTTGAGGTACTGTGTCCCCGGTACCAAATACCATCTAGGTTCCATTTCTCTAGGCAGGCGATACCGAAAATGTACACAGACCTCAGAAAAAGAGTCACCAGTGTCCTAAAAAATGCAGTTGTACCCAATGTCCACTTAACCACGGACATGTGGACAAGTGGAGCAGGGCAGACTCAGGTCTATATGACTGTGACAGCCCACTGGGTAGATGTATTGCCTCCAGCAGCAAGAACAGCAGCGGCGGCACCAGTAGCAGCATCTCGCAAACGCCAACTCGTTCCTAGGCAGGCTACGCTTTGTATCACCGCTTTCCAGAAGAGGCACACAGCTGACAACCTCTTACGGAAACTGAGGAACATCATCGCAGAATGGCTTACCCCAATTGGACTCTCCTGGGGATTTGTGACATCGGACAACGCCACCAATATTGTGCGTGCATTACATCTGGGCAAATTCCAGCACGTCCCATGTTTTGCACATACATTGAATTTGGTGGTGCAGAATTATTTAAAAAAACGACAGGGGCGTGCAAGAGATTCTGTCGGTGGCCCGAAGAATTGCGGGCCACTTTCGGCATTCAGCCACCACGTGCCGAAGACTGGAGCACCAGCAAACACTCCTGAACCTGCCCTGCCATCATCTGAAGCAAGAGGTGGTAACGAGGTGGAATTCAACCCTCTATATGCTTCAGAGGATGGAGGAGCAGCAAAAGGCCATTCAAGCCTATACATCTGCCCACGATATAGGCAAAGGAGGGGGAATGCACCTGACTCAAGCGCAGTGGAGAATGATTTCAACGTTGTGCAAGGTTCTGCAACCCTTTGAACTTGCCACACGTGAAGTCAGTTCAGACACTGCCAGCCTGAGTAAGGTCATTCCCCTCATCAGGCTTTTGCAGAAGAAGCTGGAGACATTGAAGGAGGAGCTAAAACAGAGCGATTCCGCTAGGCATGTGGGACTTGTGGATGGAGCCCTTAATTCGCTTAACCAGGATTCACGGGTGGTCAATCTGTTGAAATCAGAGCACTACATTTTGGCCACCGTGCTCGATCCTAGATTTAAAACCTATGTTGTATCTCTCTTTCCGGCAGACACAAGTCTGCAGAGGTTCAAAGACCTGCTGGTGAGAAAATTGTCAAGTCAAGTGGAACGTGACCCGTCAACAGCTCCTCCTTCACATTCTCCCGCAACTGGGGGTGCGAGGAAAAGGCTAAGAATTCCGAGCCCACCCGCTGGCGGTGATGCAGGGCAGTCTGGAGCGAGTGCTGACATCTGGTCCGGACTGAAGGACCTGGCAACGATTACTGACATGTCGTCTACTGTCACTGCATATGATTCTGTCACCATTGAAAGAATGGTGGAGGATTATATGAGTGACCGCATCCAAGTAGGCACGTCAGACAGTCCGTACGTATACTGGCAGGAAAAAGAGGCAATTTGGAGGCCCTTGCACAAACTGGCTTTATTCTACCTAAGTTGCCCTCCCTCCAGTGTGTACTCCGAAAGAGTGTTTAGTGCCGCCGCTCACCTTGTCAGCAATCGGTGTACGAGGTTACTTCCAGAAAATGTGGAGAAGATGATGTTTATCAAAATGAATTATAATCAATTCCTCTGTGGAGACATTCACCAGCAGCAATTGCCTCCAGAAAGTACACAGGGATCTGAGATGGTGGATTCCAGTGGGGACGAATTAATAATCTGTGAGGAGGGGGATGTACACAGTGAAAGGGGTGAGGAATCGGAGGATGATGATGAGGTGGACATCTTGCCTCTGTAGAGCCAGTTTGTGCAAGGAGAGATTGATTGCTTCTTTTTTGGTGGGGGCCCAAACCAACCAGTCATTTCAGTCACAGTCGTGTGGCAGACCCTGTCGCTGAAATGATGGGTTCGTTAAAGTGTGCATGTCCTGTTTATACAACATAAGGGTGGGTGGGAGGGCCCAAGGACAATTCCATCTTGCACCTCTTTTTTCTTTAATTTTTCTTTGCATCATGTGCTGTTTGGGGACAATTTTTTTGAAGTGCCATCCTGTCTGACACTGCAGTGCCACTCCTAGATGGGCCAGGTGTTTGTGTCGGCCACTTGTGTCGCTTAGCTTAGTCACACAGCGACCTTGGTGCGCCTCTTTTTTTCTTTGCATCATGTGCTGTTTGGGGACAATTTTTTTGAAGTGCCATCCTGCCTGACACTGCAGTGCCACTCCTAGATGGGCCAGGTGTTTGTGTCGGCCACTTGTGTCGCTTAGCTTAGTCACACAGCTACCTCATTGCGCCTCTTTTTTTCTTTGCATCATGTGCTGTTTGGGGACAATTTTTTTGAAGTGCCATCCTGCCTGACACTGCAGTGCCTCTCCTAGATGGGCCAGGTGTTTGTGTCGGCCACTTGTGTCGCTTAGCTTAGCCATCCAGCGACCTCGGTGCAAATTTTAGGACTAAAAATAATATTGTGAGGTGTGAGGTGTTCAGAATAGACTGAAAATGAGTGTAAATTATGGTTATTGAGGTTAATAATACTATGGGATCAAAATGACCCCCAAATTCTATGATTTAAGCTGTTTTTGAGGGTTTTTGTAAAAAAAACACACAAATCCAAAACACACCCGAATCCGACAAAAAATTTTCAGGGAGGTTTTGCCAAAACGCATCCGAATCCAAAACACGGCCGCGGAACCGAATCCAGAACCAAAACACAAAACCCGAAAAATTTCCTGTGCACATCACTACACAGAAGGTATACAGTATATCACCATGCTCAGTTTATCTTACAGTCAGAAGAGTAATTGTACAGTAGCTGTTGGTCAGGAAAAGTGCAATTGGCTATTATAAGACATCAACATTGTCAGCCTCCAACAGCAAACAGTCCATAGTGACTGGCATTACCGTGTCCCTACCAGTGGGGCGTCACACTTGCAACAAGAAGAGACAGAGGAAGTCAGAGACACAAAACATTAAACAGTCACTAAAGAAATCCTAAAATAGCCACCTTCTATCATCCAGAACTGTACTTCAGCAGTCACCGTACTTAGACCTACTTCCTCTTCTGGTACTGGAGAAAGCTTTTGGTTTTATGCAGCATGGTTATTCTTAGGTTATTGTCAGGAATCTGCATTCTCCATCGCATTACTTACTGTGGAACTACAGGTCTCAGCAGTTCAGCTCAGTTCCAGTTCCAGTTTTCAGTCTACTGCAGCCTGGAGTACACAGTGCTTCAGCTAACTCACAGCTGATCCATACTTGCCTACTCTCCCGGAATGGCCGGGAGGCTCCCGAAAATCGGGTGACCCTCCCGGCCCTTTGGAAGAGCATGCAAGTTTCCCGATTCGTGGGGTCCCCCCTGCCCGTCCGCCCACTTAGTGTGTAAAGTGGGCGGTCCGGGCAGTTGATGACGCGATTCTTGCTGAATCGCGTCATCATAGCCACGCCCCCTGCAGTGTAATGCCGGTGATAGCGGCATTACAGAGCGGGAGCGTGGCTTAAACGAGGCATCATCATGACCGCGCCCTTGCTCCGCCCTTTCTCCGCCCCCGTCTGCCTCCGGCCCACCCCCTCCTCGACGTCACAGCCTCCCCTGTCCGCCCTCTGAGCCGACCTGGCTGCTCTCTCCCGCAGAGAGCAGCCAGAATGTAGGTAGGAGCTGATCTGAACACCCAATCCAGCGGGGTGTGTTCTCACAGAGATGCAACATCCAATCATCACAGACCAAGGGGTATAAACTTCAGTTCCTGGCTCAGTCTCATCGCCTTGGACAACGCGTCACATCCTTTGAACAGGCGTCTCCCGTCTTCAGTCCTCTGTCTGCAGAGATTCCCCAGTGTATTGGACCTGTGGAACTACAGGTTCCAGCAGTTCCATTCCAGTTCCGTTTCCAGCAGTTCCAGTTCCAGTCTTCAATCCCCTGTTTCCGGCGATCTCCTATTTCTGGCATTTCCAAGTTGTTTCCCTGTTCCAGTGTTCCTGTGGAACTACAAGTACCAGCATCCATTCCAGCTTTCCTACGAGTCACATTCGGTGTACAAGTTCTCCTGGTTCCTGTGTTCCTGTTTCCAGTGGTTTCCTTGTTGTCAGTCTTCAGTCTTCAGTTTGCTATGAACTCCAGCCACAGTTTGCCACAACAACTTGCAGTAAGAGACTTTCTTCAGGTGTTCTTCCATTACTCAGCCTATGCACCTGATTACCAGCATCTAGCATTGTGCATTGCATTCAGCACTTAACAACTTGCTGTGTTAGAACTGTCTCCTGCTAGGGCCTTGCTTGGCTTAAAGACGTGTGCTTCTACAGAGACTGTGTGCTTTGATTGCTATTTGTTATATATCGGAGTTTCGTTTGCTGCATCTGATTTCATTATTGCCTTATCATTTATATCAAGTTACAAGTTCATCTTCATTGCTCATTTGTTACCAGTGACTTTTGAAATATTCATTTATCGGATTGAGTTATTATTCATTGTTCCTGTCATCCGTTATCCCTGTGTGATAATAAATATCAAGCGCACATGCGCGGAACTTTTCGTCAGTCTCCCCGTTTCCTCTATCACTCCTACACTGACCCACTAGTGCCCCCTCCGGGGACAGACAAAGTTACAGAATCCTGACAGTTATGTTCCAGCTTGGAGTAGCTGTGTGTAGTCCGGTGTTTTTCATAACTGCCATGCTGACTGCTGGTAACAGAGCTATGGCATGTGTACCCCATCATCTGCGGCTGCTGCTGCTGCCGCAAAGGAGGTAGCAGAGATCAGCAAAGGAGGAACAGAGATGACAATGTCACGTCCGGAGAGGGTTGTGGACCCGGTTCGGGTGCTTGAGGAACAGGCAGTAGGTTTATTTTAACGTGAGATACAAGGAACCTCCAGCATTAACGGCAATGTACTAGAACAGGTACACAGGTAGGACGAGACCCTGGAAGTCGGCTCCCGTGTTTCGGCAGGATGGAACCCTATTTATCATGGATCGTATACTGAATGCAATCTGAGTGGGATCTTACTGCCCAGGATCACATTGCAATATGCAATCCTATTGGCTGGATGTATTATCCAGCACATGTAGGGACAGGGGCTCAGAAAGGAACCCGTCCCTGCGATGTGCGGTAATGGCTGCCGGGGAGTCAGACTGCAGAAGCACAGAGGCCACTTCCATAGAAGGGTTCCAGGGAAACCCTCTGCAGGCTACAAATACGATCTGTAGCCCATAGGCTACAATGAGCTACCGCCATCTTCACATAGCGGTAGCTGTGAGGACCAGTATCTGGAATGCATTGCATTCTGGATATTGATACATCGGGCAGCATCGCATCCCCCCCATTGAAACCTATGTGGTATGCGGCTGCGGGTGATAATGCTGCGGTCCCTCCTTCTTACATTCAGCTGTTGGCTAAAATTTGCGGCTAACCCCCGAAAAAGAAGAATTTACTCACCGGTAATTCTATTTCTCGTAGTCCGTAGTGGATGCTGGGTACTCCGTAAGGACCATGGGGTATAGACGGGCTCCGCAGGAGACTGGGCACTCTTAAAAGAAAGATTAGGTACTATATCTGGTGTGCACTGGCTCCTCCCTCTATGCCCCTCCTCCAGACCTCAGTTAGGGAAACTGTGCCCGGAAGAGCTGACATTACTAGGAAAGGATTTGGAATCCAGGGTAAGACTCATACCAGCCACACCAATCACACTGTACAACTCGTGATAACTATACCCAGTTAACAGTATGAACAATAACTGAGCCTCTCTCAACAGATGGCTCATACAATAACCCTTTAGTTAAGCAATAACTATATACATGTATTGCAGAGAGTCCGCACTTGGGACGGGCTCCCAGCATCCACTACGGACTACGAGAAATAGAATTACCGGTGAGTAAATTCTTATTTTCTCTGACGTCCTAGTGGATGCTGGGTACTCCGTAAGGACCATGGGGATTATACCAAAGCTCCCAAACGGGCGGGAGAGTGCGGATGACTCTGCAGCACCGAATGAGCAAACTCAAGGTCCTCCTCAGCCAGGGTATCAAACTTGTAGAATTTTGCAAAAGTGTTTGAACCCGACCAAGTAGCAGCTCGGCAAAGTTGTAAAGCCGAGACCCCTCGGGCAGCCGCCCAAGAAGAGCCCACCTTCCTCGTGGAATGGGCTTTTACTGATTTAGGATGCGGCAGTCCAGCCGCAGAATGTGCAAGCTGAATGGTGCTACAGATCCAGCGAGCAATAGTCTGCTTTGAAGCAGGAGCACCCAGCTTGTAGGGTGCATGCAGGATAAATAGCGAGTTAGTTTTTCTGACTCTAGCCGTCCTGGAAACATAAAGTTTCAGGGCCCGGACTACGTCCAGCAACTTGGAATCCTCCAAGTCCCTAGTAGCCGCAGGCACCACAATAGGTTGGTTCAAATGAAACGATGATACCACCTTAGGGAGAAATTGGGGACGAGTCCTCCATTCTGCCCTTTCCATATGGAAGATCAGATATGGGCTTTTACATGACAAAGCCGCCAATTCTGACACACGCCTAGTCCAAGCTAAGGCCAAAAGCATGACCACTTTCCACGTGAGATATTTTAGCTCCACGGTCTTAAGTGGCTCAAACCAGTGGGATTTTAGGAATCCAACACACGTTAAGATCCCAAGGTGCCACTGGAGGCACAAAAGGGGCTGAATATGCAGCACCCCTGTAACAACGTCCAAACTTCAGGCAGTGAAGCCAGTTCTTTTTGAGAGAAAAAGGGATAGGGCCGAAATCTTGGCCTTTATGGATCCTAATTTTAGGCCCATAGTCACTCCTGACTGTAGGAAGTGCAGGAATCGACCCCCCTGGAATTCCTCTGTAGGGCCTTCCCGGCCACACACCAAGCAACCTATTTTCGCCATATACAGTGAAAAAGTCTTGCTGTCACGTCTTTCCTAGCCTTTATCAGCGTAGGAATAACTGCATCCGGAATGCCCTTTTCCGCTAGGATCCGGCGTTCAACCGCCATGCCGTCCAACGCAGCCGCGGTAAGTCTTGGATCAGACAGGGTCCCTGTTGCAACATGTCCTGACTGAGAGGCAGAGGCCATGGGTCCTCTGAGAGCATTTCTTGCAGTTCCGGGTACCGAGTCCTTCTTGGCCAATCCGGAGCAAAGAATATTGTTCACACTCCTCCGTTTATTACAATTCTCAGCCCTTGGGTCTGAGAGGAAGAGGAGGGAATATATAGACCGGCTGGAACACCCACGGTGTTACTAGTGCGACCACAGCTATCGCCTGAGAGTCCCTTGACCCAGCGTAAAACCTTTTTTATCTTTTTATTGAGGTGGGACGCCATGTAGTCCACCTGAGGCAGTTTCCATCAATTTGCAAAACTGCGTGAAGACTTCCTGATGAAGTCACCACTTTCCCGGGTGGAGGTCGTGTCCACTCCCGGAATGAACACTGCTGACAGTGCGCTTACTTGATTCTCCGCCCAGCGAAGAATTCTGGTGGCTTCTACCCTCGCCACCCTGCTCCTTGTGCCGCCCTGGCGGTTTACATGAGCCCCTGCGGTCTGACTGGATCAGAACCGGTTGGTCGCGAAGCAGGAACTCCGCTTGACTTAGGGCATTGTATATGGCCCTTAGTTCCAGGATATTGATGTGAAGGCAAGTCTGTTGGCTTGACCACAAACCTTGGAATTTTCTTCCCTGTGTAACTGCCTCCCACCCTCGGAGGCTTGCATCCGTGGTCACCAGGACCCAGTCCTGAATGCCGAATCTGCGGCCCTCGAGAAGGTGAGCACTCCGCAGCCACCACAGGAGAGACACCCTGGCCCTGGGGGATAGGGTGATTAACCGATGCATCTGAAGATGTGATCCGGACCACTTGTCCAGTAAGTTCCCTTGTCCTTGCATGGAACCTGCCGAAGGGGATGGCCTCGTATGATGCCATCATCCTTCCCAGGACTCGAGTGCAGTGATGCACTGACACCTGTTTTGGTTTTCAATGGATTCCTGACCAGTGTCATGAGCTCCTGAGCTCTCTCTATCAGGAGATAAACCCTCTTCTGGTCTGTGTCTAGGATCATGCCTAGGCGAGGCAGATGAGCTGTAGGAACCAACTGCGACTTTGGAATATATAGAATCCAGTCGTGTTGCCGTTTCACTTCCAGAGAAGGTGATACGCTGTCCAGCAACTGCTCTCTTGATCTCGCTTTTATGAGGAGATCATCCAAGTATGTGATAATAGTGACACCTTGCTTCCGCAGGAGCACCATCATATCCGCCATTACCTTGGTGAAATTGGTAATGACAATCCCGTACCGCAATTCTGAGGTATGCCTGATGAGGTGGATAAATGGGGACACGAAGGTATGCATCCCTTATGTCCCGATTCATTTCAGGCATGCAATGACCGCTCTTAGCGATTCCATCTTGAACCTGAACCTTTTCAGGTATATGTTCAGGGATTTTAATTCAATATGGGTCTAACCGAACCGTCTGGTTTCGGGATTATAACATGGTCGAATAATAACACCCTCTTGTTGAAGGAGGGGACCCTTGACCACCACCTGATGAAGATACAATTTACGAATTGCAGTTAACACTGGCTCCCTCTCTTGGGGGGAAGCCCGCCGGGTCCTCGGTGAGGGGGCATCTTCTCACAGTCCAGCCTGTATCCCTGCGATACAATTTCTATTGCCCAGGGATCTAACAGGGAGTGAACCCACTTGTGGCTGAACTTACGAAGGCGTGTCCCCACCGGGCCTAGCTCCGCCTGTGGAGCACCAGCGACATGCGGTAGATTTTTGTAGAGGCCGGAGAGGACTTCTGTTCCTGGGGACTAACTGTGTTGTACAGCTTCTTTCCTCTGCCCCCGGCCCTGACAAGAAAGGACGCACCTCAGACTTTCTTGTTTCTTTATTCGAAAAGCTGCATTTAATAATGTCGTGCTTTCCTAGGCTGTGCAGGAATATAAGGCAAAATATCAGAATTACCAGCTATAACTGTGGAGACCAGGCCCGAGAACCTTTCTCCACACAATCCTCAGCCTTCCATATGCCTCTTAAGTCGGCATCATCTGTCCAATGTATATTCTACAGGACACGTCAAGCAGAAATCGACATAGCTTTTGTCTCTAGGACCCAGTATACTCATGTCCCTTTGGGCATGCTTTATAATTATATATCTATCACTTAAGACAGCATCTTAAAATATTTATATGCATACTAGGGTCTCAATCTCTGCTGATAAGGTACCTGTCCACGCTGCCACAGCGCTATAAACCCATGCCGACACAATCGCCGGTCTGGGTAGTATACTAGAATGTGCACGCTATCTGCAGGATCCCTGAGAATAGCTAGTGCAAACAGGACACCCAAGGGGAAGATTCTCAACACATCCTGGCCCTAGTGGGGAAAGGATACAGCCTGAGAATTCTCTTGTGGGAAGCTGCCGTCTCTTGTCTGGAGATTCCCGCTCTTTTTCCTCATGAGAGGAGGGAAATTTACCTCAGCATTCTTCCCCTTAACATGTGTACTCTCGTGTCAGGGACAGATGAGTCATCAGTGATATGCAAATCATCTTTTATTCCAATAATCATATATTGAATATCTTTTAGCCCTCTTGGCTGTAACTTTGCATTATCGTAGTCGACAGTGGAGTTAAACTCCGTGTCGATACTTTGTTATTTTGGATAGTGAACATAGAGAGACTCTGAAGGACTCTGTGACATAGGGACAGACCAGGGTAGATTTCCTTTCTGTTCCCTAACCTTTTGTGCAATAATTTTACCTCAGCACTTACACATATCCAAACAGGTGTCGGCGTTGTTGATGGAGACACCCTCCCACACACTTATCCGCTCTATCACCTCCTTAGAGGAGCCTTTTACCTCAGACATGTCGACACACGCGTACCACACACAGGGGATGCTCTATTTGAAGACAGTTCCCCCACCAGGCCCTTTGGAGAGACAGAGAGAGAGTATGCCAGCACACACCACAGCGCTATATAATACAGGGATGTACACTATACTGAGTGATTTTTCCCCTATAGCAGCTTATATACACAGTTTTGCACCTAAATTTATGTGCCCCCCCCTCTCTTTTTTACCCTTTGTGTACCAGGATACTGCAGGGGAGAGCCTGGGGAGCTTCCTTCCAGCTGAGCTGTGAAGAGAAAATGGCGCCGGTGTGCTGAGGAAGAAGGCCCGCCCCCCTCAGCGGCGGGCTTCTGTCCTTTTATGTACTTAAATGGCGGGGGTTAATGCACATATACAGTTTATCAGACTGTATTATGAGCTTTTCGCCAAGTAAGGTAATCTAATTGCTGCCCAGGGCGCCCCCCAGCGCCCTGCACCCATCAGTGACCGGAGTGTGTGGTGTGCTGAGGGAGCAATGGCGCACAGCTGCAGTGCTGTGCGCTACCTTAATGAAGACCGGAGTCTTCAGCCGCCGATTTTCAACTTCTCTTCGTTCTTCTGGCTCTGCAAGGGGGACGGCGGCGCGGCTCCGGGACCGGACGACCGAGGACTGGGCCTGTGTTCGATCCCTCTGGAGCTAATGGTGTCCAGTAGCCTTAGAAGCCCAAGCTAGCTGCAAGCAGGTAGGTTCGCTTCTCTCCCCTCAGTCCCACGTAGCAGTGAGTCTGTTGCCAGCAGATCTCACTGAAAATAAAAAACCTAACAAATACTTTCTTTTCTAGGAAGCTCAGGAGAGCCCCTAGGGTGATCCAGCTCTGGCCGGGCACAGATACTAACTGAGGTCTGGAGGAGGGGCATAGAGGGAGGAGCCAGTGCACACCAGATATAGTACCTAATCTTTATTTTAAGAGTGCCCAGTCTCCTGCGGAGCCCGTCTATACCCCATGGTCCTTACGGAGTACCCAGCATCCACTAGGACTTCAGAGAAATTGGTGTTTTTCGGCAACGTAGCCGCAAATATAAAATGATAAATGGGACCCCTGGTCTTTTGGTCTGATGACCACGCAAGCAGACTTACCTGTGCCGTTAGACTTTCCAAGTGCGTAGGCAAACATACCCCGGATCAGCTGACCCCAAGGACTGCAACTTGGCGAGCCATCAGAAAGTTTATATTGGTGTAATATACAGTACAATCTTTCTTTCTTCAATGTAAATGTTTAAGTTACATCTGCAGTGTTCTTCAGTGTACTCCCTTGAAGACAGGGATCTGGTAAATAAGGAACCATTTTCTGAGTATATCAACTTATATACCTGTAGTGTCGCAAATTCACAGATGATATCCGTACTTTAGGAATTGGCAGATACCTAGAATAGAGGCGCAGAGTCTAACGTGCCGGGAGTCCCCCCCCCCCCCCCACACAAGGGGCGCAGACGCCATGTTTTTGCATATAAGAGCTCGCAGCTGGCAGATACACGCCTCAAAAATGGTCATGATGCGCAGGGGCGTCTCTAGAGAGGAGGGGACCCGTGTGCAGACTCCGTGTGTGGGCCCCCTCCTCTCCCGTAGCCGTTGCGCCGCTGCTAGCGCTCTATGCGCTGTAGACTCTGGCACAGTGCCAGAGTCTACAGCGCATGCGCAGGACTCCGAAAAATGGCCACCGCAACATTTTTTCTGAGTCCTGCGCATACGCTGTAGACTCTGACACTGTGCCAGTGTCTCTAGTGGTCAGTGCGCTAGCAGCGGCGCGACGGCTACGGGAGAGGAGGGGGCCCACACACGGTCACCGACGGACGCCGGAAAGATAAGTATAGGAGAAATGGGTGCGGTGTAGGCCCCCTCGGGACTCAGGGGCCCATGTGCACCGCCCACACTGCACCCATTATAGAAACGCCAATGATGATGCGCCTGTGTTTTTTAAACCACTCCCTGTAAATTCCCCATTAACACCTCCAGTCACTTCCTGTCACTCACTTTCCCATGAAATCCTCATGGGGAGCGGGATCGCAGCGGAACTTTGACGCATTACCATTGTGGCGCATACACACTCTGGCGATAATCACTCCACTGCGTCAACATCAGCCATTGCATATAAAATGAATTCGGCCCATAGACTGAGAGAGATGCTAACCGCTCGCACAGGTAAGGACACACTTATAAAAATAATTCCCTACTATTTAGGAACAGTTTGTTCTTCTGTATTTGCTACTTCATCTAAATGCAATTAGTCAATTAAATGTATCTGAAACGCCACAACCACCCCCGGGCAGCGCAACTAATACAGCAGGATACGTGGTGGATATTCTGAAGCGTCCTTTGAAGAAAATGTGACATTTAACATTGTGGGTAAACGAAATATTAAACACAAAAATAAATTGATTTCCTTTAATCAATTATAAATCAGGGTCACCGGCTGTGTCAGGCTCTCTGCAGTACGGGAGGGGGATAAAGAATAATTTATGAGTTGAAATCAAGCTGGGTGGGGTGCAGGTCATTGTGCAAACGTTCTGAAGGGTAATTCGGTTGACTGTAACCTTGTAGAGTCCAGACATATACATACAAGTAACTAAAATCCAGTTTTTACTTTCACTGGAAGGAAACAACTAACATTAAGAAAAACGTTTTGTTTTTTATCTCCTAAAATATGGAATAAAGAAGGTGATGTATCAAGCAGTGAAAAAAGTGGATATGTGCACCAGTGCAGAGGTTGACCATCACTTTATAGAACGCACTTGATAAATGCTATCTGATTGGTTGCTATGGGCACCTCCTCCAATAGTCCATTTCTCCAATTGTTTCCCTGCGTGACACATAAATCCCAAAGAGCAGTATTATGTAATCAGTTTTCTAAAAATACACTTCCCTAAGTTTGTTTTGAAACATCATACGGTGAGGGTCACTAGTGCCTCTACAAGACTTGCACCAAGATGGCTCTCATTTGGACTAATGCTGGCGCTGGAATCCCAACAACTGTCAGAATGCCGACACCGGAATCCCGAATGTAAATATGCCAGGGAGAGTTAGCGTTAGGCTGCAGGGGGGAGGGTTATAGGCAGGCTGCTGGGGGTGGGTTTGGCTGCAGGGAGGAAGGGTTAGGCTGCGGGGAGGGAGGGTTAGGCTGTGGGGGAGGGTTAGGGTTAGGCTGCAGTGGGAGGGTTAGGCTATAGGGGGGAAGGGTTAGGCTGCGGGGAGGGAAGGGTAGGGTTAGGCTGCTGGGAGGGAGGGGTACGGTTAGACTGTGGGGAGGGAGGGTTAGGCAGCAGTGGGAGGGTTAGGCTGCAGGGAGGAAGGGTTAGCCTCTGAGGAGGGAGGGTTAGGCTGCGGGGAGAGAGGGGTAGAGTTAGACTGTGGGGGGAGGGTTATGGTTAGGCTGCAGTGGGAGGGTAAGGCTGCAGGAGGAAGGGTTAGGCCTAGGCTGCGGGGAGGGAGGAGTAGGGTTATGATTAGGGTTACCTTCCTCCAGTGCCCCAGTCGAGATTTCAAGCATTTGGGATGCTGCCGGTCTCAGTATTTTGCCCGCTAGCACCCTGACTACTGGGATCCTGTACCCATCCCCCCACATATGTATGTATATAGTCCCATAACTCCCATCTGTCATTTAGTGAAAAGATAACTGCATAACTAAATAACTGGAGGACAGTAAAGCTCACTCTCAGCAGAAATGTAAGAGGACTCATGAACCATTCTGCTACCATCAATACTTGATAAATAGAAAAAAAAATCCTATCTTACTGGAGCATCATAAGAAGACCCCTTTGTCATTTATCATTGATCAGCACAAATTCTTTACTTGAGGTTCAGCCATCAAATACCCTGCACAAACAATGTCCCTTTGTTATGAATATATGATCAACCACATTCCGAGTTGCCCAAATGACCTAATTCTTAGCAAAAGACAATTAACCCTGGACTGCACTTCATGTGTGCTTACAGAATGAATCAATACATGTTGTTGTCCAGTAGTTGGTGAATCCATAGGATATTGCTTCTATCTTTAAGGAACTTAGTATTTATCTAATGTAAATAATATGGTTGACATATATACTGTATATTATTAAACCTTGTGCTAGAACTTTACTTATTTTCCATTCCAGTGCATTGCCTAGTCTTCTCTCCACACCATTATCTGCTCATAGAACTGGGTATTTAATTGAGGTGCTATCACAATGCAGCAGTTTGGGGGAGTGGCTAAGTGCCATGGATAGGTGTGACATAATTGGGAATGGGGTATTATGTCACTGTGGGTGTGGCCAGGTCCGGGAAGAACCAAAAATGTGACATAAAGCAGGTAAAGAGCAGTACGGACGATGCACTGGTTAGCATTACTGCCTCACAGCACTGAGGTCATGGGTTCAATACCCACCATGGCCCTAACCGTGTGGAGTTTGTATATGCTCCCTGTACTTGCGTGGGTTTCCTCCGGGTACTCCGGTTTCCTCCCACAATCCAAAAATATACTGGTAGGTTAATTGGCTCCCAACAAAATTATCCCTAGTGTGAATGTGTGTATAGGGAATATAGAGTGTAAGTTTCACTGGGGCAGGGACTGATGTGAATGGGCAAATATTCTCTGTAAAGCGCTGCGGAATATGTGTGCGCTATATAAATAACTGGTAATAAATAAATAATTAAAGAGGTAGCAGGCAGAAACCTCTGAGTTTGCTCATTATAATAAAATAAAAAAATAAGGGGTCTATTTATCAAATAGCCCCAAAATCTAAATATTAATCAGGGCAATATATAATTAATATATATATATAGAGAGAGAGAGAGAGAGAGAGAGAGAGATATGTATATATATATTTAAAAAAAAAACATTAGCAGGTGAGCAATACGTGCAGTTCCTTCAAAATACTGATAAGCAACACTAAGCATAGCCTAACCGTATTACCTTCTAAAGGGAACCTACTGCTCATGTGTGACCTGACGTTGCTGAGTAGCACAGAAGCACTACACCTGGAGGCCGCTCGTGCTTCCAGGTGCAGATACATTAAAACTATAACTTAAAAAAAAGTCAATTATTTTGTATTTGAATAATAAAGTATTTTTCATTTGTACTCGCACCCCAAGTTGATGAGAGCATTGAAGGTGAGACGGCGGTACAGTTAATATGCTATAAATAGCTTCCCTTTACAAAGAGAGCCCCTGTGGGGGCCACCACCTCGGCAATAGCCATCATTTCCTGCCGGGATTGATTAATACAGAGATGGGCAAATGTAGAAAGATGAACTACCAACCAATCAGTTCCTGTCATTTTTTTTTAAACACAGCCTGTAACATGGCAGTCAAGAGCTGATTGGCTGGTACTTTATCTCTCTCCACTTTATGGGGTAAATTTACTAAAGCTTCTAAAACAGAGAATTGGTGATATTGACCACAGCAACCAATCAGATATTGTCTATCATTTCTCTATTGCCTTTTAGAAATGATGGACAGCGTTTGATTGGTTGCTATGGACAACATCACCAATTCTCTGTTTCAGAAGCTTTAGTAAATTTACCCGAAACTCTCAGAGGTTTAGTACATCTCCCCCTATAGCCTTAAATCTTGCAAAAAAAAAGAAATTTTCACTATTTTTTATGTTTCACTATGTTTTATGTTCCTTCAAGGAATCATTTTAAGTGTTTCTTACCGAGGGTTGGATTGAGCCAGTGGATTCATTTCTGCTTGATAGTGAGATCCTTGATTGACAGGCTGCGAGAGATAAAAAAAAAAAAACCATAAATTTAATTGGCACAAATTATTGCAAGATGTCAAAGCCACCAGAGGAATTAAAGGACTATTTGGTGAAAGAAAAGAAAAAATTTTACAAAAATATTGTCTTTTTTAGAATATTTTATCTCGCCATATTTATTTGAAACCTCACGTCGGGACAGACTGACCCGGCAAAAAGATAACTGACAAAAAGTAAAGTTTTTCACGAACACAAAAGACGTGTTTAATCATACACTGAGCCAGCGCACGCACAGAACAGGTCTGAGAAACCTGCAAAAGAGGTGCATTCCCTCCTAAGTCAGGGCCCATGTATAAGTCATTTTCAAGTAATAATAGACGTACTGCCTCCACACCTGCATCATGTGGGATGCAGGTGTAGAGGCTTGTTACATCTGCACTACACAGCAACAGGTGATCAGGCAAATCACCCAATTCCCGCTTTTGTATCAAGAGTGTTGTTGTGTCTTTTAAGTAAGACAGTATAGCTTGAATACATGGGTTTAAGAATGCGTCCTGATACTGGGTGATATAAAGACCCCCTAGCCGACACTATGGGTCGGCCAGGTGGGTCAACAAGTGACTTGTGCACCTTAGGCACAGTGTAAAAAAGAGGGCCTTTGGGAAATTCAACACACAATGCTGTCTTAACTTCGGTAGAAATGAGACCCTGCTCACAAACATCCTGTAGATATTGATCCAATTCTACTTTAAACTCTAGGGTCGGATCCCTAGTCAGTCTTCTATAGGTGGATGCGTCGTTAAGTTGATGATCACATTCACGTATATAAGCTTCTAGGTCCTGGACAACTATGGAGCCCCCCTTATCAGCTTTACGTATTACAATGTCCGTTCTTGCCATGAGTCCCCTCAGGGTAGATCTCTCCTTTCCTGATATGTTACTACAGTTGGCACCTTTTAACTGGTTTTTATTGCACATTAGTATGAATTAATCACAGTACTTTGTCATTTTGTTAATAAAGATTGTTTTTGTTTTTAACAGCCCAGCCTGGCCATATGTCGAGGATGCAGTCAACCTGGGCCTGCACTACATTCTACAGCACCTAGACATTCCCGGTACCTACGCGAGGGTCCTGTTTGTCGATTTCAGCTCGGCCTTCAATACAATCGTCCCCAGCATCCTCCACCCCAAATTACTTCGCCTAGGGGTCCCAGAAGCTACCTGTTCCTGGATAATTGACTTCCTGACAGATAGGACACAGGTGGTGAAAGCGGGGGAATTCACCTCTCAAGCGCGGTCCATCAGTACAGGGGCCCCTCAGGGCTGTGTCCTCTCACCCCTGCTCTTCTCCCTGTACACAAATGACTGTACCTCAGAGGCGCAATCAGTAAGGATCATCAAATTCGCCGATGACACCACCGTCATCGGCCTCATCAAGGATGGGGACGAATCGGCCTATAGACAGGAAGTAGACCGGCTGGCCTAGTGGTGCATCCACAACAACCTTGACCTCAACCCCCTCAAAACTGTCGAGATGATAGTGGACTTCAGGAAGAAGTCATCTAGTGCACCTCCGCTAACGATTGCTGACAGTGTGGTATCGCTAGTGGACTCCTTCAAGTTTCTAGGGACCACAATCTCCAGGGACCTTAAATGGGGGTCCAACACTGACGCCACTGTTGGGAAAGCGCAGGAGAGGTTGTTCTTCCTCAGGCAACTAAGGAAGTTCAACATCCCACAGAAGCTCCTGCTCCTCTTCTACTCCGCGATTGTGGAGTCGGTACTGTGCTCCTCGATACTCGTATGGTACAGCTCCGCCAGCGCGAGGGACATATGCAGGCTCCAAAAGGTGGTCAGAACCGCAGAGAAGATCATCGGGGCCGACCTTCCCTCAGTCCAGGACCTGTACTTGTCCAGAGCTAAAAAGCGGGCAATGAAGATAGTAAAAGACCAGCTACACCCCGGCCACAGCATGTTTAACTTGCTTCCTTCAGGCAGGCGTTACAGGGCTGTCCCCGCCAGATCCACCAGAAGCCTCAAAAGTTTCTTTCCCCAAGCTGTCCGCCTGCTGAACTCCTGAACATTGACTGACTAGACGTACATGTAACTCACTTGTGTCCCTACGGTATACCTATCTGTGTAACTTTACTTGCCCCCACACACACACACACACACACACACACACACACACACACACACACCTGCTTACCTGTTACCTACTTGGCTGTTGTATAGCAAACCGAAGACAAATTCCTAGTATACGTAAGTATACCTGGCCAATAAAGCTGATTCTGATTCTGATGAGCGCACGGAGGTGTGCCTGGTTGCCATGGAATCCGCCTGCGACACGGCGCGCGTCGATGACGTCACTGGGAGACGCGATGGCGGACCAGGAGAACGGACACGCGGGCGCGCCGTGGAGCAGGTGAGTAGGATTAGCGTTAGTTGTTACTTGATTTCTGTGGGTATTTATGTCAGTATGTGTTGCATTGTAAACTGGTTGGCCCTGAGGACGGAGTTACGGCTCCGAAACATGTCGGCTTCTTGTTAATAAACATCATGCCAGTTTAAACCTCTCGACTACAGACTGCTGAGTGCCGCCTGACCCATCTTCTACTCTGCATATTGGGTAACATACCCTTTGAGGAGGGCACCACAGCACATACATACAGGAGATCCCGAGTGCCGGACAGCACTGTGACACTATATATGTATATATATATATATATATATATATATATATAAAAGTGCAACTGAATTTGCTGCACTATATAAGAAACTGTTAACGAATAATGAAATATATATTTATTCATTATTCTAAACACATATATAATAAGATTTACTCACCGGTAAATCTATTTCTCGTAGTCCGTAGTGGATGCTGGGGACTCCGTAAGGACCATGGGGAATAGCGGCTCCGCAGGAGACTGGGCACAGCTAAGAAAGATTTAGGACTACCTGGTGTGCACTGGCTCCTCCCACTATGACCCTCCTCCAGACCTCAGGATACAGTGCCCGGAAGAGCTGACACAATAAGGAAGGATTTTGAATCCCGGGTAAGACTCATACCAGCCAAACCAATCACACCGTATAACTCATGATATGATACCCAGTTAACAGTATGAACATAACAGAGCCTCTCAACAGATGGCTCAACAATAACCCTTTTAGTTAACGATAACTATATACAAGTATTGCAGACAGTCCGCACTTGGGACGGGCGCCCAGCATCCACTACGGACTACGAGAAATAGATTTACCGGTGAGTAAAATCTTATTTTCTCTGACGTCCTAGTGGATGCTGGGGACTCCGTAAGGACCATGGGGATTATACCAAAGCTCCCAAACGGGCGGGAGAGCGCGGATGACTCTGCAGCACCGAATGAGAGAACTCAAGGTCCTCCTCAGCCAGGGTATCAAATTTGTAGAATTTTGCCAACGTGTTTGCCCCTGACCAAGTAGCAGCTCGGCAAAGTTGTAAAGCCGAGACCCCTCGGGCAGCCGCCCAAGAAGAGCCCACTTTCCTCGTGGAATGGGCTTTTACAGATTTAGGGTGCGGCAGTCCAGCCGCAGAATGTGCAAGTTGAATCGTGCTACAGATCCAGCGAGCAATCGTCTGCTTAGAAGCAGGAGCACCCAGCTTGTTGGGTGGTGCATACAGGATAAATAGCGAGTCAGTCTTCCTGACTCCAGCTGTCCTGGAAACATATACTTTTCAGGGCCCTGACTACGTCCAGTAACTTGGAATCCTCCAAGTCCCAAGTAGCCGCAGGCACCACAATAGGTTGGTTCACATGAAAAACTGATACCACCTTAGGAAGGAATTGGGAACGAGTCCTCAATTCCGCCTTTCCCATATAAAATACAGGTAAGGGCTTTTGTATGACAAAACCGCCAATTCTGATACACGCCTGGCCGACTCCAAGGCCCACAGAATGACCACTTTCCACGTGAGGTATTATAGCTCCACGGATTTAAGTGGCTCAACCCAATGCGACTTCAGGAAATCCAACACCACGTTGAGATCCCACGGTGCCACTGGAGGCACAAATGGGGGGCTGACTATGCAGCACTCCCTTAACAAAAGTCTGAACTTCAGGCAGTGAAGCCAGTTCCATTTTGGAAGAAAATCGATAGAGCCGAAATCTGGACCTTAATGGAACCCAATTGTAGGCCCATAGTCACCTCTGACTGTAGGAAGTGCAGAAATCGACCTAGCTGAAATTTCTCCTTTGGGGCCTTCCTGGCCTCACAGTACACAACATATTTTCGCCATATGCGGTGATAATGGTTAGCGTTCACTTCTTTCCTAGCTTTAAATAGCGTAGGGATAACTTCCTCCGGAATTCCCTTTTCCTTCAGGATCCGGCGTTCAACCGCCATGCCGTCCAACGCAGCCGCGGTACGTCTTGGAACAGACAGGCCCCCTGCTGCAGCAGGTCCTGTCTGAGCGGCAGAGGCCATGGGTCCTCTGAGATAATTTCTTGGAGTTCTGGTTACCAAGCTCTTCTTGGCCAACCCGGAACAATGAGTATAGTTCTTACTCCTCTCCTTCTTATTATTCTCATTACCCTGGGTAAGAGAGGCAGAGAAGGGAACACATACACCGACTGGTACACCCACGGTGTTACCAGAGCGTCCACAGCTATCGCCTGAGGGTTCTTGACCTGGCGCAATATCTTTGTAACTTTTAGTTGAGGCGGGATGCAATCATGTCCACCTGTGGCCTTTCCCAACGGTGTACAATCATTTGGAAGACTTCTGGATGAAGTCCCCACTCTCCCGGGTGGAGGTCGTGTCTTCTGAGAAAGTCTGCTTCTCAGTTGTCCACTCCGGGAATGAACACTGCTGACAGTGCTAACACATGATTTTCCGCCCATCGGAGAATCCTTGTGGCTTCTGCCATCGCCATCCTGCTTCTTGTGCCGTCCTGACGTTTACATGAGCGACCGCCGTGATGTTGTCTGACTGGATCAGCACCGGCCGGTGTTGAAGCAGGGGTCTAGCCTGACTTAGGGCATTGTAAATGGCCCTTAGTTCCAGAATATTTATGTGTAGGGAAGTCTCCTAACTTTTCCATAGCCTTGGAAGTTTCTTCCCTGTGTGACTGCCCCCCAGCCTCGAAGGCTGGCATCCGTGGTCACCAGGGCCCAGTCCTGTATGCCGAATCTGCGGCCCCCTAGAAGATGAGCACTCTGTAGCCACCACAACAGCGACACCCTGGCCCTTGGAGACAGGGTTATCCGCCGATGCATCTGAAGATGCGACCCGGACCACATGTCCAACAGATCCCACTGGAAAATCCTTGCATGTGACCTGGCGAATGGAATTTCTTCGTAAGAAGCTACCATCCTTCCCAGGGCTCGCGTGCATTGATGCACCGACACCTGTATACGTATTAGGAGGTCTCTGTCTAGAGACGACAACTCCTTGGACTTCTCCGGGAGAAATCCTTTTTATCCTGTTCTGTGTCCAGAACCATACTCAGGAACAGTAGACGCGTCGTAGGAACCAGCTGCGACTTTGGAATATTCAGAATCCAGCCGTGCTGTTGTAGCACTTCCCGAGATAGTGCTACTCCGCCGAACAACTGCTCCCTGGACCTCGCCTATAAGGAGATCGTCCAAGTACGGGATAATTATTTCGGCCATTACATTGGTAAATACCTCGGTGCCGGGGACAGACCAACGGCAACGTCTGGAATTGGTAATGACAATCCTGTACCACAATTTTGAGGTACTCCTGGTGAAGAGGGTAAATAGGGACATGCAGGTAAGCATCCTTGATGTCCAGTGATACCATGAAATTCTCCAGGCTTGCAATAATGGACAAATCTATGGGGCCAGATGGGATACATCCAAGGATACTAAAAGAACTTAAAGAGGTGCTGGTAGCACCATTGACAGAATTATTCAACCAGTCATTAGCTACAGGAGAAATTCCAGGGGACTGGAAAAGAGCAAACGTAGTCCCACTGCACAAAAGTGGAAGCAAGGAAGAGGCAAACAACTACAGACCAGTGAGTCTTACATCAGTAGTAGGGAAATTGATGGAAACACTCTTAAAAGAAAGAGTTGTAGATCATCTCAAATCCGGCAATTTACTGGATCCCAAACAGCATGGATTCACTGGGGGAAGATCATGTCAAACAAATCTTATTGACTTTTTTGATTGTGTGACTAAAGTGATGGATAAAGGTGGAGCCATGGATATAGCTTATCTTGACTTTAGTAAGGCTTTTGACACAGTTCCACATCGCAGACTGCTAAATAAACTTGAAAGTTTGGGATTGGATATTAGGATTATTGAATGGATAAGATCTTGGTTGAAGGATAGAAAACAGAGAGTTGTGGTAAATGGAGTGCATTCACAGGAGGGAAATGTTACCAGTGGAGTACCCCAGGGATCTGTACTTGGACCAGTGCTTTTCAATATCTTTATTGGTGACATTGCAAATGGGATTAAAGGGAAAGTATGCCTTTTTGCAGATGACACAAAGGTATGCAACAGGGTAGACACACCAGGTGGGGTAAAACAAATGATTGAGGATCTAGGTAGACTAGAGGAATGGTCAAGAGTCTGGCAATTACAGTTTAATGCCAAAAAATGCAAAATCATGCACTTGGGTCTCAAAAATCCTAAAGCTAAATACAGTATTAATGGCACTATACTGGAAACTACTGAGGAGGAAAGGGATCTAGGAGTCACTATTTCAGATGACTTAAAGGCAGGTAAGCAATGTAACAAGGCAATGAGGAAGGCTAGTCAGATGCTTGGCTGCATTGGGAGAGGAATCAGCAGCAGAAAGAAAGAAGTAATAATGCCACTGTATAGGTCATTGGTACGGCCTCATCTAGAATACTGTATTCAGTTCTGGAGGCCATATCTTCAAAAGGATATTAATACATTAGAAACTGTACAAAGGAGGGCAACTAAAATGGTGCATGGCCTACATCACAAAACATACCCAGAAAGACTAAGAAATCTCAATATGTATAGTTTGGAGCAGAGAAGAGAAAGGGGGGACATGATAGAAACTTTCAAATATATGAAGGGTTTTAACAAAGTCCAGGAGGGAAACATTCTCCAAATGAAGAGAAGCAATAGGACACGAGGACATGCACTGAGACTGGAGGGGGGGAGGTTCAGGGGAAATTTGCGGAAAAATTATTTCACAGAAAGGGTAGTAGACAAGTGGAATAGCCTCCCATCAGAGGTGGTAGAGGCTAAGACAGTAGAGCAATTTAAACATGCATGGGATAGACATAAGGATATCCTTACAAAGAAATAAGGATCAAATAAGGTTAGTGATAAAAAAAAATAATATATAAAAAAAAAAAAAAGGGGCAGACTAGATGGGCCAAGTGGTTCTTATCTGCCGACAAATTCTATGTTTCTATGTTTCTATGTAATAATCGCCCTGAGCGATTCCATTTCGAACTTGAACCTTCGTATATAAGTGTTCAAGGCTTTTAATTTTAGAATGGGTCTCACCGAACCGTCTGGTTTCGGTACTACAACATTTTGGAATAGTAACCCCGGCCTTGTTGAAGGAGGGGTACCTTGATTTCACCTGCTGGAAGTACAGCTTGTGAATTGCCGCCAGTACTACCTTTCTCCGAGGGCAGCAGGCAAGGCTGATGTGAGGTAATGGCGAGGGGGAGTCGCCTCAAACTCCAGCCTGTATCCCTGTGATACTATTTGCAGAACCTAGGGATCCACCTGTGGGCAAACCCACTGGTCCCTGAAGTTCCCGAGACGCGCCCCTACCGCACCTGTCTCCACCTGTGGAGCCCCAACGTCATGCGGTGGACTCAGAGGAAGCGGGGGTTTTTGATCCTGGGAACTGGCTGCTGGTGCAGCTTTTTCCTTCTTCCCTTGTCTCTGTGCAGAAAGGAAGCGCCTTTGACCCGCTTGCTTTTCTGAAGCCGAAAGGACTGTACCTGAAAATACGGTGCTTTCTTAGGCTGTGAGGAAACCTGAGGTAAAAAAAAATTCTTCCCAGCTGTTGCTGTGGATACGAGGTCCCAGAGACCATCCCCAAACAATTCCTCACCCTTATAAGGCAGAATCTCCATGTGCCTTTTATAGGCAGCATCACCTGTCCACTGCCGGCTTCTAATACCCTCCTGGCAGAATGGACATTGCATTAATTCTGGATGCCAGCCGGCAAATATCCCTCTGTGCATCCTTTATATATAAGACGACGTCTTTAATATGCTCTATGTTAGCAAACTATTATCCCTGTCTTAGAGTATTAATATTATCTGACAGGGTATCAGACCACGCTGCAGCAGCACTATTTATGCTGAGGCAATTGCAGGTCTCAGTATATAACCTGAGTGTGTATATACAGACTTCAGGATAGCCTCCTGCTTTTTATCAGCAGGCTCCTTCAAGGTGGCCGTATCCTAAGACGTAGTGCCACCTTTTTTGACAAACGTGTGAGCGCCTTATCCACCCTAAGGGATATCTCCCAACGTGACCTATCCTACGCCATCAGTAACTTTTTAGAAATTACCAGTTTCTTATTGGGGCAACCCACGCTACTTTACACACTTCATTCATTCATCTGATGGGGGAACAAAATACTGGCTGCTTTTTCTCCCCAAAAATAAAACCCCTTTTATGTGGTACTTGGGTTCATGTCAGAAATGCGTAACACATTTTTCATTGCCGAGATCATGTAACGGATGTTCCTAGCGGATTGTGTATATGTCTCAACCTCGTCGACACTGGAGTCAGACTCCGTGTCGACATCTGTGTCTGCCATCTGAGGTAACGGGCGCTTTTTTGAGCCCCTGATGGCCTTTGAGACGCCTGGGCAGGCGCGGGCTGAGAAGCCGGCTGTCCCACAGCTGTTTTACGTCATCCAGCCTTGTAAGGAGTTGACATTGTCGGTTAATACCTTCCACCTATCCATCCACTCTGGTGTCGGCCCCACAGGGGACAACATCCCATTTATCGGCCTCTGCTCCACCTCCACGTAACCTTCCTCATCCCACATGTCGACACAGCCGTACCGACACACAGCACACACACAAGGAATGCTCTGACTGAGGACAGGACCCCACAAAGTCCTTTGGGGAGACAGAGAGAGAGTATGCCAGCACACACCAGAGCGCTATATAATGCAGGGATTAACACTATAACTGAGTGATTTTTCCCCCAATAGCTGCTTGTATAAACAATATTGCGCCTAAATTTAGTGCCCCCCCTCTCTTTTTAACCCTTTGAGCCTGAAAACTACAGGGGAGAGCCTGGGGAGCTGTCTTCCAGCTGCACTGTGAAGAGAAAATGGCGCCAGTGTGCTGAGGGAGATAGCTCCGCCCCTTTTTCGCGGACTTTTCTCACGCTTCTATATGGATTCTGGCAGGGGTATTTATCACATATATAGCCTCTGGGGCTATATATTGTGATATATTTGCCAGCCAAGGTGTTTTTATTGCTGCTCAGGGCGCCCCCCCCCCAGCGCCCAGCACCCTCAGTGACCGGAGTGTGAAGTGTGTATGAGGAGCAATGGCGCACAGCTGCAGTGCTGTGCGCTACCTTGGTAAAGACTGATGTCTTCTGCCGCCGATTTTCCGGACTCTTCTTGCTTCTGGCTCTGTAAGGGGGCCGGCGGCGCGGCTCTGGGACCGAACATCAATGGCCGGTTCCATGCGGTCGATCCCTCTGGAGCTAATGGTGTCCAGTAGCCTAAGAAGCCCAAGCTACCACCAGTTAGGTAGGTTCGCTTCTTCTCCCCTTAGTCCCTCGCTGCAGTGAGTCTGTTGCCAGCAGATCTCACTGTAAAATAAAAAACCTAAAATATACTTTCTTTCTAGGAGCTCAGGAGAGCCCCTAGTGTGCATCCAGCTCAGCCGGGCACAGGATTCTAACTGAGGTCTGGAGGAGGGTCATAGTGGGAGGAGCCAGTGCACACCAGGTAGTCCTAAATCTTTCTTAGCAGTGCCCAGTCTCCTGCGGAGCCGCTATTCCCCATGGTCCTTACGGAGTCCCCAGCATCCACTAGGACGTCAGAGAAAAATATGTGTATCTCTCCTTCCTCCCCCACCCACCCCACAGTCTGTCTCCACCCAATGACTGCATGCTGCATTCCCCGCTCCCACACCCCATCCCAAAGCCCTGTATCCCTTCACCAATCCACTCTTACCCCAGGGAGAGACTCACCTGCGCTGCACTCCCCAGTATCCAAACCTGAACACCGCACATCAGGTACCAGGCAGCCATCACACCCCACCAGAAAAGTCCGGCGCAGGGCACAGGAATCCTGGCCAGCGGAGCTGCTGCCATGTTCCGTAACTGCTTGCAACAGAGGCGGACACTCACGCAACACAGTCACTGTATACGAGATGCTCCTGTCACTCTGAGGCTGCGCCCACGGGTGTAGTATGGTATGCCAGCTGTCAGGATCCCGGCGCCCAGCATACTGGCGCCGGGATCCTGACCGCCGGCATGCCAGCAGCAAGGCGAGCGCAAAAGAGCCCCTTGCAGGCACGGTGGCGTGCTCCGTGCGATTTTTTTCTCCCTCCAGGAGGGAGAATAGTTGTCTGTATGCCAGCTATCGGGATTCCAGCGCCGGTATACTGAGTGCTGGGGCCCCGACAGCCGGCATATCAAATGCCTCCCGCGCCCACCCCGCCTACAGCTCGTAGCCCTATTTGGACAAGATGGCTCACATCCAATCCGGGCATTAAGTGGCTTATCTTTGCGGCCCCTCTGATCCTTGGGGCCCGGTACAGGTGTCCCTTTTGACCCCCCCTGTTGCCGGCCCTGTAAAAGACAGAGATGCACAAAATATTCACTTCTCTACTTTATACAAATACATTCCCTATGAAGCCCCCATTGCTACCTAAGGGCACTGCAGGAATCTAATAGGACACTTTTCTTTTAAAGATAATGAATTGAAATATTGTTACTGAATACACTATTTTTCTAACAGGAATATAAACATTTATTAAACATCTAATTGCTTAATAGACTCTGTGAAAGGGACGCTATTGCTGTCAGCATCCTGAAGAGGGAGATGTGGTCACCACCAGTGAAATTGCTCCGAAAACTTGGCATATGATCAATTGTGAATTCTAATGTAGTGTTTAAAGGACAACTCAAAAATACACGATTCATATCCTTATTTAACTATATACTTGTTACTCCTGAATTGTGAAAACTCTTTTGAAATGATGGGAATCCCACCCCTTGGGTCACCACTTTGGGAACTTGTCCCTGCCAAGATCTTGTTGTGCTACCTTTATGTACACAGTCAAGGAAGGCGATTTGACGAACTGTGAATATTTACCCAACTCAACCATCTTACGGGAAACACTCTCACAAAAGACCTGAAACATAGCGTGAGGAAACTGCCTGCCACCATGGGTCAGACTGGCCACAGGGATATAGGGAAAATCCCTGGTAGGATCCAGTGCTTGTGGGCCCCAATCCCTCCATGTTATATTCCAGACTGGCACTCACATTACACATTGTTACTCTATTACAGGGTCAGTTACCTGGTAGAACAGGAACATGGATGAACATGAGTCCTTGGTCTGTTTCTATAGAAACTACACCAAGATCTGCCCTCCTGACAATCAAATTTAGTGGTTTGGTTAATATATATATATATATATATATATATATATATATATACCCAGCCTCCAAGCACTGTATCATTCATGTTGTCTGAAATGTATAACCTCGCTAATGGTTGGCCAAGACTCTGTGGTGACTGGACACACCTCTTAAGAATGCGACCCTACCACTGCATATCCTAAGCGCTCCCTTCGTACCATATTCCAACACTGTGAGTAACCCACAAAAGCTTGGAATCTCTAAGGTGGGGGGCAGTTTTACCAGATTAGTCTGCTTATTATAATTAGGATGGAGTGCATTTTATATGCAAGGACTGAATTAAACACCCGAGCCAAGGAGTGCCTGACTCCAGACAAGAAAGGGTTAATGTTTGTTGTGAGGTAATGTTATGGGATGAGGTGAGGTGGGTTAACCTATAGGATGGAGGCAGTAAGGTGGGATTTCAGGACCAATTCAGAGAGTGCTGTAGCAGCCATTTTATGGATATCTTCCTGGTGGTCTGTTCCCCACCCTCCCTCCCTGGTTTGTTTGTTTGTTTGTTTGTTTGCTTGGTGTAAGCTTTGGTAGTGGTGGGAAAGAACGGTTGCAGTTGCCATCTGTCTCTGAAACTTGAGGTGCTCTCCCCTCCAAAACACGGCCTAGGCTGATTCTACCCTACTGGGGTCAGCGGCACCACTGGTACCGGTGGGTCTCATGTTGTATGATTGAGGAGGGGGGTGGATAGCTTGGGCATGGTAAAGGGCTGGCTGGCCGCCTCTCATTTTGGAAGGCGGTGTCTAGAGTGGCAGTTGGTGATCTTGCATACTTGCATTGTGGGGCTGTTCTTTCGGTGCCACCATACTGCACTTTGTCTATATTTCCTTCTTGTTAGATTAGTTGATTATTTTTTTCAATTAGTTTACGTAAATTAAAATAAATAAAGCTGACCTTCCTTTACCCTTATGCAAGTCTCAATGTCGTTATTTCATTAATGTTACGGTTTTATTGGGCTACCCAGGGCGGGGAAGGGGGGGAGGGGGGTGCAGTCATATGGTTATGGGAAGTTTAGTGGTCTTTCGAACATTTGAGCAAAGCAAAAGTGCGGACAGCGTTCCGAACAGTTTTTGTTATATATAACACACACTGTTCATGATATTTAGCTCTGTTAAAGTATAGGGTTCACTCACTGCCAACAATAATACTGCCCATCAGCGACAAGACACATTTTATATTCACAACTTTTTAACTGACTGTTAATCAACCAGCGTGCGCCACCATATGTTCACATGACAAACCGATGCTTCCTAACAAGTGTCAAATGACTTTGTTGTTTGCCTTAAACTGTAAATGGAAGCAGTGAAATATGTACAGATCGAAGGCTCTCACAGATTTACAGTAAAACAGCCTCGTCTATTTTTTGCAGTACTGGAGGATAACAAAGATTTTAGACAAAAGAAAAAAAATAACTTTAAAATCCCATCCCATTATGGTAACGTAACATTTGTCAGATAAGAGGAGTAGAATTCTGGGTTATTACATTGATTCAGTGACTGAGTTGGATACTTGCTTAGTGATTTATACTGACTTTATCGGGGCAGATTTATTTCTACCTTATATCCAGGGAACTAATTAAATTGCACACAATCACTCGCACTGTCTTAAAGGGAAAATGTATCATAAAATATCTGTTAGGGGGGTTTAATTATTTATCTAAATATTAAATGCCAGCAATGCACATGGCCAGAAAATGTATATACTTGAATGAAATCCTCTTCTTTGAGTCCATTGGAGACATTGGCTAACACTGAGGTATAGTGGGTGCAAAGGAGGGGAGGCACTTTAAATCTTGGAAGGCTGTCTGTGCTCCCTCACCCTATCACCCCATGCATGCCACAATCCCACCAGGTATTATTATTATTACCCTTTATCTATATGGCACCGCATGGGATCCGCAGCGTCCAATTACAGAGTACATAAATAAGCAAAACAAGAAGACAGTGCACTGGCGTTTCTATAATGGGTAGAGTGTGTGCGGTGCACACGGGCCCCTGAGTCCAGGCGGAGGCCCCCACCGCACACGCGGCCATTTTTAAAATACTCACACTTCTGGAGTCCAGCGCCGACATCCGCAGCGCTGTTAAAACACAGTGAAAATGGCTCAGCGGCCATTTTCACGGAGTTCTGCGCATGTGCAGTAGAGAAATCTCAGGGAAAATGGCCGCCGCACCATTTTCCCGGAGATCTGCGCATGCGCAGTAGAGCCTGAGCCCTCTAGGGCTCAGACTCTCAGTGCAGCCAGCAGAGAGGAGGGGGCCTGAACGGAGGAGGCTGATCACGGGCCTCCTCCTCTCTTAGAGCGCCCCTGAGACAGTGACCTACAATTCAATACAATTTAGGACATGTACAGGGTACATAAACATAGCTGCGTCAACAGACGACACTGAAATAAGTATCAGGGCAGCAGAAAACCGAGGGATTTGGTGCCATCACAGGGAGTATTGAAAAGAAGATAGGTTAAATAAGAGACGTAAAAGCACATGAGGGAAGAGGGCCCTGCTCATGAGAGCTTACATTCTAAAAGGGGAGAGTCACACAGACAGGGGTGACACAGATGGGGTAGAAAATTAACTTAATGTGCTTAAGATGTTTAACAAAGCCCCGCAGGAAATCCCCAGAGAAGACAGAGAAAACAGACTGAATGAGTAAGGCAGAAACATCCTTTTCATTGGAGTGCAGTGTGGTGCATATAACCGGTGCAGTGTGTGTGATCCAGGGAGAACGGCGCCACGCTCTGCACAGGGGGGGTTGGCGGCTACACATGGGCAGTGAGTGGGGCTGTGCTATGTTATCTCCCACAAGCTATGCCCACATACTGATGCTGCAGCTGTGCAATTCCGCGTAAGCACTGTGAGCTGCGGCCAGCCGGCCATTAGCTGTCAATCCCAAGGTGAGACAGCCTCGCTGAGTTCTGTACCCGGCCAAGGTGCAGCGGTACCTGTCGCCCTCCAGAGACTGACTGACCGCCCACTGCAATGCTTCTGCCTACTGGTCTCTGTGCAGGTATGCTGCAAAGAGGCCATGGAGGTACATTTGTGCTATTCAGCATCACAACAAAGGGGGACAATGTCGCCCACAGCAGCTGACCTGGGCTCATGCCAGGCCCCTCTAACAAGCTTGGGCTCGGGTAATTAGTGCCCGCCCCCCTTTTGATGCCCCTGTGCAGTGCACATGGGCCCATGGGCAGAGCCAGCCCTAATCAATATGATATCCTAGGCAAGATTTTGACTGGTGCCCCCTAGCACCGCCGCTAGTTCTGCCTCTGACCCTGCACCCCTTTCCCATCACCATCACCCCACAGCCATAGCAGTCCTCATTTTGGTGCTCCTACTCCCTATGTTTTAAATAGGAACAGTGCGCACATTTGGCACGCAGCCCAAAAAGGGGTGTGTTCTTTTGGGAAGGGGCATGGCCACATAATAGTACCCCCAATTCAAATTATGCCCCACTGTAGTGCAACTTTATTCACATTTTATCATGCAATAGTGGGGGTCATTCCGAGTTGTTCGCTCGTTATTTTTTTCCGCTACGGAGCGATTAGTCGCAAACTGCACATGCGCAATGTACGCAGTGCGCCTGCGCCAAGTAAATTAGCACAAAAAGTTTGGTATTTTACTCACGGAGTAACAAAGTTTTTTCATCGTTCTGCTGATCGTAGTGTGATTGACAGGAAGTGGGTGTTTCTGGGCGGAAACTGACCGTTTTCTGGGAGTGTGCGGAAAAACGCAGGCGTTTCAGGGAAAAACGCGGGAGTGTCTGGAGAAACGGGAGTGGCTGGCCGAACGCTGGGCGTGTGTGTGACGTCAAACCAGGAACGAAACTGACTGAACTGATCGCTAAGTGTGAGTAATTCTCGAGCTACTCAGAAACTGCTAAGAAATTTGTATTCGCAATTCTGCTAATCTTTCGTTCGCAATTCTGCTAAGCTAAGATACACTCCCAGAGGGCGGCGGCTTAGCGTGTGCAATGCAGCTAAAAACAGCTAGCGAGCGAACAACTCGGAATCACCCCCAGTGTCCCTTATTCACGTTACATCACACAGTAGTACCACTTTACCTTATATACGTTACTTTTACGAATCACAGTAGTGCCACTTGTATACACTTTACATCACACCGAATTGCTCCTTATTCACATTACACCACACCATATTGCTTTTTATTCACATTAGACCACACAGTAGTGCCCTTTCTATACATTACACCACACACTAGAGCACCTTATACACATAATGACGCACATGAATAATGGCTTTATACACATAATACCACACAGTACTGCCCCTTAAACATATGACACACATTATTAATGTCCTTATAAACATAATGCACCTTACACATTATGCCAACCTTTGTTAATGCCCTTATACACATAATGACAACACATAATGCCCCTTACACATATGTCGCACATCATTAATGCATTTATACACATGACACGCATAATGTCCCTTACACATATGCTGAACACTATTGCACAACAAACCTACCCACACACAGCACTCGCATAGCCCAGCTCTGCTAATGTTGGGTGCCTTTCTTTTGCAGAATATGTGTCTCATTTTCATTGCTATGTGACTAGGATGCACAAGCAGCTTCTGCTGATTAAAATTGTAATTAGCATCCCTTTATTCTGTGTGCAACTGTGGCTTTATCTGCATACGAAGTGCTATGTACAGTGATTTCCAGGAATACACTGTAACGTAGCATTTTGTAGGCAGATACAGCCACAGGCACACGCAGAATATAGGCTTGCCGCATATCATTTTAATCAGCAGAATCTGCTTGTGATCCTAGGCATTCCAAATGCCCTAGGCATTTGCCTAGTTTGCCTATGCCTGGGGCCGGCTCTGTCCATGGGTCCGGGGCGAGGAACCTTGATAAACCAGCACCAGGGTAATCATATAATCATTGCCTGATGGTTATTTGCTTTTCAACAAACAAGATAAAATGGAAAAGAACAAAACTGCTGCCTTTCCAGGCAAATCCCTCTTCCGTGTTCTTTGCCAACAGCAGAGCTGAAGCTCAGGACGGCTCAGAGGCAGACTCGGTTCCAAAAGCAAAGAATTAATTTGTGAAGCAGAAGTGAGGTGGAAGCTGTGAGGACGTGCAGCGTGATGGCGGTCTGACATTGTTTGTGCACATTGCGCTGAGTCCCACATACCAGAGAAGCAGCTGAATCTACTGACGGCAACACGAGCGCCTCACATGTGCAATGTATTTACTGCACGTATCAGCCTGATTGTTCATTATTGAGTCTGTCAGCCAGCGCGTCTCATGCATTGATGGGAAACATTAAGCACAGATGTAAGAACATTATTAAAGCAGCTGGTGTGTTAGGAAATCTGATCACAGAATGCTGTGCTATGGGAGCTGCATTATTATAACACAAATATTCTGTTTACATATAGACCAACACGAGTCAACATATCAGACATAGAGACATCTGTGAAAATAGATTATAGCTGCCTTCATGTCTTACATTAAAGGTAGTCTGAAAAAATAGGATTTTAATACCTACCGGTAAATCCTTTTCTCCGTAGAGGATGCTGGGGTCACTTCAGGAACCATGGGGTATAGACGGGATCCGTAGGAGATATGGGCACTTTAAGACTTTCAATGGTGTGACCTGGCTCCTCCCTCTATCCCCCTCCTCCAGACTCCAGTTTAAGGAACTGTGCCCAGGGAGACGGACATTTCGAGGAAAGGATTTATTGTTAAACCACGGTGATCATCTTACCAGCTCACACCTCAAGCATGCCGCAGAACGTGGCATTCAACAGAACACAAGCCAACAGCATGAAGAATTTTGCAGCAAGATGCTGACAAAAAAACGCAACACAACCTGTGTGTAACCATAACCAATAACTGCAGATACAGTACGCACTGGGACGGGCGCCCAGCATCCTCTACGGACTAAGAGAAAAGGATTTACCGGTAGGTATTAAAATCCTATTTTCTCATACGTTCCTAGAGGATCCTGGGGTCACTTCAAGAACCATGGGGTTATACCAAAGCTCTAGAATGGGCGGGAGAGTGTGGACGACTCTGCAGTACCGAATGACCAAACGTGAGGTCAACCTCGGCCAAGGTATTAAAACTGTAAAACTCAGCCCAATTTTTTTCTAAATAGCTGCTCGGCAAAGTTGCAATGCCGAGACTCCCCGGTCAACCGCCCCGGACGAGCCCACCGTTCTAGTAGAATGGGCCTTCACCTATTCCGGTAATGGCAATCCTGCCGTGAGATGAGCATGCTGAATTGTACTACAGATCCAGCGCGCAACGGTCTGCTTGGAAGCAGGACACCCAAACTTGCTGGGAGCAAACAGGACAAACAGAGGCTGTGTTCCTAACCGGTGCCGTCCTGGCGACATAAATTTTCAAAACTCTGACCACATGCAGAGACTTCAATTCAGCAAAGGCGTCCTTAGCCACAGGCACCACCATAGATTGGTATATGTGGAAAGAAGAAACCACCTTTGGTAGAAATTGTTGACGAGTTTCCAACTCTGCTCTATCTTCATGGAAGATCAAATAAGGTCTAACTCAGACATTCGCCTTGCGTATGCCAAGGCCAACCTGACAACCACTTTACAAGCGAGGAGTTTCACTCCGCCTTACGTAAAGGTTCGAACCAATGTGATTGAAGGAACTGCAACACCCCATGAAGATCCCCTGGTGCCACAGGGGGCACAAAAGGAGGTTGGATGTGCAACACTCCCTTCACGACAGTCTGAACTTCTGAAAGGGAGTCCAATTGGTTCTGAAAGAAAACCGATAAGGCCGATTTTAACTGCTGAAAACTCTGCCGTATGAGTCTTCTTGGATTCACACCAAGAAACTTATTTTCTCCAAAAACGGTATTAATGTTCAGACGTTACGCCTTTTCTAATCCGAATAAGTGTGGGAACTACTTCCGTGAGAATATCCTTACGGACTAAGATCTGGCGTTCAACCGCCATGTCGTCAAACGTAGCCGCGATAAGTCCTAATACACGCATGGCCCCTGCCGCAACAGGTCCTCGCGCAAAGGAAAAGGCCAGGGATCTCCTATGAGTAATTCCTGAGATCTGGATACCAAGCTCTCCTTGGCCAGTCTGGGACCATGAGGCTCGCCCTAATTTCCTTTTTATGAACCCAGAACATTTGGAACGAGAGAAAACGTAGGGAATACATATACCGACTGAAAACACCCCCGGTGTCACCAGTGCCTTCACTGTTCCTGTTTGAGAGTCCCTTGACCTGGAACTCTGAAGCTTCTTATTGAGATGAGATGCCATCATTCCTACTTGAGGACATCCCAACGACATGTCACCCCTTCAAAGACTACTAGGAGGAGGTCTCCCCTCTCCTGGATGGAGATCGTCTGCTGAGGAAGTCTGCCTCCCAGTCGTCCACTCCTGGAAGGAACATCACTGACAAAGTGGTTGTATGTTTTTCTGCCCAGTGGAAAATCCTTGTGGCTTCTGCCATTGCTGTTCTGCTTTTCGTTGTAGAAAATCGTTGTAAACGGCCCTTAACTCTAGACCGTTTATGTGGTGATCAGTTTCCTAACTTGACCATCTTCCTTGGAAGTTTTCCCCTTGAGTGACTGCCCCTAAGCCTCGGAGGCTTGCCTCCGTGGTCACTAGGATCCAGTCCTGGATCCCGACCCTGCGCCCCTCTAGGAGGTGAGAACTGTGCAGCCACCACAGGAGTGAGATTCTGGTCTTGGGAAACAGGATTATCCTCCGGTGTATGTGTAGGTGGGAACTGGACCCCTTGTCCAACAGGTCCCTCTGGAACACCCTGGCATGGAACCTGCCAAATTGAGTGGCCTCGTAGGCCACAACCATCTTTTCCAGCAACCGAATGTATTGATGCAATGACACTCTTGCTGGTCTCTGAATTTGTTTAACCAGACTCTGGATATCCAGAGCCTTTTCCACTGGAAGAAAAAACTCTTTGTAGTTCTGTGTTTAGTATTATTCCCAAAACAAACAACCGCGTCGTTGGGACCAACAATGATTCTGGCAAGTTCAGGAGCTAACCCTGTTGTTGAAGAACTGTCAGGGAGAGTGCAATGTTTTGCACCACCAACTGGTTCCTTGAACTCGCCGTTATCAGGGAACCGTCCCAGTATGGGATAACTGTGACTCCTTACTATCAACGGAGAACCATCATTACCACCATCACCCTGGTGAAAATCCTTGGAGCCATGGACAGACCCACGGCAACGTCTGAAATTGGTAATGACACCCCTGAATTGCAAACCTCAGGCAAGCCTAATGCGGAGGTTCTTTATGTCTACTGAGACCATGGAAAAATCTCCTTTTTCCAGATTGGAGATCACTGCCCTGAGAGATTCCATCTTGGATTTGAATTTCTTTAAGTAGAAAATGACGGATTTCAGAGTTAGGATTGGTCTGGTTTCGGGACCACAAAGAGGCTTGAATAAAAACCTTCTCCCTGTTGTGACAGGGGAAAACCAGGTCAAGGATCTGATCCTGATACAACCTTAGTGTCGCATACTACCTCCCCGCCGGAGGAGAATCTGTAATTTGAAAAATTAGTGAAGGGAAACGCCTGGAAACTCCAGTATGTACCCTTGGGACACTATTCGTAAAACACACGGGTCCAGATCCATTCCTGGACTGACTGAAGAGATTTTAGACGTGGCCCCACCGGTGTGGACTCCCGCAAGAGAGTCCCAGCGTCATGCGGTGGATGTGGCAGAACAGAGGATGATGTCTGCTCCTGTGGTCTTGAAGAGGTTGCGGACCTTTTCCCTTTTCTCCCTCCTCTACCTGCAAAGAAAAGGGAATCTGTATCTATTGGGCCGAAATGACTGCATCCGACAATGATGCGTCATCATCCGATGTGAGGGAACATAGGACAAGAAGGTAGACTTACCAGCAGCAGCTGTTGAGATCAAATTAACTAGGCCGTCATCAAACCAGGCTTCACCTTCATAGGGCAAACTCCATTTCTTCTCAGAGTCAGCATTAGCATTACATTGGTGAATCCACAACGCCCTCCTAACCGAGACCGCCATGGAATTGGCCTGTGAACTCAATAGTCCTATATCTCTTGCAGTTGCATGAAAGTATGCTGCAGTGTTCTTGATAAGTAAGGAGTATCCCATCTCTCCCCAGGGTATCTATACCGGATGACAAGGCATCCGATCATTTTTGAATACTACTACTCCCCCATGCGCATGTAATGGCAGGTCTATCCAACGTACGCGTGGACACATAACTAGAAAATAACGTATCTTCCTGCATACGATCCGCTGGATTTGTGACAGGGCCCCATGCAGAACAGGGGGTGACTCCCACTGTATTCTGTCCGTGGCGGGAAAAGAATAAACAATCGGAATCCACTTGAGGATTTGAAACCATCTTGTCAGGGCTGAACTAGACTTTCTCACACAGAGCGCTCAGCACATGAGAAGGAGGAATGTTACCTCAGCTTTCGTTATAAATTTATATATATATATATATATATATATATATATTTATATCTCAATACATATACCCATATATAGACTCTTTTGTCAGGAACAGCAGGGTCCTCAGTGACGTTAATACGTCCTTAATGTGCACTAATCAAGTACTGAATGCTCTTTTTTTTTTTTTTCTCTGGATCTAATCAGGAAACATTATGGTCGACCTAGGAAACAGTATCCATGTCGATATCAGGGAGTAATAACTGGGCAAAATAACCTTTTTTTTTTTGCGACCCCCAGGGGTCTGAGGGAAATATAGCTATGAACCTGACATCTTCCATAGATATTTCTACGTCTGTTTCTTGGACACAGATGTTTTCAATCTTACTATATATATATATATATATATACACACACATATATAGAGCCTTTCTGATATGCATCACATTATCATGCAAATTTTTTACCGAGTCAGATATTAGTGGTGCCGACAGGGTCACCCACACACGACTGTGTCCCTACTATAGTTTTCCCTTGGGAAAAAAACATTCAGCCACCGACATGCTGACACACATGTACCAAGTCCCATCAGGAGTCGGCGGTGCCGATAGGGTCACTCCCACAGCGGTTTGTGGGAAGAGCACTCAGCCTCAGACATGCCGACACACGTGTACCAAACACCCACCGACACACCGGGCATATAGGGGACAGACCCACAGTAAAGCCTGTCAGGGAGGCACAGATCGAGTTTGCCAGCTCACAACCCATCGCTCAACCCCGGTTCTGAAACCCTTATATAATGCCTCAGACCTGTAGCGCTTTTATAATTAACTAATATAGCACCAAATCAACTGTACCCCCCCACCCCCGTTTTTCAGTCTGTTATGTGTACAGTAGTGTGAGGAAGGACCAGCGTCTCTACAGCTCTGTGGAGAGAAAATGGCGCTGATGAGAGCTGTGAGTGATGAGCGGGTTCGGTTTCTCGGAAACCGAACCCCCCGAACTTCACCCTTTTTACACGGGTCCGAGCCATACTCGGATTCTCCCGTATGGCTCGGTTAACCCGAGCGCGCCCGAACGTCATCATCCCGCTGTCAGATTCTCGCAAGATTCGGATTCTATATAAGCAGCCGCGCGTCGCCGCCATTTTCACTCGTGCATTGGAAATGTTAGGGAGAGGACGTGGCTGGCGTCCTCTCCGTTTATGTTGATGCATTGCAAATATTTTGTGCTTGCTTATTACTTAATTGTGGGGACTGGGGAGCAGCTGTATATAGGAGGAGTACAGTGCAGAGTTTTGCTGACAGTGACCACCAGTAATACGTTGTCTGCCTGAAAAACACTCCATATCTGTGCTCAGTGTGCTGCATATATCTGTGCTCACACTGCTTAATTGTGGGGACTGGGGAGCAGCTGTATTATATAGCAGGAGTACAGTGCAGAGTTTTGCTGACAGTGACCACCAGTATACGTTGTCTGCCTGAAAAACACTCATATCTGTGCTCAGTGTGCTGCTTTATTGTGGGTACTGGGGACCACCAGTATAATATTATATAGGAGGAGTACAGTGCAGAGTTTTTCTGACCAGTGACCACCAGTATATAATATATAGCATTACGGTACAGTAGGCCACTGCTGTACCTACCTCTGTGTCATCATTAAGTATACTATACATCCAGTGGCGTAAGTTTGTCCCAGACGCCCGGAGGCAAGATAAATATCGGTGCCCCCCACCTATATATAGACAAATATATATATATATATATATGTGTATATATATATATATATATATATATATATATATATGGTGGAGGGGCACCCACCAATGTTTATCTTGACGAATATATATATCCGACCATTCTTCGCAGGCATAACAGTGTATGCTTGAAGAAAACTCCAAAGGACAGCTCTTTTGGTAACAGCTGTTCTTTGCTATGATAGGAATTCCTGGAGTCCTATTTGTGCATGCGAGGGCAGACACGTGCCACTGGGAGTGATCTAGTTGAATCCCACTCAGTGGGGAAACGCGGGAGTAGCCCATAGACACCATCTTAGCCAAGGGGGGGGGAGCAGGCGGTGGCAATGGAGATCAGACTGGAAGGGGGGTGCAGACCAGAGTGTAGGACAGACTGAGGCAGAATGGGGGTCATTGGTGTCTAGTATATATATATATATATATATCTATTTATACATATATATATATATATATATGTATGTATGTATATATATGTATCTCACAGTATATCACAAAATATATTTACTAGAATATGGCAGTGCACTCAGAGAGGGAGAAAGGGAGCCTACTTTTATATAGGCATGTATAGAACACAGACACCTCGTTCCTAATCTTCTCCTGGTGCCCCTTCTACTCCTCCTCCTCTGCACTAGTGAAAGAAGGCTCTGCTCTCCCCACAGAGCGCCAGCCAGAATAGGGAATCCGAGGTGAGCGTTGTAGCTGTACCAGCAGTTCTTATCATAACAGCGCCTCGCACGTCCGTCCCCCGTCCCTCCCGCAGCAGCAGAAGCTCCTCTCCCAACTTTCACAACCACTGGAGTCGCGCACAAGTGCCATGCCTTCCTGGAGGTGAGTGCTGGAGGGACCGCATCACAGTCTGCAGCCGGCGGGCTTACTGTACAGGAATGAGTCAGTTTGACTCATTGCTACCATCACATAACTGGAGACAACGGAGGCGAGGTGCCCCCCTCTAAAGCAGGAGCCGGCGGCAGCCGACTCCGTTGCCTCCCAGACTTTTGCCTCTGTATCCATCTAGATTCTATACCTGTGGTGCATTTCAGTTGTGCAGTTTGCTGACACAGTGACCACCAGTATATATAGCAGTACGGTACGGAAGGCCACTGCTGTACCTACCTCTGTGTCGTCATTAAGTATACTATCCATCTACATTCTATACCTGTGGTGCATTTTAGTTTTGCAGTTTGCTGACACAGTGACCACCAGTATACTATATATAGCAGTACGGTACGGAAGGCCACTGCTGTACCTACCTCTGTGTCGTCATTAAGTATACTATCCATCTACATTCTATACCTGTGGTGCATTTTTAGTTTTGCAGTTTGCTGACACAGTGACCACCAGTATACTATATATAGCAGAACGGTACGGAAGGCCACTGCTCTACCTACCTCTGTGTCGTCAAGTATACTATCCATCTAGATTCTATACCTGTGGTGCATTTTAGTTTTGCAGTTTGCTGACAGTGACCACCAGTATATATAGCAGTACGGTACGGAAGGCCACTGCTCTACCTACCTCTGTGTCGTCATTAAGTATACTATCCATCTACATTCTATACCTGTGGTGCATTTTAGTTTTGCAGTTTGCTGACACAGTGACCACCAGTATACTATATATAGCAGTACGGTACGGAAGGCCACTGCTGTACCTACCTCTGTGTCGTCATTAAGTATACTATCCATCTACATTCTATACCTGTGGTGCATTTTTAGTTTTGCAGTTTGCTGACACAGTGACCACCAGTATACTATATATAGCAGTACGGTACGGAAGGCCACTGCTGTACCTACCTCTGTGTCGTCATTAAGTATACTATCCATCTACATTGTATACCTGTGGTGCATTTTAGTTTTGCAGTTTGCTGACACAGTGACCACCAGTATACTATATATAGCAGAACGGTACGGAAGGCCACTGCTCTACCTACCTCTGTGTCGTCAAGTATACTATCCATCTAGATTCTATACCTGTGGTGCATTTTAGTTTTGCAGTTTGCTGACAGTGACCACCAGTATATATAGCAGTACGGTACGGAAGGCCACTGCTCTACCTACCTCTGTGTCGTCATTAAGTATACTATCCATCTACATTCTATACCTGTGGTGCATTTTAGTTTTGCAGTTTGCTGACACAGTGACCACCAGTATACTATATATAGCAGTACGGTACGGAAGGCCACTGCTGTACCTACCTCTGTGTCGTCATTAAGTATACTATCCATCTACATTCTATACCTGTGGTGCATTTTAGTTTTGCAGTTTGCTGACACAGTGACCACCAGTATACTATATATAGCAGTACGGTACGGAAGGCCACTGCTGTACCTACCTCTGTGTCGTCATTAAGTATACTATCCATCTACATTCTATACCTGTGGTGCATTTTAGTTTTGCAGTTTGCTGACACAGTGACCACCAGTATACTATATATAGCAGTACGGTACGGAAGGCCACTGCTGTACCTACCTCTGTGTCGTCATTAAGTATACTATCCATCTACATTGTATACCTGTGGTGCATTTTAGTTTTGCAGTTTGCTGACACAGTGATGACCAGTATACTATATATAGCAGAACGGTACGGAAGGCCACTGCTCTACCTACCTCTGTGTCATCAAGTATACTATCCATCTAGATTCTATACCTGTGGTGCATTTTAGTTTTGCAGTTTGCTGACAGTGACCACCAGTATATATAGCAGTACGGTACGGAAGGCCACTGCTCTACCTACCTCTGTGTCGTCAAGTATACTATCCATCTACACTTGTGGTGCATTTCAGTTGTGCGCAGTATATATAGTAGTAGGCCATTGCTATTGATACTGGCATATAATTCCACAGATTAAAAAATGGAGAACAAAAATGTGGAGGTTAAAATAGGGAAAGATCAAGATCCACTTCAACCTCGTGCTGAAGCTGCTGCCACTAGTCATGGCCGAGACGATGAAATGCCATCAACGTCGTCTGCCAAGGCCGATGCCCAATGTCATAGTAGAGAGCATGTAAAATCCAAAAAACAAAAGTTCAGTAAAATGACCCAAAAATCAAAATTGAAAGCATCTGATGAGAAACGTAAACTTGCCAATATGCCATTTACGTCACGGAGTGGCAAGGAACGGCTGAGGCCCTGGCCTATGTTCATGGCTAGTGGTTTAGATTCACATGAGGATGGAAGAACTGATCCTCTCGCTAGAAAAATGAAAAGACTTAAGCTGGCAAAAGCACAGCAATGAACTGTGCGTACTTCTAAATCACAAATCCCCAAGGAGAGTCCAATTGTGTCGGTTGCGATGCCTGACCTTCCCATCACTGGACGGGAAGAGCTTGCGCCTTCCACCATTTGCACGCCCCCTGCAAGTGCTGGAAGGAGCACCCGCAGTCCAGTTCCTGATAGTCAAATTGAAGATGTCACTGTTGAAGTACACCAGGATGAGGATATGGGTGTTGCTGGCGCTGGGGAGGAAATTGACAAGGAGGATTCTGATGGTGAGGTGGTTTGTTTAAGTCAGGCACCCGGGGAGACACCTGTTGTCCGTGGGACGAATATGGCCATTGACATGCCTGGTAAAAATACAAAAAAAATCAGCTCTTCGGTGTGGAATTATTTCAACACAAATGCGGACAACAGGTGTCAAGCCGTGTGTTGCCTTTGTCAAGCTGTAATAAGTAGGGGTAAGGACGTTAACCACCTCGGAACATCCTCCCTTATACGTCACCTGCAGCACATTCATCATAAGTCAGTGACAAGTTCAAAAACTTTGGGTGACAGCGGAAGCAGTCCACTGACCACTAAATCCCTTCCTCTTGTAACCAAGCTCTTGCAAACCACACCACCAACTCCCTCAGTGTCAATTTCCTCCTTATCCAGGAAAGCCAATAGTCCTGCAGGCCATGTCACTGGCAAGTCTGACGAGTCCTCTCCTGCCTGGGATTCCTCCGATGCATCCTTGAGTGTAACGCCTACTGCTGCTGGCGCTGCTGTTGTAGCTGCTGGGAGTCGATGGTCATCCCAATTGGACTCTCCTGGGGATTTGTGACATCGGACAACGCCAGCAATATTGTGCGTGCATTACATCTGGGCAAATTCCAGCACGTCCCATGTTTTGCACATACATTGAATTTGGTGGTGCAGAATTATTTAAAAAACGACAGGGGCGTGCAAGAGATGCTGTCGGTGACCCGAAGAATTGCGGGCCACTTTCGGCATTCAGCCACCGCGTACAGAAGACTGGAGCACCACCAAACAGTCCTGAACCTGCCCTGCCATCATCTGAAGCAAGAGGTGGTAACGAGGTGGAATTCAACCCTCTATATGCTTCAGAGGATGGAGGAGCAGTAAAAGGCCATTCAAGCCTATATATCTGCCTACGATATAGGCAAAGGAGGGGGAATGCACCTGACTCAAGCGCAGTGGAGAATGATTTCAACGTTGTGCAAGGTTCTGCAACCCTTTGAACTTGCCACACGTGAAGTCAGTTCAGACACTGCCAGCCTGAGTCAGGTCATTCCCCTCATCAGGCTTTTGCAGAAGAAGCTGGAGAGATTGAAGGAGGAGCTAAAACAGAGCGATTCCGCTAGGCATGTGGGACTTGTGGACGGAGCCCTTAATTCGCTTAACCAGGATTCACGGGTGGTCAATCTGTTGAAATCAGAGCACTACATTTTGGCCATCGTGCTCGATCCTAGATTTAAAACCTACGTTGGATCTCTCTTTCCGGCAGACACAAGTCTGCAGAGGTTCAAAGACCTGCTGGTGAGAAAATTGTCAAGTCAAGCGGAACGTGACCCGTCAACATCTCCTCCTTCACATTCTCCCGCAACTGGGGGTGCGAGGAAAAGGCTAAGAATTCCGAGCCCACCCGCTGGCGGTGATGCAGGGCAGTCTGGAGCGAGTGCTGACATCTGGTCCGGACTGAAGGACCTGCCAACGATTACTGACATGTCGTCTACTGTCACTGCATATGATTCTCTCACCATTGAAAGAATGGTGAAGGATTATATGAGTGACCGCATCCAAGTAGGCACGTCAGACAGTCCGTACGTATACTGGCAGGAAAAAGAGGCGATTTGGAGGCCCTTGCACAAACTGGCTTTATTCTACCTAAGTTGCCCTCCCTCCAGTGTGTACTCTGAAAGAGTGTTTAGTGCAGCCGCTCACCTTGTCAGCAATCGGCGTACGAGGTTACTTCCAGAAAATGTGGAGAAGATGATGTTCATCAAAATGAATTATAATCAATTCCTCCGTGGAGACATTCACCAGCAATTGCCTCCAGAAAGTACACAGGGATCTGAGATGGTGGATTCCAGTGAGGACGAATTAATAATCTGTGAGGAGGGGGATGTACACAGTGAAAGGGGTGAGGAATCGGAGGATGATGATGAGGAGGACATCTTGCCTCTGTAGAGCCAGTTTGTGCAAGGAGAGATTGATTGCTTCTTTTTTGGTGGGGGCCCAAACCAACCAGTCATTTCAGTCACAGTTGTGTGGCAGACCCTGTCGCTGAAATGATGGGTTCGTTAAAGTGTGCATGTCCTGTTTATACAACATAAGGGTGGGTGGGAGGGCCCAAGGACAATTCCATCTTGCACCTCTTTTTTCTTTCATTTTTCTTTGCATCATGTGCTGTTTGGGGACAATTTTTTTGAAGTGCCATCCTGTCTGACACTGCAGTGCCACTCCTAGATGGGCCAGGTGTTTGTGTCGGCCACTTGTGTCGCTTAGCTTAGTCACACAGCGACCTTGGTGCGCCTCTTTTTTTCTTTGCATCATGTGCTGTTTGGGGAAAATTTTTTGAAGTGCCATCCTGTCTGACACTGCAGTGCCACTCCTAGATGGGCCAGGTGTTTGTGTCGGCCACTTGTGTCACTTAGCTTAGTCACACAGCGACCTTGGTGCGCCTCTTTTTTTCTTTGCATCATGTGCTGTTTGGGGACTATTTTTTTGAAGTGCCATCCTGCCTGACACTGCAGTGCCACTCCTAGATGGGCCAGGTGTTTGTGTCGGCCACTTGTGTCGCTTAGCTTAGCCATCCAGCGACCTCGGTGCAAATTTTAGGACTAAAAATAATATTGTGAAGTGTGAGGTGTTCAGAATAGACTGGAAATGAGTGGAAATTATGGTTATTGAGGTTAATAATACTATGGGATCAAAATTACCCCCAAATTCTATGATTTAAGCTGTTTTTTAGGGTTTTTTGAAAAAAACACCCGAATCCAAAACACACCCGAATCCGACAAAAAAATTTCGGTGAGGTTTTGCCAAAACGCGTCCGAATCCAAAACACGGCCGCGGAACCGAATCCAAAACCAAAACACAAAACCCGAAAAATGTCCGGTGCACATCACTAGTTTATACCCCATGGTTCTTGAAGTGACCACAGCATCCTCTAGGACGTATGAGAAATGACAAAAGGTGGTATGTAGTCATTCTGTTGACATTGGCAGTGTTGACGTGGTCTGAGTGTTGACGTGAACATTATATCAACGTTGCACATTTTGACATTCGCAATATTGAAATGGACATAATGTTAACATGGTAATTAGTCACAGTATTGACATTACAGATTTAAAGTTAGGCTGTGGTTAATGTTAGTCTACAGTTGGTTAGGCTGTGGTGGGTTCACTACGATATGCTGGCGGTCGGGCTCCCGGCGACCAGCATACCAGCGCCGGGAGCCCGACCGCCGGCTTACCGACAGTGTGGCGAGCGCAAATGAGCAAATACCTAACTTTTGTGTAAAATAACTAAGCGCATGCGCTCTGCAAACCTTGCGCATGCGCAGTAAGCGACTAATTGCAATATAGCGAAAATCGTCAACGAGCGAACAACTCGGAATGAGGGCCAAGGTTAGGCTGCAGTTAGGGTTTGGCTGCGGTTAGGGTTACATTGCCGTTAGAGTAAAGCTGCAGGTAGGGTTAAGCTGTGGTAAAGGTTAGGGTGCGCTTAGGGATATGCTGGGGTTACAATTAAGCTGTGGTTAAAGTTAGATTGTAGTTAGGGTTAGGCTTTGGTTAGGGTTATGTTGCAGATAGGGTTATGTTGCAGTTAGAGTTAAGCTGCGGGTAGGATTAAGGTGCGCTTAGGGGTATGCTGGGGGTAGGGTTAAGCTGTGGTTAAAGTTAGATTGTAATTAGGGTTAGGCTGCAGTTAGTGCTATTATGTCAACAATCAATGTCAACATTCTAATTTTTGTACCACACCACAAAAGGGGTATCACTGAAAATCTTCTGTAGAGTAATCTATTTATCTAACCAAAATCATGTACAGTATGTGTAAATGGCTCAGAGAAATCTCCTACATTCAGGTAAAGAACACAGTTTACTGCTGTCACCACTGCTCGCACTGGGGACTGTGGTCTGGGCCAATTTACTAAGCTATGTTAAACCATCTGTCCCTATAAATCGAGTGATAAGAAGTTAGATTTCTGCTGCGGGGTACACTGGGCTCCACAAGTCTGGACAATGGGGTGTAGAGTAGGATCTTGATCCGAGGCACCAACAGGCTCAAAGCTTTGACTGTTCCCAGAATGTAAGAAAAAACTATTTGTGTTCCCTAATGCACACTGAGTGAGTAATAATACTACATAATAATCAGATAATACGGAGATCTTAGTTGCGTATATATGCAGACATTGGGTTAAGCCCCCAGGCCGATCGACAAGGCTTCTCCGTCACTGGGGGTCCCTAATACTAGGTATGGGTCCGGGGTGCAGGACCCCATCATGCCTGCACAGGTCGGCTATTCAGAACCGTCCTGTTGAAGTACAGTCGGACAACGCCACCACAGTGGCTTACATAAATCATCAAGGCGGCACTCGAAGCCGTTTGGCAATGAAGGAAGCCTCACGGATTCTACGTTGGGCAGAACGCCATCTACCGGCAATATTGGTAATATTCATTCCGGGAGTCCTGAGTTGGGAAGCAGACTTTCTCAGTCGTCAGGACGTGCATGCCGGCGAGTGGGGCCTCCATCCACAAGTGTTTCAACTCCTTGTGGAAAGGTGGGATCTTCCAGATGTGGATCTGATGGCGTCTCGACACAATCACAAGGTTCCGGTCTTCGGAGCAAGGACAAGGGATCCTCAAGCAGCATTCGTGGATGCACTGGCAGTGCCGTGGAGATTTCGGCTGCCGTACGTGTTCCCTCTGGTGTCACTCCTGCCCAGGGTAATTCGGAAGTTTAAGCAAGAAAAAGGAAATCTGCTTCTCATAGCTCCGGCGTGGCCCAGACGGCACTGGTTCTCAGACCCGCAAGGCCTATCGTCAGAGCGTCCACTTCTACTTCCACAACACCCAGACCTCCTCGTTCAGGGACCCTGTGTCTACCAGGACCTAGCCCGGCTGTCTTTGACGGCGTGGCTCTTGACGCTTCCGTCTTAAGAGCTAAGGGTTTTTCTGAAGAGGTCATTAAAACTATGTTGCGGGCCCGGAAACCGGCCTCTGCTCGGATTTACCATAGGGTCTGGCATTCCTACTTTGTTTGGTGCGCATTTAACCATTATGACGCTTCCAAATTTAGTACAGCCAAACTTTTGGCTATTCTACAGCAGGGCCTAGATTTAGGCCTGCGTCTGGCCTCCCTCAAGGTTCATATTTCTGCCTTGTCGGTGTGGTTTCAGAGAAAAATTGCGACTTTACCTGATGTTCATACTTTCACTCAGGGTGTGTTGCGTATCCAACCTCCCTATGTCCCGCCTGTGGCTCCTTGGGACTTGTCGGTGGTTTTGGAGGCGTTGCAGGAGCCTCCATTTGAACCTCTTGGTTCAGCTGACCTTAAGTGGCTTTCCCTTAAGGTGGTGTTCTTGCTGGCTATTGCCTCTGCTAGAAGAGTGTCGGATTTGGGTGCCTTGTCTTGTAGTTCCCCATATCTGATTTTTCACCGTGACTGGGTGGTTCTTAGGACTCGTCACGGAGATTGTGGTTCCAGCTTTTGTCTCTCCTGATTTGTCTCCCAAAAAGCGGTCTTTGGATGTGGTACGGGCTCTCCGTATCTATGTGAAGAGAACTGCTTCTATTTGAAAATCTGATTCTCTCTTTGTTTTGTTTGGATTTCACAAACGTGGCTGGCCTGCTCACAAGCAGACCCTGGCCAGGTGGATTAGAATGGTGATTGCGCATGCTTATGTGAAGGCTGGTCTGTCAGCTCCTGTTCACTTTACGGCCCATTCTACTTGGTCTGTTGGACCTTCTTGGGCGGCCCTACGTGGTGCGACCCTCGATCAATTGTGCAAGGCGGCTACGTGGTCCTCCGGGAACACGTTCATAAGGTTCTATGCCTTCGATACTGCCGCTTCCCAGGATGCTTCCTTTGGACGTCGGGTTCTTGTGCCCGCTACAGTGCATCCCCTCCCATAAGGAACTGCTTTAGGACATCCCCATTGTCCAGACTTGTGGAGCACAGTGTACCCCGCAGCAGAAAATGAGTTTTATGGTAAGAACTTACCCTTGTTCAAACTCTTTCTGCGAGGTACACTAGGCTCCACAAGGCGCCCACCCTGACGCACTTAGCTTCTTTGGGTTGATATGGCATTAGCCGCTGACACTTCTCTTGTCGTGAGAGTGTGGTATATGTGGCTACTAACCGTTGTCGTCTCTTTTCCTGCTACTGCATTGGGCTGGTGAACTAAACTGATCTCCTGTGCTGGGAGGCGGGGTGATATAGGAGGCGGCGCTGTGCATTCTGGGAACAGTCAAAGCTTATTGCCTGTTGGTGCCTCGGATCAAGATCCTACTCTACACCCCATTGTCCAGACTTGTGGAGCCCAGTGTACCTCGCAGAAAGAGTTTTAACAAGGGTAAGTTCTTACCATAAAACTCGTTTTTTAGTTTTCCACTGCCACCAATGATAAATAAACCCTCAAGTCTTTTGGCAAGAAGAAAAATGCTCGGTATCCCCCTGTTAAGAATGGAATACTCCCCCAAATGCGCCACCCCTTCAATTTCACTTTAATAATCTTATACTTGCCTATTTTTTAGGAATATTATGGAGTTCACCACTTGCCCAGTGAAGTTGTACGTCTAGGGGCTGGATGATGCTATCATCCCCCATTTCCGGATGCTGCAAATCACGCATTGCAGACCATGGGGTGGACTTCTGATGATGCCATTTTGAAATGAAAATCTATATTGACACCAACCTAAAAAGCATTCTTACACCTCTGGTTACAGGTACATTTTTAACCACTTCATGGCCATCTGCAATTCTTAAGGGTAGAGGCAAAATTAAATGCCATTATCTGGTTGTTGCTCCAGTATCAGGAGATGACTCGTTACAGCAGGAAATGTAGGGTCATCAAGACAGGGAACTGAGGCATCTGTAGAGCGCAGTGTGGATTGGGAATAAAAATGTTTTATTCCTGGTCAGACTAACGCTATTTATTTACCTGCATGTGTCGGTCTTACATTCATTCTGCGTGTTCATGTTAGCTATTGAAAATATTTATGGTAACAATCAGGGGCAGTGATAGAGCGGCGAGTGGGTACTGATTATCTGGGTCCACATTTGCTGGAGGGAATTAGATCAGCTGCTGAGGGGCATAGTTTTTTTAGCTCTTAATTTTTTGGGTGAGAAGTGTGGCCACGACTCCCTGATTTGGCCACGCCTCCCCAGGATCCAGGCCCTATTCACCTCTCAGCAGCCCTGCTAATAATGGAAACATTAGTTTAGTATATTTGCCTTCAAAGGTCTCAGGTCAGGGAAATGTATGACAATTAAGCCATCTAGGATAGCTGGGAAGCTGAGAGTTACAGTAAAGAGGAGGTGGCTGTGCGGATGCGAGCGTGTCGCTGACTGCACAACTGCTTACACCAGATGCAATGTTCAGATGGAGAAACTGCACTTGCATGGCTGGTGCACGTTTCGATGGTGCAGTGATGGTGTATCTAAGTGTGCACGCAGTGAGATGGATTAACGCCACAGCCAGTGGCATCCATTATACCATCTGCTGCCAGGGGCAGTACGGATGTTGTAATGGTTAGCATTACTGCCTCACAGCACTGAGGTCATGGGTTCGATTCCCACCATGGTCCTAACTGTGCGGAGTTTGTATATTCTCCCCGTACCTGCATCATTTTCCTTCGGGTTTTCCGGTTTCCTCCCACAATCCAAAAATATATAGTGGTAGGTCAATTGGCTCTCAATAAAAAAAAAAAAAGAACCCTAGCGTGAATGTGTCTGTGTGTACATGTGATAGGAAATATAGATTGTAAGCTCCACTGGGGCAGGTACTGATGTGAATGGGTACATTTTCTCTGTTAAGCGCTGCGGAATATGTGTGCGCTATATAAATAACTGGTAATAAATAAATAATCTCAGTAGAAATATCATAGGTCGCATCCTTATGGTTACCGTCGGACAATGCAGATCGGAACTGCATGGAAATCAATGATGGCTACTGCCCGTAGGCTGCAGCGAAGATCACACATTGCATAGAGGAGGGTGATTACCACATATAAGCATACGTGTAATGTATGTAATATGTGGCTGCCTTACCTCGGGGATCAGCTGAGCCGCCTCTGCATCCAGGACAGAGCACTCAGCTTGTCTTTCCTCTATAAGCCCACCCTCAGACTCCGGTGAAACTAGCCAATGACAGTCTGGAGGCGGGCTTGGGAAGAAGTAAAGCCGAATGTTTTGCCCCAGGCACAAGCAGGCATGAAGAGATCCATGAATTTTCAAAGAGCATTCCTTGACTGTGTCTGGGGGGGTGTTGGCTGCTAATGTTACTGTGCCCATTTCTGAATCCGGACCAGTGTCTTCTGTGCATGTGTAAGGCACTAGATTCAGAAATAGGGTGCCAGTGCCCTATTACAGGTGATTACTTCAGAATGATGGCATCGGTGGCATATTTCTGAAGATAATAATGATGGGGGCCACCAACAGGGTGGTGCCACAGGCAGGTAAGTCAGCAGTGTGGGCTACCGCTTGCCCTGGGGGCATATGTGCACCATACACCCGGCACCCACTAGAGATACACCACTGATACCACTACCTCTGTTCAGCTGCGTATCACTCAGTTACTCCGGCAACATTATAAAGATATAATGCAGCGATAACTGATTTTCTAGTGCTAGTGATTAATGGTCATAGAAAATAGAGATGTGCGGTTCGGTTCTCCAGAAATCCGAATCCCCCCAAAATTTGTGGATCCGAACGAAAACACAGTCCGGATCTCCCGAGGAGATCCGATCCAAACACGGTTCAGAATTTGGATTTTTAATCCGAATTTCGAAGTTCTGGATTACAAAAATTACATGATTTTAGCTATTTTCATACATTATTATCGATTTTTATCGATGGTTATTGATTTTTTCAATCTTTTTTTTTTTTTTTAAACATTAGATTTTTATTGAAATTTTTTTCACACAGAAATGGGAAACAGAAAAAAGAGTAAAGGGGAACATAGGGGTAGTCCGGAATGGTTACCATAATCAAAGCACTTTTAACGCACAGTTGGATGAATATACAATCGGTTACATCGGGCGTTCAGAATCAAGAAGAAGAGAAAAAAAACACAAAAAAGAGGCTTAGCACAAACCAACAAAAAACAATTTTTTTTTTTTTTTAAAGAAATTGTCTGATAACACAACATTCTTAAAGAGGTCAATCTAGGTGGGGTGAAGCACAGATAAATCAATTGGAGAGCTATAGACAGTTAGCCTACCTTCTCTCCCCCTATAGTCGGACCAACCTAACCATTTCAGGTGAATAGAATTAGCTGAGGAAGAGTATTTAGCTTCCGCTGTTTCAATTATAAAATGTTTGTGAACCTTATTTTGAATAAACGTTAGAGAAGGGAGATTCTCAGATTTCCACAATTGGGCTATAGCAGCTTTAGTGGCTATCAGAATATGCCCCAAGACGTAACGATCACCTATAGAGAGGTGGTCTACGAACAAATGAAATAATGCTAAAGATGGGTCCAGGGGGATGGTGAATCCTAAAATCATGCTAACCAAACTGAAAACCTCTCTCCAAAGTGGTTGTATAAGTGGGCACGCCCAGAAGATATGAAAGATATCCCCCGTTGAGCCACATTTCCTCCAACATAATTTAGATTGTGAAGGCTAGATTCTATTTTGTCTTTCAGGGGTGAAGTAGGCCCTCTGTATAAGCTTATAGAACATTTCGGAGTGGTTAATACATTTGGAGACTTTAAAACAAGGCCTAAATATACTGTCCCATTCTGCATCAGTAAAGGATCTATTCAAATCTCTTTCCCATAGAATCTGAGCTTTGAATTTAGACTGTGTGCTGTCAGTTAATTGAAATTGATACCACCACGTAATCCCATATTTATGTGAGGGCGACTCCAGTCAGCTTTTAATGTAAGCCGGAAAAGTAGGTTTGTGAAGATGCAGAGCAAGTGAGCGTAACCAACTTCTCACCTGCAAATATTTGAAAAAGTCTTGGGTCCGAATCCCAAATCTCTCTTGAATTTGAGAAAAGGACATCAAGACGTCACCTATAAAAAAATCGCCCCAGTGGAGAGGCCCTTCCGAATCCAATCTAAGAGGGAAATATTAGGAATCAATGACATAAGAGCGGATAACGACAGACAGGGGGACGGTAATACAATCTCTTCCGAAGAAGACACTAGTTTATGCCATGAATCTAGGGTCGTTTTAATAGACTTGCAAGATCCGGACAAGCTTTGGGCAGCAGAGGGGGGCAACCAAAACAAATCAGGAAGGGTAACAGTGTTCAAATAAGAAGCTTCCAGAATGACCCAAGGTTTCAGGCTCGAGGTGTCAAACCAGTCTCTAGACTGACTTAACAGACAAGCAGCATGGTACTTTTCTATGTCAGGGAAAGCTACCCCACCGGATTGTTTGGGCAGAATAAGAATCTTTTTAGCAATTTTCGGCCTAGAGCCTCCCCACACGTATCTAATCAGGACCTGGTTAAATTTATTATAGAAGAGTTTGGGAAGGGGTCTTGGTATGGCGCGAAACAGATACATTAATTTTGGCAATAAGACCATCTTGGCAGCGGCAATCCTATCCAGCCAAGACACCTCCTGCAACATCCACTCCCCAGTCAGCTCCGTAAAGGCTTTTAATAATGGGGCATAATTACAATCAATTAAATTATCTTCACTGGATAAATTAATCCCTAGATATCTCAGGGAGCAGGACTTCCAGGCATATTTGTACGATTCCTTCAACCTAGAGACCACAGTCGGAGATATATTGAGTGGGAGGGCCTCAGTTTTATTAGTATTTAATTTATAAAAGGAAACATCCGAATAGTCTTGAAGAACGGCATGAAGAACTGGCAAGGAAGTCTCAGGATCGGAAAGACATAATAAAATATCGTCCGCAAATAAGCTGATTTTGTGGGAAATGCCCCCTATAATAGGGCCCCTAATCGAGTCCCAGGATCTAATGCAAGCAGCCAGGGGTTCTATCGCCAACGCAAAAATAATAGGAGATAACGGGCAGCCCTGACGAGTGCCATTAGAGATATTAAAGGGTGAAGAAAGACATCCATTAACAAAGACCCTCGCACAGGGCGTGGAATAGAGAGCCAGGATAGAGTCTAAGATCCTTCCAGAGAAGCCAAATTTGTCCAGAGTTAATCTCATAAAGTCCCAGTTCAACCTATCGAACGCCTTTTCGGCATCCAGAGACAGAACTAGGAGGGGTTCTTTTCTACAGGCAGAATGTTCAATGACATTAATCACCCTTCGCGTATTATCTGGGACCTGTCTGTTCAAGACGAAGCCCACTTGATCAGGGTTGATAAGAAAGGGGAGGAGGGGACTGATACGGTTGGCAATTAATTTGGCATAAAGTTTTAAATCCGTATTTAATAGAGCAATTGGTCTAAAATTTTGGACTGAGGTGGGAGGTTTTCCCGGTTTGGGGATGGTGATGATTCGAGCTTCCAGCATTTCCTTGGGGAAGCGTCCAACTTCTGAGGCTTCATTAAACACTGATAAGAGCACCGGGGCCAAACTCTCCTTAAAAGATTTATAGAAACCAGAAGGATAACCGTCGGGACCCGGGGCCTTATCTGCTGGAAGGGAGTCAATAGCCTTTTCGACTTCCGCTAAAGTCCAAGGCGCACTAAGAGAGATAGAATACTCTGGTGACAATGAAGGGAGGGGAAATTTGCCCAGGAAGTTCTGAACATCCGTGCCTGAAGGTTGAAAAGTGGAGGAATCCTCCTTCAAGTTATATAGTTTGGCATAATAAGATGCAAAGACTTTCGCAATTTCGTCAGGATCATAGACTCTCCTGCCCCTATCCGAATGGATAATGTGAATTTTTTCCTTAGCTTTCCTGCCCCTCAACTTCCTCGCCAGCATCCTACCAGCCCGGTTACCATAAACATAGAATTTTTGGTTTAGTCTATGCAGGTTGCGTTGGACTTCCGCTAAATAGAAAACGTTTACCGCCTCTCTGGCTTCTTGCAATGATTTAAGAAGGGTTTTATCATGAGGATGTGCCTTGAGAGAACTCTCCAAGGAAGCGACTGCAAGCTCAGCTTGTTCAAATTTTTTACGATATTCCCTTTTAAGTTTAGCCGCTGTTTGAATCACTGTACCTCGTGTTACTGCTTCGAGGGCACACCAGAATGTGAAGACGGACGTCTCCCGAGGAGAGTTCTCAGATAGGTAATAATCCATAGTGGTTTGGATAGCCTGCTTGGTCTCTGGCTGAAGAAGACTGTGTTTACCTAAGCGCCAGGGAGCCGGGGTAATCTTTCTACTACTAATAGCCCAGTCGATGAATAGTGGGGAGTGATCCGACCATGACATGGGGAGAATAGAAATTTTTACGGATGGACTGTAGAGTCCACTTATCTGCTAAAGCTAGGTCTATTCTGGAATAAGAGGCATGTACTGGAGAATAAAATGTATAGTCTCTGTCCACTGGGTGTTTAACGCGCCAAAGGTCTAAAAGATCATTTTCCGCTAATAACTGACAGAAAGTCCTTTGCATTCCTATGGAGCCAACTGGAGAGTGAGGTCCGCTTGCCAGAGTTATCAACCAAAGGGTCAAGGGTCAAAATAAAGTCTCCCAAGAGAAGTAGCGCACCCTTGGCCAATTGTTGCACCTTAGCACATAGTTTCCTACAAAATGCTAATTGCTTGGTGTTCGGGGCATAGCAGGAAACTATCGTCACCTCTTTATTTTCAAGAGTACCCACTAAAATTAGAATTCTCCCCTCAGGGTCGCAGTATTGTGATGTGAGGGAAAACGCGCAATGTTGAGACACTAAGATTGTGTCAAAGTCAGAAAAATATCTCTATGCACACTACCATATTTGCACCTCACACAGGTCCGTGCTGCGCATGCGTACGCTCTCCCGTACGTGCGCATACTCACAGTCGCGGGCACCCGCAGGCGCACGGTATGCGTATTTACGGTAGAGTTTATGTGATCGTAGCGTGCGACTCAATCGTTACATATTTTCACTATATAATGTATTTTGTAGATCATGGTCCCTTTGATAGATTCTGAAAGTTTGGTTAATATAGAATGTTCGTGAACAGAGAAATCCCTCTTTGTTTGATATGAAGGGTCAGACAGGAGTAATACAGTGGTGTTTAGTACCCATCGGAAGAGTATTTAATTAGCAATATTCCGGTGTTGGTTTGAAGCGGATTAATCGCTCGTGCGAATAGTTATGGACATAAGAAGTTTATGAACATTTACTGTATTTGCACTTACTTATCCATGCGGCGGGAAACCCAGATTCCCTCCCACCTGAGCTGTTGGAAATAGTCACGGCCCACCTGTATGAATCAACCTATGACCTTTTGTTATAATGCGAGGAGGAATTCCTGTGTCCAATGAACAATGAGATTGTAGGGACCATTGAATTGCATTGTGTGTGGGGCATAAATAGACAGGCCGATCACATCCAGCTCTCAACTCTTCAACGGTTATCATTGCTGAAAATCGGGAGCTGGATGTCCAGAGGCGCATGTGATCGTTTCCTTTGTGCGTAAGTTTTTCTCCGCAACCATATTGATCTTCTTGTTATTGTGGGCCAATCTCTCTCTCTCTCTCCTCCTCTTTCTCTCTTATTTTCCCTTAAATAGTAATTGTATTATATTTCCTGTGTAGTTATCTGGTTAGGTAGTCTATGTTATATTGTAGTGTATGATTTGTATTTGTATTAATTCTTTTGCAAGTATATCATTCATAATATATATATATTAGGCGTTGGACCCTAAGCCCAGGTATCTGTGTATTTCTTATAGTGTTTAGTATTCTCAGAGCGTCGGTGACGCTCAAACAGCTTTTAAGTTAATAAGGTTACGCTAGGTTGCATCTACACCCTATCTCTACACAAAGGTTTTACAGCATATTACATTGTTTATGGTTTAGATATAAAGGTTTAACATTGTGAGCGTCAGCGCCGCTGGTGATCTCCTCGTGGTCCCGAGCGTCCGCTACGCTATAGCGAATCATTACGTTAGTCGGCAGCCAATAGCGTGCCTGCCTGTGATCTCTTGGCCGTGAGCGAACGTGACGCTTGAGCGTCTCGACCACGGCTAAGCGATCGTTACGCAACGAGCGTACCCTTACGGTACTCCATACGTAAATAGCGTACAGTGTTCTTAGACCTCATAAAGGGTTTTATATAAGATAAATATTTAGCTTTATCAATTGGCGGCTCGCCCGTCCTTCACATATCTGCACTAGGTAATTTCAGCAGACATTATCCAGCAGCAAAGGGCGGGAGATCATATTCCTCGTAGTGCTGTTTGGATAAGCGTCTGCTTCGCTTAGTAAAGGGTGCTGAAGGAATCCGGGACCGGAGGTAAGAACAAAACGATAGTGTCCTTTTAAAACTGTTTATTTCTGTCTTGCGTACACACGCACGCATATCTGCATTTCTTTTCATTCGTGTATTTTCATATATCACTCTCCTGTTTGCCATTGTATAATTGATAAACGTACTAAGAGAGATTTGTCGCTATTTCATAGTTAAAGTGTAAAAGTAAAGGTAATACAGTTAAGGTATAGTAATACACGCAACTCTACCTAAAGGTATAAAGAGAGATTGGTGTGGTGCTTGGTAGATGGTCAAGGATCATCTACATTGATAAAACGTGTTAGTTGGGTTACGGTAGACAAAGACTGGTGTACACGTGTCTCTAACAAAGGGAGAGACTCGCGTACGCAAAGGCCGACGCACACAGCGTAAATTACGCAACGGAGCGTCTGGGTACGCCCACGTAACTCAAATAACACGCGATAAATAACGCAACAGGCGATAAATAGCGAAAATTTATTTTAACATTCGAAATTTAAATTAATAGATCCTTCTCCTAATTTGTAACACATCTGGTCTAAAGAGAAATTTCTGCGCAGAAATAGAAATAGAAACAAAAGTGTACATGTGGTGAGTGAGTGTTTTTACATACAATTTTGAGGTTGAACCAAAAGAAATCATCGAGTTCTCGTGAGGTACATACGTGTAAGTGACATGCACGGTGGCTAGGGAGGCATCCTTGGTTAAACATAAAATTTGAGCATTAGAGTATAGCAGACCAGGAGGTCATACTGTAGCAGACCAGGAGGTCAGAGCAGACCAGCAGGTTCAGGTACAGCAGACAAGGAAGTCCGCTATACAGTCCACAGGCACAACACCTAAAAGGGTTGGTGCAACACCCATATAGGCCATACAAGCTCTTGCTGAAGGAATTCGCAGCCGCAATTTTCGATTCCACTGGTCGCTCCGTACATAAGATTAGTTGCTTATGTGCTGAACGATTGTACCGCACGTAATTGTGTGCATTAGTAAACCTGACCGGTACTATTTGTGTACGAAGGTCATAAACGCTATTTGTACATTCTGACGTGATTTGTGTAATTTTTTATTTTTACAAAGGGAAGTTCGCTGGTCACTCAGGAATTGTCCAACAACCTCACCTTTACTGGAAAGAGTAAGTGTTCTGCGGATATCCCTCGCATGTTCCAGTAAACAAAGGTTAAATAGGTGCCCTGGGTCGAGTACGCCAGCACCATATCAGTGTGATCAGGTCGTATTGGTCGGCGTGGGCAGAGTGAGTAAGGTGCTCTGTAAACCTTACCGTCAACCTATCGTGAATATCTTGGTTTTTTGTAAGGGTCCGTAACACCTGCAAATTATGGGGGCCAGTTGTTCAGGAAGGGGGCGATCAACCTCGGTTCGGGTTGATTCCATAAACCGACCAGTCGGGTCGGCAAGGTACGTAATGTGTGAAAAGTACGGGAGTCACACAGAAGCTTTATGTGATGAATGGGAGAGAATGACAGTACATGACGGGGAGAAATTCCCAAGAGTAGGTAGCTTCAGCACAGAAGTGTTAACGAATTTAAGGAGAAGGATATGTCTCATTAAATCAGCAAAGAGACGAATCAAGCATTATGATTATTTGCAGTTGTGGCAACAGGAGGGTGACATACAGAGAGGATTGGCTCAGGCGGCGGGATCTGGCTCGATCAGAAAACTGATAGCCACGGCCCCACCGCCACCATACATATCAGGAGAGAAATTGGTTGCGGAGAATGACGCACTAAGGTGTAACAAACCAACACTTAGCAACTGTGTAAATGTTAAAGATAATGTTAACCAATTAACCAATGCAAGTATTAACCCGTGCAAGTTGTACCCTGTTTTGAACTTTCCTCAGGAGTGTGATCAAGAGGACGAATCGGCAACAATTTCATCGCTCTCTCTAGCAGCCACCATAGCAGAGACCACAGTAGGCACAGCTCCACCCCCGAGATTAGTAACAAAGGCCCCTAGCGGAGGGATAGGTGAGGTCGTATCAACGGGTAAGTACGGCACCATACACTATGCTGAAACTATTTCACCACAGCCTGTAGAATCTACACAGAATGAGGTTGTTAGAGTTAATCCTGTTAAGGTAATAGTAGTTCCAAATGGGAAAACAGACACTTCAGGAGTCACTCCTGTTAGGAACATTGCCATGTATAGCCCATTTTCCCGAATGGAATTAAGGACCATAGTGTCTGAATTCTCTGACCCTAGAAAAGACTTAGTTGCCAGCCAAAAATACACCAGAGACCTAGGTAACACGGTAGAGCCCAACAACAAAGACTGGCAGATATTGCTGAGAGCATGTTTACCCTCCAATGTTGACGCAACTCAATTTTTAGCTGACTGTGGATTAGATCAGGATGTACCTCTTACAGATGTGTACAACAAAGACAACGTAAAAAGAATAAGTTTACAGTTAAAAGAGTATTTCCCAGCGGTAGTTAAATGGAACAAGATTTTCTCCATTAGACAGAAAGAGTCAGAAACTGCTGCAGAATATTTTCACAGGGCATTATTAGAAATGGCAAAATACACAGGCATAGAGGACATTAAAACAAACATAAACCATCGAGAAGTAGCAGTATCGGTACTGATGGATGGTTTAAAAGAATCATTAAAGACTAGGGTACAGACCACACAACCATGTTGGCGAGGTCTGTCTGTGGCTACTTTGAGAGAGGCTGCTATTGATCACGACCGGAATATCACCAGGCACAGGGAACAACAAGGTGATAAGTTAATGGCAGTAAGTATACAGGCCTTGACCACAAAACAGCCTGTGTTAATATCACCAAACCCTGTGGGTAAGTCAAATGTGGTAACATGTTATTCTTGTCACAAACAGGGACACTTTGCACGAGACTGTAGATCGAGAAATATACAAAAATCTTATCAACCCCCTAGACAACGACACGACACACGACATTGGGATCAGGGTCCGCAGAAACGGAGTTATGAGCCACATGCAGGGGAAACAAAAAGATATCCCCCGAACAGAGACTGGCAAGCCTCTGGTAGCTCCCAATTAACTCCATCACAAGTAGTTGCTGCTAGCGGGATTCAGGGAGGTCACCATACCCAATAGGGGTGTGGCCATACCTGTAATCTGCAGCCAGTAAAATTGATTGCAAGCCTTGGAAGTGAACCAGAAATTGCAATCAATGTAGCTGGTAAATCATTAAACTTTCTTGTAGATACAGGGGCGGCCAAATCAGTGATAAATTCGACAGTGGGCATGAGAACCACTGGTAAGACAATTCCAGCCATAGGGGTAACGGGAGTAGTCCAGCACTACCCTGTTAGCAAACCAGCCGAGATTACAGTAGGGCCTTTACATACCAAGCATTCCTTTTTGCTGGCTGCATCGGCACCGACTAATCTCCTGGGAAGAGACTTACTGTGTAAAATGGGGTGCGTCATTTATTGTACTCCTGAAGGTGTATTCTTGGACATACCTGAGAATCACGCTCAGGAAGTGCGAGACATGTTAGACTCCCCGTCAAAATTAATGTCACATACCATTATGACAAATAGGACTCCCTCCCAAGTAGAAGAAATGACATCTCAGATACCAGAGTCACTTTGGACTAAAGATGGACAGGACACTGGGTTAATGGCAAACGTAGCTCCGGTAGTTGTACAAGTAAAAGATGGTAGGATAGCTCCAAAAATCCCACAGTACCCTCTGAAGCCAGAGGTGGAGTTAGGAGTGTATCCCGTAATAGAGCGCTTGCTACAACAGGGCATTCTGGTAAGAACGTCCAGCACTGCCAATAGTCCCATCTTCCCTGTGAAAAAGAGTGGGGGGAGGGGTTACCGGCTAGTGCAGGATCTAAGGGGGATTAACAAAATAGTTGAGAGTCAGTTCCCCGTAGTGCCAAATCCAGCTGTCATCCTAATGCAAATCCCTCCCACTGCGAAATTTTTCACTGTTATTGACCTCTGCTCCGCTTTCTTTTCGGTACCTCTGCACCCTGACAGCCAATATTTGTTTGCATTCACATACAGAGGAGTCCAATACACATGGACTCGATTACCACAAGGATTCATAGATAGCCCAAGTATATTTTCCCAGGCTTTGCATAATTGTTTACAGTCTTTCCAACCAGTGAGTGGATCAGTATTAATACAGTACGTGGATGATCTACTGCTGTGTTCTGATTCATTGGAAGCATCCCTGAAGGATACGAAACAGCTCCTGTTTCATCTTTCAGACACAGGACACAAGGTTTCCAAAGACAAGTTGCAATTATGCCAAACTAAGGTAAAATATTTGGGACACTGTCTAACACAAGGACTGAGACACCTGACTGCTGATAGAATTCAAGCAATTAGAGACATGACTCTGCCACAAACCCAGCAACAGATCAGAACATTTTTAGGAATGTGTGGGTATTGCCGTAACTGGATCCCAGGGTTTTCCATTCTAGCGTTACCCTTGCAGGAGATGGTCTCCTCAAACAAACCTGATCGGATTTCGCATACAGACGAGTCTGAGACAGCATTTGAGAGACTTAAACAGTGCCTAATGCAGGCACCAGCACTAGGTATGCCAGACTATGGGAAACCCTTTGAACTATACGGAACAGAAAGTGCTGGTTGCGCGGCAGGCGTACTAACCCAAAAGCACGGTGATGCCAGCAGGCCAGTAGCATATTACAGCGCTCAGCTAGATACGGTAGCGCGATCCCTCCCCACATGCTTGCGAAGCGTTGCTGCGATAGCATTGCTAGTAACGAAAAGCGAAGACGTCGTGCTAGGTCACAACCTCACAATTCATACACCTCATGCAGTGTCAGCCTTGTTAAATTCTGCCCAAACCAGACACGTCTCATCAGCACGGTTTACAAGATGGGAATTGGCACTAATGGCCCCCGTAAACATCACCATAAGGAGATGCAGTGCATTAAATCCTGCAACATATCTCCCAGGTGTGCCTGGACAGGCACAAAGGGTGGAGGATGAGAGTGGTGGGGAAGGAGAATTTAATACAAAGGAAGACACACATGATTGTATGGAATATTTGACCCAAAATTTTACCGCAAGGCCTGACATCAGTGACAACCGACTGGAAGATGTAGAACTTACGTTCTACACAGACGGTAGTTGTCATAGACAGTCAGACTCGGGAGACTTGTGTACTGGATACGCAGTCGTAGATGACCAAGGCACCATAGAAGCGGAACCGCTAGGCCCACCTCACTCAGCCCAGGTTGCTGAACTGGTCGCCCTAACCAGAGCATGTGAATTGGCTAAGGGCAAATCAGCCAATATCTACACCGATTCTAGATACGCATTCGGGGTAGTCCATGATTTCGGAGCCCTATGGCGCCTCAGAAATTTTATGACGGCAGCTGGTACACCGGTAGCGCATGCAGCTCACATAAAAAGGCTTCTAACAGCGATACAGGAACCCGACAGAGTGGCTGTTATCAAGTGTAAAGCACACACATATAGCCAAGACCCAGTATCACTTGGAGACAGCCGAGCAGACGAAGCTGCTAAGTTAGCAGCTGCTACCCCCAGACAGACAGACACCACACAACTGATGGTATTTAATACCATCAAAACACAGAAGTTGTGTGAGATGCAAAATTTGTGTTCCACACAGGAAAAGGCAGTCTGGAAGGCAAAAGGATATGGCCAGGAGTCCTCAGGACTCTGGACGGATGGACACGGTAAACCAGTGGCCCCCAGAGCATACCTTCCATGTTTAGCTGAGGCAGCTCACGGGCTGACTCATCTGGGCAAGGAAGGGATGTGCAAGTTGGTAAGAGCATATTGGTGTGCCCCAGGATTTTCATCTCATGCGAGTAAAAGAGCAATGTCATGCCTTACCTGTCTGAGAAAGAACATCGGTAAGGCAATACCTACAGAACCATCTCATATCCCACCTGCCGGCGGCCCTTTCCAGGTAATACAGATTGACTTTATTCAATTACCCCCTTGTCGAAATTTGAAATATGTACTTGTTTGTATAGATGTTTTCTCAAATTGGGTCGAAGCATTTCCAGCGGCCACAAATACCGCTATGTTTACTGCTAAGAAAATTGTGCAGGAATTTGTATGTAGATATGGTATCCCTAGAATTATCGAAAGTGATAGGGGTACCCATTTTACAGGTGATGTCTTTCAAGGAATGTGTAAATTGATGGGAATTGATAGCAAGCTGCACACTCCATACCGTCCACAGGCGAGTGCGAAAGTGGAAAGAGTGAACAGCACTATTAAAAATAAACTGAGTAAAGTGATGGCAGAGACAGGATTGACATGGCCAGAAGCTTTACCCATTGTACTGTACAGCATCAGAACCACTCCCAGGTCCCCTCTTAATCTATCTCCCTTTGAAATCTTGTTTGGTCGACAACCGCATGTTATGAGTAACCCTCAGGATGATTTGAAGTGTAACAATGAAGTGACTGTAAAATACTTGATTAACATGAGTAAACAGTTAAGGAATCAAAATGATAATCTGAAGTTAGTGATTCCTGATTTACCAGATAGTAATTGTCATGACATTGAACCTGGGGATTATGTAATGATACGGAATTTTCTACGCTCAGGTTGCCTTATTGACAGATGGGAAGGACCATACCAGGTCTTATTGACTAGCACTACAGCATTGAAGGTTGCTGAGAGAGAGACTTGGGTTCATTCGTCCCACTGTAAAAAGGTTGCTGATCCAGAGAGGCCCCGTGATAAGGAACAGACGGTAGAGGTTGTATCACTGGAGTGTCTGTTCCAGGAGGATTGAGGCGGCACCTGAGCATTGAAAATCACAAGACCAAAAGCAGTTGTCGATCCCCTGTTCCCTTTTATTGTTTTTCTCCAACTTCCCATCCCCTCTCCCTCAAATTATTTTTTCCCCCTTCTCATTCTTCTCCGTTTCCTCCTACAAGATGGACTTGCCCCAAGAGACTGTGATCCGGATTTTCCTGTTGACCATGATGTTGACCAGAGCAGTCTGTTCCGGCGAGAGTACCATGGAGGTCGAGAGAGGTTCTGGAATGGGTTCTGATGACAGAGATGGAGGCGTAGTTTCCCAAGAACAACATAATCAACAAGCAAAGGCGAGTATCAGAAAACGATCCGATAGCATTGACCATAGAAGGAATTGTGAAGGATTGTTAGCTGAAGAAAACTGTATCTGTCGGCTCTGTAACAATGTCATTGAGGATGGGTGCATAAAGAAATGCCAATCCAGTTTTAATATCCATATGGACCGGCATCCATTGAGTGACTATCACTCCTTAGTGGGTAGTGTGTTAAATAAAACAGATTGTTGGGTATGCTCTCAAGTACCTCAAGGTCATAGCAAATCAGGGCTAGTACCATTTCCTTTAACGTTAGGGGAGGTACTTGAGTTAAGTGGTGGGAGACCGGTGGACAGGAGATTTAATATCTCCAGCCCTCCTAGTTTGAAGCTCCACCAATACCATGTGGATAGGTCCCTATTATGTTTTAACATCTCCAATCCCCGAAAGCCGGGAAATTGGGAAGTGTCATGGAGTAATCAAACCATGACCTTTTCGCATAGAGCAGATAGAATGCCTACAGATACAGAGCTTATACGCCACATAGCCAGTAGAGGAAAATCTTTCCGGTATAGGTATACCTTAGGAAATAGGATTACGAGAGTTGGAGAGGTATCACCAGGATACTGTGCACATATCGTACAACCTGATACGTGTACTAAGCAGATGGAAGAATTAGGGTTAGGAGATTTCACATGGAAGGTGTGTAATATGGTTATGTCCTACTCCGTCCCATATGTTCTCCCCGATGATGCATATTTCATATGCGGGAGAAAGGCGTATAAGTGGCTTGCCCCAAACTCTGAAGGATTGTGTTATATTGGAAAAGTACTGCCTGAAGTAATGACTGTATCACATGACAAAATGAAAGACATACACCGTGTTGCCCAAACTCCTTATACTCACACCCATTACGAGCACGTAGTTAAACGGCACCTGATAGAAAGAACAGAGCATCCGGCCTCTGACATGATCCATGAATCCACCGGGATTCAGTTTCTAATCGCGTTAGACATCACTCGCACCGCCAGAGGAGTGTTGAATTATAAATACATATCTGCGCTTGCAAATTTGTTAGATAATATCACTGAAATGTATGATGACACGTTTCGGTATACTGGAAGAGAACTTCAGGCTTATAAAACAGAACTGGTACAGCATAGAATGGTTCTTAATTACCTCACAGCAGTGACAGGCGGATATTGTGTCACACTGGCAACACAATACGGCGTGAAATGTTGCACATATATTACGAATAGCACCGAGGACCCGGTCGAGGTCATAGACCAAAAGATGGACGATATTCTCCAACTGAAGTGGGAATTTCGCAGGAGACACAATCTCTCTCTTGCTGCTGTAGGTAATGAGCTGACTGGTTGGGTGTCATGGTTGAACCCGCGAAATTGGTTCTCTGGTTTAGGAGACTGGGCTCAAGGAGTCATAATGGATGTTGGGAAGTTTCTCCTATGTATCTTGGGTGTTATCATAACGATTGGCTTGATATTTAGATGCGGTCAGGCTTTAATGAAGTGCAATCGTCGTACTAGGGTAATGAGTTTAAGGAGTGAGGAAACTGTAATTCCAATGGACTTGATTTATGACCCAACGGTAGAAACAATGATGTGATGAAAATGCGATTTCTACGGTCCGTTTCTTTCACCTGTTTTTCCGTTTTCTCCAAGGTAAAAAGACCCACTTGGACGAGGAGTTTGATGAGCCGATATACAGACAACAGATGGATTAAAGAAGAAGTTTTGACAACCTGATACACAGATTTTTGATGAACTATGCCATGGATCCCCAGTTTCCCTAAAAAATTTAAAATTACGCTAGCCCAACACTTTTGTAAATCTATGGACATTGACAGCTTTTGCTCGCACCTTATGGGCAAAAGCACAAAGAAGACTGCATTCAACAGACACCAAACAAGACCTCAATCGACGAATGTACATTTACCTGACATAGAATACCACCGCATTTACCGTAATTATGTCTTTTCTTCATTTCTACAACCCTCAGGTAATGACACACATAGTCGATAGGGAATACAGGCACAGATATCAGCAATCACATATCTCCCCCATTCATGTATCATCAACTAAAATGTGCTCCCCCATTTTGTTACAACCAAAGCCGAAAAGAGCTCGGTAAAGTTTGACAGCCCATCCACAGACCCGTACCACGGGATAAGAAGGAATTCAAATGTATACTTCGCAATACCTCGAAGCTTGATTTAAAACACGTACGGCACGATGATACATGACCCCCAAGCACGGATTCATACACACATGCTTCTGCTATCTCACTAGGTCATACCCTTTTCCTACCTTCTCCTCTCCTCCCCTACCCAACCATGTAAATGTATTAACCCCTGACATATATTTTTCTCTTTTTGAAATGTTTTAGAAGGTGGCAGTTATTGTTGACTGCCAAAGGGTGGACTGTCAAAGTCAGAAAAATATCTCTATGCACACTACCATATTTGCACCTCACACAGGTCCGTGCTGCGCATGCGTACGCTCTCCCGTACGTGCGCATACTCACAGTCGCGGGCACCCGCACGGTATGCGTATTTACGGTAGAGTTTATGTGATCGTAGCGTGCGACTCAATCGTTACATATTTTCACTATATAATGTATTTTGTAGATCATGGTCCCTTTGATAGATTCTGAAAGTTTGGTTAATATAGAATGTTCGTGAACAGAGAAATCCCTCTTTGTTTGATACGAAGGGTCAGACAGGAGTAATACAGTGGTGTTTAGTACACATCGGAAGAGTATTTAATTAGCAATATTCCGGTGTTGGTTTGAAGCGGATTAATCGCTCGTGCGAATAGTTATGGACATAAGAAGTTTATGAACATTTACTGTATTTGCACTTACTTATCCATGCGGCGGGAAACCCAGATTCCCTCCCACCTGAGCTGTTGGAAATAGTCACGGCCCACCTGTATGAATCAACCTATGACCTTTTGTTATAATGCGAGGAGGAATTCCTGTGTCCAATGAACAATGAGATTGTAGGGACCATTGAATTGCATTGTGTGTGGGGCATAAATAGACAGGCCGATCACATCCAGCTCTCACTCTTCAACGGTTATCATTGCTGAAAATCGTGAGCTGGATGTCCAGAGGCGCATGCGATCGTTTCCTTTGTGCGTAAGTTTTTCTCCGCAACCATATTGATCTTCTTGTTATTGTGGGCCAATCTCTCTCTCTCTCTCTCTCTCCTCCTCTTTCTCTCTTATTTTCCCTTAAATAGTAATTGTATTATATTTCCTGTGTAGTTATCTGGTTAGGTAGTCTATGTTATATTGTAGTGTATGATTTGTATTTGTATTAATTCTTTTGCAAGTATATCATTCATAATATATATATATATTAGGCGTTGGACCCTAAGCCCAGGTATCTGTGTATTTCTTATAGTGTTTAGTATTCTCAGAGCGTCGGTGACGCTCAAACAGCTTTTAAGTTAATAAGGTTACACTAGGTTGCATCTACACCCTATCTCTACACAAAGGTTTTACAGCATATTACATTGTTTATGGTTTAGATATAAAGGTTTAACATTGTGAGCGTTAGCGCCGCTGGTGATCTCCTCGTGGTCCCGAGCGTCCGCTACGCTATAGCGAATCATTACGTTAGTCGGCAGCCAATAGCGTGCCTGCCTGTGATCTCTTGGCCGTGAGCGAACGTGACGCTTGAGCGTCTCGACCACGGCTAAGCGATCGTTACGCAACGAGCGTACCCTTACGGTACTCCATACGTAAATAGCGTACAGTGTTCTTAGACCTCAAAGGGTTTTATATAAGATAAATATTTAGCTTTATCAATTGCCACCCCCGCCTTCTTCGCTGGTCCATTGGCCAAATAGCAATGGGGAAATCTCATATTAGTAAACTGTGGAGGGGCAGATTTAATAAAATGCGTCTCTTGGACGGCTATGATTTGAGCCCTAATTTTATGAAAATAATAAAGTGCTAACCTCCTCTTATGTGGGGAATTAAGACCCTTCGCATTTATAGAAACAATGTTAACCATACTGCAAAAAAATCGAAGATTGCATAATTACCATCAACCAGCTGGCATGTAGAAAGTATGAGCAACAATTTCCGGACAGAAGGAGAGGAAAAGGGAAAGAAAGGATAAGAAAAAGGAGAATAACAGTTAAAGGAAACAGAACATTAACCCCTCTTGGGGGCACGGTTGGACGCCTAACCATGGCGACTCAGAATTAATCTGTGGGGGGTAGTGGTCAAACTGCCAACACCCGAACTAAAATTCAACAAGATGCAGTTCCTCGGGCCTCTATCTCTGGTCCCCCGCACCGCCAGCCCCCGGGATTAAAAAAAAGAGAATCATTATTCTAGGGTAGAATACCCAGCTATCAACGAGACGTGGGCGGCAGACGGGGCAGCAGAGGCAGACAACAAACAGTAAACCATCGGTGTCGAGGCATCACCTGAAAACAGTTTAACAATATTCAAATCGGCCTTACATAAACACCCGTAATAAGCAACTGCCAGGGAACTGGTGCAAAATAGGAAACATGACATAACAAAACGCTTAGAAAGATATAAAAACAATGCAAGTATAGTAGAACAGACGATTCTCAAAGCTCAGCCGCCGACGAGGCCCAGTCCCGCTGAAAGCCTCGTTCGGGAGAGGTGTGTGTAGATGAGCTTGCAGAGTTCCATGACGCGAGGATCTTTTTAGCCTCCTCGACGTTTGTTATAACGACAGTAGATCCGTCTCGAGAAATAAGCAACTTTATAGGGAATCCCCATCTATATAGAATGTTCTCTTTGCGTAACACCGATGTGATGGGGTAGAGAGAGCGCCTTTTCGCTAGGGTAGCAGGGGACAGGTCTCTGAATATCTGAAGTGAGCCCAAAGCCTCCGAAGCAATATCCGAGGGTCTAGCAGCTTTCAGAATTGCCTCCTTCACGTGGAAATAATGTACCCTCATAAGAACGTCCCGGGGGACCCCATCAGGAGCGTTCCTGGCTTTGGGGAGCCTATGGATGCGGTCAATCAGAAAGTCCGCCGAGCGGTATGAGGGAAGGAATTTGCTAAAGAGGTCAATTGCAAAATCATTTAAAGCGCTATTGGCGACAGCCTCCGGGACACCTCGCAACTTTATATTGTTACGTCTCGATCTGTCCTCCAGTTCAGAAAGCTTGTCCCTGAGTGTTGTGACCTCATTTTGAAGCAGTTCATGGGAGGAGATCAGGTCATTATGCGACGACACCACTTCACCCATTTTCGTTTCTAGGTGATCGGTGCGGCCACCAATCTCATCAATAGATCTCTGGCATTCCTTCATAGTCGCTCTAAATTCAGCCACAACTTCATCCTTATATTGCATTAGGAGATGCTTCATAGCGCCCACCGTAAGCGAGTCACTATCCTCGATAGAGCTGGTGTGTGGTAACAGTGGTAGGGGCAGACGCATCTCGAGGCGACGAGGCCACAGGAACAACAGACCTGGAGGGGCCACTCCGTACCTCTTTTGATTTAGCGGCTTGAGGAGAAGGTTTAAAGAACGCCACTTGGGAAACAGATTTAGCGGCCTTATATTTCTTGGGAGGCATAATAAAGCTGACCGGCACAAATAGAAGAACTGGAGATAGGAGACGTCAGTAATATTAATCAGAGAAGGATCCACTGGAAGGTTGAATTGTCATATCATGTCAAAGGAGCAGTCGGGTGGAGGCAGAATTATCTCAGAGCAGTCACATCATAATAGCGTGGTCATTCAACCATGGGGACATCGCATCTGATATTCACGGTAGGTGCTGGGAAAGCTGCGTTCCTATGTAGACTGCAGTATAATATGTATTATGTATCGAGTATACTGTGGGAGAAGTGCATGCAGTTACACCCAGTGGCCACAAGATGGGGCGGTTGTAGTAGAAGAAGATACTGCTGAGTGAAATTCTAAAGCTCCACAAAGAAGGGAAATGCCCAGATCCCTTAACAGAGGCCCCAGAGTGGGAGCACAGCCAAACTTGTGCCAGAGGGCCACCAGACCCAGTGCAGACCCAGTCCAGAGTCCCCCACAGCACACAGGTACACTACCTCTTATTATCCAGCTCCTCCAGGGAATCCAAAATGGCCGCCGCGTCTCCTGGGCGCCTGTCCCTCTGCTGTCCCCCACTGCCAGATGCCTCCTCTGACTGCTGCCCACGGGAGGTGACCACTCTGGGGGGTCCTGAGGAGTCAGCCACTGGTGCCATGCAGCCCAGTGGGGTCCGCACCGCTTCCCGGCGCCGCGTCCTTGCTATGGAGCTCCAAACGCGGGTAAAGAAAGTACGCGAGGCCCCGGCTTCTGGAGGTGCGTAGGCCGCAACCTGCGGGAGCAGTGAGAACAGCTCCCCGGCTCTGCGGCTAACTCTAATGGGCTCTGGTGATGTACAGGGGGGAAGGGGAGCCCCCGAAGGGTGTCCACAGGCAGGGACGTCTTTTCGTATGGGCTCTTGCCCAAGGGCCCCAGGAGTAAAAGGGTCCTAGGCTAATAGCTGAGGGTCCCCTCTTTCCAGGGGTACCAGATTTTTGAAAATCGGGCCTGGGGAACCGGAGATATCCGACTTCAAAGCAGTAGTCCCCATCCAAGACTGTTAATTGTTCTTCCCAGCTAGATATCTAGGGTTTTGTCTGACTTAGAGTTTTTCTGAGGGTATACTCCAAAAGCTGTGACTCTCCCCTTTTGGTGGACACTGGCAGCTTGTCTCTACTATGTCCAGAACCAGAGATATCAGCCTTCAAGCAGCTGGTCCCTGCTACAGCTCCACATGCCTAATATGCAGTTTTATATTTTCGTTGGTGGATTGCTCTGGCTACTGAAGTCTGATCCCCAAGTCCCCAGTACCTCCTGAAAGGTGGGACTCTCTAGTTTTTTTTATCCCAGTTAAGCTAAGAAATCTATTTCCAGGAACTGGAGATATCTGCAGTAAAGCAAGCTGCCCTGACCCCCGGAAAATGATGAATATTAAGCCCACTTCACTATCCACCCCTCCCCTGTGTATTAAACACCCCCTATCACCCTAGAAGTCATGTATCAAGGCCCCTTCATTCAGCCCAATGTCCCCTTCTACAGTTTAGCATTCTCCTTTCCGCACCATTTGTGAAGTAAAGGAGTAATTAGCAGAAATTATTTCTCCAGGTCCTACATGCTGAGCGAAATATAGAACCCCCTACCCCCCGCGGGACATCAAAGCTGCCACTGATAGCACCCCCCACCCCTACCGCTGATGCGTGGGTAGGGGCCCCAGTGCATTGCTGTGCCCAGGGGCCTACACTGCTGTTAAGACGGCACTGTCCACAGGGGGTACTGACCCTAGAAAAGGCAATTAGTGAAGGTGGGTAGAGGAGCCAGGCAGAAGCACGTCTGCTCTCCTCACCAGTCAGACCACGCCCCCCTTTTCAATCTTTTTTTTAACAAAACCAAAAACAGAGTGTGAACCAAAACACCTGAGATTGGTTTTGCCAAAACTGAAACCAAAAACAAGATGATGAATTAGAACCAAAACCAAAACACATCTCTGATAGAACATCGTAGTTATCGCCGCATATTAGCAAGCAGATGCAATTCATGGGTTTATTTATATAGTAGACATTTCATCAATGTTATATATAAATGGAAATATTTGATAAATCAATGCCACTATTGTGTATTCTGTTTTAGAACAGAAGAGAGAACATTGCTGTGCCCAGAATCTGTTCTGTTTTACTTTGTATTACATATTTGACATATAAAAGCCTCTTGCAACACTAATGGGGATACAATTCAAAGAATACACCTGAATGCAAAGGTCAGAGCTCTGAGTAGATCCTACAAATAATCGTAGTCTTGACATTTGTCTTGAAATAAAAAAAAATCTCCGGTATTTTACTGACACCGCCTAAATTGTACATATTTTGTTGTTGCAGTCTGGTCACCTTTACTCACCATCAATAAATACATAGACAAACCTTGTACAATCAGTACATGTTAATGAAGAATAAATAAATGTAACATTATGGAATATTTATCTCAGATTTGCACACCAGCTCAGATAACCATATAAACTGATCACGTTTACAGCACGCTTGCCTGCAGTTCAACACATGGCCTGGTGGTGGAGCTGTTGGTGCACAATACAGAAAGACAAGGCTGCAGTCCAAGCTAGAACTTATATAAATGTCTTATTCAGTACTTTCTTTTGTCTGTGATGGTAACTCTGCTAAACAAAGAATCTTCCACAGAACATAATAATGTTGTTTTTAAGCCATGCTTTACACATAGATATCAGATTGCAATAAATAAAAAGCCGGCGATATGTCAAAGTTAAGCCCAAGCTGCAGATCCTATCTTCCTATCGCACATTTGTACATTTCCGGAATATAGTTCTTACATTTATTTCCTGTCTATGTATCTTTCTAGAAAACCCAATAATAATAATATTATATCGCAGGTATCTGTTGCGAAATTAACCCATTTGGGAGCAATGGGATTTTATTGTTGAGCTAGGATAGCACCCTGCATGCTGTCTCCTCTGTTTACAATCAGAGTCCCAAGTGACAGAGCTGTGCTGAAGTCAGTGCGACCTCTGAACCCTGGCCAAATACGCTACTGCACATGTGCGGCTTCTCTGTGCGCCTTCACACAAAGCCTACATACTGTAGTGAACGGAGGTGTGTAGCATCTCCTCTATAACAGAGAGTACCTGCATGTGCTTAATCCTGTGCATTCTCTGCTGCTGTTTCCCTGCACACTGTTCCTGTTTGGTTAATAAACTAGTTGGTTAAGCTATTCTTCATGTGGACTAACATCCATCTCACACCGCTAACACCTATCAAAATCAGACATAACGCCCCGGCTTCCACCTGGCTCGGACTCAGGACACTGAACACGGGCTTTCTGCACTGGTCTCTGTTCACACATGGTTAACGACCTGGTTTATTCAGAGGTCATCCCCCTACATACCGCTCCGGGTCTTCCGGTGACCCGGGTCTTTGGGCGTACAACGGGCGCTTGGAGATTCTGTTACATCTAAGTGCTACTGTTCCCTGCCAGTCAACTAATTTTAGGCTTTACCCGGATCATCAAGACCTGGGTCATACTTTTCAGATAGGATCTGGGGCACTGACGCGGCTTGCTAGACCAAGGAATACCCCTGGTCGATCAAAGGGGACTGTCAACCTGGGTAGATCCTTTCAGACATACAGTAAGCAAATCCTAGGTCAATGCGCATTCATGGCAAAAACCCATGTTTTTGGCGTATGTCTGGAAGGGGTATTAGTGACCTCATTTGTGAAGCAAACCAGATGTGCCGTGAAAATCTTGCACTGCTGCATGTAAATGGTCTGCCCAGTGCACAACAAAGCCTTCTTTCTACTCTCATGAAATACGTCTGCAAACTAGAAATGAACACTAGGTCATAATTGCCTACTCTCCCGGAATGGCCAGGATGCTCCCAAAAATTGGGTGGCCCTACCGTGCCCCCGGAAAGTATGATCAAGGCTCCTGATTATAGCTGAATCCCGCTGAATTGTGTCATCGTAGCCACAACCCCTCTGTATAATGCCAGTCATTATATAGCGGGGGGCTACAATGACGCAAACGTGACCACTGCCGCCCCCCCAGGTACCGCCTCCTTTGTATTACCACATCCCCACCCCCTGTGACGTGACCCACCCTGCCCCGCCCACGCTGTGCCTGGAGTGGCATCTTGCAGCCTGCATCTGGCTAGCTCTGTGACTGGAGTGGCATCCTGCAGCCACTAGTGCTACTGCAGTGCTCCTTGGAGCGTCCAAAGAAAGCTCTAGGCATGCATCCTGCAGAGTGTAGAGCCACCCAGAGTGTCCGGTCAGCTCTACACGGTCTCCAGGTGTAAATGCCTGGCTAACCGGGTGTCCTGACCAACACATCAGGCGGGCGATCGGTAAGTGTGTATACTTACCTGGATCGACTGCTCGGTCAGCGCAATAGCGCACAGCAGCGATCAGGTCTGAATCGGGCCCACTGAGTTTATTTAACCAAGAGTCCCTCATTGCTAACTGAGTTAGATTTGTCAACAGTACAATCCCTTCGCTAGCTGCATCCTCTTGTGAATAGAACGGAGATACACTGACATTATTACAGCCAAGTATTCTTTATGTAATTGTGTGCCAATTCCCCCATTGCGATGCTGTGGCAACACAGACTTTTTACAAGAGCTCCAACGTTATTATTTGCCAGTGAAGATCGTTACACCTTGGCTAGGGAAAGCTAGACATTTAGTAATTGTTATTGTTAAATGTGTTTTTCATCGCTCTTCTCATGACCACATTATAGAAGGTAATTGTGATTCTAATCTGGCAATATCTGTTATTCAATTCATGGGTGGTCATTCCGAGTTGATCGCAGCCAGCAACTTTTTGCTGCTGCTGCGATCAACTAGTCCACGCCTATGGGGGAGTGTATTTTAGCTTAGCAGGGCTGCGATCGCTTGTGCAGCCCTGCTAAGCTAAAAAAATTTCATGCAGAAGTAGACTAGCCCTGGACATACTTACCCTGTGCGATGGATCCAGCGATGATGGGCCCGGCTTTGACGTCACTCCTCTGTTCTGCTGGACACGCCTGCGTTACACTCACCACTCCCCTAAACGGTCCGGATCCGCTCTGTCACGCCTCCTTCCTGTCAATCTTCTGTGCGGTCCTCTCTGCGACCGCTTCCTTCTCAAGACGCGACATAACCCGGCGACTCCTGTCGCCGGGCAACGTCGTGCGTGCGAACGGGTCGGAATGACCCCCATTGTCTCTTGCATTTTTGAATGATCCATTGTGATGTGAACTGTAGCCAGTTGTCCTCTCTTTATTATTCTTTGATGCCCAATTCTTCTTGTGATTATCTAAATGTAATACCAATTAACCAATCATCATCTATCTTCAATCCAGAGTTCATTGCGGCACAATAAAAATACATCCTGTTGGAATTGCTGACTCACTCCTGTTTCTAATTCATTTATCCTACCTCTCTAAACACCGTACTACAGAAAAGGTACGGATAGAAATATTTCAAGGGAAAAGGTCTGTCACATAGCCACCCAACACCCGTGATACCTCTCTCAACCACTTAGACATACCTGCCAACACTGGGGTGTTACACCCGTGTGACTGGGACACACTGACACTGTCAGTGTGTTGGTTTTGCCTATGGAAACCAATCACTGTTTTAATCGCTGTAAAATTGCCCAAAAAAACTTTTGCAAACTCGGACTTTATTACATTCCACAAATATGTATGAAGTCAGGGAAAAGCTGTCAGTTTCTCAGGTCAGATCACATTACTATAAAGGAAGGAAAGAAGCAAGCACTATTTTTTTACTCTGTTCAATAATATTTATTGCTCTTTACAAAACTCCATCCCGAATGGCGTGAAGCTGGTCATTTTACTAAGTGTTTCTCTATACAGCAAAAATAATAATAATAATAATAATAATAATAATAATAATAATATCAGTATAATTTCCCTCTGGAGAACATAAATAAATAACAAATAAGTAAAAAATATTAATTAATGAACTAGTTTCCAAATGAAGTTGTAATAAGAGCTGCTGGCTACGGCTCTGCTTGGTTCTGTGGTTGGGATGTACATGCACAAGATAAATATAGGGCTGCTTTAATAATAGGCTGTCACAGTGCTACAGTGTGTCTGTGCAATTACTATCCAGCCATTGCCGTGTATAAGTAATGACATGTGGTCTTCACAGAGGTTGTGAATGATATCGAAACATTGATCTTCCGATAAAATAGATTCATATTTATATTGTGAGAATGCAATACATTGTGGACGTACATGTTATTCCTCATAGTAAGAAAGAACGTACATGTTATTCCGCATAGAAAGAAAGAAAGAAAGAAATGTAAACTAACATTATATGTATATATATATATATATGGGTGTGGTTAATAGAGATGAGCGGGTTCGGTTTCTCTGAATCCGAACCCGCCAGAACTTCATGTTTTTTTTCACGAGTCCGAGCGACTCGGATCTTCCCGCCTTGCTCGGTTAACCCGAGCGCGCCCGAACGTCATCATGACGCTGTCGGATTCTCGCGAGGCTCGGATTCTATCGCGAGACTCGGATTCTATATAAGGAGCCGCGCGTCGCCGCCATTTTCACACGTGCATTGAGATTGATAGGGAGAGGACGTGGCTGGCGTCCTCTCCGTTTAGACACTTGATTTACTAATTTTGGGGAGCATTAGGAGTACTCAGTAGTGTACAGTGCAGAGTTTTGCTGATAGTGACCAGTGACCACCACTTTTATTTATAATCCGTTCTCTGCCTGAAAAAAGCGATACACAGCACACAGTGACTCAGTCACATACATACCATATCTGTGTGCACTGCTCAGGCTCAGGCCAGTGTGCTGCATCATCTTATTATATATCTGTCTGACTGCTCAGCTCACACAGCTTATAATTGTGGGGGAGACTGGGGAGCACTACTGCAGTGCCAGTTATAGGTTATAGCAGGAGCCAGGAGTACATAATATTATATTAAAATTAAACAGTGCACACTTTTGCTGCAGGAGTGCCACTGCCAGTGTGACTAGTGACCAGTGACCTGACCACCAGTATATAATATTAGTAGTATACTATCTCTTTATCAACCAGTCTATATTAGCAGCAGACACAGTACAGTGCGGTAGTTCACGGCTGTGGCTACCTCTGTGTCGGCACTCGGCAGCCCGTCCATAATTGTATATACCAGTGACCTAACCGTGGTTTTTTTTTCTTTCTTTATACATACATACTAGTTACGAGTATACTATCTCTTTATCAACCAGTCTATATATTAGCAGCAGACACAGTACAGTGCGGTAGTTCACGGCTGTGGCTACCTCTGTGTCGGCACTCGGCAGCCCGTCCATAATTGTATATACCAGTGACCTAACCGTGGTTTTTTTTTCTTTCTTTATACATACATACTAGTTACGAGTATACTATCTCTTTATCAACCAGTCTATATATTAGCAGCAGACACAGTACAGTGCGGTAGTTCACGGCTGTGGCTACCTCTGTGTCGGCACTCGGCAGCCCGTCCATAATTGTATATACCACCTAACCGTGGTTTTTTTTTCTTTCTTTATACATACATACTAGTTACGAGTATACTATCTCTTTATCAACCAGTCTATATATTAGCAGCAGACACAGTACAGTGCGGTAGTTCACGGCTGTGGCTACCTCTGTGTCGGCACTCGGCAGCCCGTCCATAATTGTATATACCAGTGACCTAACCGTGTTTTTTTTTTCTTTCTTTATACATACATACTAGTTACGAGTATACTATCTCTTTATCAACCAGTCTATATATTAGCAGCAGACACAGTACAGTGCGGTAGTTCACGGCTGTGGCTACCTCTGTGTCGGCACTCGGCAGCCCGTCCATAATTGTATATACCAGTGACCTAACCGTGGTTTTTTTTTCTTTCTTTATACATACATACTAGTTACGAGTATACTATCTCTTTATCAACCAGTCTATATATTAGCAGCAGACACAGTACAGTGCGGTAGTTCACGGCTGTGGCTACCTCTGTGTCGGCACTCGGCAGCCCGTCCATAATTGTATATACCAGTGACCTAACCGTGGTTTTTTTTTCTTTCTTTATACATACATACTAGTTACGAGTATACTATCTCTTTATCAACCAGTCTATATATTAGCAGCAGACACAGTACAGTGCGGTAGTTCACGGCTGTGGCTACCTCTGTGTCGGCACTCGGCAGCCCGTCCATAATTGTATATACCAGTGACCTAACCGTGTTTTTTTTTTCTTTCTTTATACATACATACTAGTTACGAGTATACTATCTCTTTATCAACCAGTCTATATATTAGCAGCAGACACAGTACAGTGCGGTAGTTCACGGCTGTGGCTACCTCTGTGTCGGCACTCGGCAGCCCGTCCATAATTGTATATACCAGTGACCTAACCGTGGTTTTTTTTTCTTTCTTTATACATACATACTAGTTACGAGTATACTATCTCTTTATCAACCAGTCTATATATTAGCAGCAGACACAGTACAGTGCGGTAGTTCACGGCTGTGGCTACCTCTGTGTCGGCACTCGGCAGCCCGTCCATAATTGTATATACCAGTGACCTAACCGTGGTTTTTTTTTCTTTCTTTATACATACATACTAGTTACGAGTATACTATCTCTTTATCAACCAGTCTATATATTAGCAGCAGACACAGTACAGTGCGGTAGTTCACGGCTGTGGCTACCTCTGTTTCGGCACTCGGCAGCCCGTCCATAATTGTATATACCAGTGACCTAACCGTGGTTTTTTTTTCTTTCTTTATACATACATACTAGTTACGAGTATACTATCTCTTTATCAACCAGTCTATATATTAGCAGCAGACACAGTACAGTGCGGTAGTTCACGGCTGTGGCTACCTCTGTGTCGGCACTCGGCAGCCCGTCCATAATTGTATATACCAGTGACCTAACCGTGGTTTTTTTTTCTTTCTTTATACATACATACTAGTTACGAGTATACTATCTCTTTATCAACCAGTCTATATATTAGCAGCAGACACAGTACAGTGCGGTAGTTCACGGCTGTGGCTACCTCTGTGTCGGCACTCGGCAGCCCGTCCATAATTGTATATACCAGTGACCTAACCGTGGTTTTTTTTTCTTTCTTTATACATACATACTAGTTACGAGTATACTATCTCTTTATCAACCAGTCTATATATTAGCAGCAGACACAGTACAGTGCGGTAGTTCACGGCTGTGGCTACCTCTGTGTCGGCACTCGGCAGCCCGTCCATTGGACGGCTAGTATCCAATCCAATCCATCCATCTCCATTGTTTACCTGAGGTGCCTTTTAGTTGTGCCTATTAAAATATGGAGAACAAAAATGTTGAGGTTCCAAAATTAGGGAAAGATCAAGATCCACTTCCACCTCGTGCTGAAGCTGCTGCCACTAGTCATGGCCGAGACGATGAAATGCCAGCAACGTCGTCTGCCAAGGCCGATGCCCAATGTCATAGTACAGAGCATGTCAAATCCAAAACACCAAATATCAGTAAAAAAAGGACTCCAAAACCTAAAATAAAATTGTCGGAGGAGAAGCGTAAACTTGCCAATATGCCATTTACCACACGGAGTGGCAAGGAACGGCTGAGGCCCTGGCCTATGTTCATGGCTAGTGGTTCAGCTTCACATGAGGATGGAAGCACTCAGCCTCTCGCTAGAAAAATGAAAAGACTCAAGCTGGCAAAAGCAGCACAGCAAAGAACTGTGCATTCTTCGAAATCCCAAATCCACAAGGAGAGTCCAATTGTGTCGGTTGCGATGCCTGACCTTCCCAACACTGGACGTGAAGAGCATGCGCCTTCCACCATTTGCACGCCCCCTGCAAGTGCTGGAAGGAGCACCCGCAGTCCAGTTCCTGATAGTCAGATTGAAGATGTCAGTGTTGAAGTACACCAGGATGAGGAGGATATGGGTGTTGCTGGCGCTGGGGAGGAAATTGACCAGGAGGATTCTGATGGTGAGGTGGTTTGTTTAAGTCAGGCACCCGGGGAGACACCTGTTGTCCGTGGGAGGAATATGGCCGTTGACATGCCAGGTGAAAATACCAAAAAAATCAGCTCTTCGGTCAGTTCGGTGTGGAGGTATTTCACCAGAAATGCAGACAACAGGTGTCAAGCCGTGTGTTCCCTTTGTCAAGCTGTAATAAGTAGGGGTAAGGACGTTAACCACCTCGGAACATCCTCCCTTATACGTCACCTGCAGCGCATTCATAATAAGTCAGTGACAAGTTCAAAAACTTTGGGTGACAGCGGAAGCAGTCCACTGACCAGTAAATCCCTTCCTCTTGTAACCAAGCTCACGCAAACCACCCCACCAACTCCCTCAGTGTCAATTTCCTCCTTCCCCAGGAATGCCAATAGTCCTGCAGGCCATGTCACTGGCAATTCTGACGAGTCCTCTCCTGCCTGGGATTCCTCCGATGCATCCTTGCGTGTAACGCCTACTGCTGCTGGCGCTGCTGTTGTTGCCGCTGGGAGTCGATGGTCATCCCAGAGGGGAAGTCGTAAGCCCACTTGTACTACTTCCAGTAAGCAATTGACTGTTCAACAGTCCTTTGCGAGGAAGATGAAATATCACAGCAGTCATCCTACTGCAAAGCGGATAACTGAGGCCTTGGCATCCTGGGTGGTGAGAAACGTGGTTCCGGTATCCATCATTACTGCAGAGCCAACTAGAGACTTGTTGGAGGTACTGTGTCCCCGGTACCAAATACCATCTAGGTTCCATTTCTCTAGGCAGGCGATACCGAAAATGTACACAGACCTCAGAAAAAGAGTCACCAGTGTCCTAAAAAATGCAGCTGTACCCAATGTCCACTTAACCACGGACATGTGGACAAGTGGAGCAGGGCAGGGTCAGGACTATATGACTGTGACAGCCCACTGGGTAGATGTATGGACTCCCGCCGCAAGAACAGCAGCGGCGGCACCAGTAGCAGCATCTCGCAAACGCCAACTCTTTCCTAGGCAGGCTACGCTTTGTATCACCGCTTTCCAGAATACGCACACAGCTGAAAACCTCTTACGGCAACTGAGGAAGATCATCGCGGAATGGCTTACCCCAATTGGACTCTCCTGTGGATTTGTGGCATCGGACAACGCCAGCAATATTGTGTGTGCATTAAATCTGGGCCAATTCCAGCACGTCCCATGTTTTGCACATACCTTGAATTTGGTGGTGCAGAATTTTTAAAAAAACGACAGGGGCGTGCAAGAGATGCTGTCGGTGGCCAGAAGAATTGCGGGACACTTTCGGCGTACAGGCACCACGTACAGAAAACTGGAGCACCACCAAAAACTACTGAACCTGCCCTGCCATCATCTGAAGCAAGAAGTGGTAACGAGGTGGAATTCAACCCTCTATATGCTTCAGAGGTTGGAGGAGCAGCAAAAGGCCATTCAAGCCTATACAATTGAGCACGATATAGTAGGTGGAATGCACCTGTCTCAAGTGCAGTGGAGAATGATTTCAACGTTGTGCAAGGTTCTGATGCCCTTTGAACTTGCCACACGTGAAGTCAGTTCAGACACTGCCAGCCTGAGTCAGGTCATTCCCCTCATCAGGCTTTTGCAGAAGAAGCTGGAGGCATTGAAGGAGGAGCTAACACGGAGCGATTCCGCTAGGCATGTGGGACTTGTGGATGCAGCCCTTAATTCGCTTAACAAGGATTCACGGGTGGTCAATCTGTTGAAATCAGAGCACTACATTTTGGCCACCGTGCTCGATCCTAGATTTAAAGCCTACCTTGGATCTCTCTTTCCGGCAGACACAGGTCTGCTGGGGTTGAAAGACCTGCTGGTGACAAAATTGTCAAGTCAAGCGGAACGCGACCTGTCAACATCTCCTCCTTCACATTCTCCCGCAACTGGGGGTGCGAGGAAAAGGCTCAGAATTCCGAGCCCACCCGCTGGCGGTGATGCAGGGCAGTCTGGAGCGACTGCTGATGCTGACATCTGGTCCGGACTGAAGGACCTGACAACGATTACGGACATGTCGTCTACTGTCACTGCATATGATTCTCTCAACATTGATAGAATGGTGGAGGATTATATGAGTGACCGCATCCAAGTAGGCACGTCACACAGTCCGTACTTATACTGGCAGGAAAAAGAGGCAATTTGGAGGCCCTTGCACAAACTGGCTTTATTCTACCTAAGTTGCCCTCCCACAAGTGTGTACTCCGAAAGAGTGTTTAGTGCCGCCGCTCACCTTGTCAGCAATCGGCGTACGAGGTTACATCCAGAAAATGTGGAGAAGATGATGTTCATTAAAATGAATTATAATCAATTCCTCCGCGGAGACATTGACCAGCAGCAATTGCCTCCACAAAGTACACAGGGAGCTGAGATGGTGGATTCCAGTGGGGACGAATTGATAATCTGTGAGGAGGGGGATGTACACGGTGATATATCGGAGGGTGAAGATGAGGTGGACATCTTGCCTCTGTAGAGCCAGTTTGTGCAAGGAGAGATTAATTGCTTCTTTTTTGGGGGGGGGGGTCCAAACCAACCCGTCATATCAGTCACAGTCGTGTGGCAGACCCTGTCACTGAAATGATGGGTTGGTTAAAGTGTGCATGTCCTGTTTTGTTTATACAACATAAGGGTGGGTGGGAGGGCCCAAGGATAATTCCATCTTGCACCTCTTTTTTCTTTTCTTTTTCTTTGCATCATGTGCTGATTGGGGAGGGTTTTTTGGAAGGGACATCCTGCGTGACACTGCAGTGCCACTCCTAGATGGGCCCGGTGTTTGTGTCGGCCACTAGGGTCGCTAATCTTACTCACACAGCTACCTCATTGCGCCTCTTTTTTTCTTTGCGTCATGTGCTGTTTGGGGAGGGTTTTTTGGAAGGGACATCCTGCGTGACACTGCAGTGCCACTCGTAGATGTGCCCGGTGTTTGTGTCGGCCACTAGGGTCGCTAATCTTACTCACACAGCTACCTCATTGCGCCTCTTTTTTTCTTTGCGTCATGTGCTGTTTGGGGAGGGTTTTTTGGAAGGGACATCCTGCGTGACACTGCAGTGCCACTCCTAGATGGGCCCGGTGTTTGTGTCGGCCACTAGGGTCGCTAATCTTACTCACACAGTCAGCTACCTCATTGCGCCTCTTTTTTTCTTTGCGTCATGTGCTGTTTGGGGAGGGTTTTTTGGAAGGGCCATCCTGCGTGACACTGCAGTGCCACTCCTAGATGGGCCCGGTGTTTGTGTCGGCCACTAGGGTCGCTAATCTTACTCACACAGCTACCTCATTGCGCCTCTTTTTTTCTTTGCGTCATGTGCTGTTTGGGGAGGGTTTTTTGGAAGGGCCATCCTGCGTGACACTGCAGTGCCACTCCTAGATGGGCCCGGTGTTTGTGTCGGCCACTAGGGTCGCTAATCTTACTCACACAGCTACCTCATTGCGCCTCTTTTTTTCTTTGCGTCATGTGCTGTTTGGGGAGGGTTTTTTGGAAGGGACATCCTGCGTGACACTGCAGTGCCACTCCTAGATGGGCCCGGTGTTTGTGTCGGCCACTAGGGTCGCTTATCTTACTCACACAGCGACCTCGGTGCAAATTTTAGGACTAAAAATAATATTGTGAGGTGTGAGGTATTCAGAATAGACTGAAAATGAGTGTAAATTATGGTTTTTGAGGTTAATAATACTTTGGGATCAAAATGACCCCCAAATTCTATGATTTAAGCTGTTTTTTAGTGTTTTTGGAAAAAAAAACCCGAATCCAAAACACACCCGAATCCGACAAAAATAATTCGGTGAGGTTTTGCCAAAACGCGTTCGAACCCAAAACACGGCCGCGGAACCGAACCCAAAACCAAAACACAAAACCCGAAAAATTTCAGGCGCTCATCTCTAGTGGTTAATAGTGTCTAGGTCGACCACGTTTGGGTCGACCACCATTGGTCGACAGTAATTAGATCGACAGGGATGCTAGGTCGACAGGGCCTCTAGGTCGACATGGTCTAGGTCGACAGGTCAAAAGGTCGACACGAGTTTTTTGTGTCGTTTTCTCCGTACAGTGACTGGGAACCCCAATTAGTGCACCGTGTCCCCTCGCATGGCTTGCGGGCAAGGTGCCACGCTTCGCTCGGCAAAGGTTACTGTTCCCAATCGTAGTCCGCGTGGATCGTTAAGTATGAAAAAGTTCAAAAGAAAAAAAAGTGAAAAACTCATGTCGAACTTTTGACCTGTCGACCTAAAACACGTCGACATAGAGACCCTGTCAACATTGAAACCCTGTCGACCTAGTTACTGTTGACCAACAGTGGTCGACCTTAAAATTGTCGACTTAGAGACCGGATCCCATATAGATATATATATATATATATATATATTTTATAATTTATTTATGTATTTATTTTTTATTGAAGCATAAACGTTGTATGAGAATATTCATATTTTTGTCAGGGGAGAACAAATTCCCCTCTTTACAGATTTGTTCTTATACACCTAGCGACTTTGCACGGCATGAGACATCCGGCGCGACTGAGACGCTCCAAGACAAGTAGAGTGCAGACATTTTCTTTACATTTTGAATCTCGGTCTCATCGCAGACGCAGTGAACAGCCACTCACAGCGCACTAGAGACGTTAGGCTGTGACTGTACGCACATAGAAATTAGTATAACACACGTACAAAGTCACAAATGAGCGGACACTCGTATTGGATCCCTCACAGATTCAGGCTAAGTCAGTTGTACAAGTATCGCCAGTCCCAGTGGTCTGTGTATGCTACCAATATAGTGTTGTCGCTTCTGGTTGTTTTATTTATGCACATAAGATGCTCACTTCAAGCGTAAAAAGGCGCTCAGCACAGCTGAGTCACATGGGACCAAGCATGCCGAGAGGGTCTACTTGGCATGACTAAGTAACAGTGTACCATGACACATCAGTATGTCTACTGATTTGTGACTGTTCTCATTTTGTCTCAATACCCAACCAGTCTAGCAAAATAGATGTCTTGTTCTTAGGGCACAGAAAGCGGGCATGGGCTAATTAATACCTCTCAACTGTCCCGTTTTTCTGGGACTGTCTCACCCGTGGGCTGCAGTGCCCCACGATGTGGGGGACAGTTGGGGCAATCACACCCCATGCTGTGAGGCCACGCACATAACTTCCGCGCGAAATGTCCCGTTTTCTGAGCTGAAGATGTTGGGAGGTGTGCTAATTGTTGAGGCGTAGCCATGCATCCGTACCCCAAAAAGTATTTAAAAAAAACGTATGAAAAGGGCAGATCCAGGAAGGCATTAGTGCAATTGCTCCCCCCCCCCCCCACCCCCCAATGCATCATGCAGGTAGAGGAGAATGCTGCTGCTAAGCCCAGCACACAGCAGCGGGCCCAGGGAATTATTTCCTCCCCCCCTTCCTCTAAGCGACCCTGTATTTTCCAAAAAACAGATTGTTCTGTAGGTACTGATATGATTAGGTCACTTTGTAGCAGCAGATGGGCAATCACAATTTGCACTTATGACCAAAGTATTATTTCAGATATTTTCCATATAATATAAAAATATAATTGCATTGTGACATATTAAAGTCTGTATAATATGACATATGGAAGGAGGGTCCCTGTATAATATGACATATGGAAGGAGGGTCCCTGTATATTATGACATTTGGAAGCAATGTCCCTGTATATTATGACACATGGAAGGAGTGCACCTGTATAACATGCAGGCTTGGACTGTCCCACAGGGGTACAGGGGAAACCACCGGTGGGCCCCACTGCCTGGAGGCCCAACTCCTGCTCTGAGGATCAGGTTCCAGACTATGCACTTGAATTATACACTATACATATGTTACCTTATACTGGACTATGGTGTATTTTCTACAGTGCATTGCTGTTATTATTCTGTTATTAATCTGGTACATTATCATGCATGCAGCAGCTGAATTTACTGTACATATTTATGAAGGGGCCCAGACGTTGTACTTTCTAATGGTTAGTCAAACCAATGAGGTGGCAGGCCACACCCCCTCTGCGGCCTGGCCAAACTCCTAAACATGAGCCCCTGAATTCTACCGGTGGGCCCTACATGCCCCAGTCCGACACTGATAACATGACATATGGAAGGAGTGTCCCTGTATAACATGACATATGAAAGTAGTGTCCCTGTATATTATGAGATATGGAAGGAGTGCTCCTGTATAATATGACATATGTAAGGAGTGTCCCTGTATATTAGGACATATGGAAGGAGTGCCCCTGTATATTATGACATATGGAAGGAGTGTCCCTGTATATTATGACATAAAGAAGGAGTGTCCCTGCATATTAGGACATAAAGAAGGAGTATTCCTGTATATTATGAGATATGGAAGGAGTATTCCTGTATATTATGAGATATGGAAGGAGTGTCCCTGTATATTATGATATATGGAAGGAGTGTCCCTGTATATTATGAGATATGGAAGGAGTGTCCCTGTATATTATGAGATATGGAAGGAGTGTCCCTGTATATTATGACATATGGAAGGAGTGTCCCTGTATATATGACATATGGAAGGAGTGTTCCTGTATAATATGACACATGGAAGGAGTGTCCCTGTATAATATGAGATATGGAAGGAGTGTGCCTGTATATTATGACATATGGATGGAGTGTCCCTGTATATTATGACATATGGAAGGAGTGTCCCTGTATATTATGACATATGGAAGGAGTGTCCCTGTATATTATGACATATGGAAGGAGTGTCCCTGTATATTATGACATATGGAAGGAGTGTCCCTGTATATTATGAGATATGGAAGGAGTGCACTTGTATATTATGACATATGGAAGGAGTGTCCCTGTATATTATGAGAAATGGAAGGAGTGTCCCTGTATACTATGAGATATGGAAGGAGTGTCCCTGTATATTATGAGATATGGAAGGAGTGTCCCTGTATACTATGCCATATGGAAGGAGTGTCCCTGTATATTATGAGATATGGAAGGAGTGTCCCTGTATATTATGAGATATGGAAGGAGTGTCCCTGTATATTATGAGATATGGAAGGAGTTCTCCTGTATATATGACATATGGATGGAGTGTCCCTGTATATTATGAGATATGGAAGGAGTGTCCCTGTATATTATGAGATATGGAAGGAGTTCTCCTGTATATATGACATATGGATGGAGTGTCCCTGTATATTATGACATATGGAAGGAGTGTCCCTGTATATTATGACATATGGAAGGAGTGTCCCTGTATATTATGACATATGGAAGGAGTGTCCCTGTATAACATGACATATGAAAGTAGTGTCCCTGTATGTTATGACATAAGGAAGGAGTGTCCCTGTATAACATGACATATGGAAGAAGTGTCCCTGTATATATGACATATGGAAGTAGTGTCCCTGTATACTATGACATATGGAAGGAGTGTCCCTGTATATTATGAGATATGGAAGGAGTGTTCCTGCATATTATGAGATATGGAAGGAGTGTCCCTGTATATTATGAGACATGGAAGGAGTGTCCCTGTATATTATGAGATATGGAAGAAGTGTCCCTGTATATATGACATATGGAAGTAGTGTCCCTGTATATATGACATATGGAAGTAGTGTCCCTGTATATAATTAGTATGACACATGGAAGAAGTGCCCCGTATTATGACACTACAACCGGAGCGCGCTCCGCACTGCTCCTCCCGCGCCTCTGGTGTGGGCGCTCGAAAAGAGGGCATGGCCTAACAAAAGGGGGCATGATCTCGCTGGGGTTCTCCATTTCTTTACTCCAGGGGCGTGTCCAGCATCCCCGGAAATTCCGGATGCCCCCGGAGACCGGGCTGTGTGCAGTGTCGGCTCTTCATGTGTGACAGGAGCCGAATCCTGCAGGTGAATATCACACTGCAGCACCCGGCTTCTGTCACTGCAGAAGAGCCGGCACTTTGGTGTCACCCCTTCCAAGGATGTCACCCGGGTGCGGGCTGCACTCCCCACACCCGGCATGTGATGCAACTGACTACTGGGGTACATTAAATACATTATTACGGTTAACATGCATATCGGGGCGCTGTTATGGAATAGGTGCTTGCTATGACTGGTTTAAATGTCCCTCTCCGCCGTAACCCCAACTCCCCTCTAGGATCCAGTTATGGTGGAACCCAGTCATGCTGGCCACCAACATCGCAGTCCTACACAGCACAGTGTGAATGGAAAGAGTACACGGGGGAAGGAGGTGGAGAGAGACTCAGGGACAGGAGAGCAGGAGACCAGAAAGAGGGGGGGGGGGGCAGGGCCGGTTCGAGCCCTTTTTGCGCCCTGGGCAGTGCATAGGGGTGTGGCTTCGTACAATGGGCGTGGTCCGATACGCCCCCTGTACAGTAGTAGCACCGCTGCAATGCTGAGCGGTGCGCGATTACGTCATTGCGCACCGCACAGCAAAGGTCCTCTCCATGAAGGGAAACTAGACGCTACGCGTCTAGTTCCCTTCACAGGGGGACACAGCCGGGGGACACAGCGGGCAGCGGAGGGCACAGCAGTAGTGGATCTTGCCATGGTGCGGCGCCCCGGGCAAAAGTCCTGCTTGCCCGTGGCAAGATCCGCTACTGGGGGGGGGGGGGAGTGTATGACAGGGGGAGAAGAGTGAGGGAGATAGCAGCGGTAGAGAACCAGGCAATGCCGGGGATAATAGCTATTACACAGAAATACTGCAGGGTTTATATTGTACATTTATATTTCTTTTTCTGCTTTTTATGTCCGCAGCACTAAAGGTATGCTTCTTCAGTGACTGCTCCCCTTGGACGGTAGACTAGCCATGTTACAATTAGTATTCCTGCTTTTTAGGAAATGATAGCCCTGCGTTACAGTCTCAACGCGATTAATCCAGGTAAAATCAGATTTTTAATGGCACATTTATGATTTGTCCTTTCATTTGGTGATTTGCTGCTATTTGCAGGGCCAAATGGAAGGTCAGGACAGTATACAAAATCAATGAGTGAGAGCTCTTGCCCACATAATGGAATGTTAATGTCGTGGAGCTGGTGCAGATTTATAGCAGCTGCTGTCACTGTTCTTTTTAATGTGAGCTTCTAATGGCTCTAGCAATCTGATTTTACATCCACTTGGTGCAATATAGAGGTCCCAGTATTTTCAGTGAACATTATTGTCTAGCCAGGAAAAGGAACGTTGCTAGTCCTCCTGGTATGAGTCACACACTGGGCAAGGGGCCCGATTCAAGTTTGTAAGTAAAGCAAAAAAAAAAAAAACAAGCAACTGGGCAAAACCATGCTGGAATGCAGGTGGGGCAGATGTAAAGGCCCCCATACATCGGCAATCAATTGGGACAATTTGGTGTTTTGCAGATGATTGTGCAAAAAAATCTGCAATGTATGGGGCTCACGTATCGCAGATTCAGACCAAAACATGATTGGGATTGGTAAATCAGGGTGTCCAACATGTGGTATTTTACAGAACAATTGGGGCTGTAGCATAGTTGCCTACCCCCCCTCGTTCTGCCTGAGACTCCCTGAAATAGCAGTAGTAGTGAGTATGACGGAGGCTGGGTGTGTGGAAGGAAGGGAGTATCAGAATAAAGTAATAGAGGGAGTGTGGGAGAGGGGGTTTTAGGGATAGTGGCCCCCATTCAGAGTTGATCGCACGTAGCAACTTTTTGCTGCTTGTGCAATCAACTAGACGCCGCCTATGGGAGAGTGTATTTTAGCACAGCAGGGCTGCGATTGCTTGTGCAGCCCTGCTATGCTAACAAAGTTTCCTGCAAAACAAGACCAGGGTAAGAGTTACGGATCCAGCGACGAAGTTCCCGGGATTGACGTCAGACATCCGCCCTCCAAACGCCTGGATCCGCCTGTGTTCGCCTCACCACGCCTTAAAAACGGTCGGTTGGCGCCCTGGAACACCTCCCGCCTGTCAGTCTTCAAGTGGTAGCCGCTGCAATCACTTTCTCACTTTCTTCGCTGGTGGCGACGCATTGCGGGCGCAGCCGCATTCCTGACTCGTTCGCACCGCAGCAAAGAACCCATGCGTGCGAACAGGTCAGAATGACCCCCAGAGAGAGCATAGTTGCCTACCCTCCCTCATTCTGCAGGAGACTCCCTGAAATAGAAGCAATCTCCCTGACTCCCTGAATAGACCAGCAATCTCCCTAATGGCACCTTACCCCCATTATGCAGCTGTTACATTCTTGAGGGGAAAAAATAAATCAGAGATACATACTGTACATTCAAATGGGATCATCAGTGCCACTTCCCTGCATTAGTTATATAAGGCACAATGATCCCTATGGCTACGTGCATTTTAAATAAGGTTTCTCATGGCCACTTACAGTATATGAAACCTCTTGTAAAACACAATACACAAACACATCCTGAAAAATATCAGTGTTGTTTCATCAACAAGCAGATCTTAATAACTTTGGGGCTCATTTACATTTTGATGTGAGTAATTTTTATGACACGCCTCTCAGTACATGTCCGCGGTGATAGGTATTACTGTCACATAGGGATGGCCATCGGCTGGTTAACCATAGACGGTCACCATCGATGGTACCATTGATGGGTAACCTCAATGGTGTTAAACCCATCTGCAAGGGAACCATTATTGGTTTCATCCACCAAGTTACTTGATTTTTTGCTTTACTTACAAACATGAATCAGGCCCAAACATGGAAACACTGACCTGGATGAATGAGGAGCACCAAGCATATTTCAAGCTAGCATGGTGGTAAGAGCCAGTCGCAGTAATTGTTGGGATGCATTTGGCAGGAAGTAATGGTGTCTAAGTTGATGTGAGTATGGAATCTAATTGAGAATTGTGATCCCTCTACACTGATTTAAAGTTCAAGGTAACTCAGGCAAATAAATGCACATTGACTGACCACAACCTGTCTAAAAACATGAACAGTGTAAATGGATGAAACTTTATAGGGCAAGATATCATAGTGAGTTTCCAGTGCATAAACCAATCACAACATATGGCAATGCAGAATTGCATGTTCAGCACGGGAGGAGGAAGGTGATGATCAGATGAACCATACTTCCCCATGATTAGTGCTTCTATGGACCAGTGAAGGTTCTGCTAGTACTGTTATGTTGTTGGGTGCATTATCCCAGCAAGGTTTGACTTTGAATGCAAACCATTCCAAGGTCTATACTAATTGCTACTTAGGGGTATATTCAATAAAAGTCGGATCCATTCTGACATGCAGCGACCAGGAGTGCAGATGGCGGCGGGAGTACGCTGGGCAGCGGGGGGAGCAGAGATTGGCGGCCGGAGCTGGCTGTGGGGGGACATGTCTGTGGAGGCGCTGCAGGGAAAGAGGTGCCTGCGGGCCGCAGGGAGAGCAGAGATCGGCGCCGGCGGGGGGGAGCTGGCTGCGGGAGGACATGTCTGTGGCGACATGGGTAGGTGCTGCAGGTAGAGATGTCTCCCTGCAGCACCTCCACCTGCCGCCACAGACATGTCCCCCCGCCGGCCGCCGATCTTTGCTCCCCCAGCGGCTCGCAGCACCACTTGTCTCCTCACCTCAATCCGACTTGTTTTCAAGTCAGATTTTGTCGGAAAGGGGGCCAAAACCTGACGGATTTGGCCTCATTTCTGACAGAAGCACGTGGATCGGGGGCAATTCCACTGATTCACGTTTTCTGACAAGTCGGGAATTCCCGACTTGTCGGAAAAAAATCAGCCCCGAGAAGACGGCAGCTTCCGACAGTTATTGAATACAGCCCTAAGTTTATTGAAGGCTGTGTAATTCTTAATGAAGAAACTTTTTTGATCTACAGTAACTGCTGTTTTTTGTCTTTTCAAAGAAGAACTGTAGAAATATCTAACTCCCTTGACTGCATCCCTAGAGCAGGTACCCCTCTCATTAGGTACATCCTGGCATCATATTTTGAAGTACGACTGAAGTCTTTACGTCAGACTTTTGCGTTTCAACTGATTATGACATAATGCCATCAGTGTCTGCATTTCCTGTTCAATGCACTTCCCTTAAACGGGAAATGCAGGCACTAATGAGGCTGTAAGTCACTAATGCTGCAACTAATACTTGCCTGAGCTTGTATTAGTTTGGGCCATTTGCTGTAACTCTATTTTTGTTCTTTAGTCCATCTGGCTGTTTCGATTTCTTCAATACTTGACCTCAACCATTGACCTTGAACATTTTGCTCTTTCTATTCCTGGCTTTAGTTTATCACCCCAGTTCTCCTGCCTCCTATTGTCCCAACCCTTGGCTAGTACATTTGGCTCTATGGCTGTCTGACTATACCTCACAGATACATGCACAGGTTATTTTAGTCCCTACCTGTGTTTGGTGGATCAGGCTATTGGCTGATATAAGAAGCATTATGGGACCATTTGGAAGGTTTGCTAGTACAGGTACAAGGATATTACTGTCTTGGCACTACGACAGGCCACTGTACTCCTGGACTCCCAACATGAACCTTTACCATTGGGAAAATATAGCAAGATTTGGAAAACACAGACGCATCACTGTTTTATAAATATTCTGGAGGTTCCATTTATTACTTCTGTATCTAAGAAAACACACAGTGTGATCAGCCTACGCAGGTATTTTATTGCCCGTTAAGGCATCTTTGAGATGAACAGAGATAAAACAACACACTTATAAAACAGATAAATTATTTTGTTTAATGTCCCATAAAATCTGCAGTAAATTTGGGCTAAAATTCTCCAGGGAGATAATGTTCTTGTTATTTGAAACTTCACAGAACAATAATAACTGAGGCGTCTTTTGTCCATTTGACTTTACAAGTGGAACTTTTAAAATAATAAAACAGATACTGCTGAGAGATCCACACCAAAGGTATGTATTAGCTAATATTTAATGTGAATGGTATAAAAACTAGTATTAAATGACATTGAGGTACATTGTTATTCCGTGTGTTGATTATTTTTAACCTGGAGTTTGTCTTAAGTGCTTTATAAACACCTTAAACCATTCACAAATGTCTACTGAACACCAAAAACACATTTTTAATAAAGTTGTTTCTCCTCCCAAGCAAACCGCTTATCCATAAGTTTTGGAAGTCATCTCCCATTTGGCTCATTTACAGATAAGGTCTGCAAAGCCAGAGCTCATTGATACACTCAAGCATGGATATCCTGAAAACCTGGACTGCTAGTGTGCCCTGAGGACCGAGGTTGTAAGTGCCTGGGTTAGGAAGTAGGCTGCCAGAGCCTTACAGAAAAACGGCTGCATGTGCATCCGCAGGGGATTCGGACTGAAAGTCGACAGTAACTAGGTCGACAATGTCTAGGTCGACCACTATTGGTCGACAGTAACAAAGTCGACAGGGTGTCTAGGTCGACATGATCTTTAGGTCGACATGTTCTAGGTCGACATGTCAAAAGGTCGACATGAGTTTTTCACAATTTTTTTCTTTTTTTTCAACCTTTTCATACTTAACGATCCACGTGGACTACGATTGGAACGGTAATCTGTGCCGAGCGAAGCGGTAGCGGAGCGAAGGCACCATGCCCGAAGCATGGCGAGCGAAGCGAGCCATGCGAGGGGACGCGGCGCACTAATTGGGGTTCCCGATCACTCTACGAAGAAAACGACACCAAAATAACATTAAAAACTCATGTCGACCTTTTGACCTGTCGACCTAGAACATGTCGACCTAAAGACCCTGTCGACCTAGACACCCTGTCGACATAGTTACTGTTGACCAATAGTGGTCGACCTAGACATTGTCGACCTAGTTACTGTCAACTTTCAATACCACACCCATCCGCAGCACCGTGGGGCTGTAAGAGTTGCAGTGTGCACGTCTGAAATATTCATAGGACGCTCCAGCGACGCTGCAGTAGTGATTCTGGCTGCAGGGTGCTGTTCCAGGCTAGCCAGATGCAGGGGCCGCAGGTGAGCTGCGGTGCTGCCCACAGGGCTCTGAGCAGCTGCACCGCCCCGTGTGTCCGACTCAGTTTCAGCCCCAATGGGTGGTTGAAGAACACAAACCACAGAATGTTTTACATCACTGATGAACACTGTCTCTCCCATCTGCCAAGGACTAAATGACTGAACGGCATATAAGAACGGTCCTGTGTCTAGGAGGTGCTGTGCAGTGCTGGCATACAGTAGGAAATACTGTAGAGCAGGAACAGATTGCTAATGTATGAGTTACCCGCGGCACGTCAGAGAATAGTAAGATGTTTCAATTACAGGCAGGGCCTCTAGCAATATAGACTCCATTACATTCACAGTATTTGCATGTAAACCTGTAGTGTCATTGCACCTTGGTAATAGACAACAATCTGTTGATTTCCTGAGAACAAACAGACTGCGTTATGAATAACAGAACCTTGTGGGGCACATGTCATTACTAACACTGCAGCGTTTCCAGACCAGTAGACCTGTGACAAGTAAAAACTAACATACAGAACCGGAGCCAAAGCTCTAAAAATGGACGGTGGCATGTTCTATTAAATAGGTATGTAGAATAGGCATACCTCCCAACTGTCCCGATTTTTGCACGACAGTCCCGTTTTTTTATGGTCTGTCCCGCTGTCCCACCCATGGGTCGCAGTGTCCGGCGGGTGGGTGGAGCAGTTGGGAGATCCCCCCCCCTGTCACTCGCTGCTCTGAGCAGAGCAGCCAGCGGTGTGCATGCGCACGGCAGCTATTCACGGCAGAGAAGGACAGCGGGCATGGCCAGCAGCTCTCTGGTCGCTGTTCATGCCCCCATAATGACGAAAACGGGGCGTGGCTTGCGGCACTTGTCGTGAGGCCACGGCCCTTTCTCATAGGCCATGCCCCCTAATTTCGGGTGCGCGATAATGTCCCTCCACAGACCACAGCAAAGTTGGGAGGTATGGAATAGGCACAGCCACCTTTCTGTTATTTACACCAGTGGTTCCCAAACTCAGCCCTCAAGGACCACTAACAGGCCACGTTTTATGTATACCCATAGCACTGTATGTAAATGCAGCAGGAGGCGTCTATTACACCTGAATGACCCCCATTGTGTGTACAGTAATATGAGTGATAAGCAAACATATAGCCTTGAAAATTCTGCCTCTTCTATGCCGCCTTATGCGCATCCCCTTTTGACATTTTATTGTCCCTCTCATGCAGGTCTCACCTTTTCCGCTTGTCTATTGTATTTCCTCCATGGCTGCACCAACGCATATAGCAAATAGTGGTCACAGAAGAGCAAAGCAGCAAGTGCTACCCCAGCTAATCCAAAAGCTACACCACAGCTACAGTACTTGCTGTATAGCTTATTTCCAACCGTTAAACTGTGTGAAATTCATAGACAGGTCAATCCATCCCATCCCATACACAGGGGACCAATCATTTTGGTTACTCAAGACTATCAGATGCTACCCCCTGCCGATAGTTATAAACTATAAGCATGCTCAGGCTCTGCAGACTCCTAGAGACACATATTCCAACCAGTTTGTTTGTGGTTAAAGAACTGGCAAAATGAAAATGGTTTTCAAACAACCCAGATCCTAATGGTTTGGGGTTTTTTTTTTTCAAAATTTGGGGCTCGTGTTCACCATTTGCATTAAAATTACTGTTAATAAAAAAAATATATTTTTAAACACTATATTAATAATATTTTCAAATAATAAAATAGTATCTTGGATATAGATACAATACGAGCACTGTATAATTAAGTTAGTATTTAGTTGTAGTCTACAGATACAGATTACATACCGATACTGTACAGTATAAGTTCTGTGCAGATAGTTAGAACCAGGTAATAGATACAAGAAATTCACAGGCAGTATGATTAGCTGAATACACCCTAACTGTAGGCTATAGACACAAGATATATAGAGGGGTTCAGTATGATTTGCCGATGGACGGGATGCCGGCTGTCAGTATACCGACAGCTGCATCCCGTCTATCATAATTCCAACAGCCCCCCATTCTGCCCCTAACCCTCACCTTTTCCCTACCCTAACCCTCCCTTCTGGGTACCTAACCCTAACCTTCCCCAGTGGTGGCTAACCCTCCCTACTTGGTGCCTAACCCTAACCATCCCTTCCCCGATGTCTAAACCTAACCCTTCCCGCTTAATGTTTTACCCTAACCTCCCCTTCTAAGTGCCTAACGCTAATCCTCCCTCCCCGGTCCCTAACCCTAACCTTCCTGTCCCTGCTCCCTAACCTCCCTTGTCCTGCCTAAACCTAACTTCTGTGAGGACGCTGTGAGGACGATCGGGATGCCGGCATCTTGATCGGCATTTCGTCCTCCCTCAGGATCCCGGCATCGGTATATTGGCCACCGGGATCCTAGCCGTCGGGAAGCTGCTTCCCCTATAGAGATATGTAGGGCTAACTGGGCTATAGACACAAGCACTAGTGCAATATGTAGGACTAACTGTGGGTTATAAACACAAGCTCTATAGCAGTATGTAGGACTAACTGTGGGCTACAAACACAAGCTCTGTAGAAATAAATACTGAATATACTGTAAGACTAACTCGGGGTTATAGACACCAGCTCTGTAGCAATACGTAGGACTTACTGGGCTACTGCGACTCTCTTCACCCCCAAACCCCTCTTGTCGCTCTGGCGTAGCACTGGGAAAACCATTTCAAAATGTTGCTACGGGGCCCACGAAGGTCTACTTACGCCCCTGAGTGTCAGTAATGCTGCACTGCTGTGATAACGCAGCTGCAGCAGTGGCATAGCGCATTGCAGTCTCAATCAGCTGACTGATGTTGAGGACCATGTCTTCAACTGGAACCTGGTCAGTCTGGTTGCGTTGCGGTGGAGGCTGGTGCTGTGCCTGGGGCTGCTGAGTTCAGAAATTTGAGGAAGAAAGTGTGAATGGTGATGATGACTGACTCGGGGAGGGCAGGAGGGGGCTGCTGAGCACACAGCCTGCAGTGATGAGCAGGTGCTGAGTGTGTGGGGAGGTGAGCTCAGCCCAGAGCACAACAGTGATGAGCACATGCTGAGTGAGGGGGTGGGGCTTGTAACAAAGCCACACCCATTTTCTGGGTGCACGCGTCAAAGGCTTGTGCCGCCACTAACCTCACCCCTTCACTTATCATGGATCCCCTCCTGTCATTTTCTTCTGGATCCACCCCTGTCTAGGACTTAAGGGCCCTACACACTTGGCGATTTCAGCGATTTTGACGACCAACGATATTATCGGACGATTTTGCATACACACTGGATGATATCGATGGCCGACTTGGACGATATGACAGTACATTACATCTATATTGTCCAAATTGGCTTTCATGTATAAATGATGATCGACCAACGATGAACGATTGCGGGGAGGCACATTGGCCCTCATTCCGAGTTGATCGGTCGGTATTTTTCATCGCATCGCAATGAAAATCCGCTTAGTACGCATGCGCAATATTCGCACTGCGACTGCGCCAAGTAATTTAACAATGAAGATAGTATTTTTACTCACGGCTTTTTCACCGCTCCGGCGATCGTAATGTGATTGACAGGAAATGGGTGTTACTGGGCGGAAACACGGCGTTTTATGGGCGTGTGGTTGAAAACGCTACCGTTTCCGGAAAAAACGCAGGAGTGGCTGGAGAAACGGAGGAGGGTCTGGGCGAACGCTGGGTGTGTTTGTGACGTCAAACCAGGAACGACAAGCACTGAACTGATCGCACAGGCAGAGTAAGGTTGAAGTTACTCAGAAACTGCAAAGTAGTTTGTAATCGCAATATTGCGAATACATCGGTCGCAATTTTAAGAAGCTAAGATACACTCCCAGTAGGCGTAGGCTTAGCGTGTGTAACTCTGCTAAATTCGCCTTGCGACCGATCAACTCGGAATGAGGGCCATTGTTCATTGTTGATGCATACACACTGAACGATATGAATGATTTATCATTCATTTTTGAACGATATCGTTCATATCTATTATCGATGTCGCCAAGTGTGTAGGGCCCTTAACTGTGACCTACACTGTAGGCCCAAGCTCTAAAGATCACTACACAATTGCCGATTTGGCCGATGAACGATATGAACAATGAACGATTTTTCAGTAATGATTTTTTGCATACACACTGAACGATTTGTATGAACGATTTGAATGATTTCACATTGCAAACATCTATATTGTCCAAATTGGCTTACAATGATAAAACGATGATAGACCATGATGAATGACTGCGGGGACACGCATTGTTCTTCGTTGGTGCCTCCACACTGAACGATAGGAACGATATATCGTTCATTTTTGAACAATATCTTTCTAAAATGTCGTCCAGTGTGTAGGGCCCTTGAGTCTAAATAGTGTACAATTAAAAGGGGGCGTGGCGAATACCAAGCAGTGTCCATACATTTCACCCTGCATGTGATGCTTTGGTCACTGGAAACACCCTGTGCATTTATATACATTCTGCCAAATGAGCAATAATTATATATTATTTATTTATTAACAGTTTCTTATATAGCGCAGCATATTCCGTTGCGCTTTACAATTAGAACAGTAATAGAACAAAACTGGGTAAAAACAGACAGACATAGAGGTAGGAAGGCCCCTTACAATCTATAGGGATAATAATAATGTGTCTGCTGCTATTTTATTTTCAGAATGATGTGAAAACAGCATTTAGATGAATACATGTGTACAGTGTAGGCAAATGAGTCTTTAACAAACAAACTGATGGGCCTTTATTTGTGCGACAGCTCCGAAACAATGATTCACCTTGCACGACTCAGAGGAGGAAAACGTCTCTGCACCCACACACTAAGTGCATATTGTAAAACTCATTTACAATAACCCGTGGCATATTGATTGCTGTTTTCTCATACTTTGTCAGGCCGTGAATGCGATGTTGTTAAAGATTTTTGTAAATGTAAAAGTAAACAATTAGATTATTCAGAAACTACTTGTGCTCAGTTTAGAGTACACTAATGTACAGCGATCAAGTGGGGTTAACTTATTATATGTGAGTTTAGGGTCAGCATTACATGGCAAATATAAAATACAATTTGGCAAAGTGTTATATTGAAAATAAATGACAATTGTGGACAATAATTCAACAGTTGTATTATAATCAGCCCTTTCTATGCAAATTGAGATTACTTTAGGTTTATCAGCATTTTGCTAGCAGTAATCTGCTTATTCTGAGGATTTAGCATTTATATGTTTATATGGCCTACAAGAAATTCAGGTGATCATTCCGAGTTGATCGCAGCCAGCAACTTTTTGCTGCTGCTGCGATCAACTAGTACACGCCTATGGGGGAGTGTATTTTAGCTTAGCAGGGCTGCGATCGCCTGTGCAGTCCTGCTAAGCTAAAAAAATTTCAAGCAGAACAAGACTAGCCCTATACCTACTTACCCTGTGCGACGATCTCTGCGATGCTGGAGCCGGCTTTGACGTCAGACATCCGCCCACCGTTCTCCTGGACACGCCTGCGTTTTCCTTACCACTCCCCGAAAACGGCAGCCAACGGTCCGGATCCTCCAGGAACGCCTTCTTCTTGTCAATCTTCTTGCGGTCGGCTCTGCGACCGCTTTCTTCATTAGAGCGCATTCTGGACCCATTCGCACCGCAGCGACAAACCGCTGCGTGCGAACGGGTCGGAATGACCCCCTCAGTGCCTCTTCCAGAAGTGTGGAGAAGATAGTGTAAGGCCATGGGCTTAACTATAGTGGGTGTAAGAGGAGCCACTGCTATGGTGTCCGGTCTATAGATCTACACTAAAAAGGTCTACAGTCAATAGGTCGACCACTAATGGTCGACATGCATTAGGATCGACAAGGTCAAAAGGTCGACAATCAAAAGGTTGACAGGGTCAAACGGTCAAATGGTTGACACATTTGTTTTTTAGTTTTTTTAGTTTTTTTTTACAACTTTTGCTGCATTCACTATCCATGTCAAACACTCCGAAGCGGAGCGAGCCCGCGAGGGGACGCATTTCATCAAACTGACTATTTATGTCACAAACTATCGCCATTAGTAACCTTGCAGCGAGTGAAGAGGAGCGAGCCACCGCGCCCGAATCATGGTGAGCGAAGCGCGCCCGCGAGGGGATGGATTTCAACAAATAGGGGTAAAAAATGTTTAAAACAAGACAACAAAAACATTTTTGTGTGTCAACCTTTTGATCCTGTCGACCTTTTGACAGTCAACCTCTTGACCCTGTCGACCTTTTACTTTCGACCTAATGACTATCCACCTTTTAATGTTTATCTTCTGTATCACAACCCATTGCTATGGGGCCTGGACCCAGGTTATAAAGTTGCAGACCAATTTCCCAGATTTGCCTGCTAAGCAATTGTGTCTGATCCATTGCCCAGCCTGAGGTGTGTGACATTACATTTTCAGTGATAGGAGTGTGTAGTGGATCTTAGAATGGTAAGGGGACACTAATGTGGCATAATATAAACTGGAGGGCACTCTAATGTGACACAGTATAAACAGGGAGCACTGTAACGTGGCGTAATATGAACTGGGACACTATGACATACTGTAATGTGAATTGAGATTACTGTGCGGCATATTGTGTACTGGCAGCCCTACAATGTGACATCATGTAAACTAAGGAACTATGAAGGTTCATAAAATAAACTAGGGCACTACTATGGGGTATAATATTAAATAAGGCACTATTATGGTTCAGAAAATTAACTAAGTGTTAGGGTCTCCTGCCCTGTGCTGCCACGTCGTCATGGCAACCGGGAGACAAGTGCTAGCGGAGTAACCTGAGCGCAGCTGATACTCCGGTTCGGGTCTTTTGCTGTGCAGTGGTTACAGGCATGGGATCCGGTGCTGGTTTTTGTGCTCACAGTCTGTGAGGTCTGAGGGGGGCGTGGACAGCACCTGCTTTATAAGGCCCTTCTCAGGTTAAGCAGATGCTGCTGAATCTTTGTTGGTTAGTCAGTTCCTGAAAGTTAGCCAGTACTGTGTAGCTTTGTATTTTGTTGTTGCTTACTGCAAATAGGCCTGGGCATTTGGTACTACACTCTGCCAATCCAGACCTAGCAGTAAGACTGGAGTCAGTCGGTTAGCCTGCTGAGGTTCTTTTGCTATTCTGTGAACCCAGCAGGTTTGTGGCTGTACTTTCAGACCTGCCTGCATAATCCTCTCTCACTGTGCAGGGCGTCCATGTGTCAGTTTAGTGGCAGTAAGCTGAACCTGGGCCCTGCAAGTGAGAATTAGGATTGTGGAGACTCTCCTTGTGTCTATTATTCCATCTCTGACCAAGGAGTTTACTGCCACACCCGTTGGTAACCCTTTAGGGTTTTGCTGTTGCCCTTAGCAACAGCATTTCGGGTTCTCTACGTATTAAAACACAACATCTTGCTTTTTCCATCTGAGCATTTCTAATACTAGGGAGACACCCAGTTTCTTAGCCTCTGGGCTTCTCTGTTCACTCTGTGTTGGTTTTGTTACCCTATCACCTTCTGGGTACGTTATGTCATATTTCCCAGTCTGTCTGTGAGTTCATTTGTTTTGCATCCCTCTCTGTTCAGACACCAGTACATTCCTGCAGGCACTGGTGTGTATAACAGTTCAAACACCAGTACATTCCTGCAGGCACTGGTGTGCATAACATATTCAGCAGCCCAATACTCCTGTTGAAATTTTGTGGGAATATGGAGCATACCCCTCAAAATACGTTGCAACAGGTGGTCGATCAGGTGCAGGTCCTGACTCGTCAATTTAATGATTTGTCCATTAAAATGCACACCTCCCAGGCCGCTGGCGGAGCTCCCGCAGCAGCAGCACCTTCAGGGGTTAAGGAGCCGAAAGTAAATCTTCCGGATCGTTTTTCTGGAGATCGCTCGCAGTTCTTTTGTTTCAAGGAGAGCTGCAAGTTATATTTCCAGCTTAGGCCTCAGTCTTCTGGGTCAGAGATTCAGCGGGTGGGCATAGTGATTTCCTTGCTACAAGGAGACCCACAGGTCTGGGCATATGGGTTGCAGCCTGACTGTCCGTCGCTTAAAAGTGTTGATGCTTTTTTTACGGCACTGGGCATGTTGTATGATGACCCTGACAAGACGGCCTCAGCCGAGGCTCAGATTTCGATCCTTAAGCAAGGGCGAAGGCCAGTTGAGGTTTACTGTACGGAGTTTCGGAGGTTGGCCCATGATACCCAGTGGAATGACCCAGCCCTGAGACACCAGTACCGAAGAGGTCTTTCTAACCAGATAAAAGACCAACTGGTACAATATCCCTTGCCTGATAGCTTGGATCAGCTCATGCAGTTATCCATCCGGGTGGATAGACGGCTGAGAGAGCGTAGGCTTGAAAGGGAGACCGAGGTTTCCTTCTTTCCCAAGGGAACCTCAGACTCTGAGGAATTTTCCGAGGAGCCTATGCAGATTGGGGCTACCCGCCTCTCCTCGCGTGAGAAGACGCGGAGGAGACAGCAGGGGTTGTGTTTGTACTGTGGGAATAAGGGTCATGTGGTAGTATCATGCCCAGAAAAGCCGGAAAACTTCAGGGCCTGAGGGTGATGGGAAATATCCTGTCAGGCCAGAAGTCAGAATTTCCCAAGAAGACTTTTATCATTCCGGTGACCTTGAAGATCCTCGGTCAAACTGTCAAGACTGAGGCCTTTGTGGACAGTGGGGCCGACGGGGTTTTTATGGACCGCCAATTCGCCCTGAAACACTCTGTTTCCTTAGTACCCTTGGCGTCGGAAATTGAGATTTGTGGGTTAAACGGGGAACCATTATCCCAGGGTAAAATTACCTCTTGCACTAGCCAGATTTCTTTGTTTATTGGAGCCACACACTCTGAAAAATTGTCCTTTTATGTGACTGTCTGTACTTTTGCCCCATTGGTGTTGGGGTTACCCTGGTTAAGGGCCCACAATCCTCAATTTGACTGGGTCTCTGGGGAGATTCTTAGTTGGGGTACTGATTGTTTCAGGAGTTGCTTGAGCCTTCCAGTCAGGCTCTCGCAGCTAAGTTTGCCAGGATTGCCAGGGTGTTATGCAGATTTTGCGGACGTGTTCTCCAAAAAAGTTGCAGAGGTACTACCTCCCCATCGCCCCTATGACTGTGCCATTGATTTGTTGCCGAATGCTAAGCTTCCCAAGAGCAGGTTGTACTCCCTGTCACGTCCTGAGACTCAGGCTATGGCAGAGTACATTAAGGAGAACTTGGCTAAAGGATTTATCAGACCTTCACAGTCTCCAGTTGGGTCGGGGTTTTTCTTTGTGGGTAAAAAGGACGGTTCATTGCGACCCTGCATCGACTTCAGGGAATTGAACCGTATCACGATTAAAAACTCATACCCACTGCCTCTCATTTCGGTCTTGTTTGACCAGCTTCGTACTGCCACCATTTTTTCTAAGATTGACCTACGCGGTGCGTACAATCTAATCCGAATAAGAGAGGGGGATGAATGGAAGACTGCCTTTAATACCCACTCAGGGCATTATGAATATTTGGTGATGCCTTTTGGGCTCTGTAATGCCCCGGCAGTCTTCCAGGATTTCATGAACGATGTGCTCAGGGAATATTTGGATAGATTCTTAGTTGTATACTTAGATGACATCCTAATCTTCTCCCATTCCCTGGAGGAACATCGGAAGCATGTAAGCTTAGTCCTCCAGAAACTCAGAGACCACCGGCTTGGGGCGAAGCTGGAGAAGTGCGAATTTGAAGTTCAGCAAATCGCATTTCTAGGATATATTATCTCCCCAGAAGGTTTCCAAATGGAGGGTTCCAAGGTACAGGCAGTCCTGGATTGGGTGCAGCCCACTAGTTTGAAGGCGCTTCAGCGTTTCCTGGGCTTTGCAAATTTTTATAGACGATTTATCGCTGGATTTTCGTCTATAGTGGCGCCCTTGGTGGCACTCACTAAGAAAGGGGCGGATGTTGCTCACTGGTCTCGTGAGGCCAAAGCGGCTTTTGCCCGTCTCAAAAGGGCATTTGTCTCGGCCAAGGTGCTGCGACACCCAGATCCAGAGCGTCCTTTTGTGGTGGAGGTGGATGCCTCTGAGATGGGTAATGGGGCAGTGCTCTCTCAGATGGGAGTGTCTGATAATCGCCTTCATCCCTGTGCTTACTTTTCCCGTAAATTTTCGCCTGCCGAGATGAATTATGACGTGGGTAACCGGGAATTGTTGGCTATTAAGGATGCACTCGAGGAGTGGAGACACTGGCTTGAGGGGGCTAAGTTTGTGGTCTCAATTCTCACCGACCATAAGAATTTGGCATATTTAGAGTCAGCGAAGCGTCTCAATGCCAGGCAGGCACGATGGGCTTTGTTTTTTGCTCGCTTTAATTTTTTGATAACATATCGCCCTGGGTCAAAAAACATCAAGGCTGATGCGCTCTCGCGGAGTTTTGCTCCAATCCAGGAGACCACCGAGGAGCCGTTGCCCATTGTGTCCCCATCATGTATTAAAGTGGGCATTACCCAGGACCTCTTGTCATTAGTCCTTAGAGCACAGGAGCGGGCTCCTCCAGACCTTCCGGTAGGTCTTTTGTTTGTGCCTCCTAGGTTAAGACAGCGAGTGTTCCTGGAATTCCATGCCAAGAAGTCGGCAGGTCACCCGGGTATTGCCAGAACTCGGGAGTTGCTATCTAGGGCGGTGTGGTGGCCCTCGGTGGCTAAGGATGTGGATCAGTGGGTTCGGGCATGTGACATCTGTGCCCGAAATAAGACTCCTAGAGGGGTTCCTGTTGGCCCATTACATCCACTCTCTATTCCATCTAAGCCATGGACCCACATTTCAATGGATTTTGTTGTGGACTTGCCCAAATCCTCTGGGATGACAGCCATCTGGGTTGTCGTTGACAGGTTTTCGAAGATGGCGCACTTCGTTCCACTGGTTGGGCTGCCATCGGCCAGACGCCTGTCTGAATTATTTATGCTGCATGTTGTGCGCCTCCACGGGTTGCCACTTGATGTGGTCTCTGACCGCGGATCCCAGTTTGTGGCCAAATTCTGGAGGGCATTTTGTTCCGATCTCCAGATTTCTGTCAGCTTGTCGTCAAGCTACCATCCGCAGTCTAATGGGCAGACTGAAAGGGTGAACCAGACCTTGGAGCAGTTCCTCAGGTGTTATGTCTCCAAGTGTCAGACTGACTGGGTTGCTCATCTGACAATGGCGGAGTTTGCCTATAACAACGCGGCTCACTCTGCTACAGGGATCTCTCCCTTCCTTTGTGTGTATGGGCATCATCCTAAGGCCAATTATTTTGACCCCCTGGACTCCACGCCTGGTGGTTCCTCTGTCGTTTCGGTCCTTAGAGGTATTTGGAGGAAAGTGAAGAAAGCCCTTGTGTCTGTGTCATTAGTGACCAAAAGGGTTTTTGATAAGCGGAAAAGACCCTGCAGCTTCAAATTAGGAGACTTCGTCTGGTTGTCTACCAAGAATTTGAAGTTGAAACAGCCATCTCATAAGTTAGGCCCCCGGTTCATCGGCCCTTATAAGATCACCAGGGTTATCAATCCGGTGGCATTTCAGTTATATCTGCCCCGTTCTTTGGGTATCAATAAAACATTTCATTGTTCCCTTTTAAAACGGGCGATTAGTAATCCTTCTTCCAGAGGAAGACCTTCCCCTCTTCTGATACATGGCCAGAGGGAGTTTGTTGTTGAAAGGATTCTTGACTCCAAGATGGTTCGGGGTCGGCTGTCATTTTTGGTGCACTGGAAGGGGTATGGCCCGGAGGAGCGGTCGTGGGTGCGCAGTTGTGATCTTCATGCCCCCAGACTGATACGCTCTTTCTTCTCGCAGTTCCCCGATAAACCCGGTGGTAGGGGTTCTTTGACCCCTCGTCAGAGGGGGGGTACTGTTAGGGTCTCCTGCCCTGTGCTGCCACGTCGTCATGGCAACCGGGAGACAAGTGCTAGCGGAGTAACCTGAGCGCAGCTGATACTCCGGTTCGGGTCTTTTGCTGTGCAGTGGTTACAGGCATGGGATCCGGTGCTGGTTTTTGTGCTCACAGTCTGTGAGGTCTGAGGGGGGCGTGGACAGCACCTGCTTTATAAGGCCTCTTCTCAGGTTAAGCAGATGCTGCTGAATCTTTGTTGGTTAGTCAGTTCCTGAAAGTTAGCCAGTACTGTGTAGCTTTGTATTTTGTTGTTGCTTACTGCAAATAGGCCTGGGCATTTGGTACTACACTCTGCCAATCCAGACCTAGCAGTAAGACTGGAGTCAGTCGGTTAGCCTGCTGAGGTTCTTTTGCTATTCTGTGAACCCAGCAGGTTTGTGGCTGTACTTTCAGACCTGCCTGCATAATCCTCTCTCACTGTGCAGGGCGTCCATGTGTCAGTTTAGTGGCAGTAAGCTGAACCTGGGCCCTGCAAGTGAGAATTAGGATTGTGGAGACTCTCCTTGTGTCTATTATTCCATCTCTGACCAAGGAGTTTACTGCCACACCCGTTGGTAACCCTTTAGGGTTTTGCTGTTGCCCTTAGCAACAGCATTTCGGGTTCTCTACGTATTAAAACACAACATCTTGCTTTTTCCATCTGAGCATTTCTAATACTAGGGAGACACCCAGTTTCTTAGCCTCTGGGCTTCTCTGTTCACTCTGTGTTGGTTTTGTTACCCTATCACCTTCTGTGTACGTTATGTCATATTTCCCAGTCTGTCTGTGAGTTCATTTGTTTTGCATCCCTCTCTGTTCAGACACCAGTACATTCCTGCAGGCACTGGTGTGTATAACAGTTCAAACACCAGTACATTCCTGCAGGCACTGGTGTGCATAACACTAAGGCACTATTATGGGGCATAAAATTAATAACTGCTGCAAAGAGGTGTCTCTCAAGAAGCATTGGGATGGGGGGCCCCTTCAATATGTTGCTATTGGGTCCACAATGTTCTGGCTACACTCCTGGCTAAGGCAGAATGTGCGCCACTAACAAAAGCCTAATCTATGTCACACAATCTATGGACACTGGTACACCAATGCAAGCTCCTACCAAAATATCTATCTACAGCAGTGGCATCCTTTGGAACCCATCATTCACTACCCTGATCTGAGTTCCAGCCATAGCCAGATTAAAGGGGGGGATGCAGGGGATACTGTACCCTGGGCCCCCAACTGTCAGCCCCCCCCCTCCCCCCCTCCCGGCCAGAGCACACTGATATCACTGGTTCTCCCTCTTGTGCAGCAACAGAACCAGGCAGCCAGATTGCGAGCAGGACAGTATGGAGTACAGGAAGAGAAACAGGAGTATCAGGTTTTAGGAGCTACCGATGGAGCTCTCCTACTCCCTGTTTGGGTGTTGGGTCCTGTGTAAATTATTATCTAATGAGAGAATTCAGGTCTAGAAAGAGAAACACACTGAGTCCTTCTGAGTCCTGTCCCAGTGTGTAAGTAATACTGCTATTCTTGAATGTGACATGATAAATTATAGATTTTATTTTTCATGTGTATTTTAAGGTTGTTAAAGTTGTCTTTGTTCCACTGCAAGAAAACTTTATAAAATAGTTCCCTCAATTAGATGGAGTGATAAATAGTACCCAGGCATTATTAAACTATTAGTTTAAATCTAATATACAGTATAGCATTGGTTTAAACTTAATATGCACAATCCATACCTCCCAACATGACCCATTCCAGAAGGGACAAAATGCTCTCTACCTGGACTTACCTATTAATTTATGATTGCAATCACCTGTGTTGAAATACCATGTTTATTAATTATATAGTTCAACAAAGGTGACGCTAATTAAATATTAAGAGGGAATTCCAGGTAGAAAGCATTTTGTACCTCCTGGAATAGGCCATGATGGGAGGTATGTACAATCTAATATACACTCCTCCTTTCCCCCAGGCCCCCCTGTCTTAAGTGCTCCGGGCCCCCCCAAGGCTTAATCCGGCCATGGTTACAGCAATACAACCTATTGTTTGCCATAGCTGTAGGGTTCCGCAGAGTAATCAGTGGAAAAGCGTACATAGGGCCTAATTCAGAGCTGATCGTAGATGTGCGAAAAAAACGCACATCTATGATCAAAATCTATGACATGTGGGAGGACGCTCAGCATAGGGCTAGGCCGCCCCGCATGCCAGGTCCTACCCCCTATCCCTCCCCCACCCCCCGCAGATGTGCGAAAGCATCGCACAGCGAAGGCAGGGCATACGCGCACGCAGGAGGGGTTTCCGAGTACCTGGAAAACCCCCCCTGCACGCTGATCACTCAGCGCAGCTGACCAATATACATACATATTTTTTTCTAAGATGAGGAGCTCAGGCAACAGTGTGCCTGTAATGCGGCAGCGCTCCTCCCTTATACTGTCCTGCTGCCATCATCAGCCGCATCCCTCTGCAGCCTATCCTCCCACCTGCCGCCGAGTCCCGTGTCAGTGCCTATCCTCTCCTCTTCTCTCCACCCGCGCCGCTCTGCCTGTCCCTCATTGTCCACCCAGCCTAAGTCTTGCTGGGTTGCAGGAGGCCGCTGTAGCCACTGCACATTATGGGCAGCCTTCTCCCAACCTCAGGTAACTGCACCTCACCTCATTCTGCCGCTGACTCTTTCTCTCCCCCATGCCACTCTCTCTCTCTTCCTATGCCCCCTCCCTCTCTCTCTCCACATGCCCCCTCTCTCCATGCACCTCTCCCCCTCTCTCTAACCCCATGCATCTCTGTGTTGCTGCCCGTGCCTCCCTTGTCTCTGTATATGTGTGTATACATTATATATATACAAAATAGAGAATTCAGCACTCACCATAGCAAGCTCACTTGTCCTCACAACATCAATAAATAAATGATGGGGGTTTAGTTGGTGGATTGGCCAATGCACGGAAGCCCGCATACCGATTTTCAAGGTACCCCACCTTCATGCAGGTCCTACACTATCACAAAGCCTAAAGAATTAAAACCTGGCAACTGTATCACATATAATATAACTGCAAATATGCCCACTAGGTTTAATGTATGCCTGCCACATATCTAGTGGCTTTTAAAGGCATACTAGTATATATATATATTTATTTTACACCAAAGATGCCGGCACTTCGCCCCAATGTTAGATATTGCCTAGGTGCCTTCCTATCCATGCAGGGAAGGCAGGTGAGGTGGCATTTACAGGACTTTCCAAGCAACAAATATATTTAGGCGACTTGCACCGAAAGCTTAATCAAACTAAGCATTTGATGCAAACAAAGATTAAGCGTTTGGTGCAAGTTGCCTACATATATTTGTTTGGAAAGGCCTGCGAGTGTCACCTCACGAGCCTTCGCTACAGTATATACGGTACATATATATATTCTCACCAGCTGCTTTATAATATTACTATACACATTATATATATACATATATATACATATATATACTAGGCGATTCATCGCGCCCTACGGGCGCTCTTCACACCATCGTTAGGGGCTTCGCCCCGTTAACCTCTGCACGGCTTTGCCGCGGGTGGGGGAGGGGGCAGTTAGCCGGGGTGGTGCGGTTGGGGGTGGGTGGGTGTGAGGGTGCTATGGTTGCAGGGGCGGGTGGAGGAGGGGGTGGAGTGCCACGGGTGGTGGGTGGATGCGGTGGGTGCCGCGGGTGTTGGTGCTGCGGGTGGGGGAGAGGATGGTAGTGCCGCGGGTGGGGTGCGAATGCGGTTGGTTGCCGCGGGTGTTGGTGCTACGGGTTGGGGGAGGGGGCGGGAGTTCCGCAGGTGGGTGGCGCGGGTGTTTGTGCTCTGGGTGGGGGAGGGGACGGGAGTGCCGCGGGTGGTGCGCGTGTTGGTGCAGCGGGTGGGGGAGGGCGGGGAGTGCCACGGGTGGTGGGTGGATGCGGTGGGTGCCGCGGGTGTTGGTGCTGCGGGTGGGGGAGGGGGTGGAGTGCAACGGGTGGTGGGTGGATGCGGTGGGTGCTGCGGGTAGGTGGCGCGGGTGTTGGTGCTGCGGGTGGGGGAGAGGGTGGGAGTGCAGCGGGTGGGGGGCGAATGCGGTTGGTTACCGCGGGTGTTGGTGCTACGGGTTGGGGGCGGGAGTTCCGCGGGTGGGTGGCGCGGGTGTTTGTGCTCTGGGTGGGGGAGGGGACGGGAGTGCCGCGGGTGTTGGTGCAGCGGGTGGGGGAGGGGGGGTGCCACAGGTGGTGAGTGAATGTGGTGGGTGCCGCGGGTGTTGGTGCTGCGGGTGGGGGAGGGGGTGGAGTGCCACGGGTGGTGGGTGGATGCGGTGGGTGCCGCGGGTAGGTGGTGCTGCGGGTGGGGGAGAGGGTGGGAGTGCCGCGGGTGGGGGGCGAATGCAGTTGGTTACCGCGGGTGTTGGTGCTGTGGGTGGGGGAGGGGGCAGAGTGCCACGGGTGGTGCGGGTGTTGGTGCTGCGGGTGGGGGAGGGGGTGGAGTGCCACGGGTGGTGGGTGGATGCGGTGGGTGCCGCGGGTAGGTGGCGCGGGTGTTGGTGCTGCGGGTGGGGGAGAGGGTGGGTATGGGAGAGGGGCAGGGTTGCAGCGGGTGGGGGAGGGGCGGGGGGTGCTGCAGGTGTGGGAGCTACGGGTGGGAGTGCCGCGGGTGGGAGCGGATGTGGGGGATGCGTTGGGTGCCGCTGGGGTGGGGCAGTGGGTGTTGGTGCTGTGGGTGGGGGAGGGGGCAGAGTGCCACGGGTGGTGCGGGTGTTGGTGCTGTGGGTGGGGGAGTGCCACGGGTGGTGGGTGGATGCGGTGGGTGCCGCGGGTGTTGGTGCTGCGGGTGGGGGAGAGGGTGGGAGTGCCGCGGGTGGGGGGCGAATGCGGTTGGTTGCCGCGGGTGTTGGTGCTACGGGTTGGGGGAGGGGGCGGGAGTTCCGTGGGTGGGTGGCTCGGGTGTTTGTGCTCTGGGTGGGGGAGGGGACGGGAGTGCCGCGGGTGGTGCGGGTGTTGGTGCTGCGGGTGGGGGAGGGGGGGGAGTGCCACGGGTGGTGGGTGGATGCGGTGGGTGCCGCGGGTGTTGGTGCTGCGGGTGGGGGAGAGGGTGGGAGTGCCGCGGGTGGGGGGCGAATGCGGTTGGTTACCGCGGGTGTTGGTGCTACGGGTTGGGGGCGGGAGTTCCGCGGGTGGGTGGCGCGGGTGTTTGTGCTCTGGGTGGGGGAGGGGACGGGAGTGCCGCGGGTGTTGGTGCAGCGGGTGGGGGAGGGGGGGTGCCACGGGTGGTGGGTGGATGCGGTGGGTGCCGCGGGTGTTGGTGCTGCGGGTGGGGGAGGGGGTGGAGTGCCACGGGTGGTGGGTGGATGCGGTGGGTGCCGCGGGTAGGTGGCGCGGGTGTTGGTGCTGCGGGTGGGGGAGAGGGTGGGAGTGCCGCGGGTGGGGGGCGAATGCGGTTGGTTGCCGCGGGTGTTGGTGCTACGGGTTGGGGGAGTGGGCGGGAGTTCCGCGGGTGGGTGGTGCGAGTGTTTGTGCTCTGGGTGGGGGAGGGGACGGGAGTGCCGCGGGTGGTGCGCGTGTTGGTGCAGCGGGTGGGGGGTGCCACGGGTGGTGGGTGGATGCGGTGGGTGCCGCGGGTGTTGGTGCTGCGGGTGGGGGAGGGGGTGGAGTGCCACGGGTGGTGGGTGGATGCGGTGGGTGCTGCGGGTAGGTGGCGCGGGTGTTGGTGCTGCGGGTGGGGGAGAGGGTGGGAGTGCAGCGGGTGGGGGGCGAATGCGGTTGGTTACCGCGGGTGTTGGTGCTACGGGTGGGGGAGGGGGCGGGAGTTCTGCGGGTGGGTGGCGCGGGTGTTTGTGCTCTGGGTGGGGGAGGGGACGGGAGTGCAGCGGGTGGTGTGGGTGTTGGTGCAGCGGGTGGGGGAGGGGGGGAGTGCCACGGGTGGTGGGTGGATGCGGTGGGTGCCGCGGGTGTTGGTGCTGCGGGTGGGGGAGGGGGGGAGTGCCACGGGTGGTGGGTGGATGCGGTGGGTGCCGTGGGTGTTGGTGCTGCGGGTGGGGGAGAGGGTGGGAGTGCCACGGGTGGGGTGCGAATGCGGTTGGTTGCCGCGGGTGTTGGTGCTACGGGTTGGGGGAGGGGGCGGGAGTTCCACGGGTGGGTGGAGCGGGTATTTGTGCTCTGGGTGGGGGAGGGGACGGGAGTGCCGCGGGTAGTGCGCGTGTTGGTGCAGCGGGTGGGGGAGGGGGGGGGAGTGCCACGGGTGGTGGGTGGATGCGGTGGGTGCCACGGGTGGTGGGTGGATGCGGTGGGTGCTGCGACTAGGTGGCGCGGGTGGGGGAGAGGGTGGGAGTGCAGCGGGTGGGGGCCGAATGCGGTTGGTTACCGCGGGTGTTGGTGCTACGGGTGGGGGAGGGGGCGGGAGTTCCGCGGGTGGGTTGCGTGGGTGTTTGTGCTCTGGGTGGGGGAGGGGACGGGAGTGCCGCGGGTGGTGGGTGGGGGAGGGGGCAGGAGCAGTGGCGCCACAACGTGGGTGCGGGGAGTGCGGCCTGCACCCGGGTGTTACCCTCTGAGGGGTGACACCAAAGTGCCGGCTCCTGTCACAGCGCAGAAGCCAGCACTGCAGATTCAGCAGTGTCCCCCGACCCACAACGTGCCGAAAACGGGGGTCGGGACGCGAAGCCACGCCCCCTTTTCGCCCGCGACCGCAGCGGGTGTTGGAAAAGTGAAGACTCTGGGCGGGAGTGCTGCGGATGTTGGTGCTGCGGGAGGGGGAGGGGACGGGAGTGCCGCGGAAGGGGGGCAGATGCAGGTGGTTGCCGCGGGCGGGTGCATGTCTCCCTGACTCAGTGGCAGCCGCAAGACTGTGAGGCGGGTAATGTGAGTTCCGCTCACAGTCAGCGGCTGCAGTGTCACCACTCACCAGGGGCAGTACGGGGAGAAGGGAGACAGGGGACTGGGCGGAGATCGGGAGGGGACTGGGCGGAGAGAGGGAGGGGACTGTTCCTGGCCAGATCTGTGCCTGTGACTCCGCCCAGCGTTACGGCCAGCACAGAGTCACAGACTTGGGCAAATATATAGGAGATATATATATACACACTGGAAATACACACTAAAATATGGAAACCCCCCACTAAAAATCCTGCGTTTGCCCCTGCAGGGGGCTACCTCTCATGTTTTTAGCTGCAGCGGCTGCGTGTGATGCCACCCAGCCGCCGAGGCCCACCCCACAACTGGACCGGACACGCCTGCGTTGTATGGACAGCACCCAGAAAATGCTACCGCAACACCACCTACACACCCCGCAACCGCCTCTGCCTGTCAATCAGGCAGAGGCGATCGCACCAGTATGATGCCTTCGCATGTCAGGTGTGCGCACACACAGTGCAGTTGCTGCGCGTGTGCACACGGCACAGGGCTTCAGCCTGCGATCACTGGTCTGAATTAGGCCCATTGTTTTTCTCATGTAGTACCGGTTGTTTAGCAGGTATTCAATACATTTTTTAGATGTTTTCATGAAGAGATATAATGAATCTTAACCCGGATGACACTGGAACTAGAGGGTTTTACGCTTATTTTTATTAGAAGATCTGGTTTACCCAACTTGCGAGTAGAATTACTAAAGCTTTTAAAAATGAAAAGTGGTGATGTTGCCTATAGCAACCAATCATATTCTAGATATCATCTTTATAAAGCGGCCATTAAAATGATAGACAGAACCTGAATGGTTGTTATGGAAAACGCCACCACTTTTATTTTTAGAAGCTTTAATAAATCTTCCCCTTGCAGTTACATAATTCCTCCTTAGGGGGGTATGCAATTAGGTCAGTTTTTTTTCGCCTAGGCGAAAAAATGTGAATTAGCTATATTTAGGGCGAATGGGGATTCACCCTATTCAATAGCAGGGCCGTTTTTTCGCCTAGGTGAAAAATTCAGCAGGAACAAAAAACATGTGGATCAGTGAATCCACGTGTTTTCTCACCTGCGTTGGCAAAAATGCAGACCATTTTTTGTTGATTTTGAGGCATTTTTCGCTATTGCCTTCTCACCTAAAAAAAAACGAAGGTGAAAAGGCATTGGTGAAAATTTCTGTAAAAAAATGGGTGAAATTGGGCCTCAATTGAATAGACAGTGGGGGCGAAATCAACAGGCCCAAGATTACCAGAGCAAATTGCATACCCTCCTTAGGCTGTCTTATGGCAATTATGAAAGTCAAACTTTCCGATTACAGTGAGCATTAGGTGATCTTGTAGACCGAGTAATTTTTTACCCTAGTTCAGCTAGCTCAAAGATGTCCATAGGACCGGGGTTCCCTACTCCACCCATATGGATAATCCTACACCATCTATGTGCAGATATCACTGATATAGGCAGAGGTGCCGAGTGGGACAGGGAGTGAGTATAAATTACCCGGGTCTGGCGGGGGCCTGGGTCCACCCCCCCTATTTACGTGTGTGTCAGCTGGGCTGAGCTACAGCAGTCCCCCTCTGCCTGCGGGTGGGGGGCTGGAGTGGTGCGATCACACTAATTGAACCCCTTATGATTCTGTCTCTGGCTGAGGAGCAAATGGCGCTCCCCTTTGGCAGGGCGCAGCACGTATGTATTATTTTTTTAAGGGGGCATGGTCACGGCTCCCGTGATTAGTCCACGCCAACCCCCTGCATTGCCCGGGCCCAGTCTCCCTCTCTGCACCCCTGGATATAAGAGGAACATCTCTTCTAGCTACAGCATGGAGGGACTAAAATATAAAGATTACTATATCAAGTTGGAGCTCCACTCAAAAACAGGAAATGGACAAAATTATGTAAAAAACTGAATTTCGGTCAATAGACTAATTTCTAGATGTCATAACAAATTAAGAGTGGCACTTACTGGTGGCAGACAGGAGTTCCAGGTTGTCGTATCATCGCTGCTCGTACTCATGCTAACGTTACAGTGGTCAATCTGAGACTGGCTCAACCCATGAGATGTCCTCTCGTTTTCCAGTTCCTCATTCTGCTGCCTCTTCATACTGGCCAGCATCTGCATTTCTGAGGCACTCAGTCTGTTGACTTGGTAATTCCTCCAGTCATACCCCTAGCAAGGAAGTACAAAGTTTCAGTCCTTTCTATGTCAACTGCCGACATGTTATAACCGAAATAAACAAGTAAATACTAAATAGTAGTACTGGAAAATGCAAAACACAAAGATTCAACAAAGAGTGTGAAAGAAACGGTGAGATTGGTATTTTAAGCATCATTATAAAATGAAACATTATTTATAAAATCAATGTTGTTTCTACTTGAGTTATAGGAAGTATTCCCAAGACTGAATGCTGCTTTGATAAAGAGTAATCGTTAGATATGTAAATGAGTGAAGGTTCCGTTCTTTAAAGGTAAACTGTAATAATTCTTCACTGAAGTCGCTCACACACACATCATGTCGGCTGTGCAGCACAGATATATTGGCGCACCTGGCTGCGTGTACGGGCAGACACTTACTGTAGAGGCTTCCGGTGGCTGACAACTCAACAGGGCGGCACATTTAAATGTCCGCCCAGTTGTGACGTCAGGCATGACACATTGGGCCAGATGTATTAACCTGGAGAAGGCATAAGGAAGTGATTAACCAGTGATATGTGCAAGGTGCACCAGCCAATCATATGTAAATAAACAGCTAGAAGCTGATTGGCTGGTGTGTTTATCACCTTGCACTTATCACTGGTTTATCACTTCCTTATGATGTCTCCAGGCTTAATACATCTGCCCCATTGGGTGGACGACTGGTAAGTGCGTATGCACTTACCAATCGTTAGATACTGTAGGCCAGCAGGTCGGCTTCCGTCGGCCAGTTGTGTATCCAGCTTCCTGTAACTTAAAAGCAGCTGTCAGCTATGCATATATGTGATCTTTATATTCTAGTAGCTAATAACATGAAATAATGATGTGATAACAGCGGCGTTTGCAGCATTTGCTCCTGGGGGCTATATAATTTCTCAGTACATCGTCGGCCTAAAACCGCCAGCCCCCAAACAGTTAAATACGCAGCTTAGGAAAACAGACAAAGTTTGTGTTCATTATCCAGCATGTGAGATCCCCTCTGATTCTCAGCAAAGTACAACATGCTAACAATGAAAATGATCCGGGTTGTACACCGACATATCTCTAAAGGGGGGTACTCACGGAGCGATATTCTAAGCAATCTGACTAGATTGCTTAGAATATCGGCAGGATCGCTCCGTGTGTAGCCCCTTCGGCGATAGCGATGCGCGGCCCCGCACATCGCTATCGCCGCTGCTAGATTGGCCTGCATGCAGGCCAATCTAGCGGGTCGCTCACTTCACCCGCTGGGTGAAGTGAGCGGCCCCCCCGTCTCCCCCCGCACGCTCAGCACAGATCGCGCTGTGCTGAGCGGCAGGAGAGATGTGTGCTGAGCGGTTCGCTCAGCACGCATCTCTCCTTGATCGGCCCGTGAGTACTGGGCTTTAGACATTGAAGACGGCTCCTCGAAACCCGGCAAGTTGTTAAACTTTAGATCCTACTTGGAACGACGAAAGATCATCCCTATGTCATTATTTTATATCTGAGCTTTTCATACAGCTTTAATGTTTGAAGAGCTCAATTTTTCACACATTTCTTACATTGTTACTTTTGGCTGTTTTAGGAAGATTTATGCAGTTCTATTATGGACTAAAAATAACTCAATAGACAGGCTCTTAGAATGAAGAAAAGATTAGGAATAAGCTGGGTGGATATGTCTGGAGGAAAATGAATCACTTTTTGTTTAACTGCAAAAGGAAGATCTGGAGTGAATGCCAGAAATCATTACACGTTATGTAACATGTTCAGTTGGATAAACAGTATTTACAAATCAAATGAATATCCTAATTCAGGAAATTTCCAGAGACACAGCAGCTGCCCGGGCACATCTTTGTGTATACGGCCTGTGGCCGTGTTTCTAGAGGTTCATTTATCTGAGAGAGAGGGGTCAATTTACTAAAGCTTGTACAAATGAAAAGTGGCGATTTTGCCCATAGCAACCAGAATCTGTCTGTCATTTCTCTATTGCATCCTAGAAAATGATAAACAGAATCTTATAGGTTGCCATGGACGACATCACCACTTTTAATTTTTAGAAGGTTTAGTAAATTTACCCAATAGAGAGAGAGTTGAAGACATACTTGCCTACATTTAGGATTTCCTCTCTGGGAGATGCCGGGGGAGGAAAAGGGTTCCGGTATGAATGGTCGACAATGTTAAGGTCGACACTCATTAGGTCGACCACTATTGGTCGACATTGACATGGTCGACGTGGACTAATGGTCGACACTGAAAAAATGGACGGCACATGAAAGGTCGAAACATGAAAACGTCGACATGAGGTTTTTTTGGTGTCGTGTTCAGCGTAAAGTGATAGGGAACCCCAATTAGTGCACCGCTTCGCTCGCCATGCTTCGGGCAGGGTGCCTCGCTCGGCTACCGCTGCGCTCGGCACAGGTTACCGTTCCCAATCGTAGTCCACATGGATCGTAAAGTATGAAAAAATTCCAAAAAAGAAAATTTTTTGAAAAACTCATGTCGACCTTTTCATGTGTTGACCTTTCATGTGTCGACAATTTGTCAATGTCGACCAATAGTGGTCGACCTAATGAGTGTCGACCTTAACATTGTCAACCATCTGACCGGATACCAAGGAAAAGCAGGTGGGTGGTGGTAGACCCCACCCCTTCACAGAGACTATGCCACGATTGGGCTATATTTGTATAGGGGCGGGGCAAAATGACACAATTAGCATATAATTAAGTCCCGCCCCCTCAGCAGTGACAGCTGAATTACCTGTATTTATCTCTACATTCTGCCCGCTTCACTAGGAAGTGGGCAGAATGCGTGAGGAATACCCACTCTTCCAGGGGTGCGGGGAACTACCTGAAAAATTTGGTGTTTCCCGCAGCTTCCAGAAGAGTAGGCAACCTTGGTTGCAGATAGTTAATGTAAAGTGGAATATCTATTTGCCTGTCTCCTGTGGGAATAGTTCCTGTAAATATAAGCCCCCGCGTTGTTGCACTGAGAGGAATTCAGTGTGTATTTATTATCCCTTGTAAATGAAACAGTACATTACAAAAAACTTTTGTAGTACAAGGACTTCTCCTGGACAGTCGCAGCAGGTTTAGTGGCTTACACAGAGTTTGAAGTAAGATAATGCATACATTACTACAGTATTTATTTACCCACATACGCAGAGCAGTGCTGGAACAGGGTGATTTCCGCACGGTGACTGCTAATTCCCCAAAACATGTAACAATAAGAATTTACTTACCGATAATTCTATTTCTCGTAGTCCGTAGTGGATGCTGGGGACTCCGTCAGGACCAAGGGGATAGCGGCTCCGCAGGAGACAGGGCACAAAAGTAAAAGCTTTAGGATCAGGTGGTGTGCACTGGCTCCTCCCCCTATGACCCTCCTCCAAGCCTCAGTTAGGATACTGTGCACGGACGAGCGTACACAATAAGGAAGGATTTTGAATCCCGGGTAAGACTCATACCAGCCACACCAATCACACTGTACAACCTGTGATCTGAACCCAGTTAACAGCATGATAACAGCGGAGCCTCTGAAAAGATGGCTCACAACAATAATAACCCGATTTTTGTAACAATAACTATGTACAAGTATTGCAGACAATCCGCACTTGGGATGGGCGCCCAGCATCCACTACGGACTACGAGAAAATAAGAATTTACTCACCGGTAATTCTATTTCTCGTAGTCTGTAGTGGATGCTGGGAACTCCGTAAGGACCATGGGGAATAGCGGGCTCCGAAGGAGGCTGGGCACTCTAGAAAGATCTTAGACTACCTGGTGTGCACTGGCTCCTCCCACTATGACCCTCCTCCAAGCCTCAGTTAGGTACTGTGCCCGGACGAGCGTACACAATAAGGAAGGATTTTGAATCCCGGGTAAGACTCATACCAGCCACACCAATCACACCGTACAACTCGTGATATGAAACACAGTTAACAGTATGAAACAATAGAGCCTCTCAACAGATGGCTCAACAATAACCCGATTTAGTTAACCATAACTATGTACAAGTATTGCAGATAAACCGCACTTGGGATGGGCGCCCAGCATCCACTACGGACTACGAGAAATAGAATTACCGGTGAGTAAATTCTTATTTTCTCTAACGTCCTAGTGGATGCTGGGAACTCCGTAAGGACCATGGGGATTATACCAAAGCTCCCAAACGGGCGGGAGAGTGCGGATGACTCTGCAGCACTGAATGAGAGAACTCCAGGTCCTCCTCAGCCAGGGTATCAAATTTGTAGAATTTTTGCAAACGTGTTTGCCCCTGACCAAGTAGCTGCTCGGCAAAGTTGTAAAGCCGAGACCTCTCGGGCAGCCGCCCAAGATGAGCCCACCTTCCTTGTGGAATGGGCATTGACAGATTTTGGCTGTGGCAGGCCTGCCACAGTATGTGCAAGCTGAATTGTACTACAAATCCAACGAGCAATAGTCTGCTTAGAAGCAGGAGCACCCAGCTTGTTAGGTGCATATAGGATAAACAGCGAGTCAGATTTTCTGACTCTAGCCGTTCTGGAAACATATATTTTCAGTGCCCTGACAACGTCTAGCAACTTGGAGTCCTCCAAGTCCCTAGTAGTCTAGGCACCACAATAGGCTGGTTCAGGTGAAACGCTGACACCACCTTTGGGAGAAACTGGGGACGAGTCCTCAATTCTGCCCTATCCATATGGAAAATCAAATAAGGGCTTTTACAAGACAAAGCCGCCAACTTTGATACTCGCCTGGCAGAAGCCAAGGCCAATAACATAACCACCTTCCACGTGAGATATTTCAGATCCACGGTTTTTAGTGGTTCAAACCAATGTGATTTTAAGAAACTCAACACCACGTTGAGATCCCAAGGTGCCACAGGAGGCACAAACGGGGGCTGACTCTGCAGCACTCCTTTTATAAATGTCTGAACTTCAGGTACTGAAGCTAGTTCTTTTTGAAAGAAAATCGACAGAGCCGAGATCTGTACCTTAATGGAACCCAATTTAAGGCCCATAGTCACTCCTGCTTGCAGGAAATGCAGAAATCGACCTAGTTGAAATTCCTCTGTTGGGGCCCTTTCGGCCTCACACCATGCAACATATTTTCGCCATATGCGGTGATAATGAGTTGCTGTAACCTCTTTCCTGGCTTTAGTAAGCGTAGGAATGACTTCCTCCGGAATGCCCTTTTCCTTCAGGATCCGGCGTTCAACCGCCATGCCGACAAACGCAGCTGCGGTAAGTCTTGGAACAGACAGGGCCCCTGCTGCCGCAGGTCCTGTCTGAGTGGCAGAGGCCATGGGTCCTCTGATATAAATTCTTGAAGTTCTGGGTACCAAGCTCTTCTTGGCCATCCACGAGTATCGTTCTTACTCCTCGCCTTCTTATTATTCTCAGTACCTTTGGTATGAGAGGCAGAGGGGAGAACACATAAACCGACTGGTACACCCACGGTGTTACCAGAGCGTCCATAGCTATCGCCTGAGGGTCCCTTGACCCGGTGCAATATCTTTTATAGCTTTTTGTTGAGGTGGGACGCCATCATGTCCACCTGTGGCCTTTCCCAATGGTGTACAATCCTATTGGAAGACTTCTGGAGGAAGTCCCCATTCTCCCGGGTGGAGGTCGTGTCTGTTGAGAAGATCTGCTTCCCAGTTGTCCACTCCGGGAATGAACACTGCTGACAGTGCTAACACATGATTTTCCGCCTATCGGAGAATCCTTGTGGCTTCTGCCATCGCCATCCTGCTTCTTGTGCCGCCCTGTTGGTTTACATGGGCAACTGCCGTGATGTTGTCTGATTGGATCAGTACCGGCTGGTTTTGAAGCAGAGGCCTTGCCGGCCTCAGGGCATTGTAAATGGCCCTCAGGTCCAGAATATTTATGTGTAGGGAAATAACCTGACTTGACCAAAGTCCCTGGAAATTTCTTCCCTGTGTGACTGCCTCCCAGCCTCAAAGGCTGGAATCCATGGTCACTAGGACCTAGTCCTGTATGCCGAACCTGCGGCCCTCTTGAAGATGGGCACTCTGCAGCCACCACAGTAGAGATACCCTGGTCCTTGGAGACAGGGTTATCAGCCTATGCATCGGAAGATGCGATCCGGACCACTTGTCCAACAGGTCCCTCTGAAAAGTTCTTGTATGGAACCTGCCTAATGGGATTGCTTCGTAGGAAGCTACCATTTTTCCCAGGACTCGCGTGCAATGATGCACCGCTACCTATTTTGGCTTCAGGAGGTCTCTGACTAGAGATGACAACTCCTTGGCTTTCTCCTCCGGGAGAAACACTATTTCTGGTTTATGTCCAGAACCATCCCCAGGAACAGTAGACGTGTCATAGGAACCAGCTGTGACTTTGGACTGTTTAGAATCCAACCATGCTGTTGTAGCACTTTCCAAAATAGTGCTACCCCGACTACCAACTGCTCCTTGGACTTCGCCCTTATAACGAGATTGTCCAAGTACGGGATAATTACAACTCCCTTTTTTTGAAGGAGTATCAACATTTCGGCCATTACCTTGATAAAACACCCTCGGTGCCATGTACAGTCCAACGGCAGTGTCTGGACTTGGTAATGGTAATCCTGTACCACAAATCTGAGGTACTCCTGGCGAGGATGGTAAATGGGGACATGCAGGTAAGCATCCTTGATGTCCCAGGATACCATGTAATCCCCCTCGTCCAGGCTTGGAATAACCGCCCTGAGCGATTCCATCTTGAACTTGAATTTTTGTGTTCAAGGATTTTAAATATAAAATGGGTCACACCGAACCATGCGGTTTCGGTACCCCAACCCGTGTGGAATAGTAACCCCGTCCTTGTTGAAGTAGGGGCACCTTGAGTATTACCTGCTGGGAATACCGCTTATTAATTGCCTCTAGCACAGCCTCCCTGCCTGAGGGAGTTGTCAGCAAGGCATATTTTAGGAAACGGCTGGGGGGAGACATCTCGAATTCCAGCTTGTACCCCTGAAATACTACTTGAAAGAAACAGGGATCCACCTGTGAGCGAGCCCACTAATTGCTGAAATTTTTGAGACGGCCCCCCACCGTACCTGGCTACACCTGTGGAGCACCCGCGTCATGGTGTGGCCTCACAGGAGGCGGGGGAAGAATCTTGATTCTGGGAACAGGCTGACTGGTGCAGCTTTTTTCCCTCTACCCTTGTCTCTGTACAGAAAGGAAGCGCCATTTGACCCGCTTGCTTTTCTGAAGCCGAAAGGACTGTACCTTTGTCTGTGAGGAAACCTGAGGTAAAATTATTTCTTCCCAGCAGTTGCTGTGGATACGAGGTCCCAGAGACCATCCCCAAATAATTCCTCACCCTTATAAGGCTCTCTATGCGCTTTTTAAGTCAGCATCACCTGTCCAGTGACAGGTCTCTAATACCCTCCTGACAGAATGGACATTACATTTATTTTGGATGCCAGCCGGCAAAATATCCCTCTGTGCATCCCCCATATATAAGACGACGTCTTTAATATGTTTTTATGTTTGCCAACTAGTATCCCTGTTTGACAGGGTCACCGACCACGCTGCAGCAGCACTATCTGCAGGTCTCAGTCTAGTACCTGAGTGTGTAAATACAGACTTCAGGATAGCCTCCTGTTTTTTATCAACAGGTACCTATTAAAGTGGCCGTATCCTAAGACGGCAGTGCCACCTTTTTTGACAAACGTGTGAGCGCCTTATCCACCCTAGGGGATATCTCCCAGCGTAACTTATCCACCTGGCGGGAAAGGGTACGCCATCAATAACTTTTTATAAATTACCAGTTTCTTAACGGGGGAACCCACGCTTTCACACACTTCATTTATTCATCTGATGGGGGAACAAAACACTGCCTGTTTTTTCTCCCCAAACCTAAAACCCATTTTTAGAGGTGCTTGGGTTAAAGTCAGAAATGTATAACACATTTTTTTTTTTGCCGGGATCACGTCACGGATGTTCCTAGTGGATTGTGTATATGTCTCCACCTTGTCGACACTGGAGTCAGACTCCGTGTCGACATCTGTGTCTGCCATCTGAGAGAGCGGGCGTTTTTAAACCCCTGATGGCCTTTGAGATGCCTGGGCAGGCGCGGGCTGCGAAGCCGGCTGTCCCACAGCTGTTACGTCATCCACCCTTTTATGTAAGGAGTTGACACTGTCGGTTAATACCTTTCACCTATCCATCCACTCTGGTGTCGGCCCCACAGGGGGCGACATCACATATATCGGCCTCTGTTCTGTCACCATATAAGCCTCCTCATTCAACATGTCGACACAGCCGTACCGACACACCGCAGACACACAGGGAATGCTATAAACGAGGACAGGACCCACAAAAGCCCTTTGGGGGGACAGAGTAAGAGTATGCCAGCACACACCAGAGCGCTATATATATACAGGGACTAACTGAGTTATGTCCCTAATAGCTTTTATATAATATACTGTATACAGTGCCAATTTTAATGCCCCCCCTCTCTTTTCCCTCTTACTGTGCAGGGAAGAGCCAGGGAGCTTCCCTCCAGCCGAGCTGTGAGGGAAAAATGGCGCCAGTGTGCTGAGGAGATAGGCTCCGCCCCTTTTTCGCGGCCTATTCTCCCGTTTTTTATGGAATTCTGGCAGGGGTATTTACCTCATATATAGCCCCTGGGGCCATATATTGAGGTATTTTAGCCAGCCAAGGTGTTTTTATTGCTGCCTCAGGGCGCCCCCCCCCCCCAGCGCCCTGCACCCTCAGTGACCGGAGTGTGAAGTGTGTGAGAGGAGCAATGGCGCATAGCTGCAGTGCTGTGCGCTACCTTGGTGAAGACAGAGTCTTCATGCCGCCGATTTTCCGGACCATCTTCTTGCTTCTGGCTCTGTAAGGGGGACGGCGGCGCGGCTCCGTGACCGAACATCAAGGCTGGGCCTGCGGTCGATCCCTCTGGAGCTAATGGTGTCCAGTAGCCTAAGAAGCCCAATCCGGCTGCAAGCAGGCGAGTTCGCTTCTTCTCCCCTTAGTCCCTCGCTGCAGTGAGCCTGTTGCCAGCAGGTCTCACTGAAAATAACAAAGTCTAAGACTATAACTTTCTAAGAGCTCAGGAGAGCCCCTAGTGTGCATCCAACCTCGGCCGGGCACGAAATCTAACTGAGGCTTGGAGGAGGGTCATAGTGGGAGGAGCCAGTGCACACCAGGTAGTCTAAGATCTTTCTAGAGTGCCCAGCCTCCTTCGGAGCCCGCTATTCCCCATGGTCCTTACGGAGTTCCCAGCATCCACTAGGACGTTAGAGAAATAGAATTATCGGTAAGTAAATTCTTATTTTCTCTGACGTCCTAAGTGGATGCTGGGGACTCCGTCAGGACCATGGGGATTATACCAAAGCTCCCAAACGGGCGGGAGAGTGCGGATGACTCTGCAGCACCGAGTGAGAGAACTCCAGGTCCTCCTCAGCCAGGGTGTGCCCCTGACCAAGTAGCAGCTCGGCAAAGTTGTAAAGCCGAGACCCCTCGGGCAGCCGCCCAAGATGAGCCCACCTTCCTTGTGGAATGGGCATTTACATATTGTTAGGGTCTCCTGCCCTGTGCTGCCACGTCGTCATGGCAACCGGGAGACAAGTGCTAGTGGAGTAACCTGAGCGCAGCTGATACTCCGGTTCGGGTCTTTTGCTGTGCAGTGGTTATAGGCTCTGTGCACGGCAGGGGATCCGGTGCTGGTTTTTGTGCTCACAGTCTGTGAGGTCTGAGTGGGGCGTGGACAGCACCTGCTTTATAAGGCCTCTTTTCAGGGTAAGCAGATGCTGCTGAATCTCTGTTGGTTAGTCAGTTCATGAAAGTTAGCCAGTACTGTGTAGCTTTGTATTTGTTTGTTGCTTACTGCAAATAGGCCTGGGGATTTGGTATTACACTCTGCCAATCCAGACCTAGCAGTAAGACTGGAGTCAGTCGTTTAGCTTGCTGGGGTTCTGTTATTACTCTGTGAACTTAGCAAGTTTGCGGCTGTATTCTAACACTTGCCTGTCTAATCCTGTCTCACTGTGCTAGGTGTCAGGGGTCAGTTTAGTGGCAGTAAGCTTAAACCTGTGCACTGCAAGTGAGAATCAGGATTGTGGAGGCTCTCCTTGTGTCTATCATTCCATCTCTGACCAAGGAGTTTACTGCCACACCCGTTGGTAACCCTTTAGGGTTTTGCTGTTGCCCTTAGCAACAGCATTTCGGGTTCTCTACGTATTAAAACACAACATCTTGCTTTTTACATCTGAGCAGTTCTAATACAAGGGAGATACCCAGTTCCTTAGCCTCTGGGCTTCTCTGTTCACTGTGTGTGTATTTTGTTACCCTATCACCTTCTGTGTACGTTATGTCATATTCCCCAGTTTGTCTGTGAGTCCATTTGTTTTGCATAACAGTTCAAACACCAGTACATTCCTGCAGGCACTGGTGTGCATAACATATTCAGCAGCCTAATACTCCTGTTGAAATTTTGTGGGAATATGGAGCATACCCCTCAAAATACGTTGCAACAGGTGGTCGATCAGGTGCAGGTCCTGACTCGGCAATTTAATGATTTGTCCATTAAAATGCACACCTCCCAGGCTGCTGGCGGAGCTCCCGCAGCAGCAGCACCTGCAGGGGTTAAGGAGCCGAAAGTAAATCTCCCGGATCGTTTTTCTGGAGATCGCTCGCAGTTCTTTTGTTTCAAGGAGAGCTGCAAGCTATACTTCCGGCTTAGGCCTCAGTCTTCTGGGTCGGAGATTCAGCGGGTGGGCATAGTGATTTCCTTGCTACAAGGAGACACACAGGTCTGGGCATATGGGTTGCAGCCTGACTGTCCGTCGCTTAAAAGTGTTGATGCTTTTTTTACGGCACTGGGCATGTTGTATGATGACCCTGACAAGACGGCCTCAGCCGAGGCTCAGATTTCGATCCTTAAGCAAGGGCGAAGGCCAGTTGAGGTTTACTGTACGGAGTTTCGGAGGTTGGCCCATGATACCCAGTGGAATGACCCAGCCCTGAGACACCAGTACCGAAGAGGTCTTTCTAACCAGATAAAGGACCAACTGGTACAATATCCCTTGCCTGATAGCTTGGATCAGCTCATGCAGTTATCCATCCGGGTGGATAGACGGCTGAGAGAGCGTAGGCTTGAAAGGGAGACTGAGATTTCCTTCCTTCCCAAGGGAACCTCAGACTCTGAGGAATTTTCTGAGGAGCCTATGCAGATTGGGGCTACCCGCCTCTCCTCGCGTGAGAAGACGCGGAGGAGACAGCAGGGGTTGTGTTTGTACTGTGGGAATAAAGGTCATGTGGTAGTATCATGCCCAGAAAAGCCGGAAAACTTCAGGGCCTGAGGGTGATGGGAAATATCCTGTCAGGCCAGAAGTCAGAATTTCCCAAGAAGACTTTTATCATTCCGGTGACCTTGAAGATCCTCGGTCAAACTGTCAAGACTGAGGCCTTTGTGGACAGTGGGGCCGACGGGGTTTTTATGGACCGCCAATTCGCCCTAAAACACTCTGTTCCCTTAGTACCCTTGGCATCGGAAATTGAGATTTGTGGGTTAAACGGGGAACCATTATCCCAAGGTAAAATTACCTCTTGCACTAGCCAGATTTCTTTGTTTATTGGAGCCACACACTCTGAAAAATTGTCCTTTTATGTGACTGTCTGTACTTTTGCCCCATTGGTGTTGGGGTTACCCTGGTTAAGGGCCCACAATCCTCAATTTGACTGGGTCTCTGGGGAGATTCTTAGTTGGGGTACTGATTGTTTCAGGAGTTGCTTGAGCCTTCCAGTCAGGCTCTCGCAGCTAAGTTTGCCAGGATTGCCAGGGTGTTATGCAGATTTTGCGGACGTGTTCTCCAAAAAAGTTGCAGAGGTACTACCTCCCCATCGCCCCTATGACTGTGCCATTGATTTGTTGCCAAATGCTAAGCTTCCCAAGAGCAGGTTGTACTCCCTGTCACGTCCTGAGACTCAGGCTATGGCAGAGTACATTCAGGAGAACTTGGCTAAAGGATTTATCAGACCTTCACAGTCTCCAGTTGGGTCGGGGTTCTTCTTCGTGGGTAAAAAGGACGGTTCGTTGCGACCCTGCATCGACTTCAGGGAATTGAACCGTATCACGATTAAAAACTCATACCCACTGCCTCTCATTTCGGTCTTGTTTGACCAGCTTCGTACTGCCACCATTTTTTCTAAGATTGACCTACGCGGTGCGTACAATCTAATCCGAATAAGAGAGGGGGATGAATGGAAGACTGCCTTTAATACCCACTCAGGGCATTATGAATATTTGGTGATGCCTTTTGGGCTCTGTAATGCCCCGGCAGTCTTCCAGGATTTCATGAATGATGTGCTCAGGGAATATTTGGATAGATTCTTAGTTGTATACTTAGATGACATCCTAATCTTCTCCCATTCCCTGGAGGAACATCGGAAGCATGTACGCTTAGTCCTCCAGAAACTCAGAGACCACCGGCTTGGGGCGAAGCTGGAGAAGTGCGAATTTGAAGTTCAGCAAATCGCATTTCTAGGATATATTATCTCCCCAGAAGGTTTCCAAATGGAGGGTTCCAAGGTACAGGCAGTCCTGGATTGGGTGCAGCCCACTAGTTTGAAGGCGCTTCAGCGTTTCCTGGGCTTTGCGAATTTTTATAGACGATTTATCGCTGGATTTTCGTCTATAGTGGCGCCCTTGGTGGCACTCACTAAGAAAGGGGCGGATGTTGCTCACTGGTCTTGTGAGGCTAAAGCGGCTTTTGCCCGTCTCAAAAGGGCATTTGTTTCGGCCAAGGTGCTGCGACACCCAGATCCAGAGCGTCCTTTTGTGGTGGAGGTGGATGCCTCTGAGATGGGTATTGGGGCAGTGCTTTCTCAGATGGGAGTGTCTGATAATCGCCTTCATCCCTGTGCTTACTTTTCCCGTAAATTTTCGCCTGCCGAGATGAATTATGACGTGGGTAACCGGGAATTGTTGGCTATTAAGGATGCACTCGAGGAGTGGAGACACTGGCTTGAGGGGGCTAAGTTTGTGGTCTCAATTCTCACTGACCATAAGAATCTGGCATATTTAGAGTCAGCGAAGCGTCTCAATGCCAGGCAGGCACGATGGGCTTTGTTTTTTGCTCGCTTTAATTTTTTGATAACATATCGCCCTGGGTCAAAAAACATCAAGGCTGATGCGCTCTCGCGGAGTTTTGCTCCAATCCAGGAGACCACCGAGGAGCCGTTGCCCATTGTTTCCCCATCATGTATTAAAGTGGGCATTACCCAGGACCTCTTATCATTAGTCCTTAGAGCACAGGAGCAGGCTCCTCCAGACCTTCCGGTAGGTCTTTTGTTTGTGCCTCCTAGGTTAAGACAGCGAGTGTTCCTGGAATTCCATGCCAAGAAGTCGGCAGGTCACCCGGGTATTGCCAGAACTCGGGAGTTGCTATCTAGGGCGGTGTGGTGGCCCTCGGTGGCTAAGGATGTGGATCAGTGGGTTCGGGCATGTGACATCTGTGCCCGAAATAAGACTCCTAGAGGGGTTCCTGTTGGCCCATTACATCCACTCTCTATCCCATCTAAGCCATGGACCCACATTTCAATGGATTTTGTGGTGGACTTGCCCAAATCCTCGGGGATGACAGCCATCTGGGTTGTCGTTGACAGGTTTTCGAAGATGGCGCACTTCGTTCCACTGGTTGGGCTGCCATCAGCCAGACGCCTGTCTGAATTATTTATGCTGCATGTTGTGCGTCTCCACGGGTTGCCACTTGATGTGGTCTCTGACCGCGGATCCCAGTTTGTGGCCAAATTCTGGAGGGCATTTTGTTCCGATCTCCAGATTTCTGTCAGCTTGTCGTCAGGCTACCATCCGCAGTCTAATGGGCAGACTGAAAGGGTGAACCAGTCCTTGGAGCAGTTCCTCAGGTGTTATGTCTCCAAGTGTCAGACTGACTGGGTTGCTCATCTGTCCATGGCGGAGTTTGCCTATAACAACGCGGCTCACTCTGCTACAGGGATCTCTCCCTTCCTTTGTGTGTATGGGCATCATCCTAAGGCCAATTCTTTTGACCCCCTGGACTCCACGCCTGGTGGTTCCTCTGTGGTTTCGGTCCTTAGAGGTATTTGGCGGAAAGTGAAGAAAGCCCTTGTGTCTGTGTCATTAGTGACCAAAAGGGTTTTTGATAAGCGGAAAAGACCCTGCAGCTTCAAATTAGGAGACTTCGTCTGGTTGTCTACCAAGAATTTGAAGTTGAGACAGCCATCTCATAAGTTAGGGCCCCGGTTCATCGGCCCTTATAAGATCACCAGGGTTATCAATCCGGTGGCATTTCAGTTAGATCTGCCCCGTTCTTTGGGTATCAATAAAACATTTCATTGTTCCCTTTTAAAACGGGCGATTAGTAATCCTTCTTCCTGTGGAAGACCTTCCCCTCTTCTGATACGTGGCCAGAGGGAGTTTGTTGTTGAAAGGATTCTTGACTCCAAGGTGGTTCGGGGTCGGCTGTCATTTTTGGTGCACTGGAAGGGGTATGGCCCGGAGGAGCGGTCGTGGGTGCGCAGTTGTGATCTTCATGCCCCCAGACTGATACGCTCTTTCTTCTCGCAGTTCCCCGATAAACCCGGTGGTAGGGATTCTTTGACCCCTCGTCAGAGGGGGGGTACTGTTAGGGTCTCCTGCCCTGTGCTGCCACGTCGTCATGGCAACCGGGAGACAAGTGCTAGTGGAGTAACCTGAGCGCAGCTGATACTCCGGTTCGGGTCTTTTGCTGTGCAGTGGTTATAGGCTCTGTGCACGGCAGGGGATCCGGTGCTGGTTTTTGTGCTCACAGTCTGTGAGGTCTGAGTGGGGCGTGGACAGCACCTGCTTTATAAGGCCTCTTTTCAGGGTAAGCAGATGCTGCTGAATCTCTGTTGGTTAGTCAGTTCATGAAAGTTAGCCAGTACTGTGTAGCTTTGTATTTGTTTGTTGCTTACTGCAAATAGGCCTGGGGATTTGGTATTACACTCTGCCAATCCAGACCTAGCAGTAAGACTGGAGTCAGTCGTTTAGCTTGCTGGGGTTCTGTTATTACTCTGTGAACTTAGCAAGTTTGCGGCTGTATTCTAACACTTGCCTGTCTAATCCTGTCTCACTGTGCTAGGTGTCAGGGGTCAGTTTAGTGGCAGTAAGCTTAAACCTGTGCACTGCAAGTGAGAATCAGGATTGTGGAGGCTCTCCTTGTGTCTATCATTCCATCTCTGACCAAGGAGTTTACTGCCACACCCGTTGGTAACCCTTTAGGGTTTTGCTGTTGCCCTTAGCAACAGCATTTCGGGTTCTCTACGTATTAAAACACAACATCTTGCTTTTTACATCTGAGCAGTTCTAATACAAGGGAGATACCCAGTTCCTTAGCCTCTGGGCTTCTCTGTTCACTGTGTGTGTATTTTGTTACCCTATCACCTTCTGTGTACGTTATGTCATATTCCCCAGTTTGTCTGTGAGTCCATTTGTTTTGCATAACAGTTCAAACACCAGTACATTCCTGCAGGCACTGGTGTGCATAACACATATTTTGGCTGTGGCAGGCCTGCCACAGAATGTGCAAGCTGAATTGTACTACACATCCAACTAGCAATCGTCTGCTTAGAAGCAAGAGCACCCAGTTTGTTGGGTGCATACAGGATAACAGCAAGTCGGTTTTCCTGACTCCAGCCGTCCTGGAAACCTATATTTTCAGGGCCCTGACAACATCTAGCAACTTGGAGTCCTCCAAGTCCCTAGTAGCCGCAGGTACCACAATAAGCTGGTTCAGGTGAAACGCTGACACCACCTTAGGGAGAAACTGGGGACGAGTCCGCAGCTCTGCCCTGTCCGAATGGACAATCAGATATGGGCTTTTGTGAGACAAAGCCGCCAATTCTGACACTCGCCTGGCCGAGGCCAGGGCCAACATCATGGTCACTTTCCATGTGAGATATTTCAAATCCACAGATTTGAGCGGTTTAAACCAATGTGATTTGAGGAATCCCAGAACTACGTTGAGATCCCACAGTGCCACTGGAGGCACAAAAGGGGGTTGTATATGCAGTACTCCCTTGACAAACTTCTGGACTTCAGGAACTGAAGCCAATTCTTTCTGGAAGAAAATCGACAGGGCCGAAATTTGAACCTTAATGGACCCCAATTTGAGGCCCATAGACACTCCTGTTTGCAGGAAATGCAGGAATCGACCGAGTTGAAATTTCTTCGTGGGGCCTTCCTGGCCTCACACCACGCAACATATTTTCGCCACATGTGGTGATAATGTTGTGCGGTCACCTCCTTCCTGGCTTTGACCAGGGTAGGAATGACCTCTTCCGGAATGCCTTTTTCCCTTAGGATCCGGCGTTCAACCGCCATGCCGTCAAACGCAGCCGCGGTAAGTCTTGGAACAGACATGGTACTTGCTGAAGCAAGTCCCTTCTTAGCGGCAGAGGCCATGAGTCCTCTGTGAGCATCTCTTGAAGTTCCGGGTACCAAGTCCTTCTTGGCCAATCCGGGCCACGAGTATAGTTCTTACTCCTCTACGTCTTATAATTCTCAGTACCTTAGGTATGAGAAGCAGAGGAGGGAACACATACACCGACTGGTACACCCACGGTGTTACCAGAACGTCCACAGCTATTGCCTGAGGGTCTCTTGACCTGGCGCAATACCTGTCCAGTTTTTTGTTCAGGCGGGACGCCATCATGTCCACCTTTGGTCTTTCCCAACGGTTCACAATCATGTGGAAGACTTCCCGATGAAGTCCCCACTCTCCCGGGTGGAGGTCGTGCTGAGGAAGTCTGCTTCCCAGTTGTCCACTCCCGGAATGAACACTGCTGACAGTGCTATCACATGATTTTCCGCCCAGCGAAGAATCCTTGCAGTTTCTGCCATTGCCCTCCTGCTTCTTGTGCCGCCCTGTCTGTTTACGTGGGCGACTGCCATGATGTTGTCCCACTGGATCAATACCGGCTGACCTTGAAGCAGAGGTCTTGCTAAGCTTAGAGCATTGTAAATTGCTCTTAGCTCCAGTATATTTATGTGGAGAGAAGTCTCCAGACTTGATCACACTCCCTGGAAATTTTTTCCTTGTGTGACTGCTCCCCAGCCTTTCAGGCTGGCATCCGTGGTCACCAGGACCCAGTCCTGAATGCCGAATCTGTGGCCCTTTAGTAGATGAGCACTCTGCAGCCACCACAGAAGAGACACCCTTGTCCTTGGAGACAGGGTTATCCGCTGATGCATCTGAAGATGCGATCCGGACCATTTTTCCAGCAGATCCCACTGAAAAGTTCTTGCGTGAAATCTGCCGAATGGAATCGCTTCGTAAGAAGCCACCATTTTTCCCAGGACCCTTGTGCAATGATGCACTGACACTTTTCCTGGTTTTAGGAGGTTCCTGACTAGCTCGGATAACTCCCTGGCTTTCTCCTCCGGGAGAAACACCTTTTTCTGGACTGTGTCCAGAATCATCCCTAGGAACAGCAGACGTGTCGTCGGAGACAGCTGCGATTTTGGAATATTTAGAATCCACCCGTGCTGTCGTAGAACTACTTGAGATAGTGCTACTCCGACCTCCAACTGTTCTCTGGACCTTGCCCTTATCAGGAGATCGTCCAAGTAAGGGATAATTAAGACGCCTTTTCTTTGAAGAAGAATCATCATTTCGGCCATTACCTTGGTAAAGACCCGGGGTGCCGTGGACAATCCAAACGGCAGCGTCTGAAACTGATAGTGACAGTTTTGTACCACGAACCTGAGGTACCCTTGGTGAGAAGGGCAAATTGGGACATGGAGGTAAGCATCCTTGATGTCCAGGGACACCATATAGTCCCCTTCTTCCTGGTTCGCTATCACTGCTCTGAGTGACTCCATCTTGATTTGAACCTTTGTATGTAAGTGTTCAAATATTTCAGATTTAGAATAGGTCTCACCGAGCCGTCTGGCTTCAGTACCACAATATAGTGTGGAATAATACCCCTTTCCTTGTTGTAGGAGGGGTACTTTGATTATCACCTGCTGGGAATACAGCTTGTGAATTGTTTCCAATACTGCCTCCCTGTCGGAGGGAGACGTTGGTAAAGCAGACTTCAGGAACCTGCGAGGGGGAGACGTCTCGAATTTCCAATCTGTACCCCTGGGCAGGGCCGGTGCTAGGGTGTTCGGCGCCCTCCTGCAAAAAATGAATTTGCGCCCTTCCTCACACACGTAAAAGGGACAGATGCGCGCCTAAGGCACGCACCAAAAATTTAGGGGCGTGGCTTAATGGGGAAGGGGCGTGACCACAGAATAGTACCAATTCACATTACAACGCACAATATAGTGTCCATCAGTCACATTACACAGTGTTACTTATACAATAAAATTAATTGCTGAGTTAATAAAAGTCATTTACGACCAAACTGAGCGCTAGTATTTGCACAAATGCTCTGATCCCTTGAGGTGGCAGAGGCCCTATCACCATACTAGTAACTGGATGTATACTGCACTTTCCAATTGCACTTGATAAGCAGATTTCTGCGCACACCTGCACCAATGCAAACACATCATGATGTACCCAACTCTCAATATCGAGTTCAACCGAATGTTAACAGCTAAAGAAGAGGTCCCAAAGTGAGAATAAATCAGATTTGTTTTTCATTCTTTCCACCATTTTCAGGTGGACCCACAAATCACACTGGTGCGTCCAGGGGCAATGCCTGGATGCAACTTTGTGCGACAGCACCTTTTTACACATTAGGGCAGACAGCGTCCCCCTTTTTACACAGTACGGCAGACAGCATCCCCTTTTTACACATTACGGCAGACAGAATAGATAGATACACAGGGATAGATAGAGAGAGAGGCAGACAGAATAGATGATACTTACCATCTCTCCGCGCTGGCTCAGGCAGTCAGGTTCCTCGTGCTGGCAGATCCCGGGTATGGGAGAAGGAGGAGGAGGGAGGGGGACTGGAGCCACAGCAGCGCTATGTAATTGGTAGTGGCGCCGCTGCAGCAGTCCCCTCTCCTTCCGCATTGGCTGGCTGCCGCCGCTGTGAATGCTGGGATGAGGGAAGCGCATCCTAGCATTCACAGCAGCACCAGCCAGCCAATGCGGAAGGAGAGGGACTGCTGCAGCGGCACCGCTACCAATTACATAGCGCTGCTGTGGCTCCAGTCCCCCTCCCTCCTTCTCCTCCGGGACCTCCCCTGACGCTGCTCCTTTTCTCCTCCGGTGGCGCACACAGCACAGGCGGCTTGTAATGAGTTACTTTGACTCATTACAAGACGCTGACATAGTTGCTGGCCGTTATCCAGCACGGCGCTTCCCTGCATTGCAGACCTTGGTGAGCGGGTAGCGCCGGCCCTGGTACTATCCCTGCCCCCCTTCCACGCATACTACACTGCAGCTGCTACCCTGAACCACACTCCCCACATACTACATCGCCGCTACCCTGCATCCGCCTCCCCGCACACATTAATATGAACCCTCACCCCAAGCACACATTCATAGGACACACCCCCTCCCCCAGCACACATTAGTATGACCCCCCTCCTCAAGCACAGAATAGGGCACCCCTCCCCCTCCCACATTAATAGGATCCCCCCAAGCACAGATTAATTGGACACCCCTCCCCAAGCGCAGAGTAATAGGACCCCCCTCCACAAGTAGATTAATGACCCCCCTCGCCAAGCATACATTAATTGGACGCCCCCAGCACACAGTAATAGGACCCCCCCAGCACACAATAGGACTTCCTCACCCTCCACAGCACACAGTAACAGGATTCCCCCCCCCCCTCCCCAGCACACAGTAATAGGACTCCCCCCCCCCTCCCAGCACAGTAATAGGACCTCCTTACCCTCCACAGCACACAGTAATAGGATCCCCCTCCCAGCACACAGTAATAGGACCTCCTCACCCTCCCAGCACACAGTAATAGGATCCCCCTCCCAGCACACAGTAATAGGACCTCCTCACCCTCCCAGCACACAGTAATAGGACCCCCCTCCCCAGCACACAGTAATAGGACCCCCCTCCCCAGCACACAGTAATAGGACCCCCCTCCACAGCACACAGTAATAGGACCCCCCTCCCAGCACACAGTAATAGGACCCCCCTCCCCAGCACACAGTAATAGGACCTCCTCACCCTCCCAGCACACAGTAATAGGACCCCCCTCCCCAGCACACAGTAATAGGACCCCCCTCCCCAGCACACAGTAATAGGACCCCCCTCCCCAGCACACAGTAATAGGACCTCCTCACCCTCCCAGCACACAGTAATAGGACCCCCCCCCTCCCAACACACAGTAATAGGACCCCCCTCCCAGCACACAGTAATAGGAGCCCCCTCCCCCTCCCAGCACACAGTAATAGGACTCCCCCTCCCAGCACACAGTAATAGGACTCCCCCTCCCCCTCCCAGCACACAGTAATAGGACCCCCCCTCCCCAGCACACAGTAATAGGACCCCCCTCCCCCTCCCAGCACACAGTAATAGGACCCCCCCTCCCCAGCACACAGTAATAGGAGCCCCCTCCCCCTCCCAGCACACAGTAATAGGACTCCCCCTCCCAGCACACAGTAATAGGACTCCCCCTCCCCCTCCCAGCACACAGTAATAGGACCCCCCCTCCCCAGCACACAGTAATAGGACCCCCCTCCCCCTCCCAACACACAGTAATAGGACCCCCCTCCCAGCACACAGTAATAGGACCCCCCCTCCCCAGCACACAGTAATAGGACCCCCCTCCCCCTCCCAACACACAGTAATAGGACCCCCCTCCCAGCACACAGTAATAGGAGCCCCCTCCCCATCTTAGCACACAGTAATAGGACTCCCCCTCCCAGCACACAGTAATAGGACTCCCCCTCCCCCTCCCAGCACACAGTAATAGGACCCCCCCTCCCCAGCACACAGTAATAGGACCCCCCTCCCCCTCCCAGCACACAGTAATAGGACCCCCCCTCCCCAGCACACAGTAAAAGGACCCCCCTCCCCCTCCCAGCACACAGTAAAAGGACCCCCTCCCCCTCCCAGCACACAGTAAAAGGATCCCCCCTCCCCCTCCCAGCACACAGTAAAAGGACCCCCTCCCCCTCCCAGCACACAGTAAAAGGACCCCCTCCCTCTCCCAGCACACAGTAAAAGGACCCCCTCCCTCTCCCAGCACACAGTAAAAGGACCCCCCCTCCCCCTCCCAGCACACAGTAAAAGGACCCCCCCTCCCAGCACACAGTAAAAGGACAGTCTCCCCCTCCCAGCACACAGTAAAAGGACAGTCTCCCCCTTTGTTTATCTGCAGCAGCTGCACTAACCTGAGCCACTGCTCCTCGTGTGGCTGGCTCTTAGTGCTGCTCCTCTCCTCACGCTGCTTCCTCCTCCACTACACACAGGTCAGTGTGTATCACGTGATGGAGAGGGAGGGGAGGGAGCGGGCGTGCTGGAGATTGCTGTGCTGTGTCTTCAGGAGAGTGAGCAGGAAGGGGGGAGGGCCCTATTGCAGGAGGAGATCCGTGATGAAGTTCCTCTGTACGGCCGGCGGCGCAGCAGCATGTTACACTACAGTGAGGCAGGCGCTGCTCGTCAGTATGGTTGCGGAGCAGGGAGAGCGCCTCTCTAGCCCAGCGCCTCCCTGCTTTGCAGACCTTGCTGAGCGGGTAGCGCCGGGCCTGCCCCTGGGATACTACTTGTAGGATCCAGGGGTCCACTTGCGAGTGAGCCCACTGCGCGCTGAAACTCTTGAGACGACCCCCCACCGCACCTGAGTCCGCTTGTACGGCCCCAGCGTCATGCTGAGGACTTGGCAAAAGCGGTGGAGGGCTTCTGTTCCTGGGAATGGGCTGCCTGCTGCAGTCTTCTTCCCTTTCCTCTATCCCTGGGCAGATATGACTGGCCTTTTGCCTGCTTGCCCTTATGGGGACGAAAGGACTGAGGCTGAAAAGACGGTGTCTTTTTCTGCTGAGATGTGACTTGGGGTAAAAAAGGTGGATTTTCCAGCTGTTGCCGTGGCCACCAGGTCCGATGGACCGACCCCAAATAACTCCTCCCCTTTATACGGCAATACTTCCATGTGCCGTTTGGAATCTGCATCACCTGACCACTGTCGTGTCCATAAACATCTTCTGGCAGATATGGACATCGCACTTACTCTTGATGCCAGAGTGCCAATATCCCTCTGTGCATCTCGCATATATAGAAATGCATCCTTTAAATGCTCTATAGTCAATAAAATACTGTCCCTGTCAAGGGTATCAATATTTTCAGTCAGGGAATCCGACCAAGCCACCCCAGCGCTGCACATCCAGGCTGAGGCGATCGCTGGTCGCAGTATAACACCAGTATGTGTGTATATACTTTTTAGGATATTTTCCAGCCTCCTATCAGCTGGCTCCTTGAGGGCGGCCGTATCTGGAGACGGTAACGCCACTTGTTTTGATAAGCGTGTGAGCGCCTTATCCACCCTAAGGGGTGTTTCCCAACGCGCCCTAACTTCTGGCGGGAAAGGGTATAACGCCAATAATTTTCTATCGGGGGAAACCCACGCATCATCACACACTTCATTTAATTTATCTGATTCAGGAAAAACTACAGGTAGTTTTTTCACACCCCACATAATACCCTCTTTCGTGGTACTTGTAGTATCAGAAATATGTAACACCTCCTTCATTGCCCTTAACATGTAACGTGTGGCCCAAATGGAAAATACGTTTGTTTCTTCACCGTCGACACTGGAGTCAGTGTCCGTGTCTGTGTCGACCGACTGAGGTAAATGGGCGTTTTAAAGCCCCTGACGGTGTTTGAGACGCCTGGACAGGTACTAATTGGTTTGCCGGCCGTCTCATGTCGTCAACCGACCTTGCAGCGTGTTGACATTATCACGTAATTCCCTAAATAAGCCATCCATACCGGTGTCGACTCCCTAGAGAGTGACATCACCATTACAGGCAATTGCTCCGCCTCCTCACCAACATCGTCCTCATACAGGTCGACACACACGTACCGACACACAGCACACACACACAGGGAATGCTCTGATAGAGGACAGGACCCCACTAGCCCTTTGGGGAGACAGAGGGAGAGTTTGCCAGCACACACCAAAACGCTATATTATACAGGGACAACCTTATATAAGTGTTTTCCCTTATAGCATCTTAATATATAATAATATCGCCAAATAAGTGCCCCCCCTCTCTGTTTTAACCCTGTTTCTGTAGTGCAGTGCAGGGGAGAGCCTGGGAGCCTTCCTAGCAGCGGAGCTGTGTAGGAAAATGGCGCTGTGTGCTGAGGAGAATAGGCCCCGCCCCCTTTTCGGCGGGCTTCTTCTCCCGTTTTTCTGACAACCTGGCAGGGGTTAAATACATCCATATAGCCCCAGGGGCTATATGTGATGTATTTTTAGCCAGCATAGGTACTTTCATTGCTGCCCAGGGCGCCCCCCCAAGCGCCCTGCACCCTCAGTGACCGTTGGTGTGAAGTGTGCTGAGAGCAATGGCGCACAGCTGCAGTGCTGTGCGCTACCTCATGAAGACTGAGAAGTCTTCAGCCGCCGATTTCTGGACCTCTTCTCTCTTCAGCATCTGCAAGGGGGTCGGCGGCGCGGCTCCGGTGACCCATCCAGGCTGTACCTGTGATCGTCCCTCTGGAGCTAGTGTCCAGTAGCCTAAGAAGCCAATCCATCCTGCACGCAGGTGAGTTCACTTCTTCTCCCCTAAGTCCCTCGTTGCAGTGAGCCTGTTGCCAGCAGGACTCACTGAAAATAAAAAACCTAACAAAACTTTTACTCTAAGCAGCTCTTTAGGAGAGCCACCTAGATTGCACCCTTCTCGGCCGGGCACAAAAACCTAACTGAGGCTTGGAGGAGGGTCATAGGGGGAGGAGCCAGTGCACACCACCTGATCCTAAAGCTTTTACTTTTGTGCCCTGTCTCCTGCGGAGCCGCTATCCCCTTGGTCCTGACGGAGTCCCCAGCATCCACTTAGGACGTCAGATAAATTATGATGTCACATTGATGGGGCGGGACCACAGGCACCAAGAGCGATAGCACTGCTTGGGCAGAGTTACAGTCTGCAGGGTGAGGGCTCAGAGCGTCTTCTGAATGCTCTGGGTGTTTCTGCAGCACTCCACTACAAATGCAGGTGGGTGAGGAGGCCACGGTGCCGCACCCTGGATTCTGCACCCATGGCAGCAGAACCGCTCGCACTCCCCTAGTGACTGTGACACAGAGTTGTACACATTTTGAGATGCATAAGTCTGGTTTATTACTATTCATGATCCTCAGTGTGTGATTCCACCTGCCTTGCACTAGGTGCAATAGATACACCTCCTAGTAGGTATATATACGCTTAGGTGATGGTCTGCGTGGGCTGCATTTATATGCACATGCTCTTACTGAACTGGGCCTAAGGGGCACATTTATCAATATTTGCATTCGCAATGCGATCTGGGTGCGACATTAGCATCCAAAATCACACTGCAGAATTGTACTACCCAGATGTATTAAACAGCACACGTAGGGGACAGGTGCTCCGAAAAGAAGCCTATCCCTGCGATGTGTTCTCCCCAGTGACCACACATGCACAGTGGCCATTTCCGTGGAGGGTCCCAGAGATACCCGCTCCCAGTAATATTTACAAATTGTAGCCCATAGGCTACAACAGGCTAACGTCATCTTCATACGGCGTAGGCTGCGGGGGACAAACTCCGGAATTAGTGGAACTGACAGCATCGCATCCCACTTAGAAATATATATTGCTGATATCTGCTGCAGGTATCCGGTTGATAGGACGACAGGCAATAGGTCGACACCAAATGGTCAACACATGAAAAGGTCGGCAAGACTTTTTTAATTTTTTAAACTTTTTCATACTTTAGCATCCACGTGAATTAAGAATGGGAATAGTAACATGGCAAAGCAAGCCATGCGAGGAGGCACGGTACACTAATTGGGGTTCCACATGCTGAAAAGTAAAATTTTACACCAAAAAACTCACGTCGTCCTTTTCATGTGTCGACCATTTCCATGTCGACCTTTTGACCCTGCCAGCCTTTTCACCACATCAACCGTGTGCATGTCGACCAGTTGATGTTGACCTAGAAATTGTCGGCCTTTTGACTGTCGACTCACTGGCCCATAACCCTGCTGCGGCCCTCTGTCATAAATATGGGTGATACAAAATATTTGCGCCTATCCTCCAAAAACGGGTGCTTTCGCGGAATTTGCCGCAAATGGTTAATGGTACATGGGCCCCTAAGTGATGGGTGGTCTTCAGTATGCCGTCTGACGGGATCCCGGCGCACAGTATACCGGCGCCGGGATCCCGACAGCCGGCATACCGACACTTATTCTCCCTCGTGGGGGTCCACGACCCCCCTGGAGGGAGAATAAAATAGCCCCACAAGGGGCTCATTTGCGCTCGCCACACTGTCGGTAAGCCGGCGGTCGGGCTCCCGGCGATGGTATGCTGGTCGCCGGGAGCCCGACCGCCGGCATACCATAGTGAACCCCTAAGTGATGATGCCCATTTACATTCCCATTCCCATTCCTCCCATCCAGTCCTAAGTGCATAAGTCATCAGCATGACTTTGCAAACTAGTATAGGGTTGACTGTGTGGCAGCCCCTTTGCATAGGGAAATGTCTAACTGGACCTGTGGAAGTATATCAGCAGCCTGATCTGTGTGCAGCCATGGAGAACGGAACTTCTGGAGACGGAGACGGATTAAGGGGGGGGGACCTGGGGGTAAGTACCCTGGGCCTCCCTTTAAAAAATAAAAATATATATATTATGTCTCTCTCTTTCTCTCTCTCTCTCTCTCTATATATATATATATTATATATATATATATATGTGTATACATATGTATATACCATATATATATATACTGTATATATATATATATATATATATATATATATATATTTATATATACAAAAATGGTCGGACCGGCACTTCCTTGTGCAGAATATGCTGCTCCGGTGCCCTCTGGAATGATTAGCCACAATAGAGGAAAAAGACAGCGGCACTCAGAGACTTAAGAATCTAAATAGATGTATTAAACATGTGTCAAAAAAGGCACCAATGTTCACCTAGACAAAGGGGCGTTGGTGCCTTTTTTGACACCTGTTTAATACATCTATTTACAGTAGATTCTTAAGTCTCTGAGTGCCGCTGTCTTTTTCCTCTATTATACATTATATATATATATATATATAGAGAGAGAGAGAGGGAGAGAGAGAGAGAGAGAGACATATAGTATATAGACATATATATTTGAGTGTGTGTGTGTATATTATACTTTGTAGTGATTGAAGACATTATAATTTTAAGTTTAGATTTTAGGGCCCCCTGTCTTAAGTACCCCTGACCCCACCCCGAAGCCTTAATCCAGCTCTGTCTGGAGGAGAGGGCGGGCCATGTTGTCTTGCCTATTCTTCAATATCACCAGTGTTCTGCTTACTCAAACTCTAGATCATTGATCCCTATGGTAAAGCGTACACAACTTTCCAAAGACATGGGGAATGGAAAATAGATAGATTTTTTTTATTTTTTACATTAGCCATTCATCATTTTAAAAGCATGAACAAATCACTCTTACATGGAGTTTTAATAATAAATGTTTTCAGTCCTGGCACAAATGTAATAGCATCAGCTTTTCACAGAGGAAATGTCACCAACATGCTGGGATTTATTATGTAGCACTTAAAGTTTCTCTACTATCTACAAACACGTATTCCTATTCCTAAGGTGGTCCCTGTCCGCCACCAGAGCCAACATTGTGCAGGTGGAGGGGGACAATCACTAGCTGCCAGTGACTTTTTTATTTTTTCACTTAGAATTTTTTTATTTGCCTTCAAACTGGGAAGGGGAGGAGGCAATGTATGGATGCCCATAATGGCATGACCCTTACTGAAGATGAAGGGAGACAATGGGCCTGATTCAGGTGTGGTTGGTGTAGCTATCACTGCTGCTGTATTACAGAGGCCAGAAAATCTCCGTCCTACGATGGAGATCCCTGGCCTCTTCCCTCCCCCTAAACAGCAGTCACACATTTTGCCCCAGACGGCAGCAGACTGTCAATCACTGACAGACTGCTGCTATCCTGTGTCGTAGGACTCATCTGCACAGGCAGTGAGCGCTGCTGCATAAACAGAATCTAGGAATTCATAGAAAGGGTAGTGGATAAGTGGAACAGCCTCCCATCAGAGGTGGTAGATTCTAAGACAGTACAGCAATTTAAACATGCTTAGGATAGGCATATGAATAGCCTTACAATGAACAGGATCAAAAAGGGTTGAGATTACCTAAAAGATAGAAAAGGGGGCAGATTAGTTGGGCCATGTGGTTCTTATCTGCTGTCAAATTCTATTTTTCTATGTTTCTATGGCAAGATAAGTTCTGTTCCAGGGCCGTAACTACATGTGTGCCAGGTGTGCCTGGCACACAGAACAGTCACCCTGAGGGCGCAACTGTCCACATCCCCGTTCCACGGCATTGTAATGAGTCAAACTGACTCATTACAAGCCGCCTGAGAGAGGAGAGGAGCAGCAGCTCTGGAGGCAGGGGAAAAGGAGGAGGGGTACTCGAAAGCCGCAGCAGCGCACTGTAATTTGTGGCGGTGCCGCTGCAGATGTCCCTCTCCTTCCACCTAGGCTGGCTGCCGCTGTGAATGCTGGGATGAGCTTCCCTCATCACAGCATTCACATCGGCGGCGGCGGCCAGCCTATGTGGAAGGAGAGGGACAGCTGCAGTGGCGCCGCCACCAATTACAGTGCGCTGCTGTGGCTCCCGAGTCCCGCCCCCCCTCCTTCTTCTCTGCCCGGGATCTGCCTGACTGCCTGCACTGAGGAGCCTGACTGCCTGAGCCAGCGGGGAGAGAGTAAGTCTATCTTTCTATCTACCTACCTATCTGTCTATTTGTTCAGGGCCATAACTATGTGGCAGACAATGCATATTCCTGTTTTAATGTGTTAAAAGGTGGACTCTGTCTGCCGCAATGTGTAAAAAGGGGATGCTGTCTGCCATAATGTGTACAAAGGGGACTCTACCTGCCGTAATGTGTAAAAGGGGCTCTACCTGGTGTAGTGGCGCTACTGTGCGGTGTAATTTGAATGATGGAGACTACTGTGCACCGTAGTATGAATTGGTATTATTTTGTGGCCACACTCCTTCCCCATGAAGCCACGCCCCTATTTTTTACGCACGCCTACAGTGCGCCCCTATTTTACATAAGAAGGGGGGGGAGGCGCCTATGCAGTTTCTTGCACACAACACTATAATGTCTAGTTACGGCACTGTTCTGTTCATTTTATAACAGGGCATTAATACTATTGCTGTGCATTATGCTGAGTTTTTCTGCTACGCATGTTCCATTCAGTAATATCGTCATTACTACTACAGGTGATATAATATTGATGGCCACTACGGCTACCGATGGCGTGATAACAGACACTACTGGTGGTGTAACACTGCACCATGCTACTACCGGTGGCATAGGACTGGCTAGTATTACTGCAACTATTGGTCATTTTTCCAATAGGGACATAAGACATATGTCTCGTGGGGAGTGGCATGACTAAATTGGTCCCAGAGAAAGCCCACGCTATGATGCCCCTTCCCAAATTTTGTTTATTTATATATATATATATATATATATATATATATAGAGAGAGAGAGAGATAGATATATATAGATATATAGACACACACACACATTTGCAAAACACTGCAAGAAAATGAAGTTGGTCACAAAGCCTCTCTATACAACACATTCTTGCACTTAACTTGAGAGCTCACTGTTATTCAGTTACAATACCCTTTATTAAATAACACATTTCAATATACTGCCATACCCAAGATTCAAGCTTATAACCTGTTGCATTCCAATCAAACACCCTACTCACACACATCCAATCTCTTGCAGCCACACACTACATAGATCTGCACAGTCGCAATGCTGATAATTTTTCACAAAGTACAAGGTAAGCTTCAAATAGAATTCTCTAGCTTTCTATGTAAGAGCAGAAAGTTCAATGAATAGAGTGTCTGAATGTAATGTCAAAGGCAATGGGTTTGAATCCCGGGTATGTCAACATCTTGAAATGTAATAAAGGACAGTGTGACTGAATAACAGAGCTATCAAGTTAAGTTCATGAATGTTGTATAGGAATAAGCGATGGGAGACAGGGGCAGTCAGAAGATGCTGGGCTTCAAAAATAGGGAAAGCTGCAAGGTAAAGTAATTAAAACAGATAATTGACAAGTGCCGCCAACCGCGACCCTATCCTGCAGTGCTATGTGCGGTGGCTCACTCTGCACACACCTAGTTACGGCCCTGGTCACTGGTTCCTGGTGAATTACAGACAAATATTGGTGCAGGTTGCAATATGGCTGGCCCCACCAGTAAGTGTATTCAGATTGAATTCTAGTCATACTAGTGAGAAGGTGCCAAATGTTATGTCCACAGAGTCAATGAAGAAGTAGAACAGGCTTAATATGATCTACTCCTTAAGCTTTCTATATATAATGCTTAAGATGCATCCATTGTACATTCAGCTAAAGCAAGATTGGAGAGAGAAGAGCTTTCACTACAACGTATACTGGAATGGACCATGTCTGATATTCCATCTAAGTGGCTGCAGCACTGGCGAATGCTTTCTCTTTTGTCCCTTTTGTCATTATCATCATCATCATCATCATCAACAACAACAACAACCTGGGGCCTCCTGACCTAATGCAATTCACTAGAAGTTTGAACTAAAAGCTCTATTATAAGATACAAACTTTGCAGGGTTAGGGAGCACATTGTACAGTGATTACAGAAACATAGCTTGCAGAAGGGTTTACATAGTAAGTGATTAAAGAGTTAATTAAAACCACTGAATCCAAAATGTTTGCAGCTCTTCTCTAAATGCAGCCACTAATCTCTATCATAGGCCTTCTCTTCATTCACACTGAGTAACAGATAAGGCCTTGGACAGCTTGTGCTAGAAAGAATTCTTAAATAATTTTAAATTAAAATCTTTAAACTTTATCAATCTTGTATGTTACTTACAATTTCATGAAAGCGTTTTTTTAAAGGAACAGATATTAGTGCCAGGGTAGACTAAGGTTATTTAAATTTAACACATAACATATAGAGATTATGCGGCTTTTCAATATATTCTTCCTCAAGGTGAAACTACTGTGTTGCCTGTCCGCGTACTCTGAGTATTGTCTCTAAGTAAGTTCCTTAGCCAGGACTTCTCAGCACTATAAACCAAAGAAGAAGACTGTAATCTGCACTGTACAATAAGATACCTAACAACATTTACAAATATCAAATTAAGACAAAATAGGCCCGTCCCAAAAAGGCCCATTTATATGCCGAAATCTGCTAATCTAACTTGTCCCACAAAAATAGGGACAATTACAGTAAACAGTGCACTCTATGATGCATGCCTATCTCACACGGCGAATGGCTAATACTTGTCATGCTTCCCTCCTCTTCCTTCATCACTTCTGAGGTAGGAAAATGGGGAACCGGTCCAGATCCCAGCAGTCAAAATACCGACGCTGGAATCCCGACACTACCCGGAATTCCATCACTGGGAAACAGCGATCATTATATGGTCACTTTTGACATCAGTTTCAAGAAAAATAGCTATAAGGGAGCAACCAAAACATTAAATTTTAGAAAAGCTAACTTCAATATGCTGAGACAGGCACTAAACGGCATTGACTGGGATGAGTTGATTCATGGCAAGGACACTTCGGAAATGTGGGATACTTTAAAAGGGTTGCTTGAAAGCAATATTCACAAATTCATTCCAATGAGCAGTAAACGCAGGAGTATTAAGCACAAACCAATGTGGCTTAATAAGGAGGTCAAAGAAGCAATGGCTAATAAGAGGCGTGCTTTTAAAACATTTAAATCTAATAGAGGGGAGGAGTCATTCCAGTTTTACAAGGAATGCAATAAAAATAAGAATTTACTTACCGATAATTCTATTTCTCGGAGTCCGTAGTGGATGCTGGGGTTCCTGAAAGGACCATGGGGAATAGCGGCTCCGCAGGAGACAGGGCACAAAAAAGTAAAGCTTTACTAGGTCAGGTGGTGTGCACTGGCTCCTCCCCCTATGACCCTCCTCCAGACTCCAGTTAGGTACTGTGCCCGGACGAGCATACACAATAAGGGAGGCATTTTGAATCCCGGGTAAGACTCATACCAGCCACACCAATCACACCGTACAACTTGTGATCTAAACCCAGTTAACAGTATGACAACAGAAAGGGCCTCTTAAAGATGGCTCCTTAACAATAACCCGAATTAGTTAACAATAACTATGTACAAGTATTGCAGACAATCCGCACTTGGGATGGGCGCCCAGCATCCACTACGGACTCCGAGAAATAGAATTATCGGTAAGTAAATTCTTATTTTCTCTATCGTCCTAAGTGGATGCTGGGGTTCCTGAAAGGACCATGGGGATTATACCAAAGCTCCCAAACGGGCGGGAGAGTGCGGATGACTCTGCAGCACCGAATGAGAGAACTCCAGGTCCTCCTTTGCCAGGGTATCAAATTTGTAAAATTTTACAAACGTGTTCTCCCCCGACCACGTAGCTGCTCGGCAGAGTTGTAATGCCGAGACCCCTCGGGCAGCCGCCCAAGATGAGCCCACCTTCCTTGTGGAGTGGGCTTTTACAGTTTTAGGCTGTGGCAGGCCTGCCACAGAATGTGCAAGTTGAATTGTGTTACAAATCCAACGAGCAATCGACTGCTTAGAAGCAGGTGCGCCCAACTTGTTGGGTGCATACAATATAAACAGCGAGTCAGATTTTCTGACTCCAGCCGTCCTTGCAATGTATATTTTTAAGGCTCTGACAACGTCCAACAACTTGGAGTCCTCCAAGTCGCTAGTGGCCGCAGGCACCACAATAGGTTGGTTCAGATGAAATGCTGATACCACTTTAGGGAGAAAATGCGGACGAGTCCGCAGTTCTGCCCTATCCGAATGGAAGATTAGATAAGGACTTTTATAAGATAAAGCCGCCAATTCAGATACTCTCCTGGCAGAGGCCAGGGCTAGTAACATAGTCACTTTCAATGTGAGATATTTCAAATCCACCTTTTTCAATGGTTCAAACCAATGGGATTTGAGGAAATCTAAAACTACATTTAGATCCCACGGTGCCACCGGAGGCACCACAGGAGGCTGTATATGCAGTACTCCCTTGACAAAAGTCTGGACCTCAGGGACAGAGGCCAATTCTTTTTGGAAGAATATTGACAGGGCCGAAATTTGAACCTTAATGGATCCCAATTTGAGACCCATAGATAATCCTGATTGCAGGAAATGTAGGAAACGACCCAGTTGGAATTCCTCCGTCGGAACCCTCCGATCCTCGCACCACGCTACATATTTTCGCCAAATGCGGTGATAATGTTTCACGGTGACTTCCTTCCGTGCCTTAATCAAGGTAGGAATGACTTCTTCTGGAATGCCTTTCCCTTTTAGGATCTGGCGTTCAACCGCCATGCCGTCAAACGCAGCCGCGGTAAGTCTTGAAAAAGACAGGGACCCTGCTGTAGCAGGTCCCTTCTCAGAGGTAGAGGCCACGGTTCGTCCGTGAGCATCTCTTGAAGTTCCGGATACCAAGTCCTTCTCGGCCAATCCGGAACCACTAGTATTGTTCTTACTCTTCTTTGCCGTATGATCTTCAATACCTTTGGTATGAGCGGCAGAGGAGGAAACACATACACTGACTGGTACACCCAAGGAGTTACCAGTGCGTCCACAGCTATTGCCTGTGGATCTCTTGACCTGGCGCAATATTTGTCCAGTTTCTTGTTGAGGCGAGACGCCATCATGTCTACAATTGGTCTTTCCCAACGGTCTATTAACATGTTGAAGACTTCTGGATGTAGACCCCACTCTCCCGGATGAAGATCGTGTCTGCTGAGGAAGTCTGCTTCCCAGTTGTCCACGCCCGGGATGAACACTGCTGACAGTGCTATCACGTGATTCTCCGCCCAGCGAAGAATCTTGGCAGCTTCTGCCATTGCACTCCTGCTTCTTGTGCCGCCCTGCCTGTTTACATGGGCGACCGCCGTGATGTTGTCCGACTGAATCAACACCGGCTTTCCTTGCAGGAGAAGTTCCGCCTGGCTTAGAGCATTGTAGATTGCTCTTAGTTCCAGAATGTTTATGTGAAGAGACTTTTCCAGACTCGTCCATACTCCCTGGAAGTTTCTTCCTTGTGTGACTGCTCCCCAGCCTCTCAGGCTGGCGTCCGTGGTCACCAGGATCCAATCCTGAATGCCGAATCTGCGGCCTTCTAATAGGTGAGCCTTCTGCAACCACCACAGAAGTGACACCCTTGTCTTTGGTGACAGGGTTATTCGCAGGTGCATCTGCAGATGCGACCCTGACCATTTGTCCAACAGATCCCTTTGGAATATTCTTGCATGGAATCTGCCGAATGGAATTGCTTCGTAAGAAGCCACCATTTTTCCCAGGACTCTTGTGCATTGATGTACTGACACTTTTCCTGGTTTTAGGAGGTTCCTGACCAGATCGGATAACTCCTTGGCTTTTTCCTCTGGAAGGAAAACCTTTTTCTGAACCGTGTCCAGAATCATTCCTAGGAACAGCAGACGAGTTGTCGGGATTAAATGGGATTTTGGAATATTCAGAATCCACCCGTGTTGTCTTAGCACCTCTTGAGATAGTGCTAAAGCTGTCTCCAGCTGTTCTCTGGACCTTGCCCTTATTAGGAGATCGTCCAAGTATGGGATAACTAATACGCCTTTTCTTCGAAGAAGAATCATCATCTCGGCCATTACCTTGGTAAAGACCCGAGGCGCCGTGGACAATCCGAACGGCAGCGTCTGAAACTGATAGTGACAGTTTTGAACAATGAACCTGAGGTACCCCTGGTGTGCGGGGTAAATCGGAACGTGTAGATACGCATCCTTGATGTCCAAGGATACCATAAAGTCCCCTTCTTCCAGGTTCGCTATCACTGCTCTGAGTGACTCCATCTTGAACTTGAACTTTTTTATGTAGAGGTTCAAGGACTTCAGATTTAGAATAGGCCTTACCGAGCCATCCGGCTTCGGTACCACAAATAGAGTGGAATAATACCCCTTTCCTTGTTGTAATAGGGGTACTTTGACTATCACCTGCTGAGCGTACAGCTTGTGAATGGCTTCCAACACCCTCTCCCTTTCGGAAGAGACGGTTGGTAAGGCAGACTTCAGGAAACGATGAGGAGGATCCGTCTCTAATTCCAACCTGTACCCCTGAGATATTATCTGCAGGATCCAGGGGTCTACCTGCGAGTGAGCCCACTGCGCGCTGTAATTTTTGAGACGGCCCCCCACTGTCCCCGAGTCCGCTTGAGAGGCCCCAGCGTCATGCTGAGGTTTTTGCAGGAGCCGGGGAGGGCTTCTGTTCCTGGGAAGGAGCTGCCTGTTGGTGTCTCTTCCCTCTTCCTCTGCCTCGTGGCAGGTACGACAAGCCCTTTGCTCTCTTATTTTTGTAGGAGCGAAAAGGCTGCGGTTGAAAGGTCGGTGCCTTTCTCTGTTGGGGAGTGACTTGAGGTAAAAAAGTGGATTTCCCGGCAGTAGCCGTGGCCACCAAGTCTGATAGACCAACTCCAAATAACTCCTCCCCTTTATACGGCAAAACCTCCATGTGACGTTTTGAATCCGCATCGCCTGTCCACTGTCGTGTCCATAAGGCTCTTCTGGCTGAAATGGACATAGCACTCACCCGAGATGCCAGTGTGCAAATATCCCTCTGTGCATCACGCATATAGATAAATGCATCCTTTATTTGTTCTAACGACAGTAAAACATTGTCCCTATCTAGGGTATCAATATTTTCAATCAGGGATTCTGACCAAACTACTCCAGCACTGCACATCCAGGCAGTTGCTATAGCTGGTCGTAGTATAACACCTGCATGTGTGTATATATTCTTTTGAATAACTTCCATCTTTCTATCTGATGGATCCTTAAGTGCGGCCGTCTCAGGAGAGGGTAACGCCACTTGTTTGGATAAGCGTGTGAGCGCCTTGTCCACCTTAGGGGGTGTTTCCCAGCGCGCCCTAACCTCTGGCGGGAAAGGGTATAATGCCAATAACTTTTTTGAAATTATCAACTTTTTATCAGGAGCAACCCACGCTTCATCACACACGTCATTTAATTCTTCTGATTCAGGAAAAACTGTTTGTAGTTTTTTCACACCATACATAATACCCTGTTTTACGGTATCTGTAGTATCAGCTAAATGTAACGTCTCCTTCATTGCCAAAATCATATAACGTGTGGCCCTACTGGAAAATACGTTTGAATTTCTACCGTCGTCACTGGAATCAGTGCCCGTGTCTGGGTCTGTGTCGACCGACTGAGGCAAAGGGCGTTTTACAGCCCCTGACGGTGTTTGAGGCGCCTGGACAGGCATTAATTGATTGTCCGGCCGCCTCATGTCCTCAACTGACTGTTTAAGGGAAGATAAACCATCACGTAATTCCACAAATAAAGGCATCCATTCTGGTGTCGACCCCCTGGGGGGTGACATCTGCATATTTGGCAATTGCTCCGCCTCCACACCAATATCGTCCTCATACATGTCGACACCACGTACCGACACACACCGCAAACTCACAGGGAATGCTCTAATGAAGACAGGACCCACTAGCCCTTTTGGGGAGACAGAGGGAGAGTCTGCCAGCACACACCACAAAGCGCTATATATACAAGGGATATCCTTATATTAAGTGCTCCCTTATAGCTGCTTTAATATATATATATATATCCATTAATGTGCCCCCCCTCTCTGTTTTACCCTGTTTCTGTAGTGCAGTGCAGGGGAGAGACCTGGGAGCCGTTCTGACCAGCGGAGCTGTGACAGAAAATGGCGCCGTGTGCTGAGGAGATAGGCCCCGCCCCTTTTTCGGCGGGTTCTTCTCCCGCTATTTTTCCAGTCAGGCAGGGGTTAAATATCTCCATATAGCCCCTATGGGCTATATGTGAGGTATTTTTAGCCTTGTATAAGGTTTATATTTGCCTCTCAGAGCGCCCCCCCCCAGCGCTCTGCACCCTCAGTGACTGCCCAGTGAAGTGTGCTGAGAGGAAAATGGCGCACAGCTGCAGTGCTGTGCGCTACCTTATGAAGACTGAGGAGTCTTCAGCCGCCGGTTTCCGGACCTCTTCACGCTTCAGCATCTGCAAGGGGGTCGGCGGCGCGGCTCCGGGACCGGACTCCACGGCTGGGCCTGTGTTCGATCCCTCTGGAGCTAATGGTGTCCAGTAGCCAAGCAGCAAATCCACTCTGCATGCAGGTGAGTTTACTACTTTCCCCCTAAGTCCCACGTTGCAGTGATCCTGTTGCCAGCAGGACTCACTGTAAAGAAAAAAACCTAAACTAAACTTTCTCTAAGCAGCTCTTTAGGAGAGCCACCTAGATTGCACCCTTCTCGTTCGGGCACAAAATCTAACTGGAGTCTGGAGGAGGGTCATAGGGGGAGGAGCCAGTGCACACCACCTGACCTAGTAAAGCTTTACTTTTTTGTGCCCTGTCTCCTGCGGAGCCGCTATTCCCCATGGTCCTTTCAGGAACCCCAGCATCCACTTAGGACGATAGAGAAAGATGCAAAAAAGTAATAAGAGCTGCTAAAATTGCAAACAAAAGCAAATTGCTATTGAGAGTAAAACCAATCCTAAAAAGTTTTATAAATATATAAACAGTAATAGGTTGAAGGAGGAGAACATCGGCCCATTAGGGGATGAATTGGGATCCTTGACAAACGATGACAAATTAAAATAGGAAATATTGAACAATTTTTTTTTGTCAGTATTCACCAGGGAGGATGCACAGGTGACAGTAGTGCTTAACGACAGTGAATGTAATGACTCTTGGCTAGATATCTGTTTAAGTGAGGAAGTAGTCCTGGAGAGAATAAGCAAAATAAATATTAATAAATCACCAGGCACAGACGGTTTTCATCCGAGGGTTATTATGGAGCTTAGGACACAGCTAGCAAAACCCCTATACCTGATTTTCAATAGTTCGATTAGATCAGGCATGGTACCAAAGGATTGGCGCATAGCTGAGGTAGTGCCTTTATTTAAAAAGGGAACTAAAAATAATCCTGGAAACTATAGACCAGTTAGTTTAACCTCTATATTGGGTAAAATATTAGAAGGCATTTTGAGGGATAGCATAGAGGAGCACCTACATGCAACTAAGTTTATTACTAAAAGTCAACATGGGTTTGTAAGGAACAGATCATGTCAAACCAACTTAATTAGCTTCTACGAGGTAGTGAGCAAGAATCTTGACCATGGAAAAGCAGTGGACGTGGTTTACTTAGATTTTGCAAAAGCCTTTGATACAGTGCCACATAGGAGACTGGTCCACAAATTAAGGGAACTTGGCCTAGGAAATACTATTTGTACTTGGATAGGTAATTGGTTGGATAACAGGGAACAACGAGTAGTGGTAAATGGGATGTTCTCCAGCTGGGCACCAGTAGTCAGTGGAATACCACAAGGGTCTGTTCTTGGCCCACTGCTGTTCATTATATTTATCAATGATCTAGGAATAGGCCTGGAAAGCACAGTGTCAATCTTTGCAGACGACACAAAACTGTGTAAGGTAATTAACTCAGAAACCGATGTGGAGTCTCTACAGAATGACTTAGTTAAACTGGAATTCTGGGCGTCTAAATGGAAAATGAGGTTCAACATAGAAAAATGCAAAGTTATGCATTTTGGGACAAAAAACACACTTGCATCCTACACTCTACATGGAGAAAATCTAGGGGTAACTATGGTGGAAAAAGATTTGGGGGTGCTCATAGATAATAGGCTTAGTAACAGTACACAATGCCAAACTGCAGCAAAAAAGGCAAGTAAAGTGCTTGCGTGCATTAAACGGGGCATTGAGACCAAGGATGAGGATGTAATCCTGCCGTTGTACAAATCATTGGTACGCCCGCACCTGGAATATTGCGTTCAGTTCTGGGCCCCATATTACAAAAAGGATATCGGGGAACTAGAAAGAGTTCAAAGACGAGCTACTAAATTGATTAAAGGGTTAGAGACACTGGAATATGAGGAGAGGCTTACTAAATTAAATATGTATACACTAAAAAAGAGGAGACTAAGCGGAGACATTATTAATATCTTCAAATATGTAAAGGGGCATTGCACGGAGCTAGCAACGGATTTGTTTATTAAAATAACTCTGTATAGGAGTATAGGACGCATGGGCACTCACTGAGGCTAGAAGAGAGAAAATTCCGTACGCAACGTAGGGAAGGGTTCTTCTCCGTAAGGGGAATAAAGATTTGGAAGTCACTGCCGGAGGAAGTAGTAATGGTAGACTCTGTAAATGCATTTAAAAATGGATTAGACAAATTTCTAACAGGAAAACGTATCAAGGGCTTTAGCATTTAGCATATTGACATTAAAATTATCTGGGAGTGGTAGGAATCATTGCTGTAAATCAGCACTAAACCATTACTTCAGCATGCACATTATAATATGAACAGATTAATGCAGAATACAGGTTGAACCCGATGGGCATTTTGCCTCTTTTCAACCTCACTGACTATGTAACTATGATGCCAACATTCATCACTGTCCCGGCCCTGGGATACCGAATGATGCTTTTACGACCCGCTGAAGAGGTAAGCCAGGGGGTGGGGGTGGAGATTACTGTAGGTTAGGGTTAGGCAGCAGGGGGGGGGGGGGGGGGGGCGGTGTTGGAAGGTTTAGGGATAGGCTGCAGCAGGGAGGGTTACGATTAGGCTGCAGGGGGTGTGGGTGGAGGCAGGGTTAGGTTTAGGAGTGCAGGAAAGATGGGTTAGGGGAGTCGGGGATCAGGGTTAGCTTTGTAAACTAGCCTTTGTCTGTTTTTTAATAATCGGGATGCAGCTGTCAGTATTTTTACAGCCGGCATACCAAACGCGGGATCCCGATACCAATGGGGAAAATGAACAGGGCCTAATGACACTAATTAGTTGCCAATTAACTGGGAAATCATGTCATTAATATCTTAGTAAAACAATGTATAGCTCCCAACCGTAACAGTTTCAGTGGAACTGCCCTAAGTTGAGCCCTGTCCAGTCTTCAGTGGGGAAGGTGCGACAGGTCACCTCTGTTCTGCATAGCAGAGTAACGGTGAATGGACACCACACACACCAACCATGAAACAGATATTTCCAATCCAACACGCAACCACATTACCTATCTCCTCACCTTCTATGTTGAGAGGTATAGAGTTTCAGGGGAATAATAAAAAAATGCATCATCAGACCCTTGTTAATCCAGGTTTACTGTGGTGGGCGGTTGGCGAGATTTGCGTCACGTGTCCTCTCGTTTTAGCAGGTAGGGGCTCTCCGAGAGAATTTTCTGCTCCAGAAGGTCTTCCCTTAATGTGTGAGTCTGATCTCACCTTTTTTTATTGTATACAGATAGAGCCTTGTGCATATAACCTTCTCTGCTGTGCCTAGGTGCACCAAGGCTTATTAGCATAAGCCTTTCATCTCAGCTGCAATACAACACAAAGAGAACAATACAGCCTAAACACTCTGCTTAGATTTTACTATACCCAGTTTGGAGCACATGTGCTAAACTTCTAGCAATTGCAGAAATGCTCAAAACTACTATTATATTTTATTTTTACTTTCATGGTAGTTGTCTGTTACTTTATGGTCTGGTAACAAGTAGGAAGACTGCTCTCTGCTATTGTAATCAATAGGAAATGCCACTTACAGATTCAGCTTCATTCTTCATCGCTGTATTTTTATACTTGTAAACCTTCTATAACCTTTTCAACTTTTATTTTTCCCCTCTGTAGGGAGGATAAACAAAGCCAGTGTATAACTGACCAAACCTCATGTTGGGAGAATATAAACCTTCCCGAATCAATTCCCCGTCACAGTGGGCAAATAGAAACCTTAGTGAATCAATAAATTGGAAGTCGGGCGCTTATTATTTGGCATTCTAACCATTGTCTCCTAAAAGCGGTTCCTGCCTTACTCCTGTGGGAAACCTGGATTGTAAGCATACTGTGCCAGGAAATAAGAAAGAGAAATGCAAGATTCTAGGGGAATAGATCATAAACATGAAACAGTAACACATCTATGTGGTATTACAGAAAGATTTCACACGTATTTGAAGTTTGTTTAACGTTGGCATGCATGCATGTATTATATAACACTTTATCAGAATAACTTAAATCAACAACCACTAAAATAAAAAATAGAAAAACATAGGAGAATAATAGTTACCCAATCATTTTCTATATAACAAAGCATCCTGAGATGAATAATTGGATTTGTATGCATACAACCTTTGCAAGCTTAAAAACCCATCTCATCCACTAGCCACACAATCTTCAAAAAACATTATGTAGCTTCACTTATAGGGTTGTGAGGCGGCTTATAGTCAGGGCCGATGCAAGGTTTCTCGATACCCTACGCAAAACTTCAACCTGTCCCCCCCCCCCTTTACAAAAAAAAAAATCACTCACCAGTACCAATTTTCCAGCCCTAGAGGTGAACGTGTGGATGTAGCATCTTAGAAGTAAATGGAAGTTCAAAAGCCGCCGTTTGCATTAAGTTTAACAAGGATGCATATTTCAGAGTTATCCTTCATTTTGTGATAAGCAGAACCGGGGCTACCCTGCGCCCCCCCCCCCTCCCCCCAAAGATCCTAGCTGGCACCCTAGGCAGTTGCCTAAAGGTAAAGCCGGCCCTACTGTCTGTACCTTATAAAACATTCAATTAAAATTTAAATAGCTGATATTTCCCATTTTCTCAGCTCTTACCCTTTGCCACCTCAAAGCATGGATCTACTGTGCCTACTGATAAGAGTCATAAGATTATGCCATTCCCTGTGACATATACTAATGCCATTACGGAGATAGTCAGCCCCTGTCGGTCATTGTTTGCTGTATTTTGTGAATGGAAGTGACTTACCACCATTTCTACAACGGGTATGTCCCCAAATGTTGCTACATTACATTTCAAAACTGTGAAAGCTTTGTGGGTGTAAGAATACACATACAGGAGCAGAAGTAGTGGGTGTCAGGGGGCCTGGTACGGTCTGTGGCTTTGCTCCATTAATTCCACATTTGGTCACTTTGTCAGAATAGTGTAGTGAGATGGACTTGCCCTCATTGTTACTGGCATCCGGGAGTGAACTGAGCATACAGCAGTTCCCAGCAGTGATCTGTTACATTGGTCTGTCTGGACACACTGGGCGATATGAGTGAAAGATATGAACGATATTGTTCATTAATGAATGAGATACCGTTCATATCTTTCAGTGTGGAGGCTCCAGCGATGAACGATGCGCAGCCCCGCACTCGTTCATCGCTGGTGCCCCGTCCGTCGCTTGTGCATGCAGGCCAATATGGACGATCCCGTCCATATTGGCCTGCACTGCTATGGAGCCGGGTGACGGGGGGAGTGAAGAAACTTCACTTCCCCCATCACTGCCCCCCCCCCCCGCCCCCGGTCGCCCGTCGGCCATATCAGCCGTCGGGCAGCTCGGCGGCGGATCACGCAGTGTGTAGGGCCCATAATACACCTTGCTAGGTGATTGCTTACATTTTATTTTCTGTAAGCTGTTTGTCTATCTGTGTGCTGACCTTGCTAGTACTTTTCTTACTACTTTTTCTTGTTTATCCCAGTTAAATGCCATTGTGTCTGCCAGTCTCCCAGACCTTGGGTTTCCATTCAAACTACGCTCATGTTATAACCCTGTGTTACTCCATTGACAGCAGATGTACCAAACCTTTTGAGGGTATTAGACGGTGTTCATGTTACTAAAAAGCCAGAACAGACTTGGGGTCCTGCAATGTATTGTGGCATCCAGTACTGGGCCAGCATTCTACAATGGTCACTACAATGTCTGCAGTATTGTATAGTGTTCACTACAATACACTAGATATTCTATAGTGGCAACTATAGTGTATAGCAGGCATGTCAAACTCATGGTCATCCAGCTGCTGTGAAACTACAAGTCCCAGTGTGCTTTACCAGCTGATCAGTGGAAGGTATGCTGGCACTATAAGATTCTCTTCTATAGTGCTTACTATAAAACTCTCTAATTGGAAATTAAACAGCAGAAATATCTGTATTGTAAGTCACTACGCGATGTGGTTATGTTACCGGCGCTTGGGACCCCGGCGGTTAGCATGCCGACGCCGGGATCCAGAACGCTAAAAATGCCGGCAGTCATAATGCAATAGAACCTGTGGCAATCGCAGCGAGCCACCGAGCCCGCTCCCCGGGAGCCGGCATATCATACCCAACCCGTCATTACAACAGATTCTGCAATAAATACTGTGTTGTGTCAGAATATAGGGGGTAATTCCGACCCGATCGCTCGCTGCAGCTTGTCGCAGCGCAGCGATCGGGTCAGAACTGCGCATGCGCCGGCGCATGGCAGCTTTCGTTACCTAGCGATTGCCTCTGAGACAGAGGCGGTCGCTAGGCGGGAGGGGGCTGAATGGCGGTGTTAAGCCGGCGTTTAGGGGGAGCGGTCCGGCCAGCGCAGGCGACGAGCTGTGCTGGCCGGGAGTTACTCCTCAAATACAAAGGCATCGCCTCTGTGCGATGCTTTTGTATTTGTGCGGGGGAGGGGGGGGGGCACTGACATGCGGGGCGGACTAGCCCTGTGCTGGGCGTCCCCTCGCATGTCTGAGTTAACGATCGTAGCTGTGCTAAATTTAGCACAGCTACGATCAACTCGGAATGACCCCCATAGCGTTTTAAAATAACTGACCATATATTTCCTTTGGAAAACGTTTTGGCAACACCCATTTGCCATTGCAGTGCACTTCTAGAACACCGTTGACTACTTATTTAATTTAAATTTAAATTTGACCCCTAGGCCCAAAGCAGTGGTGCAAGTAGAAAAAATGTCTTATAGGTACTGTGTGCGCACGCCAAAAATGGGTGTGGCCAAATCCCACATGGGGCGTGGCCAATGAAAATGGGTGCGTGATACACATATGCCCCCACAGTGCCAGATACATATATGCCCCACAGTGCCAGATACGCCTCCACCGTGCCAGATATGCCCCCACAGTGCCAGGTATGCCCCTACTTTGCCAGATACACATGCCCCCAGAGGGCCAGATATGCTCCCACAGTGCCCCACAGTGCCAGATACGCCTCCACCGTGCCAGATATGCCCCCACAGTGCCAGGTATGCCCCTACTTTGCCAGATACACATGCCCCCAGAGTGCCAGATATGCCCCAGCAGTGCAACTCACTGCACTGTCTTCTTCTTCTTCTGCTGCTGGGGAGAGGAGGGCACAGAACGTGCCCCTCATGCCCTCAGTCCGGTCTCCGCGTCCTCCTGCGGCTGCAGCCCGTATTTTAGGTCTGGCTCCGGTCCGTGAGCCGATCAGGGCTCGCGGTCCGGCCGCTCCTGATTGGCACGCCGCAGCCGCCGGACTGTCATTGTGTCAGACAGGAGAGGAGAGGTGCATGCTGCGCTCTCCTCTCTCCCTAAAGTAGTGCGCTGAAATGTGTGAGGGTGGCGGTACGGCGTACCCGCTGCCAAATTCTTAAGGGTACGCCGTACCCGACCGTACCCGCACACTTGCACCATTGACCTAAAGTTGCCAGGGTCCCCCTGTCCTAGTATTGGGAGTTTTAGCTCCGCAATGAAAGGGCTTTAACTCATGGAAGGTCGCTAAAGGGTAAAGTATTTGCTATATACTGTATACAATAATCCAAAAGAAAATGATTTTTTTTCTACCACTGTGATGATCACTAAAATTAAATAAAAATCAGTTACATAACTTACATTACATTTTTAGATCACATGCTAATTTCTTTTTAATGATCCTTTCAATTTAAAGAACCTTATATACTGCTTTGTAAGATTATTCTCAGAAACTCAGGCATGAAAGGAAGTTTGCATTCACTTACCGATGCTTCATCTGTCATTTTGCTATCGTCCTTTGGGATTTCCTTCAGGGATTTCTTGCTCATTGAAGTTCTTAGCTTGTTATCTGATATAAATTGTTGAATTTTTGAAATGACTGAATTTCCCGTAGAGACTTCACTCCTACTTCCACTAGGGGACAAACTGCGGGTTGGCATCAGGCTCCTCTGACTGCTGAAGTCTCCCATCTTTGTATCTTTAGGAGTATTTGCAATGGAAGCCTTTAAAAGAGATTGCAAGTTTGATACATTTTCCGAACTCCTAGTAATGTTCACGGAATGAGGGAACTCTGGTGACAGGGTTGTGCTGTGTTCTGACCGAGGGCTGGAAGTCCACTGGAAGAACTGTGAAAATGAAAGCACATTGTTATTATAAAGTTTTTTGTTTTTTTTAAACATATACACTATATAGACAAAAGTGATTGGACCCCCCCGCACAAGCGAAATGGTGTGCTCCTGCAGTAAACCGTATCCGGTCATGTCCGGCATTCGAAATCCCGGCGGTCACCACGCCGAAATCCCAGCCGACAGTCGGCATGGGACAGGGACTATTCCCACTCGTGGGTGTCCACAACACCCATAGAGTGGGAATAGAACCTGTGGCGATCTCCAAACCCAACCTCTGCAGACACATGTTTGTGAAGGTATACAACCGGTAGAGGTAGCACTGATCATTTGCTAGCGAAATGGTTTACCGGAAGTAGCTAACAGAGTTTGAAAAGGGCGTCACCAAAGGCTACGTGACGTCATGTTTCCAGGGCGATGTTGGACTGGTATATAAAATATTTGGTAACCCGTATGGACTGTCCAGATCTTAACCCATTGAGAACCTCTGGGATGGATTGGGGCAATGGGTGTATTCTAGACCAACTCAACCTTCTTGTGGGGTACTTGCTAAAGGGCTCCTCATGCATGCTGGACAGTAGTAAAGGTTCCCAGTCAGAGCAGCTTGGTCCACCGCCCTACGACTGAGAGGATGGAGACCAAGCAGTAGGTATAAAGCCTAGACTAGAGCCCAATAAGCTGCCAAAAGCAAGCCAGGGACAAGAATGGGGGGGGGGGGGGGCATTTTCTGACAACCAAAGAGTGCACAGTCCTACAGTGGTGACTGTTACTGTAAAACAGAAAAAAGGGAATGCTCTGCGCTCCAAGAATCACTTGAGATTAATCAATTAATTAATTAATTAATTTAATTGAGTGCAGTCTAGCAGGGAGAATGATTGACTCAATGCAACTCACTTTGAAAATAAATATCTTTATATCAGAATAATATATGAAATCATATATTATTCTGATATAAAGATATTTATTTTCAAAGTGAGTTGCATTGAGTCAATCATTCTCCCTGCTAGACTGCACTCAATTAAATGAATTAATTAATTGATTAATCTCAAGTGATTCTTGGAGTGCAGAGCATTCCCTTTTTTCTGTTTTGCATCATATTTTATTTCAGTCTAACCAACTGTTTTTGCTCAGCGGCTCCATAGTTCACAACTATCTTTTTGAATACTACTATATACAGCGCCAGGTTATACAGTTTGAGATCATTCTCTCACTGTATTCACACTTTTGTACTGACTGATACTGTGACAGCATGCTCTGAGCAGGATGGATGCAAAAATGTACGGTCATGACAAGTAGAATGTTGTTGCCCAGCAACCAAACAATAAGCTTATAGAACTGTATACTCTAACATTCTAACAATTAGTTTGCCTATAATCATAGTTACAAGCAATGCTTTACTCGTTTCATATACATTTGAAATGTGTTACATTTGTTGCCCCTTCTAACAACCTGGTTTCTCCATGATTAAAACCTCTACTGCGCTTATTTGCATAAATTAAATTCATTGTGGGAGAGGTATTAAACCTCGGAGATAGATAATGTAGATATAAAGTACCAGCCAATCAGCTTCCTGTTATTTTTCAAACACAGCCTGCAAAATGACAGTTAGAAGCTGATTGGTTGGTACTTTATTTCTCTCCAAGATTTGATACATCTTTCCCAGTGATATCATTTATTTGACACGGTGTCCATATCTAATGTTTTTAAAGTTATATATAAATAATTATTAACATGCCAAAGTAAAAACATAAAAGCAATTCCAGGGAGTGTTTGTTGCAGGTAACTGCACATGTGGCATGAAGTGTCCTCACCGCGCTCTTTGATATGCCAGTCATTATTCAAGTTCATAAAATAATTGTATCGACTTCTAAATAGCTTGCTTCAAACAATACAATCTGCTTAAGAATACAAAATTGCTTTAGAATGCAAGTCAAGAGATGTGGTATTGTACAAGTGTTCATATATAAAGAATAAGAAGAGACACTGAGAGTACGCCATGCATACAGAGCAACAGAAGCGAGACGGTGCATTTGGCTGTTCTAGAAAACCCCTAAAAAAATTGGTCATGTTCAAAACTTGACTCTCGATGGAATAACAGACATAGGCCCTCATTCCGAGTTGATCGCACGGTAGCTGTTTTTAGCTGCCGTGCGATCAGATAGTCGCCGCCTATGGGGGAGTGTATTTTTTAATAGCAAGGCTGCGTTCACTTGTGCAGCCGAGCTATGCAAAAAGATTTTGTGCAGTTTAGGAGTAGGTCTGGACTTACTTACCCACTGCGATCACTTCAGCCTGTCAGGTCCTGAAACTGACGTCAGACATCCGCCCTCCAAACGCCTCGACACGCCTGCGTTGGACTCACCACTCCCCAAAAACGGTCAGTTGACGCCCGGATCTGCCTTCTGCCTGTCAATCTTCTTGCGTTCGCAGCTGCAAAGTCTTTCTTTGTAGTTCTTTTCGTTGCCCAGAGATGGCCGTTACCCAGCCGGGTAACGACGCGCCTGCGCATTTCTGGCCGCAGCGCATGCGCAGTTCCGACCCGATCGCACAGCTGCGAAAAAGTGCATTGTGCGATCGGTTCGGAATGACCCCCATAGAGGGGGTAATTCAGAGTTGATCGCAGCAGCAAATTTGTTAGCAAATGGGCAAAACCACGTGCACTGCAGGGGAGGCAGATATAACATGTGCAGAGAGAGTTAGATTTGGGTGGGTTATTCTGTTTCTGTGCAGAGTAAATAATGGCTGCTTTATTTTTACACTGCAATTTAGAGTTCAGTATGAACACACCCCACCCAAATCTAACTCTCTCTGCACATGTTAAATCTGCCCCACCTGCAGTGCACATTGGGGGTAATTCTGAGTTGATCGCAGCAGGAACTTTGTTAGCAATTGGGCAAAACCATGTGCACTGCAGGGGAGGCAGATATAACATGTGCAGAGAGAGTTATGCTGCTTTCACATTGCAAAACCTGCTTTTGAAATGGTTCTTTAAACGGTTCTTAAAACAGGTCTGAGCAGTTAAACCCCCTTCACATTGCATGTTGTAACCAGTATACAGGTATTACCATTTCATTACCGTTTTGGTACCTTTCACACTGAACCCGTTTCACCCATACAAAACAGTGGTTGTCATTTTAAATGTTTATTTCGTGCTTCTGCCTGGTGACATCACACATGGAGACAGCCTATCACCTTCTGGGGCTTGCAAATACCGTTTCAGACCCTTTCACACTGCACAATGAAACAGGTCTGAAACGGGTAGGACCCTACTTTTTTACCGTTTCAAAATACCGGTATTTTGAAAACGGTAAATTGAAGGTGACCCTTTCAAATCGCAGCTCGAACCGTTTAGGAAGCCTTAAAAATCGGCAATTTACCGGGTTCAAGCTGCGGTATGAAAGGGGTATTAGATTTGGGTGTGGTGTGTTCAATCTGCAATCTAAATTGCAGTGTAAAAATAAAGTAGCCAGTATTTACCCTGCACAGAAACAAAATAACCCACCCAAATCTAACTCTCTCTGCAAATGTTATATCTGCCCCCCCCTGCAGTGCACATGGTTTTGCCCAATTGCTAAAAAATGTCCTGCTGCGATCAACTTGGAATTACCCCCATGGTTTTTCCTATCGGCAAACAAAGTTGCTGCTACAATCAGGTCTGAATTAGGCCCAGAGATCTGTGTTACTGCTATAAGAAAGAAAAATGCACGTGTAATAATCTATCGTGACACAAGCGCAAATGTTATGCAGTGATGTCACGTGCTTATCTTGCACAGATGCACCTGTTTTCCCAAGGAAGCACAGGATTTTCTGACCAAGGCGACAGTTCAGTTATGGGGCTTATTATTAATAATAATTATCAGGTTTTAGACCCAAAAATTATAATTTCTAATACCCCTTTCACACCGCAAATATATCCCGGGACATTGCCGGGTCGAGGTGCAGTCTAAAAGCACCACTTTTGAATATCCCGGGTTGAGTAACCCTGCATTACAACTTATAAAAGCAGTGTTAAACACGGGTTTGATCCGGGTCAATGTGCACTCTAAAGTGTCCTACCTGGGTTATTCAACCCTGCATTCATGTGAAAGTGCTGATTGGCTGTTCTTTGTGTGCCTTGATGATGTCAGTAGCCTGAGCTCTGCTACACAGGAGAGAACTGAGAGCATTAAGAATTAGGGGTGAGGCAGAGATTGCTAGGCAGCTTACTGCATACCTCTCAACTTATTAAAAGTACACAACGGGGCGTGGTCTATATGAAAGGGGCATGGCCTCATAACTCTGAAAGTCACACCCCCTTGTACCGTCACTGAGGATGCCCCCTCTCTCTCTGTCACCTGTGAATAGCGTCTATACAAACTTGCTCTGCTAAGCAGAGCAGCAGTGACAGGAGCCTCACAACTGCCCCCTGCCCCCCCCCCCCACCTCCCCCCCTCCCCACCACCACGGGACACTGCGGCCCGCGGGTGGGACAGCGAGACAGTCCTAAAAAAACGAGACTGTCCCACGAAAATCAGGGGGAGGTATGTTACTGGAACTGTTAAAGATGCAATTGTGTATAAAAACATAGCTCTGTCAGCCATGATTCCTGCAATGCATACTTGCCTACCCTCCCGGAATGGCTGGGAGGCTCCCGAAAATCGGGTGACCCTCCCGGCCCCCCGGAAAGGTGGGCAAGCCTCCCGCTTTCCCCCTCGGCCGCCCGCAGCAGTGAACAAGTAGGCGGGCCGAGGGGGTCCGATGACGCGATTCGCGCTGAATCGCGTCATCGTAGCTCCGCCCCCCGCTATGCAGCGCCTCGTTTCTCGGCACAGCACAGTGGGGGGTGGAGTCACGATGGCGCGACCCTGATGCAACGCCCCCCGGACCGCCCATCCTGCTGACGGCCACGCCCCCAAACCACTCGTCCTACTGCCGGCCACGCTCCCATTCACCTACAACGCTGCCTCCTCCCGGAGGAGGAGGCAGCAAAGTAGGTAAGCCTGCTGCAATGCTGTGAGCTGTCCCCACTCTCTTCTTTTGTCCCTTTCTGACACCTCATCTTTCTGAGCCCCAAAAAAGTCCATTTAAAATGACATCCATGGTGTTTTAATTGCTGACCCGGGTTGAGTTAAAAGGAGCCAACCCTGCAATAACCCGCGATGAAAGTGTAATAGTGTGAAAGTGTGCGACCCAAGTCGGAGCCGGATTCAAAATACCTTGTCGGACCTGGATTAGCGGTGTGAAAGGAGTATTATTGTGCCAATGAGAGATATTGGGGTCTATGTACTAAATCTTGAAGAGACATAAGGTGATGAAGATATAGGCCCTCATGCCGAGTTGTTCGCTCGCTAGCCGCTTTTCGCAGCATTACACACGCTAAGCCGCCGCCCTCTGGGAGTGTATCTTAGCTTAGCAGAATTGCGAACGAAGTATTCGCAATATTGCGAAAAGATTTTTCTGTGCAGTTTCTGAGTAGCTCGAGACTTACTCTTCCAGTGCGATCAGTTCAGTGCTTGTCGTTCCTGGTTTGACGTCACAAACACACCCAGCGTTCGCCCAGACACTCCCCTGTTTCTTCAGCCACTCCCGCGTTTTTCCCAGAAACGGCAGCGTTTTTTCACACACTCCCATAAAACGGCCAGTTTCCGCCCAGAAACACCCACTTCCTGTCAATCACACTCCAATCACCAGAACGAAGAAAAAACCTTGTAATGCCGTGAGTAAAATACCAAACTTCTTAGCAAATTTACTTGGCGCAGTGCGAACATTGCGCATGCACAATTAGCGGAAAATCGCTCCGATGCGAAGAAAATTACAGAGCGAACAACTCGGAATGAGGGCCATAGTACCAGCCAATGAGCTCCTAACTGTGTTTCTGCTGCGGGGTACACTGGGCTCCACAAGGATTGGATAATGGGGTGTAGAGTAGGATCTTGATCCGAGGCACCAACAGGCTCAAAGCTTTGACTGTTCCCAGAATGCACCGCCTCCTATATCACCCCGCCTCCCAGCACAGGAGCTCAGTTTTGTAAGTTGGTGCTGCAGTAAGCAGGCACTTAACAGAGGGGCTGCTCCAAGCAGCCCTAAGAAAAGCTTTTTATGAGGTAAAAAGTGAAGACTTCAAGGGCAGCAGCGGTGGTAAATGACTTGTGACATTCACTTCTGCAGCTCCAGCTCTCCCCAGCGGTGCTGTACACTCCCGAGCCCTGGTTGCCGGGTATCTACAGCGGAGGCTCCGGTTTTCTTCACGTTAGACACACACGGCTGGGGCTCTCCAGGATCGCGTGGCCGCGCTTCGGGAGGTGGTAAGTGGGTCCCGCTTGCGGGACCCGGTCTTTATCGCGATCCGGCGCGGTCAGTGGAAGGCGGGCCGCGTGCGCTGGCGGTGGACACTGTGGCAGTACAGGCGATCTCACTAGATCACCAGGGCATGGGCGCAGGTCAGGTTTTCTCTCTAAACCAATTCTTATATCGCCCACAGTACCCGGTGGTTTTGCCAGCAGAGGGGATAAGGCTTAGACCTGAAGCCCCTCCAACAGCCCCAGGGCGCCATTTCTAGCAAGTGTTCCCGCCCTGCAGCTGCATATCTGTCTTTTCCTCACTCCCTGTCAGTGTCTGCGGCGCCATTATCCCTCAGCTCACTGTTCCTGGGACTGCTTGGGCAAATCCTCCTATGTAAAGCCGCCTGGTTGTCAGCGCTGTGCCTTTACATGACACTTAAGTATTCTACCTGCCTTTTTAGACAGTGATAGTTAAGAAAGAGTGCACTTAGTCAGGGTTTTATAGTACAATTACCCTGTGATATACATCCAGATCTTACTGTGTACTGTTATATCTATTGTTATATAGCTGTGTAAGATAGTCCAGTGCAGTAATAACCTCTGCATTGTACAAACTGTGACTTTCTGTGTGTGCATTTGATAGCTGAGTGGTGTCCATTTCGTGTCTTTCACTCATCCTGCTATCCCTATATTCCATAACCTGAGGGGGCTTTGTGCGTCAGGTGTTATCTAATATAGGATTTTCACAAAGATATACTGTATTACGTATTTTTCTCTGTGATTTAGTTACCATATCTCTCCTTTATCTCTGCTAGTGCTGACTACACTGCGCAAGGGTTTGGGTTTAGAGGTATAGTGCTGCTGATAATTGTACTGTGTTAACCTCATACTGCAAGTTATATCATGTCTGCTTCTGAGGGTAACGGTTCTGGGGCTGGACACACTGCCGGTGTTGCTGACGCCACGGGGCCATATGAGGAGAATATAGCAGCTGTGGGCTCTGGTTCTGGGGGCTCCTTGCCCCCCAGTGGGACTGTGGCAACGGAGGCACATACTGACCCACCGTGGGCCGCTTTTTCCACGCTTCTGCATACGCTAGTTCATAAACTAACTCCCCCTATGGGACCCCCAATGCCGGTACAACCGTATGTGGTCCCTGCAGCTAACCCGCCGTGGGCGGACGATTTATCTGCTTAATTAAAGAAGTTGAACCAGTCCTTGACTACTAAAAAGTCTGACCAACGCTCGCCTAAGTCCAAGAGGTCCTCTAAGCGAGCGCTTATCTCCTCACAATCCACTGCTGTCACTGACACCTCGTCTGATGAAGACGATACATATACTGACCCCTCAGGTTCTGATGGGGAGGGTAGTTCACATGTGGATGTTCCTGATCTTTTGGAGGCTATTAAGTGAATTCTGCAGATTACGGATGATCCCGAGCCATCCTGTCCCTCCTAAGAAACCAGATAGGTTCAAGCATCAGAAGGTGGTTAAGCAAGTTTTACCTCACTCTGACCACCTAGTGGATATACGTCAGGAACCCTGGGAAAACCCGGGTACGAAGTTTGTGCCTCAAAAGAAGATGCTGGCTCGCTATCCACTCGCGCCAGAGCTGTCTAAAAATTGGGAAACGCCGCCTCCAGTGGACTCACATGTGGCTAGGATGGTGGTTTCCTCAGCTCTACCTGTCACTACCATCACGTCTCTAAAAGAGCCTACGGATAAACGTGTGGAGGGTTGTCTGAAAGCGATTTATACCCTCACGGGTGCTGCACAAAGGCCCACTATTGCAGCTACATGGGCTGCAGAGGCTATTGAAGCATGGGCCTTGGAGTTAGAAGCTGAAATCTCTTCTGACCATGCTAGACAATGCTTGTCATATATTGTCACAGCTTCTCGATATATTAAAGAGGTGGCTTCTGATGCCGATATCCTAGCAGCCAAGGCCTCTACTACGTCAGTCCTGGCTCGCCGGATATTGTGGCTGAGATCCTGGTCTGTGGATCTGGACTCTAGAAAAACCCTGGAGGTACTCCCTTTCAAGGGAGATATTCTGTTTGGGGAGGACTTAAATAAGATTGTGGCTGACTTGGCTACTGCCAAAACTGCCTGTCTGCCTAATACCGCTCCTTCTGTGTCGAAGGCTAAAGGTACCTCCTTTCGCCCCTTTCGTCCTTCAGGTAAAGTAAAAGGTCAGGCGTACCATAAGCAGGCCCGCACTTCCAAACCTGGTAAGCCGAAGCCCAAAAGAGCCTGGGCTGCCCGTCAGCCAGCTGCCAAGACCGATAAGCCTGCCGCATGACGGGGCGGGCCTCCCCCTGGGGGATCCCAGGGTGGGGGGCCGGCTTCTAGGGTATACCCAGGAATGGTTGAAGACCACTTCAGATGCCTGGGTACGGGAAGTCGTCACTCGAGGTTACGCCATAGCCTTCAAATACCAACCCCCTCATCGATTTTGCCAGACAGATGTCCCTTTGGACCAGACAAAGCCAAAAACTCTACACTCGGTGGTACAGACCCTCCTGGATACAGGAGTCGTCGTACAGGTGCCTCTTGCTCAGAGGGGCCGGGGGTACTATCCTCCGCTGTTTCTAGTCCCGAAACCGAATGGGTCCTCCCGGCCCATTCTCAACCTCAAGGCATTGAACAGGTTTGTGAAGGTTTCCAAGTTCCGTATGGAAATCCTTCGCTCTATAGTTCTGGCCTTGGAACCTGGGGACTACATGGTCTCCCTGGACATACAGGATGCTATTCTGCATATTCCTATAGCAGTGTCACATCAACAATACCTGAGGTTCGCTATTGGCAACCTACATTACCAGTTTCGGGTGTTACCTTTTGGTTTAACAACGGCTCCGCGAGTCTTCACCAAAGTTATGGCGTTGATGTCGGTGGTACTCCGCCGTCAAGGGGTCAGGATACTGCCGTATCTGGATGACTTGTTAATCCTGGCAAATTCCCCAGATCTTCTCCTGCGTCATCTGGATATGACGGTCCGGTTTCTACAAGCCCACGGGTGGCTCATCAACTGGAAGAAATCCTCCCTGGTCCCTGCTCAGAGCATGGTGCACCTGGGAGCGTTGTTGGACACTCACAACCAGAGGTTGTTCTTGTCTCAGGAGAAAGTCCTGAAGATTCAGGACAGGATTCATTGCTTCCTTTCTCGTCCGCAAGTGCAGATACATTCAGCAATGCAGGTGCTGGGCTTAATGGTATCAGCATTCGACATAGTGGAGTATGCTCAATTCCATTCTCGCCCCCTCCAGAGGCTGATTCTAGCCAAGTGGGACGGCCTGCCTCACCGGATCAGATCTCAAATGATCTTCTTGACTCCGGAGGTCCGTCTGTCGCTACACTGGTGGCTCCGGGACCAACAATTGTGCAGCAGTCGTCCCTTCTGGATATCCAACTGGGTCCTGTTGACAACAGATGCCAGTCTAAGAGGTTGGGGCACGATGCTGGAGCAACACTCCCTTCAGGGTCGGGTGGACCAAGGAGGAATCTCTCCTCTCGATCAACATTTTGGAATTGCAGGCGGTCTTCAATGCGTTGAACCTGGCCCAGCATTTAATTCAGAACCGTCCTGTTCAAGTACAGTTGGACAACGCCACCACAGTGGCTTACATAAATCATCAAGGCGCAACTCGAAGCCGTTTGGCAATGAAGGAAGTCTCGCGGATTCTACGTTGGGCGGAACGCCATCTACCGGCCATATCGGCAATATTCATTCCGGGAGTCCTGAATTGGGAAGCGGACTTTCTCAATCGTCAGGACGTGCATGGCAGCGAGTGGGGCTTCCATCCAGAAGTGTTTCAACTCCTCGTGGAAAAGTGGGGTCTTCCTGACGTGGATCTGATGGCGTCTCGACACAATCACAAGGTTCCGGTCTTCGGAGCAAGGACAAGGGATCCTCAAGCAGCATTCGTGGATGCGCTGGCGGTGCCGTGGAGGTTTCGGCTGCCGTATGTGTTGCCTCCGGTGTCACTCCTGCCCAGGGTAATTCGGAAGTTCAAGCAAGAAAAAGGAAATCTGCTTCTCATAGCTCCAGCGTGGCCCAGACGGCACTGGTTCTCAGAGCTGCAGGGCCTATCGTCAGAGCGTCCAATTCTACTTCCACAATGCCCAGACCTCCTCGTTCAGGGCCCCTGTGTCTACCAGGACCTAGCCCGGCTGTCTTTGACGGCGTGGCTCTTGAAGCTTCCGTCTTGAGGGCTAAGGGTTTTTCTGAAGAGGTCATTAAAACTATGTTGCGGGCCCGGAAACCAGCTACTGCTCGGATTTACCATAGGGTCTGGCATTCCTACTTTGTTTGGTGCGCATCTAACAATTATGACGCTTCCAAGTTTAGTACAGCCAAGCTTTTGGCTTTTCTGCAGCAAGGCCTAGAGTTGGGCCTGCGTCTGGCCTCCCTAAAGGTTCATATTTCTGCCTTGTTGGTGTGGTTTTAGAGAAAAATTGCGACTTTGCCTGATGTTCATACTTTCACTCAGAGTGTGTTGCGTATCCAACCTCCCTATGTCCCGCCTGTGGCTCCTTGGGACTTGTCGGTGGTTTTGGAGGCGTTGCAGGAGCCTCCGTTTGAACCCCTTGGTTCAGCTGACCTTAAGTGGCTTTCCCTTAAGGTGGTGTTCTTGCTGGCTATTGCCTCTGCTAGAAGAGTGTCGGATTTGGGTGCCTTGTCTTGTAGTTCCCCATATCTGATTTTTCACCGTGATCGGGCGGTTCTTAGGACTCGTCCCGGATATTTACCTAAGGTGGTTTCTTCGTTTCACCTTAATCAGGAGATTGTGGTTCCGCCTTTGTCTCTCCTGATTTGTCTCCCAAAGAGCGGTCTTTGGATGTGGTACGGGCTCTCCGTATCTATGTGAAGAGAACTGCTTCTATCCGAAAATCTGATTCTCTATTTGTTTTGTTTGGATTTCACAAACGTGGCTGGCCTGCTCTCAAGCAGACCCTGGCCAGATGGATTAGAATGGTGATTGCACATGCTTATGTGAAGGCTGGTCTCTCTGCTCCTGTTCACATTAAGGCCCATTCTACTCGGTCTGTTGGACCTTCTTGGGCGGCCCAACGTGGTGCGACCCTTGAACAATTGTGCAAGGCGGCTACATGGTCTTCCGGAAACATGTTCATAAGGTTCTATGCCTTCGATACTGCCGCTTCCCAGGATGCTTCCTTTGGATGCCGGGTTCTTGTGACAGTGCGTCCCCTCCCATAAGGAACTGCTTTAGGACATCCCCTTTGTCCAATCCTTGTGGAGCCCAGTGTACCCCGCAGCAGAAAACGTGTTTTATGGTAAGAACTTACCTTTGTTAAAACTCTTTCTGTGAGGTACACTGGGCTCCACAAGGCGCCCACCCTGATGCACTTAGCTTCTTTGGGTTGGTATGGCATTTGCCGCTGACACTTCTCTTGTCGTGAGAGTGTGGTGTATGTGGCTACTAACTGTTGTCGTCTCTTTTCCTGCTACTGCATTGGGGTGGTTAACTAAAAACTGAGCTCCTGTGCTGGGAGGCGGGGTGATATAGGAGGCAGCGCTGTGCATTCTGGGAACAGTCAAAGCTTTGAGCCTGTTGGTGCCTCGGATCAAGATCCTACTCTACACCCCATTGTCCAATCCTTATGGAACCCAGTGTACCTCGCAGAAAGAGTTTTAACAAAGGTAAGTTCTTACCATAAAACTCGTTTTCATGTCTTCTAGGGGTAGACTTTTCCACCCAGGGTAACCTGGTACCTGTGAGGGTGGAATACACAACCCTTGGAAGTTGTTACCCAAAATGCCTACACCAATCCTGCATTATGCTTACTGTGTGCTCAAGGTTTTCTTTTTATGTCCGTGTGGCTTTCAATTGCTGTATTACTTAAATCTTCTATATTATGAGAGTCATTCTGACCCGATCGCATGCTGCAGTTTATCGCAGCGCAGCGATTGGGTCAGAACTGTGCATGCGCCGGCGCATGCCAGACGGCTGAAGGCCGTCGCTGAGCTACGATCGCCTCTGCCTGATTGACAGGCAGAGGCGGTCGCTGGGCGGGGGAGAGGGGGGGGGGGGGGCGTTTGTCTGCCATTTTGTTGGCGCGTTCCGGCCAACGCAGGCGTGGCCGGACCGCGCGGGTTCCGGGCCACAGCGGGATGCATGACGTCTCACGCAGTGGCTGCGGGCCGGGGAGTGACGAGTAACTTCCGGCCAGCACGCTAAAGCTGTACTGGCTTTTGCACTTTTGCACTTCTGCGGGGGGACCGGCACTGACATGCGGGGCGGGATAGCCCTGTGCTGGGCGTCCCCCCGCATGTCTATTGTCATGATCGTAGCCCTGCAAAATTTTGCAGGGCTACAATCAACTCGGAATCACCCCCTATGTGCATTGTTTTTGCTGTCTGTAAAGCTCCTTGAGTCCTGTTGGAGAAAGAGCACTATATAAATACAATTATTATTATTATTAATATTATTATTATTACTGTCATTTTTCGAACACAGCCTGTAACATGACAGTTAGGAGCTGATTGCCTCGTACTTTATCTCCTTCCACTTTCTCTCTCTCCAAGGCTTAATATATCGACCCCTAGGTATTGGCAGAATGTGCATGAAAGGGACTGTTTCCTGGTTAATTCAGGAATGCAGAGCATTGCCCTCCCCATATGGTCACTTCAAGTTTAAGGGGCTTATGCAGAGTAAATACTATGCCAGTCTGTGTAGCGTATCTTCCGTGAATTTGCATTACACATGCTCAGAAAGGGAAGGCAGGTGTATGTGCCCATGCAGACCAGCGTGCATGTTGTATGTATCAAACCTTATGACTACAGCAGTGGCACTGGGGAGAGGGAAGGGGCATTCTCACAAAGGCAAAGTTCAGTAAGGGCTCATCCAGATCAACAACTATAAGCATATACACCTGTTAGGAGGCTTCAGTACCCCTTCATACCTTTCTCTATCCTCTTCTACCTACAACTCAATCATCTTCTTCATCTCACTCCTCTATTTCCAACACGTACAGTATATTGTCTAGGCTCCCTCTCACTTTACGAACCTATTCACTCTCGTCCTCGGTATCATCACTGATGTCTCAATGCCCTTCTTCATCCCACTGCCCATCTCATTACCCTCCTCTCTTCATAATCCCCCTATCAAAATGTCCCCTTCACCAACATCGCCATCAAGCCAACCTCATGTTCATCCAGCGTCATCCTTCCACCTCTATCATTATAACCATTAACCCTCTATTTACATAGTCACCACTAGCCCCCTGATCTGCAGTCATCATTAGCCCCAATCTACTATCACAAATCTCTGCATCAAACATTATTAACAATTCATTCAGCTTTATTATTGACTTTCCCTCCGTAAAGTGATTTCCTATAATTACCTCCCATATCATTATCCCCCTGCCTCACTCACAGATATTGCCCTGCTATTCATACTGTACATCAGTCCTCCTCTGAGTACCTCCATGCCCTGAAGGATCAAGAATAAAGTTTGTTCACCAGGTGCCAATCCTTGCACATGATAGTGTTCCTTCTAGGCTGTTTCAGCAGGGTGCTGCACCCTGCCCATTTTTGAAATGTGAAAAAGCACCCTGCCCTTTTTCAGTGCACCCTGCAGGATCATAAATCGCCAGAGGCGGATTGGCCATAGGGTTCACAGGGAAGATTCCCGGTGGGCCGACGCACCCGTGGGGCCTGTTTTGTTTGAGGACATGTGGTCCTTTTTATAGACATAATGAATAAGGTGCAAAATCATTTGCATATATGAAAATTACTTTGCCACTTAGCCTGTGATTGCAGATGATCTACTGTATGCTCTGTCTGCCTGCTTGGCTGACATATAAGATTGAGTGAATAGTGATTGGGATACGGTTGATGTAATAAGCAAGAAAATGTATCTTTCTAAAGAATGATATAGTTTCCTAAATTCTGAGGGTGTATCATATAATGTGCTCATAATATTTAATTTATTTCTTTTTAACTTCCTCCTTGATGCTGGACATGCCCACTATCTGGAGGGTGCTGCTGCCATGGCCCATGGCTAGACCTTACACCTCTGGTGCTGCCCATGTGGGGCCACTAGTGCAAATTTTTCCAGGGCCGCTTTTTGTTCCCAATCCGCCCCTGTAAATCGCCCCCTTGTATACAGAATGCAACAGAGTGCATGTTACAATGTAGTTGTCTACTCCTTGCCTACCTCTGAAATTGGAAACAATTTCTATCCTTAATGAACTGGATGGCAGAGGAGGGACTGTAAATGGCATTACTGCTGTGGCTGCCTGCATAACACAGCACTCTGATATAGGGGGTAATTCTGAGTTGATCGCAGCAGGAATTTTGATGGCAGTTGGGCAAAACCATGTGCACTGCAGGGGGGGCAGATATAACATGTGCAGAGAGAGTTAGATTTGGGTGGGGTGTGTTCAATCTGCAATCTAAACTGCAGTGTAAAAATAAAGCAGCCAGTATTTACCCTGCACAGAAACAAAATAACCCACCCAAATCTAACTCTCTCTGCACATGTTATATCTGCCTCCCCTGCAGTGCACATGGTTTTGGCCAACTGCTAAAAAATTTCCTGCTGCAATCAACTCAGAATTACCCCCATAGAGGGAAAGAACAGGGTAAGCAGTGAGCATGTACTGCTTACACTATTTCCTTAGTAGAAGAACATACTTTTATTTTGTACCTATACTGTATATTTTAACCCTCTGCTTAACTTTTCTGTTTTATAACACATAGGGATTATAACTACTTCATCAGTGGAGGAGACATTTATTATTATCTACTTATTATGTGTATATACTGTAGCCATTCTTTCAAGGAGACTGGACAAATATAGTATTTTTCTCAGTACAGATGTTGGGTGTTACATGGGTGTTCTATATGTATGTAGCGGTAAATTATACATTAAAGGGAAAATATATATATAAAAACTAAACATATGCGCTATGCTTTGTGCGCAGAGTCACATCAAAAATGTGCCCTTCAAAATGAAAATGTGCCCTCCTCAATGATCAGCACCCTGCCCTAAAAAAATCCTAGAATGAACACTACATGACATGCTGTACTAATTTGCTACCGGTGTCAGCGATGAACGTAATAGCTCATTACAGAGCTCTCTGTGGCTCTTTACATCCAACACAAGTCTTCTCCTCCAAGCATAGTGTCACTCAGCAGCGCACCACAGTCAGAGGAGCAGAAATGTCCTGATTCAAGAAGACATGTCACCCTGGAAGTTAAGGTGACTGATGGAGCCTTTTGTCACATAATTATAATGAATTTTCTCTAACGTCCTAAGTGGATGCTGGGGACTCCGAAAGGACCATGGGGGGGAATAGCGGCTCCGCAGGAGACTGGGCACAAAAGTAAAAGCTTTAGGACTACCTGGTGTGCACTGGCTCCTCCCCCCATGACCCTCCTCCAAGCCTCAGTTAGATTTTTGTGCCCGGCCGAGAAGGGTGCATTCTAGGACTCTCCTGAGTTTCTAAGAAAAAGTTTAGTTTTAGGTTTTTTATTTTCAGTGAATCCTGCTGGCAACAGGTTCACTGCACCGAGGGACTAAGGGGAGAAGAAGCGAACTCACCTGCGTGCAGAGTGGATTGGGCTTCTTAGGCTACTGGACATTAGCTCCAGAGGGACGATCACAGGCCCAGCCATGGATGGGTCCCAGAGCCGCGCCGCCGGCCCCCTTACAGAGCCAGAAGACTGAAGAGGTCCGGAAAATCGGCGGTAGAAGACGTCCTTTCTTCAATAAGGTAGCGCACAGCACCGCAGCTGTGCGCCATTGCTCTCAGCACACTTCACACTCCGGTCACTGAGGGTGCAGGGCGCTGGGGGGGGCGCCCTGAGACGCAATAAAAACACCTTAGATGGCAAAAAATACATCACATATAGCTCCTGGGCTATATGGATGCATTTAACCCCTGCCAATTTTTCCTTAAAAAAGCGGGAGAAAGGCCGCCGAGAAGGGGGCGGAGCCTATCTCCTCAGCACACTGGCGCCATTTTCCCTCACAGCTCCGTTGGAGGGAAGCTTCCTGACTCTCCCCTGCAGTCCTGCACTACAGAAACAGGGTAAAACAAGAGAGGGGGGGCACTAAATTGGCAGATAAATCTATACAGCAGCTATATAAGGGAAAAACACTTATATAAGGTTATCCCTTTATATATATAGCGCTCTGGTGTGTGCTGGCAAACTCTCCTTCTGTCTCCCCAAAGGGCTAGTGGGGTCCTGTCCTCTATCAGAGCATTCCCTGTGTGTGTGCTGTGTGTCGGTACGTTGTGTCGACATGTATGAGGAGGAAAATGGTATGGAGGCGGAGCAATTGCCTGTAATAGTGATGTCACCCCCTAGGGAGTCGACACCTGACTGGATGGTCTTATGGAAGGAATTACGTGATAGTGTCAGCACTTTACAAAAGACTGTTGACGACATGAGACAGCCGGCAAATCAGTTATTACCTGTACAGGCGTCTCAAACACAGTCAGGGGCTCTAAAGCGCCCGTTACCTCAGATGGTCGACACAGACCCAGACACGGACACTGACTCCAGTGTCGACGGTGAGGAAACAAACGTATTTTCCAGTAGGGCCACACGTTACATGATCACGGCAATGAAGGAGGTTTTGAACATTTCTGATACTACAAGTACCACAAAAAAGGGTATTATATGGGGTGTGAAAAAACTACCTGTAGTTTTTCCTGAATCAGATGAATTAAATGAGGTGTGTGATGAAGCGTGGGTTTCCCCCGATAAAAAACTGCTAATTTCTAAAAAATTATTGGCATTATACCCTTTCCCGCCAGAGGTTAGGGCGCGTTGGGAAACACCCCCTAGGGTAGATAAGGCGCTCACACGCTTATCAAAACAAGTGGCGTTACCGTCTCCTGATACGGCCGCCCTCAAGGAACCAGCTGATAGGAAGCTGGAAAATATCCTAAAAAGTATATACACACATACTGGTATTATACTGCGACCAGCAATCGCCTCAGCCTGGATGTGCAGTGCTGGGGTGGCTTGGTCGGATTCCCTGACTGAAAATATTGATACCCTGGACAGGGACAATATATTATTGACTATAGAGCATTTAAAGGATGCATTTCTATATATGCGAGATGCACAGAGGGATATTTGCACTCTGGCATCAAGAGTAAGTGCGCTGTCCATTTCTGCCAGAAGAGGGTTATGGACGCGACAGTGGTCAGGTGATGCGGATTCCAAACGGCATATGGAAGTATTGCCGTATAAAGGGGAGGAGTTATTTGGGGTCGGTCTATCGGACCTGGTGGCCACGGCAACGGCTGGGAAATCCACCTTTTTACCCCAGGTCGCCTCTCAGCAGAAAAAGACACCGTCTTTTCAGGCTCAGTCCTTTCGTCCCCATAAGGGCAAGCGGGCAAAAGGCCACTCATATCTGCCCCGGGGCAGAGGAAGGGGAAAAAGACTGCAGCAGGCAGCCTCTTCCCAGGAACAGAAGCCCTCCCCCGCTTCTGCCAAGTCCTCAGCATGACGCTGGGGCCTTACAAGCGGACTCAGGCACGGTGGGGGCCCGTCTCAAGAATTTCAGCGCGCAGTGGGCTCACTCGCAAGTGGACCCCTGGATCCTGCAGGTAGTATCTCAGGGGTACAAATTGGAATTCGAGACGTCTCCCCCTCGCCGGTTCCTGAAGTCTGCCTTACCAACGTCTCCCTCCGACAGGGAGGCGGTATTGGAAGCCATTCACAAGCTGTATTCCCAGCAGGTGATACTCAAGGTACCCCTTCTACAACAGGGAAAGGGGTATTATTCCACGCTGTTTGTGGTACCGAAGCCGGACGGCTCGGTGAGACCTATTTTAAATCTGAAATCCTTTAACACTTACATACAAAGGTTCAAATTCAAGATGGAGTCACTCAGAGCAGTGATAGCGAACCTGGAAGAAGGGGACTATATGGTGTCTCTGGACATCAAGGATGCTTACCTCCATGTCCCAATTTGCCCTTCTCACCAAGGGTACCTCAGGTTTGTGGTACAGAACTGTCACTATCAGTTTCAGACGCTGCCGTTTGGATTGTCCACGGCACCCCGGGTCTTTACCAAGGTAATGGCCGAAATGTTGATTCTTCTTCGAAGAAAAGGCGTCTTAATTATCCCTTACTTGGACGATCTCCTGATAAGGGCAAGGTCCAGAGAACAGTTAGAGGTCGGAGTAGCACTATCTCAAGTAGTACTACAACAGCACGGGTGGATTCTAAATATTCCAAAATCGCAGCTGATTCCGACGACACGTCTGCTGTTCCTAGGGATGATTCTGGACACAGTCCAGAAAAAGGTGTTTCTCCCGGAGGAGAAAGCCAGGGAGTTATCCGACCTAGTCAGGAACCTCCTAAAACCAGGCCAAGTGTCAGTGCATCAATGCACAAGGGTCCTGGGAAAAATGGTGGCTTCTTACGAAGCGATTCCATTCGGCAGATTCCACGCAAGAACTTTTCAGTGGGATCTGCTGGACAAATGGTCCGGATCGCATCTTCAAATGCATCAGCGGATAACCCTGTCTCCAAGGACAAGGGTGTCTCTCCTGTGGTGGTTGCAGAGTGCTGATCTTCTAGAGGGCCGCAGATTCGGCATTCAGGACTGGGTCCTGGTGACCACGGATGCCAGCCTGAGAGGCTGGGGAGCAGTCACACAGGGAAGAAATTTCCAGGGCTTGTGGTCAAGCATGGAAACGTCACTTCACATAAATATCCTGGAACTAAGGGCCATTTACAATGCCCTAAGTCAGGCAAGGCCTCTGCTTCAGGGTCAGCCGGTGTTGATCCAGTCAGACAACATCACGGCAGTCGCCCACGTAAACAGACAGGGCGGCACAAGAAGCAGGAGGGCAATCACGGAAGTTGCAAGGATTCTTCGCTGGGCGGAAAATCATGTGATAGCACTGTCAGCAGTGTTCATTCCGGGAGTGGACAACTGGGAAGCAGACTTCCTCAGCAGACACGACCTCCACCCGGGAGAGTGGGGACTTCACCCAGAAGTCTTCCGCATGATTGTGAACCATTGGGAAAAACCAAAGGTGGACATGATGGCGTCCCGCCTCAACAAAAAACTGGACAGATATTGCGCCAGGTCAAGGGACCCTCAGGCAATAGCTGTGGACGCTCTGGTAACACTGTGGGTGTACCAGTCAGTGTATGTGTTCCCCCCTCTGCCTCTCATACCCAAGGTACTGAGAATCATAAGAAGGAGAGGAGTAAGGACTATACTCGTAGCTCCGGATTGGCCAAGAAGGACTTGGTACCCGGAACTTCAAGAGATGCTCACGGAGGACCCGTGGCCTCTACCTCTAAGAAAGGACCTGCTCCAGCAGGGACCCTGTCTGTTCCAAGATTTACCGCGGCTGCGTTTGACGGCATGGCGGCTGAACGCCGGATCCTGAAGGAAAAAGGCATTCCGGATGAAGTCATCCCTACCCTGATCAAAGCCAGGAAGGATGTAACTGTGCAACATTATCACCGTATTTGGCGTAAATATGTTGCGTGGTGTGAGGCCAGGAAGGCCCCTACAGAGGAATTTCAACTGGGTCGTTTCCTGCATTTCCTGCAAACAGGATTTTCTATGGGCCTAAAATTAGGGTCCATTAAGGTTCAAATTTCGGCCCTGTCGATATTTTTCCAGAAAGAACTAGCTTCAGTTCCTGAAGTTCAGACGTTTGTCAAGGGGGTACTGCATATACAGCCTCCTTTTGTGCCTCCAGTGGCACTTTGGGATCTCAATGTAGTTTTGGGGTTCCTAAAATCACATTGGTTTGAACCACTCACCACTGTGGACTTAAAATATCTCACATGGAAAGTGGTAATGCTGTTAGCCCTGGCTTCAGCCAGGCGTGTCTCAGAATTGGCGGCTTTATCCTATAAAAGCCCTTACCTAATTTTTCATACGGACAGGGCAGAATTGAGGACTCGTCCTCAATTTCTCCCTAAGGTGGTTTCAGCGTTTCACTTAAACCAGCCTATTGTGGTACCTGCGGCTACTATGGACTTGGAGGATTCCAAGTTACTGGACGTAGTCAGGGCCCTGAAAATATATGTTTCCAGGACGGCTGGAGTCAGAAAATCTGACTCGCTGTTTATCCTGTATGCACCCAACAAGCTGGGTGCTCCTGCTTCTAAGCAGACTATTGCTCGTTGGATTTGTAGTACAATTCAGCTTGCACATTCTGTGGCAGGCTTGCCACAGCCAAAATCTGTAAAAGCCCATTCCACAAGGAAGGTGGGCTCATCTTGGGCGGCTGCCCGAGGGGTCTCGGCTTTACAACTTTGCCGAGCAGCTACTTGGTCAGGGGCAAACACGTTTGCTAAATTCTACAAATTTGATACCCTGGCTGAGGAGGACCTGGAGTTCTCTCATTCGGTGCTGCAGAGTCATCCGCACTCTCCCGCCCGTTTGGGAGCTTTGGTATAATCCCCATGGTCCTTTCGGAGTCCCCAGCATCCACTTAGGACGTTAGAGAAAATAAGAATTTACTTACCGATAATTCTATTTCTCATAGTCCGTAGTGGATGCTGGGCGCCCATCCCAAGTGCGGATTGTCTGCAATACTTGTACATAGTTATTGTTACAAAAATCGGGTTATTATTGTTGTGAGCCATCTTTCAGAGGCTCCTCTGTTATCATGCTGTTAACTGGGTTCAGATCACAAGTTGTACGGTGTGATTGGTGTGGCTGGTATGAGTCTTACCCGGGATTCAAAATCCTTCCTTATTGTGTACGCTCGTCCGGGCACAGTATCCTAACTGAGGCTTGGAGGAGGGTCATGGGGGGAGGAGCCAGTGCACACCAGGTAGTCCTAAAGCTTTTACTTTTGTGCCCAGTCTCCTGCGGAGCCGCTATTCCCCCCCATGGTCCTTTCGGAGTCCCCAGCATCCACTACGGACTATGAGAAATAGAATTATCGGTAAGTAAATTCTTATTTTATTGTCTTTTTCAGCGAAAAGGGGTACATGAAGATGGTCTAGTTTGCCAGGGTTGCTTTATAACTAAACTGACCATGTAGAAATGAGTAGAAACTGCAAAAAAGAAAATCAAGATTCACTTGGCCAATAAATGTAGGAAAACAATTTTATTCATTAAGAAGTTAGGACAACCATCATTTTCGAGGTATCATTAATCCATTTACTATTCTACAAGATTTGAGCAGTTTATCAGGATATTAGAGTATTTCTCAGTAGATTCAGTGTTGAAGGTGGTGGAAATTGACTTAAAACTTACAAGCAATTTCCCATAAAAGTTTAATGACGTTTAGCCATCATGAATGAGCTGGAACTGGAAATGCTGTATACTAACTCCATCAGGGTGTTTATCAAACCCTTCAATCCATTTACCTTGGTTGTCCACTTTGGGACATTGGAATATGCACAATTATACAGGAAAATCTGCACCTGCTGCCAATGAAATACAGTATTGTATTCAGTGACCCCAATTTTACAATGCAAATGAATGATCTGACTAGTCAACTGCGTTGCCCGAAAGTTTACTGTATCCTGAAATTTAACTGTATCCCCCAAATTTTACGATATCTCGAAAGTTTACTATATACCAAAAGTGTAAACTTTTGGGGTACAGTAAACTTTCAGGATACAATATGTAAAAATAATTTAATGGGCGGGATGTAATAAAGTCCGAGTTCAGCGGCTGAGTGGGATGCCGGACGACCTCTGACATTTTTTTAAAGGGGCAATCATGCATCCAGCCCATTATATCAACTGAATTCAGGGCAGAAAAAATTGGCAAGGGCTTCTCAGCAATTTGCAGCCCAAAGGGAAAAAACCAGCACTTCCCACTCAATGCTTTTCCTATGGGAAAAATTCATATCTTTGCGCGTTATTCTTCAACAACCTTATCAAAAACCTGCAACCTTATTGCACATCTACATCACACACCCTATTAAATGACACCTGAACCGTCAAAATCGGTGTTGTCATTGTGGAGTATTTGCACTCGTGAAAAAACTGCGTAGCCAATTAAATACATAGATCCTCAAAAGATGGCTGCCCTTCAACCAGGCTAGCATTTAGGAAACAGAAGGATTCTTTTGACCAACCATACTTCCACCCACATGTAGAATAAAGAATACGCTTGTCTACACAGTCTTCTTTTCATCCAGCTTTCCTACACTAACTTTGTTATCAGTGAACATGGGGGAGACAGATGCTCTCACAGAGGGCACATTCTCTGTGTAGAAAGGGAGTGATGGAGCATACAAGCTTCTTAATAAAACATCTATGTTCCATCATCTGTTTTATTAAGAAGCTTGTATGTACTGTCAATCTGTTTCTAGTTTGAGATTCATTACCTCTTTGAGAGCATCTGTCTATCCTCCGGTCACCTATCAAACAAGTAGAGCATTGGAGAGATGGCTATAAAGATACTCATCTGCACACCCCCTGAAAGATCAATCATGACACGGTGCTATTTCCTTCCACTTCCTTTGGTTTGTGGCTATTACACCAGGTCATGCATTGTTGCTCATTGACCTTGAATGCAAGCTCATTTCTGAATGGCAGCTCTATTATAAATGTCAGTTCCTAGAAGGCTCAAAACTTCCCGTTGAGCCTGGATCACAATGATGAAGATTAAGGGTTGTATGTATTTTTGGCACTCAGTGGGTGTGCCGAAATAGGTAATATTTAGGTGTTATATATAACACGGCTCTACGGAAACACAGAACAGAGGTGATGTAAGAGGGAAAGAACGGCAACAGGCCGTGTGCTAACGATATTACTATGAGAACATACAGTACCCTCGCTGAGACCCAATACCAAGCCCGCCATGACTCTGACGGACAGCCAAGCATAGGTAATTACTGTATAGAGGAAAGAGTAGGAATAGACCATATATGGATTAAAATATAGAGTTTGTAAACATCTATTTGCTTTAGAGACTGTCAAAGTCGAAAAATATTGTAACGCATACACCATGTACTAACCCCATACACATGCCCGCTGCGCGTGCACTTGTTCCGCCGTGCGTGCACATATCCGCAATTTGCGTAGGATCGCTCCTGCGATCATGCGCGTGGTATGGGTATTTACGGCGGAGTTTGTGAGCGCATAGAGGGTTATCAGAACATTACATATTTAACCCAAATAGTGCATTTTGTACACATAGCTCCCCTACACCACATCAGCAAGTATCAACAGTTTAAATGATTCCAGGACTAAGGGATTCACCTTTGCATGATAGGAAGGGACAGACAAAGGTTATAAGGTGATGTCTAGTATCCAGCTGTAGGGTATTTTAAGGGTAACATTCCGGTGTTGGTTAGAGAAAGATCGCATGTTCCAGCATATAGTTATGTGCAGAAGTAGAATATAGATATAAACTGTATTTACTGTATATTATGTATGCGGCGGGAATCCAGAGGATACCACCCACAAGAGCAGTTGAGAAAGACATCGCCCACCTTTTCAAATCAACCTATGACCTCTCCTGTAATGTAAAGATGCATCTCAGTGTCCAATAGACAAAGGGATTACAGTGACCATTGTATTGTATATGGAAGTTGTGTATAAAAAGCCTGTTGCTGCCTGGCTGGTCAGAAGACTCTGAACGCTTTCTACCTGATAAGCGGAGGACTGGTCCAGGTTGCGCATGTACATTGACTGTAGCCATTATTCTGTTGTAGATTTATTTTGTTAGCCTTGTAGTGTATGATTTGTACTGTTATCCCCTTTCAAATAATCCAGTGTGGTGTTAGAACCCAGCGGTTGACTACAAATCGGTGTTGTGTCCTCATTTCCCTGCTAGGGTTTAAAGTGTTTAACTGTATAAGGTTTAAGAAGTGTATTGATAAGGTGTGTACGCATAGCGGGTACTTTATACCGTCAGCGCTGCGTAAGGTTTAAGGTGTACCATCATTACAGTGCTTTGCGGCACAAGGTTTAGAGTGTAAGAATAACATTGCATTGCATTACGTATAAGGTTTAAAGTTTATTAAGTGTGTGCGCACGCTGTGCGTACTCTGTACACCCAGCGCGGCGTGTGTACGCTAAGTACGTACAACGTACGGGACTCTGTACGCAAATAGCGTACAAAGGGGGTCATTCCGAGTTGTTCGCTCGGTATTTTTTTCTCGCAACGGAGCGATTAGTTGCTAATGCGCATGCGCAATGTCTGCAGTGCGACTGCGCCAAGTAAATTTGCTATGCAGTTAGGTTTTTTACTCACGGCATTACGAGGTTTTTTCTTCGTTCTGGTGATCGTAATGTGATTGACAGGAAGTGGGTGTTTCTGGGCGGAAACTGGCCGTTTTATGGGTGTGTGCGAAAAAACGCTACCGTTTCTGGTAAAAACGCAGGAGTGGCTGGAGAAACGGAGGAGTGTCTGGGCGAACGCTGGGTGTGTTTGTGACGTCAAACCAGGAACGAAACTGACTGAACTGATCGCAGATGCCGAGTAAGTCTGGAGCTACTCAGAAACTGCTAAGAAGTGTCTATTCGCAATTCTGCTAATCTTTCGTTCGCAATTTTGATAAGCTAAGATTCACTCCCAGTAGGCGGCGGCTTAGCGTGTGCAAAGCTGCTAAAAGCAGCTTGCGAGCGAACAACTCGGAATGACCCCCAAAGTGCGTAGCGTGTGTATTAAGTCTAGCGGCCGTAGCGGCTCCATGGTAAAAGTGTGTTTAAAGGTATAGCTTTATGGTTTAAGATAATATAGACATTATCAAGACACACATAATAAAGTTAATCTTTTTTATTTCTGTTTTATGACACTATCATATTGGTCACAAGTTCAAAATATGGCATCGAGTTCTATTTTAATGAGTTAGTTACCTTTAAATACAGGCTAAGCTTTGCTAAAGGTTACATTACGAGCGTCCATCTCCTGCTCCTATCGTTAAGACCCCAGCTCCGCTTCCAAAGTGCTATACTGTATATATGTGTAATCATTACATCCCTGTACTGTCAGTCCTTGTAGTCATAATGAAAATAAAATGTTGATAAGCACATTTACGTTCACCCTGAATAATGGCAGTCACAAGGTAGTCAGGGGACGTGATCTGCGGCACCTCTTCTGCGACGAGCCCTTCAATCATATTATTCATCTTGCTTAAGACGGCAGCAGGGGCAACACAGTGTTCAGAGACTAATGATGTTTTTATAGGCTCCTGTTCAGCATGAAAATCAAATCCTATCAATTATACTTTCTCACCTCTCAACCCACTGCCCGCATCAGGCATTATGTTGGCCAAATGGAGATTTTCAGGCACTATTAAGTCGTAATAAGTCTCTCAAACATTACCAATTATGAATATCAAGTGATTTAAGTTCTGATTTGTGCACCTGTCTGCAGATTGTTAGAGAAATAGCGTAGGCAAATCTGCATTGTACATACAGACCACAAAAACCCTATGGGGCATATTAGGGAGAATGACAATGTATCTGAGTGCTGGGACAGCCTGGCCATATAAATTTGGTATGAGGATCCCATTGGTAACTTTTCCCCCAATGAAAAGTAGGTTCCCCAATGAAAAGTAGGTTAGAGCAACTGCCACAATTCTTTTGGGAAGCAGATCTGCCAATCACTATAATATGTCATCCATATCTGAGAATATACCCATAAAAAAATATTTTATTTTTGTTAAACTAAAAAAAACTATATTCCTTTTAAGATGTAACGCCTTTGCAAGCCTTAGGGGGGAGATGTACTAAGCAGTGATAATAATAATAATAATAATAATAATAATAATAATAATTTTATTTATATAGCGCTTTCTCCAACAGGACTCAAGGCGCTTTACAGATATCAAAAACAATGCACATGATACAGAGGATTTGAGTAATACAACAATAGACAAGCAACACAGACATAAAAGAAAACCTTAAGCACACAGAAAGCATAATGCAGGATTGGTGTAGGCATTTTGGGTAATAACTTCCAAGAGTTGTGTATTCAACCCTCACAAGTTACCAGGTGCGGCAGCCATCTTGGGCGCTCAGCGTAGGATTACCAAGGGTGGAATAGTCAACCCCTAGAAGAGATGACACAAAATGGGAGTGATTTCAGAGTCCTACAGTTCAGAGTAGGGTTCCATCAAAACCATCAGGCCTATGTATTTTTCATCCCATCCACAAGTGTACCATATGGGGCAGCCATGTTGGGCGCACTTTGAAGGTTGCACTGTGGGAGGTGAGCCATAAAAGGGCCAAGTTCATATATGGGAAGACTGATGCTTATGTAGTAGTATGATGTACCCTGCATGTAGGGCACAATGGTGTGCAATCAGTGGAGGTAAACATTACAGGAAAAACACATGGTGGGGTGGAAGCGAGCAATGAAGAGAAAGAGAAAAAAACACACAATAGCAGGTAACTAGTGGCAGAAGTAGGATTGGGATATCATTTTGATCAGATTTTAGTACGGGTGGGTAGGAGAATGTGGGGGGCAAACTCAGAAGCAATGGGGATGTCCCTGCTGAGCCTGGTGCTGGAGCTGTGCCCCCAGTTCCTTGTTCATCTTGGTTAGGAGAAGTGGAGAAGTGAGCCAGTGGAGAAGTTGCCCATGGAAACCAATCAGCTGCTCTGTATACTCTTATAGTATGCAAATTATAAATGTTTTCGTCAGTGCTGATTGGTTGCCATGGGCAACCTCTCCACTGGCTCACTTCTCCACTTTTATCACTGCTTAGTACATCTCCCCCTATCAGAAAACGTGATGGAACAATCAATACAAGAAAGTAAAATGAAAACCGGAGAATGGAAATTTAGGTGTGAACTAATGATGCTGGGGGAGGGAGGATGTTGGGAGCATGAAGGAGAAGCAGTAGAGAGAAAGTGGTTACTAGGAAATACTGAATAGTAGGCAGTGGGGGTGGGTTTTAGCAGGTACTATTTACCCAGGCCCATGCCTGATGGAGGGCCCCAGAGGGTGCCCAAGTCCCGTCCCCCTTTTACCTGGCAGCAGCACTTGCAACTCTTACCCTCAGCCCAGTACACACTGCTGTGTGCTGGGCTGCAGTGTGGCCAGGGTGGCACTAATAGTACTGTTTTTTTCTGTATTCTGTATTTAAGTGTGCAAGGCCACGCCTCCCATGATTAGACCACGCCCCCTGAAACCCGGCCAGGCTCTCTACTGCCCTGCACGTAGGAGAAAGTACAAGAAAGGTGTGGGGTGAGCTAGCAGGTTTTAGGAAGCAGGGTATTGGTGATGGAAGCAAAAACATTACTGTATGTTGCAATTTAAGCAATGACTGATAATTGAAATAGGATTGAGCCCAGACTTTGTGAAAGGATAAAAAAGCAGTTTCTGAAAATGCTTGAAATATGCTCTATCCCGTATGTGTGTCTACCATCATATAGGAGGCAAAATTAGGACTTTTCCAAGAAGCCACGTAGCCGCACTTATGATGTGCCCGTGCTTAGGGGAAAATAGGAATTTAATACCTACCGGTAATTCTTTTTCTCCTAGTCCCTAGTGGATACTGGGGTCTTGTACTTTAGTACCATGGGGTATAGATCGGATCCACTGGAGCCTGGCACTTAAACTTTTAGTGTGTGTACTGGCTCCTCCCCTCTATGTCCCTCCTAACAGACTCAGTCTAGGAAAACTGTGCCCGAGGAGACGGACATAACACAAGAGAAGAACAATACAACAGAGGTGAGGCAACAAGCCAACACACAACCATAATGAAAGGAGGGCGCTAACCAGAACAGAGGATAGCCACACCAACCTAACCCGGATAGCACAGCTATCCCAACAACCTAACGGGACCACAACGTCGGTCCAACCAAATACTTACACAGGTAAGCAGGAACGAAGCACTGAGGAGGGCACCCAGTATCCACTACGGACTAAGAGAAAAGGAATTACCGGAAGGTATTAAATTCCTATTTTCTCTTACGCCCTAGTGGATACTGGGGTCTTGTACTTTAGTACCATAGGGAAGTCCCAAAGCTCCCAAAAGGGTGGGAGAGTGCTGAGACCCCTGCAATACCGCCTGACCAAACTGAAGGTCATCCTTAGCCAAAGTATCGAACCTACAGAATTTCCCAAAAGTGTTCAAACAAGACCAAGTAGCAGCTCGACACAACTGTAGGGCCGACACACCCCGAGCAGCTGCCAAGGAGGACCCCTCCGACCTAGTCGAGTGGGCCTGAATCGACGTCAGCAACTGCAGAGCCGCAGACGTATAGGCTGTTGAATGGCCAACCTGAGCCAACTAGCAATAGATTGCTTAGAAGCAGGCCGACCAATCTTGGAGGCATCATAAAGGACAAACAGCGAGTCAGATTTCCGATGATGGGCCGTCGTTTTGACATAAATCTTCAGAGCCCTGACCACATCCAAGGTCTCAGGGCCAACAGAAGCGTCAGACAACACCAGAACCACGATAGGCTGATTCACATGAAAAGCTGACACCACTTTAGGCAAAAATTGAGGACGGGTCCACAGTTCCGCTCTGTCCTATCCTGAAAAATCAGGATAAGGTCCCTAATTCCGAGACACACCTGGCAGACGCCAAAGCCAATAACATCACCGTCTTCCAGGTGAGAAATTTCAACGCCACCCTATGTATGGGTTCAAACCAGTCCGATTGGAGAAAGGACAGAACCACATCGAGGTCCCACGGAGCCGTGGGAGGTACAAATGGCAGTTGGATATGGAGAACTCCCTTTAGGAAAGTCTGTACTTCTGGCAACAGGGCAAGTTGTTTTTGGAGGAAAATAGAGAGCAATGAAATCTGAACTTTGATGGAGCCTAAACATAGGCGCATTTCCCCCCCCCCCCCCACCCCACCCCGCTTGCAGGAAAAGTAGAAAACGACCATTCTAAATTCCACGGAAGAAACCTTTCTACTTTCACACCAGGAAACATACCTTTTCCAGATACGATGGTAATACCTTGACGTCACCATCTTCCTGGCCTGGACCATGGTGGAAATAACCCTGGAGGGAAGACCCTTACTTGCTAGAACTCCCTATCAACTTCCAAGCCGTGAAACGTAGCCGCTGTAAGTCTGGAAAGACGAACGGGCCTTGCTGAAGAAGATTGTCTTGGAGTGGCAGAGGCCAGGGATCCTCCAGAGACATGGTCAGGAGGTCCGAGTACCACGCCCATTGAGGCCAATCCGGGGCAATTAGAATTGCCTCAACGCTTTCGCTTCTTAGCCTTTGTAGTACCCTTGGGATCAGCGGCAGAGGAGGGAACAGGTACACAAACTGGTACATCCACGGTGTCGTCAGCGCATCCACTGCTACAGCCTGCGGATCCCTCATTCTGGAACAGTAACGGCATAGCTTCTTGTTGAGACGAGAAGCCATCAGATCTATCTGTGGACAGCCCCACCGGTGAATTAGCTGTTGAAACACCTGGGGATGATGGAGGTCGTGTCTGCTGAGGAAGTCCGCTTCCCAGTTGTCCACGCCTGGAATGAATATGGCGGAAATTGCTCTTGCGTTGGCCTCCGCCCAGAGGATAATTCTTGATAACTCTCGCATCGCCGCTCTGCTTCTTGTTCCCCCTTGTCTGTTTATGTACGCCACTACATTGGCGTTGTCCAACTGAACCTGGATCGCCCGATCCTTCAGAAGATGAGAAGCCTGCAGAAGGGCATTGTAAATTGCCCTGAGGTCCAGGATGTTTATCGGCAGGGCCAATTCCTGTCTCGACCATATCCCCTTGGGTCACAGCACCCCAACCCCAGAGGCTGGCATCCGTTGTCAGTAAAATCCACAAGTGGATATTGAAACTCCTGTCCTCTATCAGGTGAGGCACTTGTAGCCACCATAAAAGAGAAATCCGGGCTTTCAGAGATAAGATCACTTCCCGATGCATGTGAGGGTAAGAACCTGACCATTTGTCCAGTAGATCCAGTTGAAATGGCCGGGCATGGAATCTGCAGTATTGGATTGCCTCGTAAGCAGCCACCATCTTGCCCAGTAAGCAGATGCAAAGATGTATGGACCCCTTTGCGAGGACTGAGTACCGAGCGGACCATAGCCTGGATAGCCAAGGCCTTGTCCATCAGAAGAAACACCTTTTGAGACACTGTATCCAGTATCATTCCCATGAACTGAAGACGTTGGGTTGGTTCCAGGTGAGATTTCTGAAAATTTAGGATCCACCCATGATCCGTAAGTAGGCGAGTTGTCAGATTGATGCAGTGCAGCAGACGTTCCCTGGACACAGCCTTTATGAGGAGATCATCCAAGTAGGGGACTATGTTGACTTCCATCATGCACAGCTGCAGCATCATCTCCGCCATGACCTTGGTGAAGACCCTCGGAGCTGTGGATAATTCAAAGGGTAAGGCCTGAAATTGGAAATGGTCGTCCAATATGGCGAAACTGAGGTAAGCCTGATGAGGAGGCCACAGAAAAAATAAGATTTTACTTACCGGTAAATCTATTTCTCGTAGTCCGTAGAGGATGCTGGGACTCCGTAAGGACCATGGGGAATAGACGGGCTTCGCAGGAGATAGGGCACTTTAAGAAAGCTTTGGATTCTGGGTGTGCACTGGCTCCTCCCTCTATGCCCCTCCTCCAGACCTCAGTTAGGGAAACTGTGCCCAGAGGAGATGGACAGTACGAGGAAGGATTTTTGTAAATCTAAGGGCGAGATTCATACCAGCCACACCAATCACACCGTATAACTTAAGATAAACTTACCCAGTTAACAGTATGAACAACAACATAGCCACGGTATCACCAAAAACTATAACATAACCCTTATGTAAGCAATAACTATATACAAGTCATGCAGAAGAAGTCTGCACTTGGGACGGGCGCCCAGCATCCTCTACGGACTACGAGAAATAGATTTACCGGTAAGTAAAATCTTATTTTCTCTAACGTCCTTGAGGATGCTGGGACTCCGTAAGGACCATGGGGATTATACCAAAGCTCCCAAACGGGCGGGAGAGTGCGGATGACTCTGCAGCACCGATTGAGCAAACAGGAGGTCCTCCTCAGCCAGGGTATCAAACTTATAGAACTTTGCAAAGGTGTTTGTCCCCGACCAAGTAGCTGCTCGGCACAACTGTAATGCCGAGACCCCTCGGGCAGCCGCCCAAGAAGAGCCCACTTTCCTAGTGGAGTGGGCCTTAACCGATTTCGGTAACCGCAATCCTGCCGTAGAATGCGCCTGCTGAATCGTGTTACAGATCCAGCAAGCAATAGTCTGCTTTGAAGCAGGGGCGCCAACCTTGATGGCCGCATACAGAACAAACAAAGCTTCAGTCTTCCTGATCCGAGCCGTTCTGGTCACATAAATCTTCAAAGCCCTGACTACATCCAGGGACTCGGAATCCTCCAAGTCCCTTGTAGCCACAGGCACGACAATAGGTTGGTTCACATGAAAAGATGAGACCACTTTTGGCAGAAAGTGAGGACAAGTCCTCAACTCTGCCCTATCCACGTGAAAAATCAAGTATGGGCTTTTATGCGATAAAGCCGCCCATTCTGAAACACGTCTCGCCAAAGCTAACGCCAACAACATGACCACTTTCCACGTGAGGTATTTCAACTCCACAGTTTTAAGTGGTTCAAACCAAGGTGACTTGAGGAAACGTAACACCACGTTAAGATCCCAAGGCGCCACCGGAGGCACAAAGGGAGGCTGAATATGCAGCACCCCTTCACAAAAGTCTGTACCTCAGGAAGAGAGGCTAATTCTCTTTGAAAGAAAATGGATAAGGCCGAAATCTGGACCTTTATGGACCCTAATTTTAGGCCCAAGGTCACTCCTGTTTGAAGGAAGTGGAGTAGACGGCCCAAATGGAACTCCTCCGTAGGAGCAGCTCTGGCCTCACACCAAGAAACATATTTCCGCCATATACGGTGATAATGTTTCAACGTCACGTCTTTCCTAGCCTTGATCAGGGTAGGAATGACTTCCTCCGGAATTCCTTTTTCCGCTAGGATCCGGCGTTCAACCGCCATGCCGTCAAACGCAGCCGCGGTAAGTCTTGGAACAGACAGGGCCCCTGCTGCAGCAGGTCCTGCCTTAGAGGAAGAGGCCACGGATCTTCTGTGAGCAACTCTTGCAGTTCCGGATACCAAGTCCTCCGTGGCCAATCTGGAACAATGAGGATTGTTCTGACCCTGCTTATTCTTACAATTCTCAACACCTTGGGTATGAGAGGAAGAGGAGGAAACACATAGACTGATCTGAACACCCAAGGTGTCACCAGAGCGTCTACCGCTACCGCCTGAGGGTCCCTTGACCTGGCGCAATACCGCTTTAGCTTTTTGGTGAAACGGGACGCCATCATGTCTATTTGAGGCAGGCCCCACCGATCCGCGATCTGTGCAAAGACTTCTTGATGAAGTCCCCACTCCCCCGGATGCAGGTCGTGCCTGCTGAGGAAGTCCGCCTCCCAGTTGTCCACCCCCGGGATTAACACCGCTGACAGCGCGCTTACATGGCCTTCCGCCCAGCGTAAAATCCTGGTCGCTTCTGCCATGGCCACTCTGCTCCTTGTTCCGCCTTGGCGGTTTATTTGAGCCAATGCCGTGACATTGTCTGACTGAATCAGAACTGGTCTTCTCCGAAGTAAGTTCTCTGCTTGACGCAGGGCGTTGTATATGGCCCTGAACTCCAGGACGTTGATGTGGAGACAAGTCTCCAGGCTTGACCAAAGACCTTGGAAATTTCTTCCCAGTGCCACTGCTCCCCAGCCTTGGAGGCTTGCGTCCGTGGTCACCAGGACCCAGTCCTGAATGCCGAACCTGCGACCCACTAGAAGGTGAACACTGTTCAGCCACCACAGGAGAGATACCCTGGTCCTGGGAGACAGGGTGATCCTTTGATGCATTTGTAAATGGGACCCGGGCCACTTGTCCAAGAGGTCCCATTGAAAAGTCCTCGCATGGAATCTGCCGAAAGGGATGGCCTCGTATGAAGCCACCATCTTCACCAGGACCCGCGTGCACTGAAACCTTCTTTGGTTTCAATAGGTTCCTGACCATGGTCATGAGTTCCTGAACCTTTTCGATCGGAAGAAAAACCTTTTTCTGGTCTGTGTCTAGGATCAGGCCCAGAAAGGTCAGACGCGTTGTAGGAACTAGCTGGGACTTCGGTATATTGAGAATCCAGCCGTATAGCTGCAACGTCTTCATGGACAGAGACACGCTGTCCAGCAACTTCTCCCGAGATCTCGCCTTTATTATGAGATCGTCCAAGTATGGGATAATTGTGACCCCCTGCCTGCGCAGGAGCACCATCATTTCCGCCATTACCTTGGTGAAAACCCTCGGGCCCGTGGAAAGCCCAAACGGCAACGTCTGAAATTGGTAGTGACAGTCCTGCACTGCAAATCTCAGGAACGCCTGATGGGAGGGGGGGGGGGGGTAATATTGGAACATGAAGGTATGCATCCTTTATGTCCAGGAACACCATCCAATCCTCCCCCTCCGGGCTGGCGATGACCGCCCGGAGTGATTCCATTTTGAACTTGAACCTTTTCAAGTACAAGTTCAGATATTTCAGGTTTAAAATGGGCCTGACCGAACCGTCCGGTTTCGGGACCACAAACAGGGTTGAATAATATCCCTCTCCCTGCTGGAGATGAGGAACTGTGACAATCACCTGTTGAACATACAATTTTTGGATTGCTGTCAACACTGACTCCCTCTCTGACGGGGAAGTCGGCAGAGCCGATTTGAAAAACCAGCGAGGAGGCAAGTCTTCGAATTCTAGCCTGTATCCCTGAGCAACAATCTCTACTGCCCAGGAATCCACCTGCGATTGAACCCAGATGTGGCTGAAAAACCGAAGACGAGCCCCACCAGATCTGCCTCCCCCCGGGAAGCCCCAGCGTCATGCGGTGGACTTTGCAGACGCAGGGGAGGACTTCTGCTCTTGGGAACTAGCTGTGTGCAGCTTCTTTCCCCTGCCTTTCCCTCTGGTAACAAAGGACGATCCCCGCACCTTCTTGTTTTTATTGGAACGAAAGGACTGCATTTGATAATGAGGTGCCTTCTTAGTATGCTGCGGGGGGACATAAGGTAAGAAATTCGACTTACCAGCCGTAGCCGTAGAGACAAGGTCCGAGAGGCCGTCTCCAAACAACTCCTCCCCCTTGTACGGCAAGGACTCCATGTGCCGCTTAGAATCGGCATCTCCCGTCCACTGCCGGATCCACAGGAGTCGCCTAGCAGAAATAGACATAGCATATATTCTGGAGCTTAATAAACAAATGTCTCTCTGAGCATCTCTCATATACAAGGCAGCATCTCTGATATGCTCTATGGTCATTTGAATGGCATCCCTATCTAAGGTGTCAATCTCCGCAGATAAGGAATTTGCCCATGCCACAACCGCACTACAAACCCAGGCCGACGCCACAGCCGGTCTAGCAATAGTACCGGAGTGAGTGTAAATGTGCTTCAAGGTAATTTCCTGCCTGCGATCAGCCGGTTCCTTGAGGGAAGCCGTATCCTGAGAAGGCAGTGCCACCTTTTTGGACAAGCGTGTCAGCGCCTTGTCAACCTTTGGTGAAGATTCCCAGCGTATCCTATCAGTTTGTGGAAAAGGATACGCCATGAGAATCCTTTTGGGAACTTGTGGTCTCCTATCTGGAGAGTCCCAAGCCTTTTCACACAATTCACTTAATTCAAATGATGATGGAAAAGTGACTTCAGGCTTTTTCTCTTTATACATGTGTACCCTCGTGTCAGGGACAGGGTGTTCCTCAGTAATATGCAAAACCTCTTTAATGGCCATAATCATGTACCGAATACCTTTTGCCACCTTCGGCTGTAATTTTGCATCTTCATAGTCGACACTAGAGTCAGAATCTGTGTCGGTATCTGTGTCATCGATCTGGGATATGGTGCGCTTCTGAGACTCCGACGGGCCTGGCGCCACAGGGACAGGCATGGACTGGGTACCTGACTGATCCTTAGCTTCTGCCTTGTCTAACCTTTTATGCAATAGATTGACATTTGCATTCAAGACATTCAGCATATCCACCCATTCCGGTGTCGGCGTTGCCGACGGCGACCTGACATTCAAACACTCCCCCTCCACAGTAAGCGAGCCTTCCTCGTCAAACATGTCGACACACGCGCACCGACACACTTCACACACACAGGGAACCCCTTTTCTGAAGACAGTATCCCTGTCAAGGCCCTTTGGAGAGACAGAGAGAGAGTATGCCAGCACACACCCCAGCGCAATAACCCTGGAGACCAACACAAAATGTTTTTCCCCAGCAGCGCTGTGTAATATGTAAACCGCCAATTGTATGTCCCCCCCCTCTCTTTTAAGCACCCTTTCACCGTGTGTAAGCAGGGGAGAGTCCGGGGAGCTTCCTCTCAGCAGTGCTGTGGAGAGAAAATGGCGCTGGTGAGTGCTGAGGGAGAAGCCCCGCCCCCTCGGCGGCGGGCTTCTGTCCTGCTCAAACTTAGGAAAATATGGCGGGGGCTCTTTTATATACATGTACAGAGCCCACCTGTACATGTATATAGTCTTTTTGCCATGCAGAGGTTTATATTGCTGCCCAGGGCGCCCCCCCCCTGCGCCCTGCACCCTTACAGTGACCGGAGTGTGTGAGGTGTATGGGAGCAATGACGCACAGCTGCAGTGCTGTGCGTTACCTCAGTGAAGCTGAAGGCTTCTGCCGCCTGAGACGTCTTCTGACTTCTGTACTTCTGGCTCTGTGAGGAGAACGGCGGCGCGGCTCCGGGGGTGGACGCCCAGTAAGAACCTGCGTTCACCCCCTCTGGAGCTAATGGTGTCCAGTAGCCGAGGAAGCAGAGCCTATCTTTGACAAGAAGGTCTGCTCCTCTCTCCTCAGTCCCTCGATGCAGGGAGCCTGTTGCCAGCAGTGCTCCCTGTGAAAAAGTAGTAAAAAGTAGAAAGAAAAATCCAAACAAAAATGCTTTCAGGCAGATAACTCTGGAGAGCTCTCTGCAGTGCACCCATCTTGCTCTGGGCACAGTGTAAAACTGAGGTCTGGAGGAGGGGCATAGACGGAGGAGCCAGTGCACACCCAGAATCCAAAGCTTTCTTAAAGTGCTCTATCTCCTGCGGAGCCCGTCTATTCCCCATGGTCCTTACGGAGTCCCAGCATCCTCAAGGACGTTAGAGAAATCTGTGAGAAGAGAGTGTTTGAAATTCCAACCGGTATCCTTGGGAAATGAGGTCCCTCACCCAAGGATCCCGGCAGGATGCTGCCCACATGTGGGCGAAGTGTTGAAGGCGAGCACCTACATGAAAGTCACCTTGCTGCTGAAGCCAACTGTCACGTGGAAGGCTTAGCAGCAGGGGATCCGGTGGTCTGGTCCAGGGAGGCAGCAGCTGCAGGTTTACGGGACTTACCACGAGATCCTCTGGGAGTGGTGGAGACCCCTCGGCCCCTGCCTCTGAACCTTGCCACACGAAAGGACTGCAAGGAGGGTCCGGTGTAAGAACGTCTAGCAGGTGGCGCACCCGATGGCAGATAGGTAGACTTACCCGCCATTGCTTGGGAGATCCAATTATTTAATTCATCTCCAAACAAGACATCACCTGTAAAGGGAAGATTTTCTACACCCTTTTTGGAATCAGCATCAGCCGACCACTGACATAACCACAGAGCTCTGCGCACCGAAATAGCGATAGCAGTAGTGCAGCCATTTATCTTACACAGCATCATTCATTAAATTTGCAGCATCCTGTATATGTTGCAGCAGAGTAATGACCTCATCCCGGGGCAGAGAGTCCAAACCGTCAACAACATTATCTGACCACTTGACTACCGCCCTGGAAATCCATCCACAATTGTGGAGCGTTGTGCTGCACCTGCTGCCCTATATATTGCCTTGAGCGTGGTCGCAATCTTACGGTCAGCTGGCTCTTTTAGGGATATAGCCCCTGGTACCAGCAGTACCAATTTTTTAGACAGTCTGGCTACAGACGTATCGACTGACGGGGGGTTTCCCATACCTTCCTGTCCTCAGCTGGGAGGGGAAAAGTAGATAAAACCATCTGAGGAATTTTAGATTTTTTTATCAGGGTTTAACCAAGCCTCCCTGGCCAGGGAGTTTAATTCTTTAGACACCGGAAAAGTTGCTGAGCTCTTGGGTCTAACATTAAAGTATAACTCCTCATCTGGTTCCGCCTCCTGATCCAGTATGTGGAGAAACTCTCTTACAGCAAAAATGAGAGCCACCACCGCAGGGGACAGAGAGCTGTCCTCATCCATATCATCATCATCATCCACATCACGCTGATCAGCATCAGAATCAGACTGGAGCACCTGTGGCAGTGAGCATTTATGCGACACCACTAGAGGGGGCTGAGTAGCCTTCTTGGCATCTGCTGCTTCAGCCACACAATCTATAGAGTATTTTAACACCTGTCTCTCTCTTTTAGCTGCAGCTAATTCCGAATTTACATTTTGAATCATGCTTTTAAAGCTATCTAACCAGTCAGGTGCCTGTGAGATGGGTCCCTGTGGCGATAAGGAACACTGCTCACACATGAGTGACCCCGCTGAAGAGGGGGTAGAATTGCAAGCAGCACACATAACCATATCAACAGACATCATACACAGAAGTAATACACCAATAGCCCACTGACCAACACCCCACACAGACCCTAGAGAGCCCCTCGAGTGACAGTGAGGAGCGGACACCAGCACACAGAACACAGCAGCACAATGTGTTGAATTATGTGTATGACCTGATACTAGTGCAGCGGTGCTACCGCTGGCGCGCTGCCCCATTGCTATGATCCCCTGGTACCAGTTTACAATCCGTAGCAGCATGGGTCCTGGAGGAGCAGTGTGCATGCAGCCATTAAGATCCGCAGCAGCAGGAAGTGTCGCCTTCCCGCCGCTGGGCCCGCTCTGGGAAGCCCTGCCCCTTGCAATGGCGCGCGGACCCTAATACAGATTATTATACAAAACGGTAAAGCATGCGTTGTTACAGTACACACAAAGCCTTTTAAGACAGTGAGCACTGCGGGGCAAAAGCCCTGAGCCAGTTTGTCCGCGGCGAGCACCGCAGCTCCGGGCCCGTGACCACCACATGACTTGCCGCCAAATCTGCACCGGGGACCCACTAACCGGAACCCCGGTGTAACACTCACCGCTCCTTGTAACTTCAGCATCTGCTAGAGGGTGGCGGCTAGCTGCTAGTGTGGTCACACATACTAACGATGTGTGATCAGCGCCTCAGGAGCTCAGCATCCAGTCAGCAGGGATTACGAACCATTAACCCGCAGGCGGTTGGTTCGGTCCCCCCTCTAAGTCCCACGAAGCAGGAGACTGGTTGCCAACCAGAGCTACCTGAAAATAATAAACTAAAATAACAATAAAGAAAAAATCTCTGGCGCTCCAGAGAAGTGCACCTGGCTCCTTGGGCACATTTTTCTAAACTGAGTCTGGTAGGAGGGGCATAGAGGGGAGGAGCCAGCACACACATACACACACTAAAGGTTTTAAAGTGCCAGGCTCCAGTGGACCCGATCTATACCCCATGGTACTGAGTACAAGACCCCAGTATCCACTAGGACGTAAGAGAAAAGTTAACATTATGATCATTTGAGTAAATTGAGGGAATTAGCGGCATGGGATATCAGTGTGATCACCCCTATTGCCCCCACCCCCCATACAGCCAAAGGAAACTGCAGCTGCTGCCAGGTAAGGGGAAGAAGTGGGGTGAGAGGCGGACCCGGGCTCCAGTAAATAATACTTGTCCCCCCAGCCCCCTCTCAATGCCACAGCTTCTCTTTAGTATATGAATTGATGTATTCTACAGAATCTTCTCTGTTCTAGAAAACCTGTAAGAATCAGGTGACACTAATATACAGCTGCTATATGGCCTGGAACTGAGACGGCGGGGTGATACTAGTCCATTCGTTACAGATACCCCCATTCTGTTCTTCAGAGCATGCAAGGGGCTGGGGCATGTCTAGTGAAGCAATAATAAGATTTTACTTACCGATAAATCTATTTCTCGTAGTCCGTAGTGGATGCTGGGGACTCCGTCAGGACCATGGGGATATAGCGGCTCCGCAGGAGACAGGGCACAATAATAAAAGCTTTAGGATCAGGTGGTGTGCACTGGCTCCTCCCCCCATGACCCTCCTCCAAGCCTCAGTTAGGATACTGTGCCCGGACGAGCGTGCATAATAAGGAAGGATATTGAATCCCGGGTAAGACTCATACCAGCCACACCAATCACACCGTACAACCTGTGATCTGAACCCAGTTAACAGTATGATAACAACGAAGGAGCCTCTGAAAAGATGGCTCACAACAAGAATAACCCGATTTTTGTAACAATAACTATGTACAAGTATTGCAGACAATCCGCACTTGGGATGGGCGCCCAGCATCCACTACGGACTACGAGAAATAGATTTATCGGTAAGTAAAATCTTATTTTCTCTGACGTCCTAGTGGATGCTGGGGACTCCGTCAGGACCATGGGGATTATACCAAAGCTCCCAAACGGGCGGGAGAGTGCGGATGACTCTGCAGCACCGAATGAGAGAACTCCATGTCCTCCTCAGCCAGGGTATCAAATTTGTAGAATTTAGCAAACGTGTTTTCCCCTGACCAAGTAACTGCTCGGCAAAGTTGTAAAGCCGAGACCCCTCGGGCAGTCGCCCAAGATGAGCCCCCTTCCTTTTGGAATGGGCTTTTACCGATTTTGGCTGTGGCAGGCCTGCCACAGAATGTGTAAACTGAATTGTATTACAAATCCAGCGAGCAATCGTCTGCTTAGAAGCAGGAGCACCCATCTTGTTGGGTGCATACAGGCTAAACAGCGAGTCAGATTTTCTGACTCCAGCCTTCCTGGAAACATATTTTTCAGGGCCCTGACAACGTCAAGTAACTTGGAGTCCTCCAAGTCCCTAGTACCCGCAGGTACCACAATAGGTTGGTTCATGTGAAAAACAGAAAACACCTTAAGGAGAAATTGAGGACGAGTCCTCAATTCTGCCCTGTCAGAATGAAAAATTAAGTAAGGGCTTTATATATGATAAAGCCGCCAATTCTGACACACGCCTGGCTGAAGCCAGGGCTAATAGCATCGTCACCTTCCATGTGAGATATTTTAAGTCCACAGTGGTGAGTGGTTCAAACCAATGTGACTTTAGGAAACTCAAAACAACATTGAGATCCCAAGGTGCCACTGGGGCACAAAAGGAGGCTGTATATGCAGTACCCCTTTTACAAACATCTGAACGTCAGGCACTAAAGCCAGTTCTTTCTGGAAGAAATTCGACAGGGCCGAAATTTGAACCTTAATGGACCCTAATTTTAGGCCCATAGACAGTCCTGTTTTCAGGAAATGTAGGAAACGACCCAGTTGGAATTCCTCTGTAGGGGCCTTCTTGGCCTCACACCACGCAACATATCTTCGCCAAATGCGGTGAAAATGTTTTGCGGTTACATCCTTCCTGTCTTCGACCAGGGTAGGGATGACTTCATCTGGAATGCCCTTTCAGGATCCGGCGTTCAACCGCCATGCCGTCAAACGCGGCCGCGGTAAGTCTTGGAACAGACAAGGCCCCTGCTGGAGCAGGTCCTTTCTTAAAGGTAGAGGCCACGGGTTTTCCGTGAACATCTCTTGAAGTTTCGGGTACCAAGTCCTTCTTGGCCAATCCGGAACCACGAGTATCATTCTTACTCATCTCCCTCTTATGATTCTCAGTACTTTTTGTATGAGAGGCATAGGAGGGAACACATACTCTGACTGGTACATCCACAGTGTTACCAGAGCGTCCACCGCTATTGCCTGAGGGTCCCTTGACCTGGCGCAATATCTAGTTTTTTGTTCAGGCGGGATGCCATCATGTCCACCTTTGGTTTTTCACAACGGTTTACAATCATGTGGAAGACTTCCCGATGAAGTCCCCACTCTCCCGGGTGGAGGTCATGCCTGCTGAGGAAGTCTGCTTCCCAGTTTTCCACTCCCGGAATGAACGCTGCTGAGAGTGTTATCACATGATTTTTCGCCCAGCGAAGAATCCTTGCAGTTTCTGCCATTTCCCTCCTGCTTCTTGTGCCGCCCTGTCTGTTTACGTGGGCGACTGCCGTGATGTTGTCCCACTGGATCAATACCGGCTGACCTTGAAGCAGAGGTCTTGCTAAGCTTAGAGCATTGTAAATTGCCCTTAGCTCCAGTATATTTATGTGGAGAGAAGTCTCCAGACTCGATCACACTCTCTGGAAATTTTTTCCTTGTGTGACTGCTCCCCAGCCACTCAGGCTGGCATCCGTAGTCACCAGGACCCAGTCCTGAATGCCGAATCTGCGGCCCTTTCATAGATGAGCACTCTGCAGCCACCGCAGAAGAAACACCCTTGTCCTTGGAGACAGGGTTATCCGCTGATGCATCTGAAGATGCGATCCGGACCATTTTTCCAGCAGATCCCACGTAAAGGTTCTTGCGTGAAATCTACCGAATGGGATCGCTTTGTAAGAAACCACCATTTTTCACAGGATCCTTGTGCAATGATGCACTGATACTTTTCCTGGTTTTAGGAGGTTCCTGACTAGCTCGGATAACTCCCTGGCTTTCTTCTCCGGGAGAAAACATCCTTTTCTGGACTGTGTCCAGAATCATCCCTAGGAACAGTAGACGTGTCGTCGGAAAAAACTGCGATTTTGGAATATTTAGAATCCACTCGTGCTGTCGTAGAACTACTTAAGATAGTGCTACTCCGACCTCCAACTGTTCTCTGGACCTTGCCCTTATCAGGAAAGCGTCCATATTTCTTTTAAGAAGAATCATCATTTCGGCCATTACCTTGGTAAAGACCCGGGGTGCCGTGGACAATCCAAACGGCAGCGTCTGAACTGATAGTGACAGTTCTGTACCACGAACCTGAGGTACCCTTGGTGAGAAGGGCAAATTTGGACATGTAGGTAAGCGTCCCTGATATCCAGTGACACCATATTGTCCCCTTCTTCCTGGTTCGCTATCACTGCTCTGAGTGACTCCATCTTGATTTGAACGCTTGTATGTAAGTGTTCAAATATTTCAGATATTCCCTGCTGGGAATACAGCCTGTGAATTGTTCCCAATACTGCCTCCCTGTCGGAGGGAGACGTTGGTAAAGCAGACTTCAGGAACTTGTGAGGGGGAGACGTCTCGAATTTCCAATGTACACCTGGGATACTACGTGTAGGATCCAGGAGTCCACTTGTGAGTGAGCCCACTGCGTGCTGAAACTCTTGAGATGACCCCCTACCGCACCTGAGTCCGCTTGTACGGCCCCAGCGTCATGCTGCGGACTTGGCAGAAGCTGTGGAGGGCTTCTGTTCCTGGGAATGGGCTGCCTGCTGCAGTCTTCTTCCCTTTCCTCTACCCCTGGGCAGATATGACTGGCCCTTTTGCCCGCCTGCCCTTATGGGGACGAAAGGACTGAGACTGAAAAGACTGTGTCCTTTTCTGCTGAGATGTGACTTGGGGTAACAAAAGGTGGATTTTTCAGCTGTTGCCATGGCCACCAGGTCCGATGGACCGCCCCTTTATACGGCAATACTTCCATGTGCCGTCTGGAATCTGCATCACCTGACCACTGTCGTCTGGCAGATATGGACATCACATTTACTCTTGATGCCAGAATGCAAATATCCCTCTGCGCATCTCGCATATATAGAAATGCATCCTTAAAATGCTCTATAGTCAATAAAATCTTGTCCCTGTCAAGGGTATCAATATTTTCAGTCAGGAAATCCGACCAAGCCCCCTCAGCGCTGCACATCCAGGCTGAGGCGATTGCTGGTCGTAGTATAACACCAGTATATACTTTTAGGATATTTTTCAGCTTCCATTTAGCTGGCTCCTTGAGGGCTGCCGTATCTGGAGACGGTAACGCCACTTGTTTTTATAAGCGTGTGAGCGCCTTATTCACCCTAAGGTGTGTTTCCCAACTCGCCCTAACTTCTGGCGGGAAAGGGTATACCGCCAATAATTTTCTATCGGAGGAAACCCACGTATCATCACACACTTCATTTAATTTATCTGATTCAGGAAAAACTACAAGTAGTTTATTCACACCCTACATAATACCCTTATTTGTGGTACTTGTAGTATCAGAAATATGTAACACCTCCTTCATTGCCCTTAACATGAAACGTGTGGCCCTAAAGGAAAATACGTTTGTTTCTTCACCGTTGACACTGGAGTCAGTGTCCGTGTCTGTGTCGACCGACTGAGGTAAATGGGCGTTTTTACAAGCCCCTGACGGTGTCTGAGACGCCTGGACAGGTACTAATTTGTTTGCCGGCCGTCTCATGTCGTCAACCGACCTTGCAGCGTGTTGACATTATCACGTAATTCCTAAATAAGCCATCCATTCCAGTGTCGACTCCCTAGAGAGTGACATCACCAATACAGGCAATTTGCTCCGCCTCCTCACCAACATCGTCCTCCTACATGTCGACACACACGTACCGACACACAGCACACACACAGGGAATGCTCTGACAGAGGACAGGACCCCACTAGCCCTTTGGGGAGACAGAGGGAGAGTTTGCCAGCACACACCAAAAACGCTATAATTATACAGGGACAACCCCTTATACAAGTGTTTTCCCTTTTAGCATTTTTATATATGTAATCATATCGCCAAATAAGTGCCCCCCCTCTCTGTTTTAACCCTGTTTCTGTAGTGCAGTGCAGGGGAGAGCCTGGGAGCCTTCCTCACAGCAGAGCTGAGCAGGAAAATGGCGCCGTGTGCTGAGGAGAATAGGCCCCGCCCCCTTTTCGGCGGGCTCTTCTCCCGGAGTTTGTGAGATCTGGCAGGGGTTAAATACATCCATATAGCCTCAAGGGCTATATGTGATGTATTTTAGCCATAAAAAGGTATTATACATTGCTGCCCAGGGCGCCCCCCCCAGCGCCCTGCACCCTCAGTGACAGTTGGTGACTGTTGGTGAAGTGTGACAACAATGGCGCACAGCTGCAGTGCTGTGCGCTACCTTATGAAGACTGAAAGTCTTCTGCCGCCTGTTTCTGGACCTCTGGACCTCTTCAACTTCGGCATCTGTAAGGGGGGTCGGCGGCACGGCTCCGGGACGAACCCCAGGGTGAGACCTGTGTTCCGACTCCCTCTGGAGCTAATGGTGTCCAGTAGCCTAAGAAGCAAATCCATCCTGCACGCAGGTGAGTTTTCTTCTCTCCCCTAAGTCCCTCGTAGCAGTGAGCCTGTTGCCAGCAGGACTCACTGAAAATAAAAAACCTAACTTAAACTTTTATTCTAAGCAGCTCAGGAGAGCCACCTAGATTGCACCCTTCTCGTCGGGCACAAAAATCTAACTGAGGCTTGGAGGAGGGTCATGGGGGGAGGAGCCAGTGCACACCACCTGATCCTAAAGCTTTTATTATTGTGCCCTGTCTCCTGCGGAGCCGCTATATCCCCATGGTCCTGACGGAGTCCCCAGCATCCACTAGGACGTCAGAGAAATTTGGGCTTTAAGCCCAGAAGACCAGACTAGGGACTAAGGGGTAATTCCGACCTGTTCGCACGCTGCCGTGTTTTGCAGCGCAGCAATCAGGTCACTACTGCGCATGCACCGCAATGCGCAGGCACGTCATACGGGTACAAAGCGGATCGTTGCTGTACAATGGATTTAACGAAGAATCCATTCGCACAGCTGATCGCAAGGAGATTGACAGGAAGAGGGCGTTTGTTTATGGGTATCAATTGACCGTTTTCTGGGAGTGTTTGGAAAAAGGCAGGCCTGTTCAAGCGTTTGCAGGGCGGGTGTCTGTCGTCTATTTCGGGACCAGACAGGCTGAAGTGATCGCAGCGGCTGAGTAAGTTCTCAGCTACTCAGAAACTGAACAAACTGTTTTTGTACAGGGCGGCTGCACACACGTTCGCACACTTGCAAAGCAAAAATACACTCCTCTATAGGTGGCGACTATCTGATCGCAGCGCTGCAAAAAGGAGCTAGTGAGCGATCAATTCGGAATGACCCCCTAGGTCCTCACTGTAAGCTTTTGCATTTATCAGCTCCTGAAAATCGGCATGCTAATGGAGAACTATCACACCGCCAGCAACAACACCAGTGTCTAACTAAAAACTAAAATAAAAATACAATTAAAAATACTAGTAAGACATGTCACTAACGCCAGTGGCAAGGGGAGCTGCCAGCAAGCCACAGCTAGGAGACAGACAAAACTGGAAAGATCAAAACAAAACGCAACACATAAAAACAAATTAAATGCTTGTGAGATATCAGTATCCAGGCATCATGTTGACAATCAAAATGTTGACACCAGAATGCCGACAAGCTCTGACTTTTAACAGGATGTCGACATGTTTACAGTGTTGTCAGATATAATGTTAATAGGTTCAAAATGTCAAACTGCTAGGCTGCAGTTAGGGATAGACACATTAGGGGTAAGCTGCGATTAGGGTTAGGCATATTAGGGATAGGGTTAGGCCACAGTTAGAATAGGCACATTATGGTTATGCTGTGGTTATTGTTAGGCATATTAAGGATAGGGTTAGGCTGCGGTCAGGGTTAGGCATATTAAGGATAGGGTTAGGCTGCGGTCAGGGTTAGGCATATTAAGGACAGGGTTAGGCTGGGTCAGGGATAAGGATAGGGTTAGGCTGCAGTTATAGTTAGGGTTAGGCTGCGGTCAGGGATAAGGATAGGGTTAGGTTGCAGTTATAGGTAGGCATGCTAGGATTTGGCTGCGGTCAGGGTTAGGCATATTAAGGATAGGGTTAGACTGCGATCAGTGTTAGGCATTTTAAGGATAGGGTTAGGCTGCAATTACAGTTAGGCATATTAGCGTTAGGCTGTGGTCAGGGTTAGGCATATTAAGGATAGGGTTAGACTGCAGTTACAGTTAGGCTGCGGTCAGGGATAAGGATAGGGTTAGGCTGCAGTTACAGTTAGGCATGTTAGGATTAGGCTGCGGTCAGGGATAAGGATAGGGTTAGGCTGCAGTTATAGTTAGGGTTAGGCTGCAGTCAGGGATAAGGACAGGGCTAGGCTGCAGTTACAGTTAGGGTTAGGCTGCGGTCAGGGATAAAGATAGGGTTAGGCTGCAGTTATAGTTAGGGTTAGGCTGCGGTCAGGGATAAGGACAGGGTTAGGCTGCAGTTACAGTTAGGGTTAGGCTGCGGTCAGGGATAAGGATAGGGTTAGGCTGCAGTTATAGTTAGGGTTAGGCTGCGGTCAGGGATAAGGACAGGGTTAGGCTGCAGTTACAGTTAGGGTTAGGCTGCGGTCAGGGATAAGGATAGGGTTAGGCTGCAGTTATAGTTAGGGTTAGGCTGCGGTCAGGGATAAGGACAGGGTTAGGCTGCAGTTACAGTTAGGGTTAGGCTGCGGTCAGGGATAAGGATAGGGTTAGGCTGCAGTTATAGCTAGGCATGTTAGGGTTAGGCTGCGGTCAGGGATAAGGATAGGGTTAGGCTGCAGTTACAGTTAGGCATATTAGCGTTAGGCTGTGGTCAGGGTTAGGCATATTAAGGATAGGGTTAGACTGCAGTTACAGTTAGGCTGCGGTCAGGGATAAGGATAGGGTTAGGCTGCAGTTACAGTTAGGCATGTTAGGATTAGGCTGCGGTCAGGGATAAGGATAGGGTTAGGCTGCAGTTATAGTTAGGGTTAGGCTGCAGTCAGGGATAAGGACAGGGCTAGGCTGCAGTTACAGTTAGGGTTAGGCTGCGGTCAGGGATAAAGATAGGGTTAGGCTGCAGTTATAGTTAGGGTTAGGCTGCGGTCAGGGATAAGGACAGGGTTAGGCTGCAGTTACAGTTAGGGTTAGGCTGCGGTCAGGGATAAGGATAGGGTTAGGCTGCAGTTATAGTTAGGGTTAGGCTGCGGTCAGGGATAAGGACAGGGTTAGGCTGCAGTTACAGTTAGGGTTAGGCTGCGGTCAGGGATAAGGATAGGGTTAGGCTGCAGTTATAGTTAGGGTTAGGCTGCGGTCAGGGATAAGGACAGGGTTAGGCTGCAGTTACAGTTAGGGTTAGGCTGCGGTCAGGGATAAGGATAGGGTTAGGCTGCAGTTATAGCTAGGCATGTTAGGGTTAGGCTGCGGTCAGGGATAAGGATAGGGTTAGGCTGCAGTTACAGTTAGGCATGTTAGGGTTAGGCAACAATTAGGGTTAGGTATATTAGGGCTAGAGTTACTTTAATCCTAAGAAAACATACCATCCAACTGTCAACCTTCACAAAATATCAACATGCTGAACATTATGATGTCGACACTCTGCATGCCGACATAGCATACCTAACCCGACATATCTGGCTATCTAATAACAGTGGCTTTACTCTTATATTTGGTTTTGCAGTTACAGTGGTGGGATTATAGGAGAGTCTTACATTACAATCTGCTTTTGACATAGGTTTACGGGCCTGGCCCTGGATATAATGAAAAAATAGTAAAAGTTTCAAAAAGTTGTACTAAAATAAACAGTGACCTTAAGCCGTGCACTGACTGACAGAGCCACAACCAACGTTCAAGCTCTTTCTGCTCGGATTAATGTATCCGAAAACCCAACAGATATTTTCTAGAGGATCCCCGAACACAGCCAGGAATCCAATGTTTGCTCATGTAAACACTGCTAAGACGCGACTCTCGCCTCGGCCAAGCAAAGCTGAACCATTTAGCTTATGCCAGTATCATTTTCTGAAATAATAAACTGGTTTTGACATAGGAAAGCATGAACCAGCAGCTAGCCCTTGGCTGAAATGCCATGGATTCAAGCGTAAGGTCTGCAGCCAACGTAATCACTCCATTTGCTGTCAGTAAGTCAGCCGCCTACTTCCAGCAGATGGGACCCCGATGCCTCAGAGGTAAAGCTTGCAAACATCATACAAGGAACATGCATAATATTGTCATTAAACATTAATGTATACGTCACCGTGAACTTTACATATATGTCAGACTGAAGTTGATGCATGGTTATTATAGCTGGAAGGATAAACATTATGAAACATAAATGAATCAACATTTACATTTTAAACCACAGCTGGTAGTTTATCTCATCCTTGTAGCTTGGACCCAAGGCTGAATATTTGTTTCAATAAAGCCCCCTGGCGACCAGAAGACTCATTGTTCTCCTTTATAAAGTGTGTGTTTGTTCTGCTACTTTATAGTTCAGTTTCCAAAATATTTTTTTTTATAAGATAACTTGGACACTGCGGGGGTCATTCAGATCTGATCGCTAGCAAGCGATTTTTGCAGCCCTGCGATCAGATAGTCGCCGCCTACAGGGAAAGTGGGTTTTCACTGTGCAGGTGTGCGACCGGATATGTAGCAGAGCTGTACAAACTGATTTCTCGCTGCGCAGCCCAGGACTTACTCAGCCGCTATGATCACATCAGGCTGATCGGGACCGGATTTAACGTCAGACACCTTCCATGAAAATGCTTGGTCCCACCTGCGTTTTCCTAGACACTCCCTGAAAACGGTCAGTTACCACCCACAACTGGTCTTTTCCTGTCAATCTCCTTGCGAACGCTCGTGCGAATGGATTTTTCGCCCCATTCCGTCACAGGGTACCGATGCCCGTTGCAGCCGTGCGACACGCCGGTGCAGTACGGTGCATACGCATGCGCAGTTCAGACCTGATCGCCCGCTGTGCGAAAACGCAGCCTAGCGATCAGAACTGAATTACCCCCTGTGTTATCTGAAATTTGCGGATCATTTTTAAAGTGTCGGTGATGTAAACACAGTGAGGGCGGGATGTAGTCAGGATCCTGGCAGTCGGGATCCCGGTGGTCAGAATACCGACATTGGAATCCCGACCGCCAGAATGCCGGCAGCGCCGTCACAGCTATTCCCATTGCTGGGTGTCCACGGCACTCATGGAGTGGGAATAGAACCTGTGGCGAGCCCGCATGGGGCTTCGTTGTGCTCGCCCCCTGCTGGGGGGGAATACTGACACCGGGCAGCAGTGTGCCACGTGCTGGTCCCGCCACCTAAACCGCTACAGCACAATGTAACGCCCAGGGGGCGGGGCAGCCAGCTCAGGGAAGTGGAGCATCCCTAGAACCATCTGGGCAGCTTCTACTGGCTGCAGGCTACCTGCCTAGAGTGTCCCCTGGATGCTCAGGGCTCTTCCGCAGTAGCAGTACCGGCTACAGGAGGCTGGGGGGCGCTGGCTCTTATCAGAGTCTGTGTCCCAGCATCTCCCCAACGGTAAACAGGGCCGGCAACAGAAATCTTGGGGCCTGTTACATTGATATCTCTGCCCCCCCCCCTCCCGTCCCACTCCCTAAATATCCCTAACCTGCATGTGCCAATACATACATCACCAAATACAAGACACTAGATTTGTGCAAATACCGAAACCCTACATTGCATAGATGAAAAACACACAACAAAAGCGCACTGTGGCCCTCATTCCGAGTTGTTTGAGATCACAAACACACCCAGCGTTTGGCCAGACACTCCCCCGTTTCTTCAGACACTCCCGCGTTTTTCCGCACACTCCCATAAAACGTCCAGTTTCCGCCCAGAAACACCCACTTCCTGTCAATCACACTACGATCACCAGAACGATGAAAAATCCTTGTTATGCCGTGAGTAAAATACCTAACTTTTGTGTAAAATAACTAAGCGCATGCGCTCTGCGAACCTTGCGCATGCGCAGTAAGCGACTAATCGCAATATAATCGCAATATAGTGATAATCGGCAACGAGCGAACAACTTGGAATGACCACCTGTGTCCACTACTGGAGCGCAAACACACTCATACACATTCCTACATACATACACAAACACATCGCATATACTGTATACACACACATACTGTGAGCCAGACAGAATGTCCAGTAAGGACTCACTGTCACCACAGCCAGGGTGTCTCTCTCGTGTGTAGCGCTGCGCGGGCTGCTGCAATCTTCTCCTTCCGAGTGTCACACACCTGTGGCCGGCGCCGGCAGCGGGAGGTCGTGCACTGCTTCTGGGCTACTCCTCAGCGGAGGCAGGAGACAGGGAAGTGCCGTCGGGCCAGCGTCATGAAGTTGGTGCCACGGTATGGGACCATACCAAGTGACAGGGTAAGGAGGGGGAGGTGCGGAAGGAGGTAGTGCGGCTGCTGACTGGACACTTAATTTTTTTAGGTAATTGGCGGCTTGGCAGGTATTCACTTCACATAGGCAGTGCGTCCTATATTTTATTTCCCTGATCCATGGGGCCCCTCCAACCCTCGGGGCCCGGTAAGGGTGTCCCCTTTGACCCCCCGTGTCGCCGGGCCTGACGGTAAATGGTCCCAAAATAGCATTCCAAAACTGCCACAATAGGGGCAATCCGGAATGCAAATTTTTGGGGCCATGACACATTATTTTATAAATAGGCCCCTGTGAAATGAAAAGACATGTGTCAGGATAAGAGACATCTACTATAGCAATTAAAAGAGAAAATGACACATTTTTGTTTTTTTATACAGATGTATTTTTGTTGCAAGGTTTATATAACTGGTAGCACCCCCTCCTCCCAGTCCTGAACAAAAGGTAAAACCTGCCACGGATTTGCGAATCTGTTTTATAAGTATAATACTGAGGTCTGAGGATCCAATACAGCACGTAAGAATATTAAAGACATTTACTACCTGTCTTGAGAAGCCATGTACCTATCTTACACTCACAGCCGAGCGCTGCAAGGTACTGTAGCATAGCAGGATATGCAGTTATTACCTTGTGATGATTGGGAAATAATACACCTGATGCACAAATGTATAAATGAGATTTGTCTGGAAGGTGTGGAGAATGTTGATATGTGAAGGTTTTCCCGATTTAGCTGTGCAAAATGGGCAATTATTAAACAAGCTCAGGTAAGTCGGATGGATTTTGCATAGTCCTGGTGCATTTTTATGTACAAAAGCGCATGAATATGTAACCAGAAACCTTATAAAATATTATAAACCGCTAAAAATGAAAAATGTTACACTTCAAATAAAGGCAGCTGTGACCTATCCTTTACTACATGAGTTATTGAACATAAATATACATGTGAGATAATCAACCACAATTGTAGAAGAAATACAGAAAATTTGAAGGAAATGGGTGGTGTAGATTTAGGGGGGAATTCAATCAGCTGCGAAAATTTTCCGGGAGGAAAAAAATGGTAATTTTAAATTTTTTATGCGTTTGATTGTAGCGAGTTTTTCTCCTCCCCCTTCCCCCCCCCAAAAAAAATAAAATAAATAAAATAATGTCCCATTTAATTCCCAGACTTATGAGTTTCCGCGTCCGCAATTGCAAAAACTGGACACTTATCATGGATTTTTTTTTAGGTTACAGGGCTAATTGGATAGACCCCGGGAGATCAATTAGATTGCATCCCCTCCATAATATTAGATTTAGAGATTTTATGAGACAGACGCACTGGCAATGTCGGATGCGGTTGAGTGAATCTTTTTTTTCTGAGTGTGCATCGAAGTTGCACTGCCCATGCGTCCGGAGTCCGTGCGCACACAGTCGCAGTTAGGAAAGAGACGCATGGTTTCAGAAATGTATTGGGTGCACCTGGGCAGTGACAGGGAGGTGGCTAAGCAGGCGCATGAAGGTGGGCGTGTTATGGGAGAGTTGTGGGTGTGTCACTGTAGTGGCTGTGAATCAGACACACCATCGTTCACATTGGAGGCCATACTCTGACAGAATCTGAACCAATGGTTACATTTAAAGATGCACTATTTGATCGGACATTTTCTCACCATCCTGTCGCTGACCAGCTTTGCCCGTTGTTGTTGTCCGACGTTGCTGTGCATACGCAGTTAGGACCTGATCAACCGCTGTTCAAAAACGCACTGCAGCGACCAGGTCTGAATCAGGCCCCATGTCCAATGATTTTAATACAAACTTGTGCAAGTGTCATTGGGCGTAAGTATTTCCAGTCCTTCCCCAAATGCACCAGGAGTCGGAATAAGATATGCATTGTCCTCCCAGCTTTAAATTCCATAAAATGTGAATTTACAAATACAGCGTGGAATGCCATAGAAAGGTGACGCAAAGACGAATCTAGCAGATTGCACTGCTGGAACTTTGCACTTCTGCTAATTGCTCCATCGCAAAAAAAACCCCAGAAATCATGCGGCATATATAGGACAAGTATTAAAAAAATATGCCGCAAGACTGATTTGTTATTGCTGTAAATAACCCCCGCACTAAACTGTTCTTCTCTGTTTCACAAGTCTCCAATTCACAGTGCCGAGCTTAATACTCATTTCTATTAAGTGACATGGATACCTGGGCCGCCGGGGAATATAAATACTATGTTTTAATGATGATGTGCCTTGTGACCCCATCAGTTCTCTCTACATAATTTAATAGCGTCTGAGAACTGTAATGTGTCATTAGTGTGAAGGTGGACATTGTTAATCGACGTGGAAATATTCCATTGTGTGAGTGCGAGACAGAAAACTGGCAGGCTTGCCAAGAGGCGCTCTCTCCCCCGGTTACTGTGCGGTGCTTAAGGGATGTGGGCAAGACGGAGGAAATCTCAGCACAACATGACTACACCATGGTCTAGTGATATGATCTTAAGGCATACATTCTTACTTATTAATTTGAAGAAACTATGAAAGCCATGCATATTTATCAAAGATATTTTGCAGGAAATTCCCTGAAAACAGATGTTTTAGGAAGATACCTACAAAAGGTAAGTAGCCCCAGGATGTAACAAGGATGACCACAGCAGATATCTCCAAAAGAATCCCCATTGCTCTCTATGGTGGCTGCTAGATTGTCACATTTCCTAAAGCTTGACCCCGATAGCTTCACCACCTACCGCTAAATAGACGGGTGACAACTGGGCATCTGCAGGTAGGCTAAGGTGGTCATTCCGAGTTGATCGCTAGCTGCTTTCGTTCGCTGTGCAGCGATGAGGCAAAAAACCCGGCACTTCTGCGCATGCATATGCGGCGCAATGCGCACGCGCGAAGTACTTTTACAACGAACGATGTAGTTTCACACAAGGTCTAGCGAAGCTTTTCAGTCGCACTGCTGGCCGCAGAGTGATTGATATGAAGTGGGCGTTTCTGGGTGTCAACTGATTGTTTTCAGGGAGTTTTGGAAAAAAAGCAGGCGTGCCTGGAAAAACGCAGGCATGGCTGGCCGAACGCAGGGCGTGTTCATGACGTCAAAACAGGAACTGAACAGTCTGAAGTCATCGCTAGAGCTGAGTAGGTATTGAGCTACTCTAAAACTGCACAAAAAAAATTATGCCGCCGCTCTGCGATCCTTTCGTTCGCACTTCTGCTAAGCTAAAATACACTCCCAGTGGGAGGCGGCATAGCGTTTGCACGGCTGCTAAAAACTGCTAGTGAGCGAACATCTCGGAATGACCACCTATGTGTCCTGAGGGTGTGACATGGGCGTGCAGGCAGATGAGCGGGCGATACTGAGTTGAGCATATGTAGAGATCTGTCTGATTTCAGATGGATCTCTTGCCCCAGGCATAGATAGCACTATCTACAGTATATAGAGCTGAGAGTGACACCGGCTAGGGTGACAAATGGATGGATGGGAGAACCATGGGCCATTCTGAATAAAGTACCAACTTAGAGGAAACCTGCTACATGATTTAACATTTGCTATCTATACACAGTACTTGTGAGATACAGTTATACCCGTAAAAATTAACAGTTTCTGAAATTTGGGATTGGGATAGGCAGGTGGCTGCAGCTGCTGGGAACCTCTTTGAACAGGGACGTCTTAACAGCAGTGTAGACCACTGGGCACAGCAATGCACTGAGCCCCATACCCATCCTCCAGCAGTAGGGGTGGGAGGAGCTATCAGTGGCAGCACTGATGTCCCGCTGGTGGTAGGGGGTGTTCTATCTTCCGATAGTGGAGTAGGCTTAATATTCATAATTTTCCGGTGGGAGAGCAGATTGCTTGACTGCAGATATCTCAAGTTCCTGAAAATATATTTCTTTGCTTTGAATGTGATTAAAAAAAACTAGAGAGTCCGACCTTTCAGGAGATAATGGGGACTTGGGGATCAGAGTTCACAAACGAAAATCTAAAACTGCATATTAGGCGTGTGGAGCTGGAGCAGGGGCCGGCTGCTTGAAGGCTGATATCTCTGGTTCTGGGTTAGAGACAAGCTGCCAGTGTCCACCAAAAGCAAAGAGTCCCAGATTTTGGATTATACCCTCAGAAAAACTCTAAGTCAGACAGAACCCGAGATATCTGGCTGGGAAGAGCAATTAACACGCTCAGATGGGGACCACTACTTTCAAGTCAGATATCTCCGGTTCCCTAGGCCCGATTTTCAAAAATATGGTACCCCTAGGGCCCTTTTACTCCTGGGGCCCATGGGCAAGAGCCCATTGTGCCCATACAAAAAGACGGCCCTGTCTTTGCTCCATACTGATGGTCACCCCTGGCGGGTGTGCTTAGAAAAATCACCATTAGAGGTACAGTACCTGCTGTGTAAATAGCACACCAGCTTCCACAATTAAGGAAGGATGTTTCAACTGCAGAATGACCGAATGTCCAACACGGCATATTAACATGATAGCTGGGCCACGTAAAGTGTTGTAACTTGTGGCTTTAGAACTGTAACCATGATGGCCTAGGTGTTGGTACAGGGGATCCGGCTGTTATGGGGTGCTTGCACCCAGTTACATGGGCTGCCAGCCACATTGAACACACCTCCTGTGCCCCACGGCTTCTCCTCTTTGAGCAGTGTGCTGCTGCAGGCACATCTGCTGTCTGTGTCACTGCTGGCTCTGTCCCTCCATCCTCACTGATGCAAGGAGGAAGCATGGCATTGCTTAGCTGACTCCTCCCAGCATCAGTGAAGATGGAGATATGGAGCTGGCTGGGACACTGGGCCCCTGCATGCAAGTAAAGCATAATAATTCCATTTCTAAAGTTGAAACGGTTACAATGCTTTACATAACATAACTACCATGTCGGCATACCGGGTTTGGCATAACGCTGCCCCCTTGTCACGGTCAACATTCTGTATGTCGATAACTTAACTACAGCCCCTCACTCTGTATCATACACTGCTTGCCTTCTCTCCTGGAAGATGCGGGAGACTCCCAAGTTTGCAGACAGTCCCAAGGAAGAGAAGGCGGCCCTCCCACATCCTTATTAGTGAAGTGGGCACCATGGGGAGTATAATGCCAGGTAGGTGACTATGGTCCAGATTTATCAAGCCTTGGAGAATGATAAATAGCACGGTGATAGACCACCATCCAATCAGCTCCTAACTGTCAATTTTCAAACACAGCCTGTGACATGGCAGTTAGGTGGTGATTGGCTGGTACTTTATCACTGTGCTATTTATCACTCTCCAAGGCTTAATAAATCTGGGCCTATAATTATATGCCGTATTTCTAGGACAATCACGTTATACTGCCCTGACTGCTCTCGATCGACCTGCAATTCGCTGAATTCCCCACAAGGGGGCAGGGCCTAGTACTGTGTACCTCTGGGCCACAACCAACCTCCAGTCAGCATACCTCCCAACATGACAAAATGCTCTGCTCCTGGACTTCCCTCTTAATTTATGATTGCTGGCACCTGTGTTGGGGTGGTCTTCAGTTTGCCGGCTGTCGGGATCCCGGCGCACAGTATACCGGCGCTGGAATCCCGACAGCCGGCATACCGACACCTTTTCTCCCTCTTGGGGGTCCACGACCCCCCCTGGAGGCAGAATAGATAACGTGGCGCGCGTAGCGCGCCACCGTGCCCGCAGCGTGGCGAGCGCAGCTGTCGGTATGCCGGCGGTCGGGATTCCGGCGCCGGTATGCTGGTCGACGGGAGCCTGGCCGCCGGTACACCCTACTACACCCCCTGTGTTGAACAGGTTAATAGAGACGAAAAGTGTTTCACCACAGGTGATTGCAATGATACATTAAGAGGGAAGTCCAGGAACACAGTATTGTGTCCCTCCTGGAGACGGTCATGTTGGGAGGTATGAGTCAGCTGCATCTCTTCTCTGGGCTTGTCCCAGAGGCAGTAGTGCCGAGAGAGGGGGGGGAGGGTACAAATTACCTGGGCCCAGGTCTGATGGAGGGGCCCGGTGAGGGTCCAGTAGGGGCCCAGGCCCCTACCCCCTTACCTGGCAGCAGCAGCTGCAGCTCTTCTCCTCAGCCCAGCAGATGCTGCTGTGTACTGGGCTGCAGTGTGGCCATGGAGGTACTTAAAATATTATTTTTTTCAGTATTTTTTTCTAAAGGTACATGGCCACACCTCCTGTGATTAATCCACGCCCCTTGAAAAGTACCTGGGCCCAGCCCGGCTCTCGACTGCCCTGCCCGGTGTAGAGAATGAAAAGATGGTAAGCATGCAGTCTTCATCAGCTCCTAAAAGTGAACTAACAGCACGCAGCTGGGACGACCCCTGAAAACTATACTGTATTAATTCATAGATTTTACTGCTATTTCTGCACGATATATGACTATATTTGGTTTATTAAACTTGGAAACCTAATATCTTGAATAGCAGCAAGCCTTTGGAGAACAAATAAATTTTGTGTTAAATATTCAGGCAGAAAGTTGTTCCAGAAACATCAATAGTGTTTGCCAGATGAACTGTATCTTGCATATGTATGTTGTGGATGGATGATTTCCCCAGAGCCTTCCCTGAAATGTGTTTCTAAGGAGCCCATGCATATGGGCATACGGACATTTATGCTGGATGTGAACCGATTGCCCATGCTGAGAGCTCATTTTAAAGAGATTATTCTAATGAACTAACAAGACCACCCTCTCAGACGAGATGTAACACATTTCCAGTGCATGCTATGAATAGATGACACACTAAGCTTAATTTCTGCTCATTTTCTGCGTTTTCCTACATATAAACACTCGTAAGCGGCACATAATATGTTATCTTGACATACTGTACCGTACGTATATAAAAATGCTTTTTATGTACCTAAAATTATTGATGAGGTTGTTTCGTACAATGGACCCGATACAGGGCCTAATTCAGACCTGACCACAGCAGCAACATTTTTCTCTAATGGACAAAACCATGTGCACTGCAGGGGGGGCAGATGTAACATGTGCCGAGAGAGTTAGATTTGGGTGGGGTGTGTTCAAACTGAAATCTAAATTGTAGTGTAAAAATAAAGCCAGCCAGTATTTACCCTGCACAGAAACAATATAACCCACCCATTACAGAAACATTTTGCTGCTGCGATCAGGTCTGAATTAGACCCACAGTAAGGATTGCAAATTCTGATAAGTAGCAGAATTTGCAATCCTTATGATCGCATGCTGGGGGCCGTCCATTGCAGCGCAAGGCCACCCAGCATGCTAACTGCCGCCCCCCCTCCCTTCTGCACGCTGAAATTGCGGTCGCAATTTATTGATAAAAATAGGGTAGCCTCCTGCTGCCACTTTTGTGATTGCAGCGGTTGTGTGTGAGGTCACGCAGCCGCCCAGATCTCGCCCACGACCCCCGTTCGACTACCGCCACCCCCATTTTTAAGGCACTCCCCCGCAATGCTCCATCTCCGCCTAGGAAATGGAGCGTTGCCCCCCCCAGGCGTATTTTCTGCAGGACGGGCCCTGCACATGCGCCCACATCCTCTTTGTAAGTTTTGCAGTTGGATCGCGATTTGTGATCCAACCTGAATAAGGGACAATATCTACCTAATATACAACATAACGTTACAAGGGCAAAGATTTCATATTCATAGGCATGAGCAAAATAAAGTTTAGGCATGGCGAATTCAGTGGCTGGGGAAGAAATACAATCCGGGTGGAAAAGACCTGGGGAAGGGGGTATAATTTAATTGGTCTAACTCGTCACTGTTATAAACTGGACAATCTCCCGGCGCTTCATCGATATGGGTACTCATAGCAGATGTGTAACTATATAAATTGTTGCTATTAATGCCTGTACTGGTTCCTGTACATACATGATTGCTTAAAGCATCTGACTTTATCTGGTCAGCCTTGCCTACGCACCCGGAATGGTCAGATGGGTCCCGAAAATCGTGCTACACTCCCGTCCACCTGGAAGGGTGGCAAATCTCCCAGATTCGGCAGCAACCACCACTCAGCTGCCCACTTACCAAGTGAAGTGGGTAGGCTGGGTGGCTGATTATGTGGTTCACACTGAAATGCATCATCGTAGCCACGTACCCGCTGTACAACGCTGGTAGTCTCTGCATTGTAGGGGGTATGGCCATGATGGCATGATCGCTCAGTCACACCCCAACTCTGCCTACTTTGCAACATCACACCCCCGCCTCCACCTCCTTTACCAAGCCACACCCACCACCCCGCCCCCAGCTCTACTGAACTGGCTGTACCCTTAAGTCAGCAACCATGATCTTATTAGAACAACTTATTCCCACTCTGGTGTTTCATTTACTTGCTTTCGCAACACCCACTCCCAGTTAGAGTTTGTTATTGCTAGAATATTAATATTCCAGACGTAATGTAAATAGTGACTATGAGAGAAAAATAGGGGACGCGCTGCTGCAGGAGTATCTACCAACCCAGGATACAGTTATATTCACATGGTCGACCATTCATACCGGTACCCCCAGGATATACCATCCGGGACCCACAGCACCAAAAAAATTTCAGACAGCACACCAGCATCCAAGTGACTGTGTGTGTTTTTTTCTGCTGAACTTTTTGGATTACACTTTTCAAAGGTTCCTCTCTTTCTATTCTTTTTTTTTTTTATGCTCATTTTTATTTTTCATATTCTTTTTTATTTCTATCTTCCCTTTCTCATACGTCCTAGAGGATGCTGGGGACGACATCAAGACCATGGGGTATAGACGGGATCTGCAGGAGACATGGACACTCTAAAGACTTTTCATTGGGTGTGAACTGGCTCCTCCCTCTATGCCCCTCCTCCAGACCTGTTTTAGAAATGTGCCCAGGTCGACTGGATGCACTCTGAGGAGCTCTACTGAGTTTCTCTGAAAAGACTTATGTTAGGTTTTTTATTTTCAGGGAGATCTGCTGGCATCAGACTCCCTGCTTCGTGGGACTGAGGGGACAGAAGCAGAACCAACTTCCTCAGAGTTTCATGGCTCTGCTTCTGACTGACAGGACACCATTAGCTCCTGAAGGGAACTGAACGCTAGCCGTGCCTAGATGCTCACTCCCACAGCACGCCGTCACCCCCCTCACAGAGCCAGAAGTCAGAAGACAGGTGAGTATAAGAAGAATGATCTTCTATCAAGTAAGTGACGGCTGAGGTGCGGCGCGGCTGGCGGGAGCGCAGCGCGCCATTGCTGCCCACACACACAGGCACTACAGGGTGCAGGGCGCGGGGGGGGGGGGCGCCCTGGGCAGCAAGAAAAATACCTCAAATTGGCTAAAAGTGGGCATAAGTTGCCGCTGGCACAGCCCTACCCCCCGCCTGTATAAATATTACAGTGTTTGTAAGAGTGTAAGGACGCGCCATTGCGGGGGCGGAGCTTCTTCCTCAGGCAGCCAGCACACTACTCAGCGCCATTTTCTCTCTCTCCTCAGGCTGCAGAGAACACGCTGGTCCTCTCCTCCACTTCTGACAAGTACAGGGTGCTATTAAGGGGGGGCACAAAGCGATTGTGGTGCATTTGATAGTGTATATTACTATTTTAAAAAAGCATTGTTAGGCTGTGGACATACTGTGTTCATAGGAAATACTGGCGCTGGGATCGTGAACTGGCTGCTCCTATCCTGTGTCCCTCTGACAGATTTTACTGTGGGTCTGTCCCCAAAATAAGTCCCAATGTGTCTGTTGGTGTGCTGTACACGTGTGAGGCATGTCTGAGGCAGGGAGTTCCTCCCCGGAGGAAGCCATTTTAGGGACACAAAGTTGTAATGTGGTGGCGCTACCGGCACACCAAGAGCCTGCATGGGTGAAAGAGCTACGTGACAGTATGCATCTGATTAACCGTAGATTAGATAAGTCTGAATCTAAGGCTGCATGCTGGAGAAAATCTGTGGAAGATGTGATTTTTCAGGATGCTGTTATTCCTTATGCGGGCGGCCCTTCTGGGTCACATAAGAGACCATTTGCAAATGTTGTAAACACTGACACCGACACGGATTCTGACTCTTGTGTCGACGATAGTGAATCCAGAGAGATAGATCATAAATTGGCAAAAAATATACAATATATGATTGTGGCTATAAGGGACGTGTTGGAGGTTACAGAAACCACTCCTGTACCTCAGGAGAAGGCGTATTTATGTAAGGAAAAGAAGTCCAAAGTCACGTTCCACCCTTCACACAAACTAAATGCTCTGTTTGAAGGGATGTGGGTGAATTCTGATAAAAGTTTTGTATTCCCAAAAGGATTCACATAGCTTACCCTTTCCCAGCTGAGGACAGGAAAAAGTGGGAGTCACCCCCTGTGTTAGACAGTGCACTTTCCAGGTTGACAAAGAAGGTAATTCTCCCTGCTCCTGGCACGGCTTCTCTTAAAGTGCCGGCAGACCACAAAATGGAAACGACATTGAAATCCATTTATGTTACCAATGGTACACTGATTAGGCCCACTATTGCCTGCGTATGGTTGAGTCGCGCTATTGAAAAATGGTCAGAAAGCGTGTCATCAGAAATTGACACATTTGATAAAGATGAGATACTCCTCAAGTTAGGGAATATCAAGGATGCTGCCGCCTACATGCTGGAAGCAATGAAGGATATTGGACTCTTAAATTCACAGGCCGCTACCATGGCAGTATTGGCTAGGCGGGCATTTTGGATTCGCCAGTGGAATGCAGATGCAGATTCCAAAAGAAACATGGAGGCTCTCCCATATAAAGGTGAGGCCTTATTTGGCGATAGCCTGTATGCGTTAGTCTCGGCGGCTACCGCAGGTAAGTTGACATTTTTGCCCTCTGCGCCTGCACCGGCAAAAAAGACCTATCACCCGCAAATGCGGTCCTTTCGGCCCAATAAATACAAAAAGACGAGAGGTTCCCCCTTCTTTGCAGGTAGGGGAAGGGAAAGGGGAAAGAAGCCTACAGCGGCTCCAGGTTCCCAAGAGCAGAAGTCTACCCCTACTTCTGCCAAATCCCCAGCATGACGCTGGAGCTCCCTTGCGGGAGGCCGCTCGGGTGGGGGCACGTCTCAGACTCTTCAGCCAGGATTGGATTCTGTCTGGCCTGGATCCCTGGTTGTTGCAAATAGTATTCCAGGGGTACAAGCTGGAGTTTCAAGACATTCCCCCATGCCGATTTTTCAAATTGACCATGCCAGTTTCTCAGTCAGAAAGAGAAGCAGTAACAGCGGCAATCCAAAAATTATGTCAAGACCAGGTCATAGTCCTTATACCGTTGTCACAACAAGGGAGGATTTTTTATTCAAGCCTCTTTGTGGTTCCGAAGCCGGACGGCTCGGTCAGACCGATCCTAAATCTAAAGGATCTGAATGGTTACCTAAAAAGGTTCAAGTTCAAGATGGAATCTCTTCGGGCAGTGATTGCCAGTCTGGAGGAGGGGGACTACTTGGTGTTGGTGGACATAAAGGATGCTTACCTGCATGTTCCCATTTATCCTCCTCACCAAGTTTATCTGATATTCGTGGTTCAGGATTGCAATTACCAATATCAGACGTTACCTTTCGGTCTCTCCACGGCGCCGAGGGTATTCACCAAAGTGATGGCGGAGATGATGGTTCTCTTTCGTCAGAAAGAAGTCAATATAATTCCTTATCTGGACGACCTCCTGATAAAGGCGAGATCCAGGGAGCAGTTGTTACAAAACATATCACTCTCTCTGTCAATACTCCAACAACACGGGTGGATCATAAATTACCCAAAGTCACTGTTGGAACCGACGACAAGGCTGTCTTTCCTCTGGATTATTCTGGACACAGAAGTTCAGAGAGTATTTCTTCCTCTGGAAAAGGCTCTGGAAATCCAGAAAATGGTAAAACAGATATTGAAACCATCAAGTGTGTCGAGCCATCAGTGCATACGGTTGTTGGGGAAGATGATGGCGGCCTACGAGGCCATACAGTTTGGCAGGTTCCATGCCAGAGTATTTCAGTGGGACCTGTTGGACAAGTGGTCGGGGTCACACCTACACATGCACAGAAAGATAATCCTGTCATCAAAAACCAGGATTTCGCTCCTGTGGTGGTTACACAGCTCTCACCTGTCATGATCCGGGTATCTGGACGCCATTACTTACCTTTCAGATGCCTCCTAAGGCTGGCTCAGCGCTCCAGGACTGGATCTCATCTGTTATACTGATGTCCACATTCCTGCCTCCTCTCCTGTCACTCTGAGACGCTGTCACAGCGGCGCTATGTTACATCTTGAATGGCGTCTCCCGCGGCCTCCACCGCCGTCCCTGAGTTTCTGCATGCAGGATGTCAGAATGGCGCTTACGTCAGCCGCGGCCTCCGCTGTTGCCCGCGTGGTTCAAATGTGTACTCATCAGTCTGGCGTCTCTTGTTTACTGTGGCCGGCGCCGCCATTACTGTCTAAGTTCCCACATGGATTACAAACCAATCTTCCCTCCAAGTGTCTGCATGGACGCAGCCATGTTGGATTCTGTCACCTGCTCAAATTCCTCCAATCCGTTGTTTGCATTGTAATCTGCATAATTGCCTAGCCAATCCCTTCCTTGCTGCAGGTATAAGTATTCTGTGCTTGTGCAAGGAAGGCGTCAGTGCTTTGGTTGTCAAACCTAGTTCCAGTTTGTCTCTCTCTCCTGTGGTTGTTTTCCAGGTTCCAGTTACCATCTCCAAACTTCCACTAGAGAGACCCGCTCCAGTTTACCATTTGCGGTGCAGCCTGACTCTCCAGTCCTCTGGGACTCATCTGTTTCCAGTTACAGAATTACCTGCTTCCAGCCTAGCTTCCAGCAGAGTTCAGCTTTTCTTAAAGTGCCGGTATCATTTCTGCAGATTACCTCTCACCACCGGTACTATTATTTCACCGCTCTCAAGCTCCATATATCCATCATATTTCATCGCTCTCAAGCTTCATTTATTATTTTGCTGGTTCCATCCAGCAATCCACTCCGTGCTAACATCAGTCTGGTTCCAGCCAGTACCCACATCAGCCATTTTACCCACAGCAGCCCAGCTTTTCCTGGAACACCAGCTGGTACGATCCTGGGCTATCTCCATTGCTACAGTCGGGCCTGGTAAGGACTTTCTAACTAGAAGATAATAAGAACTGTCTCATACTACCAGAGCCCTGTGGCCCTTGCCACCCTGTAGTACCCAGGAACTGTATTATTTCACTGCTGATTTTATGTTTTCCTTTTATTGCTGCTGTGATACGGAGTATGTCATAATAAACATCATTGACTTTTATTCTGGTTGTCGTGGTCACGCCTTCGGGCAATTCTTCTACGTGTAACTTACATGTCTAGGGGTCTGATACAACCTCCCAGGTTCCACTACACCTCAGCACCTACAACTGAGGCTGCCTCCCGTCAGCTCAGGCCCTCAGTTGTGACAGTAAGCACTGACCATATGAATCCAGCCGGAGACCAGGATCGAGCGACTTGAACATCAGGAGGCTGCACAGGGCCACATCATCCGCTGTCTCCAGGATCTCTCTACTCGGCTGGATGGGATTCAGACAACCCTCCGTGGATCGGACACGTCCGGTGCGTCACCCACAGTGACTCCAGCTGTAACCCCACCCACCTTACCCATTTCTGCTCCACGTCTTCATCTTCCAACGCCAGCAAAATTTGACGGATCTCCAAGATTCTGCAGGGGATTTCTCAACCAGTGTGAAATTCATTTTGAGCTACAACCTGGCAATTTTCCCAGTGACCGAACCAAAATTGCCTACATTATTTCTCTTCTCAGTGGCTCAGCCCTTGACTGGGCATCACCGCTATGGGAGAGGTCTGATACCCTGCTGTCCTCCTATACTGATTTTGTGTCAACATTCAGGCGTATCTTCGACGAGCCAGGTCGGGTAACTTCAGCTTCATCTGAGATTCTCCGTCTACGCCAGGGATCGCATACTGTAGGACAGTATCTTATACAGTTTCAGATCCTGGCATCCGAACTGGCATGGAACGACGAGGCCCTGTATGCTGCATTCTGGCATGGCTTATCAGAGCGTATTAAGGATGAGTTAGCTACCAGAGACTTGCCTTCTAAGTTAGATAAGCTAATCTCACTCTGCACGAAAGTTGATTTACGTTTCAGAGAAAGAGCAACTGAGCGTGGAAGATCATCTGCTCCAAAGTCTTCTGCTCCTCCTCCTCGCCAACTGTCACCATCCAAAGATGAGCCCATGCAAATTGGTCGTTCCCGTCTAACTCCTGCTGAGCGCCGAAGACGTCTCTCTGAGTCTCTTTGTCTTTACTGTGCAGCTCCGTCTCACACCATCAATGCCTGTCCCAAACGTCCGGGACTCCAGATCCTAGCTCGCCAAGGAGAGGGCCGGCTAGGAGTAATGATCTCCTCTCCATCTCCTCATGATTGTAATCTCCCAGTCTCGCTCCAAATTGCTCAACGTTACAGGAACGTCATTGCCCTCCTTGATTCCGGAGCAGCTGGGAATTTCATAACTGAAGCCTATGTTAAACGGTGGTCCCTACCCACCGAGAGACTTCCTTCGTCCATCTCCTTAACTGCCGTGGATGGCAGCAAGATTTTCGACGCAGTTATTTCTCTAAGGACTCTACCAGTTCATCTGAGAGTGGGAGTTCTTCATTCTGAATTTATCTCTTTTCTAGTGATTCCAAGAGCCACACATCCAGTGGTTCTGGGCCTTCCATGGCTCCGTCTCCACAATCCATCAATTGACTGGACGACTACGCAAATTCTGGCATGGGGTCCCTCCTGTGCTGAGACATGTTTGTTTAAAGTATTGCCTGTTTGTTCTTCCTCCCCCAGGTCGTCTGATGTTCCACCTCCTCCATATCAAGATTTCACGGATGTGTTCAGTAAAGCTTCTGCTGATATCCTTCCTCCTCATAGAGAATGGGACTGCCCGATTGATCTCGTTCCAGGGAAGGTTCCACCTCGAGGCCGAACTTATCCGTTGTCTCTGCCTGAGACGCATTCCATGGAGGAATACATTAAAGAGAACCTAGCGAAGGGGTTCATCCGACCTTCCTCTTCTCCAGCCGGCGCAGGCTTCTTTTTCGTAAAGAAAAAAGATGGTGGTCTGCGGCCGTGCATCGACTACAGAGGTTTGAACGACATTACCATTAAGAACCGCTATCCTTTACCCCTGATTACTGAGCTCTTTGATAGAGTTAGCGGAGCCACCATCTTCACAAAGCTGGACTTGAGAGGTGCATACAATCTCATCCGGATCCGTGAGGGTGACGAGTGGAAGACCGTCTTTAACACCCGTGACGGACATTATGAGTACCTCGTCATGCCCTTCAGATTGAGCAATGCTCCAGCTGTCTTCCAGCATTTCGTGAATGAGATCTTCAGAGACATCTTATACCGCCATGTCGTGGTCTATCTAGATGATATCCTCATCTTTGCCAATAATCTAGAGGAACATCGTTTCTGGGTAAAGGAGGTTCTGTCCCGTCTCCGTCTCAATCATCTCTATTGCAAATTAGAGAAATGTGTCTTTGAAGTCAAATCCATTCCGTTTCTAGGTTACATTGTGTCCGGTTCCGGACTAGAGATGGATCCTGAGAAACTACAAGCAATCCAGAATTGGCCGATACCCTTAACCCTCAAAGGGGTCCAGAGGTTCTTAGGGTTCGCCAATTATTACAGAAAGTTTATACGAGACTTTTCCACCATTGTGGCGCCTATCACTGCATTAACCAAGAAGGGTGCTAACCTGTCCAAGTGGTCTGAAGAAGCTACGCAAGCTTTTCATCTCCTAAAACAACGGTTCATCTCTGCACCAGTTTTGAAACAGCCCGACATCGACTCTCCTTTCATCTTAGAGGTGAATGCCTCCTCCGTTGGAGTAGGAGCGGTGTTATCTCAGAGGGCTAAAGATGGCCATCTACATCCTTGCAGTTTCTTCTCCCGGAAGTTCTCCCCAGCTGAGCGCAACTATGCCATTGGCAACCAGGAGTTGCTAGCCATCAAGCTCGCTCTAGAGGGGTGGAGATATCTGTTGGAGGGAGCTTCTCATTCAATCACTATACTTACCGACCACAAGAATCTTTTATATCTGAAAAGCGCACAATGTCTCAACCCTCGTCAGGCCAGATGGGCACTTTTCTTTTCCAGGTTCGACTTTAAACTCCAGTTCTGTCCGGGCTCTCAGAATCGCAAGGCCGATGCCCTTTCCCGCTCATGGGAGCAAGAAAATGAGTCAGAGTCTTCAGACAAGCATCCTATTATTAATCCGTTGGCATTCTCCACGGTAGGGATGGACTCTACGCCCCCACCAGGGAAAAGTTTTGTGAAGCCGGTGCTAAGGAAGAAGCTCATGCATTGGGCCCATGCTTCCCGTTTTGCCGAACATACAGGTATCCAAAAAACCCTGGAGTTTATCTCTAGGTCCTATTGGTGGCCAACTCTGAAAAAGGACGTCATGGAGTTTATTGCATCTTGCCCAAAGTGTGCCCAACACAAAGTATCCCGCCAGTCGCCTGCAGGGCAACTGGTTCCACTATCCGTTCCTCGTCGGCCATGGACCCATTTGTCGATGGATTTCGTTACAGACTTACCTATGTGCAACAAGTTCAATACCATCTGGGTGGTAGTTGACCGGTTCACCAGAATGGCACACTTCATTCCTCTTACCGGTCTTCCGTCAGCTTCCAAGCTGGCCCAAGTGTTCATACAAGAGATCTTCCGACTCCACGGTCTTCCTGAAGAAATTATCTCAGATCGAGGAGTCCAATTCACAGCCAAATTCTGGTGAAGTTTATGTCAAGTACTCCAAGTCAAACTAAAGTTTTCCACGGCTTACCATCCTCAGACCAATGGTCAAACTGAGAGGGGGAATCAGGACTTGGAGGCCTTCCTCCGTATCTATGTGTCTTCCTCTCAAGATGACTGGGTTCAACTACTTCCCTGGGCCGAGTTTTGTCATAACAACCAATATCATTCCTCATCTTCTTCAACACCATTCTTCACTAACTATGGATTCCACCCTAAAGTTCCTGAATTCCAACCGCTTCCAGCAACTTCTGTTCCAGCAGTGGATATCACTTTACGTCAGTTTGCAAGCAACTGGAAGAATGTACGAGCGGCTCTGCTCAAAGCATCGTTCAGGTACAAGAAGTTTGCGGATAAGAAGCGTAGAGCGGTTCCTGCTCTCAAGGTGGGTGATCGGGTGTGGTTATCCACGAAGAATTTGAGGTTAAGAGTTCCCACATGAAGTTTGCACCTCGCTACATCGGTCCTTTCAAAATTGAACAAGTCATCAATCCTGTTGCTTACAGACTCCAGTTACCTCCCTTCTTAAAAATACCCAGGACATTCCATGTTTCCCTGGTGAAACCGCTGATCCTGAATCGGTTTCATTCTACACTTCCTCCAGCTCCGAAAGTCCAAACTCAACGAGGCGTTGAGTATGAAGTGGCCAAGATTCTGGACTCACGTCACCGTGATGGTCAATTACAGTATCTTATTGACTGGAAGGGTTACGGCCCTGAGGAACGCTCACGGACCAATGCTTCTGATGTCCATGCTCCTGCCTTGGTCTGGAATTTCCACTCCAAGTTTCCTCAAAAGCCAAAGAAGTGTCCTGGGGCCACTCCTAAGGGGGGGGGGGAGGGGGTGCTGTCACGATCCGGGTATCTGGACGCCATTGCTTGCCTTTCAGATGCCTCCTAAGGCTGGCTCAGCGCTCCAGGACCGGATCTCATCTGTTATACTGATGTCCACATTCCTGCCTCCTCTTCTGTCACTCTGAGACGCTGTCACAACGGCGCTATGTTACATCTTGAATGGCGTCTCCCGCGGCCTCCACCGCCGTCCCTGAGTTTCTGCATGCAGGATGTCAGAATGGCGCTTACGTCAGCCGCGGCCTCCGCTGTTGCCCGCGTGGTTCAAATGTGTGCTCATCAGTCTGGCGTCTCTTGTTTACTGTGGCCGGCGCCGCCATTATTGTCTAAGTTCCCACATGGATTACAAACCAATCTTCCCTCCAAGTGTCTGCATGGACGCAGCCATGTTGGATTCTGTCACCTGCTCAAATTCCTCCAATCCGTTGTTTGCATTGTAATCTGCATAATTGCCTAGCCAATCCCTTCCTTGCTGCAGGTATAAGTATTCTGTGCCTGAGCAAGGAAGGCGTCAGTGCTTTGGTTGTCAAACCTAGTTCCAGTTTGTCTCTCTCTCCTGTGGTTGTTTTCCAGGTTCCAGTTACCATCTCCAAACTTCCACTAGAGAGACCCACTCCAGTTTACCATCTGCGGTGCAGCCTGACTCTCCAGTCCTCTGGGACTCATCTGTTTCCAGTTACAGAATTACCTGCTTCCAGCCTAGCTTCCAGCAGAGTTCAGCTTTTCTTAAAGTGCCGGTATCATTTCTGCAGATTACCTCTCACCACCGGTACTATTATTTCACCGCTCTCAAGCACCATATATCCATCATATTTCATCGCTCTCAAGCTTCATTTATTATTTTGCTGGTTCCATCCAGCAATCCACTCCGTGCTAACATCAGTCTGGTTCCAGCCAGTACCCACAGCAGCCATTTTACCCACAGCAGCCCAGCTTTTCCTGGAACACCAGCTGGTACGATCCTGGGCTATCTCCATTGCAACACTCGGGCCTGGTAAGGACTTTCCAACTAGAAGATAATAAGAACTGTCTCATGCTACCAGAGCCCTGTGGCCCTTGCCACCCTGTAGTACCCAGGAACTGTATTATTTCACTGCTGATTTTATGTTTTCCTTTTATTGCTGCTGTGATACGGAGTATGTCATAATAAACATCATTGACTTTTATTCTGGTTGTCGTGGTCACGCCTTCGGGCAATTCTTCTACGTGTAACTTACATGTCTAGGGGTCTGATACAACCTCCCAGGTTACACTACACCTCAGCCCCTACAACTGAGGCTGCCTCCCGTCAGCTCAGGCCCTCAGTTGTGACATCACCTACTAGAGGGACGCAGGTTCGGGATTCAGGACTGGGTCCTGGTAACCACGGATGCAAGTCTCCGAGGCTGGGGAGAAGTCTCTCAGGGAGAAAACGTCCAGGGACGTTGGTCACAACAGGAAGCCTGCTTTCACATAAACGTTCTGGAGCGAAGAGCCATTTACAACTGCCTTCAACAAGCGGTACATCTTCTTCAAGACCGTCCCGTGCAGATCCAGGCGGACATTGTAACAGCAGTTGCATACATAAACAGGCAGGGCGGAACGAAAAGCAGAGCGGCAATGGCAGAGGCGACAAAAATCCTCCGCTGGGCAGAAAAACATCTACAAGCTCTGTCAGCAATATTCATTCCGGGAGTAGACAACTGGGAACCAGACTTCCTCAGCAGACACGATCTCCATCCAGGAGAGTGGGGCCTCCACCAAGAAGTCTTCACAGAGGTGACAAGTCTTTGGGGAGTTCCTCAAATAGACATGATGGCGTCTCGTCTAAACAAGAAGCTTCAGAGATACTGTTCCAGGTCGAGAGACCCTCAAGCAGTAGCAGTGGATGCACTGGTGACCCAGTGGGTTTTTCCGTCAGTGTATGTCTTCACTCCATTTCCGCTGATCCCAAAAGTACTCAGGATCATAAGAAAACAAGGGTTCGAGCAATCTTCATTGCCCCAGACTGGCCAAGAAGGGCTTGGTACCCAGATCTTCAGCAGTTGCTCATAGAAGATCCTCTGCCTCTTCCTCCTCGAGAGGACCTGCTGCAGCAGAGGCCGTGCGTGTATCAAGACTTACCGCGGCTACGTTTGACGGCATGACTGTTGAGCGCCGTATCCTAGCCAGGAAGGGTATTCCCGAGGAGGTCATCCCCACCCTTATTCAGGCCAGAAAGGGAGTAATGTCGAAACATTACCACCGTAAACGGAAGAGTTTCACTTAGGACGTTTTCTCCATTTTTTGCAGAATGGTGTGGAGGCGGGCCTATGATTGGGATCAATCAAGGTCCAGATTTTGGCCTTGTCAGTGTTCTTCGAAAAACAATTGGCCTCTCTTCCAGAGGTTCAGACCTTCGTGAAAGGGGTTCTGCACATCCCGTCTCCATTCGTGCCTCCAGTGGCACCATGGGACCTTAACGTGGTATTGCAGTTCCTTCAATCGGATTGGTTTGAGCCTCTACAAAAGACAGAATTGAAGTTTCTCACTTGGAAAGTGGTGATGCTTTTGGCATTGGCATCCGCAAGGCAGGTGTCTGAATTGGGGGCCTTGTCTCACAAGAGCCCTTACCTGATTTTCCATGAAGATAGGGCAGAGTTGAGGACTCGTCCACATTTTCTTCCGAAGGTGGTTTCATCTTTCCACATAAACCAACCTATTGTAGTGCCAGTAGTTACTGACACATTCACTGATTCAAGATCTCTAGATGTGGTTAGAGCTTTGAAAATCTATGTTGCTAGAACGGCTCGTATACGGAAAACAGAGACTCTATTTGTCCTGTATGATCACAACAAGATTGGCTGTCCTGCTTCCAAGCAGACTATTGCACGTTGGATTAGAAATACGATTCAGCAAGCTCATACTACGGCTGGATTGACGTTACCGACGTCGGTAAAGGCCCACTCCACTAGGAAGGTGGGCTCATCATGGGCAGCTGCCCGGGGGGTCTCGGCATTACAACTTTGCCGGGCAGCTACTTGGTCAGGGTCAAACACATTTGCTAAGTTCTACAAGTTTGACACCTTGGCGATGAGGACCTCAAGTTTGGTCAATCGGTGCTGCAGGGTCATCCGCACTCTCCCGCCCGTACTGGAGCTTTGGTATAGACCCCATGGTCTTGATGTCGTCCCCAGCATCCTCTAGGACGTATGAGAAAATAGGATTTTGATAACCTACTGGTAAATCCTTTTCTCCTAGTCCATAGAGGATGCTAGGCGCCCGTTCCAGTGCGTATTTTACCTGCAGTTTAGTTATTACAGTTACACAAATTGTGTTATTTTAGTTCAGCATGTTGCTGCAATTGATTCATGCCTGTTGGCGTGTGTTATGTTGAATGCCATGTGTGCGGCATGGTTGAGGGTGTGAGTTGGTAGATATCTCACCACTAGTTAAGTATTTACTTTCCTCGAAATGTCAGTCTCCCTGGGCACAGTTCCTACAACTGAGGTCTGGAGGAGGGGCATAGAGGGAGGAGCCAGTTCACACCCAATGAAAAGTCTTTAGAGTGCCCATGTCTCCAGCGGATCCCGTCTACACCCCATGGTCTTGATGTCGTCCCCAGCATCCTTTATGGACTAGGAGAAAAGGATTTACCGGTAGGTTATCAAAATCCTACTTTCCGCTCTTCCTTCTCCCTTTCTCCAACTTGCTTTTATTATCTATCTCCCACTAGATAAACAAATGCTAATTACTGTCTGGTTTCTGTGGTTCAGTGTAAATTTTGCTCCAAAAAAATAAACATTAATTATGAAATCTGTATACAAATCCTATTTACAGTATTCAGAATATGTCTGTATCACACAAAACAAAAACTATAATGTGTGTACTCATTATTGTCTGCGTTCTTACACATTCCCTTACAGGAACTATTACTGATCTTCCATTAACCCGACTTTCACCCTACGATCTATATGAATTCAACAGCTACTGTCCAGTAGACTCATTCTTCTTATAAAACACAGGCCCTCATTCCGAGTTGATCGCTCGCTAGCCATTTTTTGCAGAGCAGCGATGAGATAGTCGCCGCCTCTAGGGGAGTGTATTTTCACTTTGTTAGTGTGCGAACGCTTGTGCAGCCGAGCGGGACGAAAACGTTTTTTGCAGTTTCTGAGTAGCTCTGGACTTACTCAGCCCTTGCGATCACTTCAGCCTGTCCGGTCCCGGAACTGACGTCAGACACCCGCCCTGCAAATGCCTGGACACGCCTGCGTTATCCCTACCACTCCCAGAAAATGGTCAGTTGACACCCATAAACGCCCTCTTCCTGTCAGTCTCCTTGCGATCGGTTGTGTGCATGGATTCGTCGCTAGAAGCATTGCACAGCAACAATGCTGTTTGTACCCGTACGACGCGCGTGCTCATTGCGATGCATACGCATGCGCAGTAGTAACCTGATCGCTGCGAAAAACGTCAGCGAGCGATCAACTCTGAATGAGGGACACAGGGGGTAATTCAGATCTGATTGCAGCAGCAAATTTGTTAGCAGTTGGGCAAAACCATGTGCACTGCAGGTGGGGCAGATATAACATGTGCAGAGAGAGTTAGATTTGGGTTGGTTATTTTGTTTCTGTGCAGAGTAAATACTGGCTGCTTTATTTTTACACTGCAATTTAGATTTCAGATTGAACACACCCCATCCAAATCTAACTCTCTCTGCACATGTTATATCTGCCTCCCCGGCAGTGCACATGGTTTTGCCCATTAGCTAACAAATTTGCTGCTACGATCAGATCTGACTTAGGCCCATTCTTCTACTGCTCAGTCTATTCATTGGTTGCGACTTGCCCATTCTAACCTCATCCTATATAAAATACTTCTACTAATATACAAAGACATTAACAAAAATTCACCTACAAATATCTGTTCCATTGTATCAAAATATGTCACGCCTCAGCTACTGCTGTACCCAAGATCTGAGGTTTCACTAACTCATTACCTACCCTGTACTTGCCTATACTACTGAAACAGCTGTGAGGCTCCGGAAAATCATGTGGCCCTTCTGGCCCCCTGGAAGAATGGACAAGTCTCCTGATACCGGCTGCACCCGGCGATCTGGCTGCCCACTTACCGATTGAAGTGGGCAGTCAGGGTAGCCAATGATGAATTTCACTCTGAATTGCATCATCATAGCCATGCCCCCTGCTGTTTAATGTCAGTATAGCGGGGGCGTGGCCACAATGATACTGTCACAGCCATAAATACTGTCTGCTTTATTTTACACTGCAATTAAGATCAGTTTGAACACACCCCACCCAAATCTAACTCTCTCTGCACATGTTACATCTGCCCCACCCATTAGTGTGCTATTTTTGATTGCTAACAAACCTGAATAACCCCCTTAAATTGTAAAAAAAAAATTTTTATGGGCATATCAGGATGAAAACCCCCTCTAAATCCTGCATCAGTAGACACTCATAACTTTAAGTAAATGTTTTGATAAATCAAACGTTTACTACACTAAATTTGAGTGTGTGTATTTCCCATTCCTAAAGAATTCAAATCACTTTGATCTATGTGGTTTTAAACTATAAATGACAAATTAATATAGAAAACAAATACACACGGTTTTCTGGCAGAGCTAGAGAGGAACCAACTTTCCCAGCTATTCAAAGCAAATTATGATGTAGGGATGGTTGGCAATTTGCCATGCAAGCAAGTTCCTATAGAACAAGAGAAAGTGATTTATAGAACTCCCAGCTTGTCAGTGTACTATTTAGGTAAGTGTTTTTAAATGGAATATAGATCTCTTAAAGTCTGCCAACATTATGCTTGCCTGCTGGTGTTATTTTTAATACTGCCCTAAACTACTCAATTTGTAATGGTTGTTATAATCTTGCCGTCACTGATCTATTACTCAACGTGACTTTGAAATGGCATCCCATAGAGTCCCAGACATGTGATGAGAGACCTCCAGTAGCTTTCTTGTAGACTAGCAGAAATGTGCAACCACTACAGCTTACAATATAAATATATACTGTATATAAAAAATGGGCATGTGAAAACGCCAGCTACAAATTGTTTCTGCATGCAAACAAATTTTACAGTATACAACAAAAAAATCAATTAATCAATCAATCAATCAATCAATCAATCCATCGATCAAGTACGTATAACACATGGCAGAACTTCAACCCCGTCATCCGGAGGCTGGCTCTCCTCCTGTCTCTCCCCCTGCTGGTGAACCCCCCACACCTGGCTCCTGGAGGAAAATGGTCAATGCCTCCGGGAATTACGCTACTGTTTAAGCACATGGGTGCTTGTCATACACCTTCAGCTCGTATGTTCTTTGCATGAGCTGCATTCACTGATCATATCTGGTGTAGGTTTAGTAGACTTAACGTCTGAAGAACAGGCAAACACAAGTACACACATGAGGATGGATGCTGAGTGAGTACTTTGCCAGCGTAAGTGGCGTAACTGGTGTGAGATCGCCCATGAGTTATAATGAATAGGTCCAAAAGTGTTTAAATGCATTTCAGTGACAGTCCACATGGGTTAAAAAGTTCCCATATAAAGGCAGCACATATAAATAAAATACGTTTATCAGATAAGTACAGTATGTTCAGTATAGCACCAGGCACTTAAGTTAAAATGACTTACGGAGGATTGTACTAAAAGGAAAATGCGGGCAAATATCCCAAAACTTACATTTTAGGAACTTCCCACATTTCTCATATGTAGCAAGCTCTGGAATGCCATACATGCTGGGTAAAGCCTGGCATTACCCAAGCCTATGGGCTTCTCTTCACAATTGTCCCTGAGAGCGATTCATCCTAGTACACCCTGTAGCTGCCGCGTCGCTCTGCGCCTGCACAGAAGGACTCCCAGGTCCGAAACCTGGAAGTCGTTCTATTGCAAAAAATAGCTCTAATCAGGAGGACTGTCCTTTGTGAATTTCTAGGTACTATTACTGTTATTGACGGCGGTATGTACCGGATAAGTGGCGGTAAGCATCGCATCTAGGATCCCACCCTTGGGGACTTCAGAGGTGGAGGCAATACCAATGTTTAGTCGTAGCGGGAATTTGGACTTAGAATGGTTAGTGAGCGTTACGGACATGCTGTGACTGATGTGCGTCTGCATATCTGTGCGCAAGCGGCTGATATGGTTGTGTGTATCTCTGTACAAAAGAAATAAAGTTTTCTATATAGTTATAATACAGAATTCAGGAAGTGGTGAGAGGCACAATATGGTAAAGGCAGATGATTGGCCAGCAGCCATGGGTTGTCCATTGAGCTGTGCCCCCAGGGAGCTATGCTCAACAACTTTTGATTCTTCCAAATATTTAAAGTATACAAGTACTAAATGAAGTAGGGGGATATGTAAGCATCAATATTCTTTTTAAAAATACTTGTTAGTAAGTCAAAGGAGGATGCAGAGCTTGGTGGCAGGTCGGGGTATAAGGACAGGGTGGTCAGCCTATGGGGGTCATTCCGACCCGTTCGCACGCAGCGGTTCTTTGCTGCAGTGCGAATGGGTCAGAAATGCGCATGCGCGGTGGACACTTTGCGCACGCGTGTCGTTGCCTGGTGACGATCGTCGTTGGGCAACGATGGGCAACGATGCCGCCAGCGACAAATGTGATCGCAGCGGCGATTGCAAGAAGATGGACAGGCGGGAGGCGTTCCGGGGCAGATACTCACCATTTCCAGACGTTTTCGGGGAGTGGTAAGAAAAACGCAGGCGTGTCCAGGCGAACGGAGGGCGGCTGTCTGACGTCAAAGCCGGGACCTGCATCGCTGGATCCGTCGCACAGGGTAAGTAGGTCTAGGGCTAGTCTTGTTTTGTGTGAAACTTTTTTAGCATAGCAGGGCTGCACAAGCGTTCGCAGCCCTGCTATGCTAAAATACACTACCCCATAGGCGGAGATTAGTTGATCGCACCAGCAGCAAAAAGTTGCTTGGTGCGATCAACTCGGAATGAGGGCCTATAGGAAGTAGGAGAGGGAAATTACCTTGGGGGGTATATAAAGTCAGGCAGATCCAGCCATCATCCTTTTGTCCAGAATACAGCAAGGATTCAAGGGTCAACATGGTCATCATCGGAAGAGTGGGCCAGTGCTAAGCCATTTGAAGGATGGAAGTGGTAACGCTCAGCCCAATTGCGCAGGGGCAGGTTATATTTTACGGCCCCAATTAATAATGTAATAAGTTAAATATCAGTAGGAGGCTGTGACCCGAGGGTAAGAACTGCTTTACTTACCGCCCTTTATTACCAATTCTAATTTGATCAATAAATTTGGCTGTAACCTCTTTAAATAAGATTCAGTTGCCTGAGTATTGTATATAGAGTGTGGGTCATAAGCTAAGGTGATGGAAGAATAAAACCAATGGACAACGTGTTACTTTTCAAGGCTGCTAATCTTAGAAGGGACGGTGATCAGAAGTACAGTTCCGTGGTGGGAATCGGGTATTAGAGATTACTTTCACTAAAATAGGGGACAGAAGTCCTCGGTCAACACCACATGGTAGACATGCATTAGGTCAACAGGTACAAAAGGTCAACGGATGAAAGATCGACAGGGCTTAAAGTTGACAGGTACAAAAGGTTTTGTGTTTTTTTACTTGTTTTACCAACATTCGCTTGGTTTACTATCCACGTGGAATACAATTGTGAATAGTAACTTTTCCCGAAGCGTGGCGAGCGATCCGAGCCTGCGAGAGTAGACGTTTTTACTGATGATGACCACATATTACCAAACATATAAGATTCGAACCACAAAAATGGCATTGACCATCTGTACGTTGTCGACCTTTTGAACCTGTCGACCTTTTGTACCTAGTTTTGGGGGAAAAAGGAGATAAAGGAATTCTTTTGTTTGGGGCACACTACTACCCTAGTAAAAATGGCACTACTACCCTAGTAAAAATGGCACTACTACCCTAGTAAAAATGGCACTACTACCCTAGTAAAAATGGCACTACTAACCTAGTAAAAATGGCACTATTACCCTAGTGAAAATAGCACTACTACCCTAGTGAAAATGGCACTACTAACCTAGTGAAAATGGCGCTACTACCCTAGTAAAAATGGCGCTACTACCCTAGTAAAAATGGCACTACTACCCTAGTGAAAATGGCACTACTACCCTAGTAAAAATGGCACTACTACCCTAGTAAAAATGGCACTACTACCCTAGTAAACATGGCACTACTACCCTAGTAAAAATGGCACTACTACCCTAGTAAAAATGGCACTACTAACCTAGTGAAAATGGCACTACTAACCCTAGTAAAAATGGCACTACTACCCTAGTAAAAATGGCGCTACTACCCTAGTAAACATGGCACTACTACCCTAGTAAACATGGCACTACTACCCTAGTAAAAATGGCACTACTACCCTACTAAACATGGCACTACTACCCTAGTAAACATGGCACTACTACCCTAGTAAAAATGGCACTACTACCCTAGTAAAAATGGCGCTACTACCCTAGTAAAAATGGCACTACTACCCTAGTAAACATGGCACTACTACCCTAGTAAACATGGCACTACTATCCTAGTAAACATGGCACTACCACCCTAGTAAACATGGCACTACTACCATAGTAAACATGGCACTACTACCCTAGTAAACATGGCACTACTACCCTAGTAAACATGGCACTACTACCCTAGTAAAAATGGCACTACTACCCTACTAAACATGGCACTACTACCCTAGTAAACATGGCACTACTACCCTAGTAAAAATGGCCCTACTACCCTAGTAAAAATGGCGCTACTACCCTAGTAAAAATGGCACTACTACCCTAGTAAACATGGCACTACTACCCTAGTAAACATGGCACTACTATCCTAGTAAACATGGCACTACTACTCTAGTAAACACGGCACTACTATCCTAGTAAACATGGCACTACTACCCTAGTAAACATGGCACTACTACCCTAGTAAACATGGCACTACTACCCTAGTAAACATGGCACTACTACCCTAGTAAAAATGGCACTACTACCCTACTAAACATGGCACTACTACCCTAGTAAACATGGCACTACTACCCTAGTAAACATGGCACTACTACCCTAGTAAAAATCAATATGGCAACAAAATTGGTATTAAAACATAACAGTTATATATTGCATTTAAAATAATGACTCAGGACATGACCTGACAAAAAAAACCACAAATGACAAACATACATAATTAAAATCCAGAGGTGTGGTCACACTGGTGTGGAATGAGAGCAAGTGTCTGAAATTAAACAGCCGGAAAGCCGGCAGCGTACGCAGCGGGTCTTCTCGCTCGCCACACTATTATATTCCCCCTCAGATGGTGGCGTGGACCACTACCCGAGTGATAATTCCGGGATTCGATCGGGATTCCAACCACCCGAGTGGTAATTCCGGGATTCGATCGGGATTCCGACCACCCGAGTGGTAATTCCGGGATTTGATCGGGATTCTGACCACCGGCATTTCACCGGCGGTCGGGATCCCAACAGCCGGTAAATTAACTGCATCCCTTTAAAGATAATGTATGTTTACTCCACTCAGTGTCACCGCTCGTTAGGGGGTACTATGATAAATTAATTGCACAGTACAACAGAGCAGTGACATGTTAATGATGGGTTACTCTGTTCCCACAGATCACTGCTACAGTATATAAGAATCTAGAATGGTCTCAATACATAAGATGGCAAAACAGTGAGAACAACGTGTTTTTATTAACTGACCACTCTCTCTAAAACACGTTACAGATACCACTTCAGTGTTCCTATTAAATAGGAATTATTAACGTGTCCAGTCAGGAAATATCAATGACAGAATCATCACAGATATATTGCAAGAATGTTATACAAATAAATTAGCATAGAAGGTGATGATACAGATGGAGCCGTGCTCATCTGAGGCGGCTCTATCGCAAACGAGCACTCCCAGGCATGACTAGGCGATCTGTCTGCCTAGTCACGCCGGGAGTGCACAGAGACGCTCCCATTCAGAGCGTCTCTGTCCGGGCGCGCAGACGGAGATGCTTTCCATTCAAGTGAATGGGGCGCGTCTCCGTTACGGTCGCACGCGCCCAGGCGGATGGGTACGCTCTCGTTGATAGGCGCGTTTGGGCGGGCGCGCCTAGTCACAGACGGAGCTATGACTAGCGTGGCTCCATCTGTATATGAAATTTGTAACAAAGGAACACATGTTAAATACTTTTTTATATAAATGTGTGCCGGATTGTTACAGCGCTCAAAAAGTCACGCAAAAAATATCAGATATCCAAGAGGTTACTTTGCAACAATTAGTATCCAATATCAATAAATGTATCAGGCAAATCCCCAAACAGCAGGTTTATAGAACAATTTGTTACATGTATATTGTTTAGTAAATAGAAGGACAAATGAGGTCAGCAATTTATATGTATTTATGTTAATTGAAAAGCATACATCAAGTAGTGATTCTCTATTACACGTGATGCAAATAAGTCAAGGGAATAGTAAATACCAAACAAATAATAATCAATGTGTAACATTAAAGAAAAGGTATGTCAACCAGTGCAATTGAGGTAGGCTGCTGCTCCCTGGTATGTAGAAACCTGGGGTGCCAGGTGAGAGGGTCACCGAATGCTCTGGGGCAAGTAAAGAAGAAACAGAGCATCTGCTTTGGAAATCCCCGGGAAAAGGGGCCTCCCGTGGGTACGGATGGTCCCAGTCGTGGGGGCCCAATGAGAGCACTGGAAATAAGAAGGATGGGTAGAGGTTTGGCAGGATGAGGGAGGTAGGTGGTGGGGAGAGGGGCGTAAGGGAGTGGATGCTATGGAGAGGCGGGGTGGAGAGGAGAGGTGGTCTGTGTCCTGCACCAAAGAGGGGGGGGGGGGGCACCTGGTTGGAGCAAGATCGGAGGGAAGAGAGAGATGCTCTATGGGAGCAACTCCATGGACAAAACCTTTTTCCTTCAAAAATTAGGAATCTAATTGTTTCCCACTGGATATACCTACCAGTTTTTATATTTTCATATTAATTTGCAATATATTACTTCAAATTATTGGTACTTATCCTATGCACGAGTATACCCCCCCCCCCTTCCCATTGCGACCTTTTGTACCTGTCGACTTTACCCACCATCAACATTTTATCTGTCGACCTATTGTACCTGTCGACCTAATACATGTCGGCCACTGAGTGCCAAACTATTGACTGCCAACCTAAATACTGTAGATCCTCTATACCACACTTATGTCAAATTGTTAAACTCCTTGCAATAAAAAAAAAATACAATGTATATATAGCACTTGTTTTAATGGTCATTTAAGTAAGAAAAAAAAAATTATAATTAGGTTTTTCTTTTCTTTTTGAAAACAGATAAAATTGCTATTCAGGAGCATTAGTTTTAGCTTTGATGTCATTTATGGTCCAGTTTCTTGGGCAATGCCAGGCTTTGTCTATGTAGGTCAGCAGATATCTGAAACAGACGTGTGCCGATGTCAGAGGGTTCTCAACCTGATCAGATCTACACCCAGTAAGCTGCACATTTATGCTAATGTACCAAATGTATTCTATAAGCAGGAAATTAAGAAATGTAACCTAAATCCTGGATAATTTGCAAGTCGTAATTACATCCTTCGGATCTATTCAAAACCCGTTCCACAAATACACCAACCTTTCAGGCGAGATGTATGGATTATATGTGAGGACAGGTCTCCAGGGATTTCTATGCAATCAAATTCTTTGTACTATTTAAATAAATGAAAATTGCAGGATGGACCTCTGATTCCACTTTTCAAATGAATTAAATTGCATTAGGCATCAATATATCCAATGGACAGATCTAGATCTAGCAATGCTTGCGTTGGGTTATCATCATTTGATGTATTTTTTTTCTTAAATATAAATCACAGATGTATAATACACTATAGCATTGTACAATGAGGAAGAGTGGTTAAGTGATATGTCTATCACCAACTATTTACATATGGCCTGCTCACCTGCATATGCCTCTTCTGCTCTAAGATTCGTACCTGTGTTTGGTTACTTCTGCTGGTATATGATGGAGTGCGCTGCTGCAACTCCTCCATGATGCTCAATAATTAAAGCAGCTACTTTATCAAGATGGCTGCCATTCTTTAGTCTGCGCATAAGCAACGACATCTTGCCACTGTGTTTGAGACAGTGGTGTAACTCCAACAGACATTGGAGGCACTGGACGCCAGGCTCCAGCTGTCAGGGGGGCACCAAGAAAGAAATACCAAGGTGGCTGCTGAACTTAAGGTGCAAACACACTAGACAACATGCTCTATGAGCGACGTCGTCTAGTGTTTCCCCCTCCCGGGCCGGGCGGTCGGCCGTACACACTGAGCGATATGACATTCATATCACTGAGGGACATCACGCACGCAGCTCTTGGATGACAGTCCAGATTGAGCATGCATGCACGGCCGATAGCGAGGATCGTTAACGACCCGTGGGGCTGTGCATCAGTCGTCATTGCCGGCATACACACTTGCCGAGAGAGTGAACAACGTCGCTCAGGAAGGGTGAAAATGAGCGATGTCGTTCTTTTTATCGGCAAGAGTGCATGCACCTTCGGACAGATCTGTCTCTACTCATGTCATAGTGATTTGCTACAGTCACTGCTGACCAAGTTCACAAACCCCCATGGCAACTCACTTCAGCAAAAGAGTTTTGGGGGGATATCCAATTAGCCCCGGTAATTTACCAGGGCTAATTGTCCCGCCGGGGGCTATCTAATTAGCCCCGATAAGCCGGCGCGTGCCGCAGCTTATCAGGGATTTTGTTTCACCTGCCTCCGGCAGGCGAAGCAGAATCCCCGGACACAGCCCCGTTTTCGGGCGAAAACGGGGATGTTTCATACAAAAACACACAGGTTTCACTGAACCTGTGTGTTTTTGGGAGAACGGGATTTTTTTTTTTTACAGGCGATCAATCTGGATAGCCTGTAAAAAAAATAATTGGTGAAACATTGGAAAAAAGTCTGAAAAACGTACGAAAACAGCCGTTTTTCGGATCCGATGTTTTACCGAGGATAATTGGATATCCCCCTTGGAATGTGACTGTGTGATAACAGATCAAAGTGTGAAGGGGCGGATCCAGAATAAAATGACAGGGGGGGGGGGGGGGGCACCACAATAGGGAAAGGTGCACGGGGGGTCTTTGGCGCGAGTTTCTGATTAAATGGGCTCATAACGAGGGACACGGCCCTCACAGAAAATTCCATACCAACGAGCCATGCCCATGGTTTTAGTCACACTGGGGTCCCTGGCAGGAAAAAAAAACAATCACATTGGTGACCACGGAAAAAAATAAAAACACACACATTGGCCTACAAGAAAAAAACACACCACACATTGTCCCCCACAGTTAAAAAACCCAAACACATTGTACCCCACAGGAAAAAAGTCTGCAGTGACAAGTGTGGTGGGTGACAGAGTGAGAGAGTCTGCAGAGACAGATGCAGTGGGTGACAGGGTGAGATAATCTGCAGGGACAGGTGCGGTGGGTGATGTGGTGGAAGAGTCTGCAGTGACAGGTGAGGTGAGTGACAGGGTTAGAGAGTCTGCAGGGACAGATATGGTGGGTGACGGGGCAAGTGTCTGTGGGGCAGATGTGGTGGGTGGCAGGGTGAGCACATGCGGGGCATGTATGATGGGGCACAGGGTGAGCTTATGCAGGGCAGATGTGCTGGGTGACAGGGTGAGCGTATGTAGGGCAGATGTGGTGGGTGACAGGGTGAGCGTATGTGGGGCAGATGTGGTGGGTGACAGGGTGAGCGTATGTCGGGCAGATGTGGTGGGTGACAGGGTGAGCTTATGCAGGGCAGATGTGCTGGGTGACAGGGTGAGCGTATGTGGGACAGATGTGGTTGGTGACAGGGTGAGCGTTTGTGGAGCAGATGTGCTGGGTGACAGGGTGAGCGTATGTCGGGCATATGTGGTGGGTGACAGGGTGAGCGTATGCCGGGCAGATGTGGTGGGTGTCAGGGTGAGTGTATGTGGGGCATATGTGGTTGCTGACAGGGTGAGCAAATGTGGGGCAGATGTGGCGGGTGACAGGCAGAGGCGTAACTAGGGTTTTTGGAGCCCAGGGCAAGATGTAAAATAGCGGCGCCCCCCCCCCCCCCCCCCAAAAAAAAAAAAAAAAAAAAACATAGCAAAAGAAGCACGTGCGCTCGTCGAAGGCGTACGCGGTGGAAAAATGGGTGTGGCCACACTCCAGAAGGGGTGTGGCCACGCTCCAGAAGGGATGTGGCCACTGAAAATGGCCCACAGTGCCAGTTACATTGCCCCACAGTGCCAGATACAATGCCCACAGTGCCAGATACAATGCCCCACAGTGCCAGATACATTGCCCCACAGGGCCAGATACATTGCCCCACAGTGCCAGATACATTGCCCCACAGTGCCAGATACATTGCCCCACAGTCCCACAGTGCCAGATACAATGCCCCACAGTGCCAGATACAGTGCCCCGCAGTGCCAGATACAATGCCCCGCAGTGCCAGTTACAATGCCCCGCAGTGCCAGTTACATTGCCCCGCAGTGCCAGTTACATTGCCCCCCAGTGCCAGATACAATGCCCCACAGTGCCGGATACATGCCCCACAGTGCCAGTTACATTGCCCCACAGTGCCTGATACAATGCCCCACAGTGCCAGATACAATGCCCCACAGTGCCGGATACATGCCCCGCAGTGCCAGTTACATTGCCCCCCCAGTGCCAGATACAATGCCCCACAGTGCCCGACGCATGCCCCACAGTGCCAGTTACATTGCCCCACAGTGCCAGATACATGCCCCACAGTGCCAGTTACATTGCCCCACAGTGCCAGATACAATGCCCCACAGTGCCAGATACATTGCCCCCCAGTGCCGGATACATGCCCCACAGTGCCAGTTACATTGCCCCACAGTGCCAGATACAATGCCCCACAGTGCCAGTTACATTGCCCCACAGTGCCGGATACAATGCCCCACAGTGCCGGATACATGCCCCACAGTGCCAGATACAATGCCCCACAGTGCCAGATACAATGCCCCACAGTGCCAGATACAATGCCCCACAGTGCCAGATACATGCCCCACAGTGCCAGTTACATTGCCCCACAGTGCCAGTTACATTGCCTCACAGTGCCAGTTACATTGCCCCACAGTGCCAATTGCATTGCCCCCCAGTGCCAGATACAATGCCCCACAGTGCCGGATACATTGCCCCACAGTGCCAGTTACATTGCCCCACAGTGCCAGATACAATGCCCCACAGTGCCAGATACATGCCCCACAGTGCCAGTTACATTGTCCCACAGTGCCAGATACAATGCCCCACAGTGCCAGTTACATTGCCCCACAGTGCCAGTTACATTGCCCCACAGTGCCAGATACAATGCCCCACTGTGCCAGTTACATACCTCACAGTGCCAGATACATGCCCCACACTGTGCCTGATACATGCCCCACAGTGCCAGTTACATGCCCCACTGTGCTCTCTCTCTCCCCCCCCCCCTCCTCCCCCCGGTCACTTACCGAGTCACCGGCGCCGCTTGTTCTATGTGAGGGGAGGAGAGCGCCTCTCCTTCCCCTCACCGCTCCAGGACTGGTCTCCGGCAGCTGTGTGGCGCCGGTTCGCTAGCCAATCAGAGCTCGCGGACCGGCAGCCAATCAGGAGCCGGTCCGCAAGCTCTGATTGGCTAACGCCGCCGGAGGCCAGACACAGCAGCGCTGCTGGCAGCGCTGCTAGGGCTTTCAGCGGCGGTGAGGGGAGGGAGAGACGGTGCGCTCTCCTCCCCTCACATTTCGGCTTTCGGCGTGACGGGGGCGAGTGGGGCATGATGCCCTGGCCGCCGCCGGCGCCCCCTCTCCTGGGCCTGCCAAGGCGCCCAGGGCACGTGCCCCACTCGCCCTACCCTAGATACGCCTCTGGTGACAGGGTGAGTGTATGCCGGGCAGATGTGGTAGGTGACAGGGTGAGTGTATGTGGGGCATATGTGGTTGCTGACAGGGTGAGCATATGTGGGGCAGATGTAGTGGGTGACAGGGTGAGCGTATGTGGGGCATATATGGCTGGTGACATGGTGAGAGTATGTGGGGCAGATGTAAAGGGGGACAGGGTTAGCGTCTGCAAGGCAAGGTGCAGTGGGTGACAGGGTGAGAGAGTCTGCAGGGAAAGATGTGATGGCTGACACGGCGTGCGTCTGTGGGGCAGAAGTGGTGGGTGACAGGGTGAGTGTATGCGGGGAAGATGTGGAAGGTGACATGGTGAGCGTATGCAGGGCAGATATGGTGGGTAACAGTGGCTACAGCAATACTCCTCCCTTTTCCATACTCACCTGACAGCAACACCCCCCCAACACACACACACACACTTCATTAGTCATCACACAGCACTCCCCCCCCCCACCTTTTCAATAAAGACATCATAGCACACATCGCACTCTCCCCCACTCCCTCCAGCATGAGAAATACCTGTCTCTCTTAGCTCGTGTATTCCCTGGCATTCGGCAGCCTTCCTTGTCATGATTCAGCATGTGCAGGAGAGAAACTCAGGATGGCGGAGCTAGCACTGAGTGGCCGGGGATTCGGGGAACTCACTTTCTGCCTGCCGCCTCCTGCAGCTGAGCCAGACATGTACGTGGCCATGCTGCTGCAGGGGCGGCTCGGGGTCAGCAAAATTGTAATGGATCAGGGAGCAGAAAGCAGGGCAACCTGCTCCCGGCCTCCCCGCAGCCCGACACTGCATGCAGTCCGCGCAAAGCTGGAGGCGGAGCTTGGCTGACCTGACTCAGCTGCATGGGGGATGGCCGCGCCACGAGCAGCTATTATTAAAAAAAGAAGGAGAACAAAAAAAAGATCCTAAACGACAGGGGGGGGGCACGTGCCTTGGTGCCCTCCCCCTGAATCCGCCACTGAAAGTGTGTACTGTATGTAGTGAGCTACAGTTCTGTTGTTGTGTGTTAAATGAGAAAGGAGAGCAGAAATGCACTAATTACTATGATAACATTTTTATGGGGTTGTTCAAACAAAGCCTATAAAATATAAGTCAGAAGCTGATTGGCTGTTGCTTTATCTCTCACAATTTTATCTCACTTCCCCCCCTCTATTTATTATCATTTGCAGCCAGCGCCCAAAAATAAAGATTCCACATTAAATTACAGTAGCTGCAATAAGGAATCTTTATTTTCCCAGATGTACCATTGGTAAGTCACTGGTATGTCAGTATATGTGCAAGCCGGAGCCATTGGGGGGGAGGGGGACACCACCTTATATTTTGCCACTGAGTGCCTGGTATAAATTTATGCCCCTGGTTTGAGTGCCACATTGCTACGTGACTGGTGCTGGCTGTGGCTTTTGCATGGGCACGCCACACTGTTCATCTCCTCACATTGGCTATGTATAGGCAATTTGACATGAATTCACACTGCAGATATTCAGAAAATGTAATGAATGCAACACTGTGCATGTACCAATGCCAGAATCCAGACACCACTCAGGACACAGACGCTGCGTCACCAATGAACAATATGCCAGAGGTGAATATCAGGGTTTACGGTTAGGGTTAGGGCCCTTAGGGATGGGAACTGAGGGGGTGGAAAGCCCTAGCCGCCACCCCCCGATAGTTAGCCGTAGCCGCCACCCCCGGGGGTTAGCCATAGCTGCCACCCCCGAGGATAAGAGTTAGGGTAAGGGACAGGGGGTACCCCCCATTTAATGTCGGGATTTTCAGTGTTGGGATGCCACTGCCGGTCATGTGACCAACGGTATCCCGACTGCCGGCTTTTCATATGTATTCCTATGTAACTAGACTTACGATCAGATAGGCGGAACAGGGGTGTCATGTAGCATTCTCACATAGGTGGAGTTCCGTTACTGTATGGCGACTCCTGAAGACCAGCACGTCAGCAGGCTCAGCACATACATGTCTGGTAGAAAGCATTTCTTTTGCACCTGCTATGAGGCAGGCGCAAATATGCGCTGATGATGATGACTAGAACAGATGTGTCCTCATACATCATTGCCGCTGACGCGCCAAACAGCCCCTCTCCGCACCAGGTCCCGTGAAACTCCTCTAGCGCCGGGACGTCTTTCTCCGCGTCATTTTAACTGAAAATGGTATTAATCGAAATGCGACTTGTATTTCTGTTTGCGACTGAGGGGGTTATTCAGGTTTGTTAGCAAACCAAAAAAAGCACACTAATGGACAAAACCAAGTTGCAGTGCAGGTGGGGCAGATGTAACATGTGCAGAGAGAGAGATTTGGGTTGGGTGTGTTCAAACTGAAATCTAAATTGCAGTGTAAAAATAAAGCAGCCAGTATTTACCCTGCACAGAAACAATATAACCCACCCAAATCTAACTCTCTCTGCACATGTTATATCTGCCCCACCTGCAGTGCACATGGGGGGTCATTCCGAGTTGTTCGCTCGTAATTTTTTTCTCGCAACGGAGCGAATAGTCGCTAATGCGCATGCGCAATGTCCGCAGTGCGACTGCGCCAAGTAAATTTGCTATGCAGTTAGGAATTTTACTCACGGCATTACAAGGTTTTTTCTTCGTTCTGGTGATCGTAATGTGATTGACAGGAAGTGGGTGTTTCTGGGCGGAAACTGGCCGTTTTATGGGTGTGTGTGAAAAAACGCTACAGTTTCTGGGAAAAACGCGGGAGTGGCTGGAGAAACGGAGGAGTGTCTAACCGAACGCTGGGTGTGTTTGTGACGTCAAACCAGGAACGACAAGCACTGAACTGATCGCAGATGCCGAGTAAGTCTGGAGCTACTCAGAAACTGCTAAGAACTGTCTATTCGCAATTCTGCTAATCTTTCGTTCGCAATTTTAATAAGCTAAGATTCACTCCCAGTAGGCGGCGGCTTAGCGTGTGCAAAGCTGCTAAAAGCAGCTTGCGAGCGAACAACTCGGAATGACCCCCATGGTTTTGTCCATTAGTGTGCTTTTTTGGTTTGATAACCATGGCCCTGAGTCTGTATCTGTGTGAGTGCTATGATGCAGCAGTTGCAGCTTACTTTCATGCCAAGTTCTGCTATGCTTTGTATACAGGTTCAGTTTTGCCTTCTAAAAATATGTCCATTCTCGGACAAAGTCCTGCATATCTGACTTCTCACACCCTGTTACATTTAGCCCCAGGAATCTCTGGTCACATGATGTATTGAGGCTAGATGTATAAGGGCACATTTCCAGGAAACCAGGTGTAAGTGTCTAGCTGTACATACAGTATGTGCAGAAATACGCAATTTTCCGACTAAGGGGTTTGGATGGATATAAAGTCGCTGGAGATAAAGGGGGTCATTCCGAGTAGATCGCTAATTGCCGTTGTTCGCAGCGCAGTGATCAGGCTAAAAATCAGCATTTCTGCGCAGGCGTAAGCACCACAATGCACAGGTGCGTCGTATGGGTACAATGAGCATTGTGGGTTTGCACAGAGTCTAACGAACATTCCTGACACACGGCCGAACGCAGGAAGATTGACATCAAGTGGGCGTTTCTGGGTATGAACTGACCGTTTTCAGGGAGGGCTTAGAAAAACGCAGGCGTGGCAGAAAAAACTCAGGCGTGGCTGGGCGTTCGCTGGGCGGGTGTGTGACGTCAAAAGCCGTTCCTCCGTCGTAAGAATCAACGCACACGAAGAGTAACTACAGGGCTGGTCTTGTTTTGCACAACAAGATTTTGCAGGCGCTCTGCTGCACAAGCGTTCACACTTCTGCAAAGCGAAAATACACTCCCCAGTGGGCGGCGACAATGCGTTTGCACGGCTGCTAAAAACTGCTAGCGAGCGATCAACTCGGAATGACTGGCTGGTACTTTATCTCCAGCGACTTTATCTCCATCCAAGGCTTAGTAAATAGACGATTATTTTGAGCAATGTATGCCCATTGTAGCCGTATCTCTGTCTGACACATTATCTGCAGCCAGTCCAGGCTACGAGCTGGTTTAAATTTCTTTTGATCTGTGGTCCAGCATGTACAATTACACTCCATATTTGCCAACATGAAAGTCTCTGTCATATATAAGCGTTTGCATTTTATGAATTTGCTTTGAATTAAAATAAAATAAATTCCTATCTGAAATCTCATATAGAGCAGAATGTAAGGAAGACATAGTCTACACGGCAGAGCGAGAGGAATGAAAAGACAGGAGCTAACTGAAGTCCCACACAGGCAATTTCACCAAATGAAAACCCTACGTCTCTAAGGCTTTGTCTGGGGAAATATTCTTTTTTAAATATGAGAATCATTTTTATTCAAGTCTAAATCAAATGATCGTCTTCTGCCTGGAGACCAAGAATAGCAATTTACTGAATCATTTATTTGGATCCAGTAAGTGTGTGGAATTGATATAAAAGGGAAAACAACAGTCACATAGGTAAATTATTATGTTTAGACAAAGAAATAAATGTTAATTAAAACTAATATTATGTAAATTTTCAATGATTGATATAAACAAAATCTTTTAAGGAGAGCTGAAGTAAGTAAGAAATACTGGAAAAGTTCCTAGAACACACATATGTTAATAGGAATACCTTGTATTCAAGGCGAATCCCAATCCAGTTGCAATTCATAAGAAAGTGCCAACTTATACTGAAAAAAGTACAGATGTGTGCTGATAGCATAACTCCCAATTGTCCCAATTCCAGCGGGAGAGTCCCGCTGTTCCACCCGCGAGCGTCAGTGTCCCTTGGGCGGGCGGGGGGTCAGTTGGGGGAGGCTTTAATCACTCGCTGCTGTGCTCTGCAAAGGAGCAATTGATCCCTGAATAGATGCCGTGCGCACGTACACAGCATCTATTCAGTGCTAGGTGGTGAGCAGGGGGCTGGCCAGCTGCTCGGAGAGCGCTGACCACGCCCCCATAATACAGAAAAACAGGTCCATGTGTGAGGCCACACACCTTGGCAGAGGCCACGCCCTTTCCACTTGAAGCCACACCCCTGTCCGGGTCACGCACAGCTACACCGTGCAATGGTCCTGAATCTCGCACACAAAAATTGGGAGGTATGTTATAGTGTATAGTGTGGCTTCAGTCGTGCCAAACAGCCCCTTACGGCACACAAGGTTCCTGGTGACTAGCCGCACCTAGCATCTTATTTGCACAAATAAAAGGGTATGGGTCGTTGAGTCGACCCAACTTAGGTTGACAGTCATTAGGTCGACCACTAAAGGTCGACATGCATTAGGTCGACAGCAGTAGCGGATCTTGCTACGGGCACGCAGGATTTTTACCTGGGGCGCCGCCTTCCAGAGGGCGCCGCTGCCGTGGCAAGATCCACTACTGGTGCCCCCCAGTGCTTGGTAGATGCGGTGCTGTGTGGTGCACAATTAAGTATTCTACCTGCCTTTTTAGACAGTGATAGTTAAGAAAGAGTGCAGTTTTTATAGTACAATTACCCTGTGATATACATCCAGTTCTTACTGTGTACTGTTATATCTACTGTTATATAGCTGTGTAAGCTAGTCCAGTGCAGTACTATTGTCTGTAATAACCTCTGCATTGTACAAACTGTGACTTTCTGTGTGTGCATTTGATAGCTGAGTGTTGTCCATCTCGTGTCTTTCACTCAACTTGCTATCCCTATATTCTATAACCTGAGGGGGCTTGGTGCGTCAGGTGTTATCTAATATAGGATTTTCACAAAGATATACTGTATTACGTATTTTTCTCTGTGATTTGGTCACCATATCTCTCCTTTATCTCTGCTAGTGCTGACTACACTGCGCAGGGGTTTGGGTTTGGGATATTGTGCTGCTGATAAATGTACTGTTACCTCATACTGCAAGTTATATCATGTCTGCTTCTGAGGGTAACGGTTCTGGGGCGGAACACACTGCTGGTGTTGCTGAAGCCAGGCACATATGAGGAGAATATAGCAGCTGTGGGCTCTTGTTCTGGGGGCTCCTGGCCCCCCAGTGGGACTGTGGCAACGGAGGCACATACTGACCCACCGCGGGCCGCTTTTTCCACGCTTCTGCATACGCTAGTTCATAAACTAACACCCCCTATGGGACCCCCAATGCCGGTACAACTGTATGTGGGCCCTGCAGCTAACCCGCCGTGGGCGGACGATTTATCTGCCCAGTTAAAGAAGTTGAACCAGTCATTGACTACTAAAAAGTCTGACCAATGCTCGCCTAAGTCCAAGAGGTCCTCTAAGCGAGCGCTCGTCTCCTCACAATCCACTGCTGTCACTGACACCTCGTCTGATGAGGACGGCACTTACACTGACCCCACAGGTTCTGACTCAGATACAGCTGATGGGGAGGGTAGTTCACATGTGGATGTTCCTGACCTTTTGGAGGCTATTAAGTTAATTCTGCAGATTATGGATGATCCCGAGCCATCCGTGCCTACTAAGAAACCAGATAGGTTCAAGCGTCAGAAGGTGGTTAAACAGGTTTTACCTCACTCAGATCACCTAGTGGATATACGTCAGGAACCCTGGGAAAACCCGGGTACGAAGTTTGTGCCTCAAAAGAAGATGCTGGCTCGCTATCCCCTCGCGCCATAGCTGTCTAAGAATTGGGAAACACCTCCTCCAGTGGACTCACATGTGGCTAGGATGGTGGTTTCCTCAGCTCTACCTGTCACTACCGTCACGTCTCTGAAAGAGCCTACGGATAAACATGTGGAGGGTTGTCTAAAAGCGATTTACACCCTCACGGGTGCTGCACAAAGGCCTACTATTGCAGCTTCATGGTTTGCTGAGGCTATTGAAGCATGGGCCTTGGAGTTAGAAGCTGAAATCTCCTCTGACCATGCTAGACAATGCTTGTCATATATTGTCACAGCTTCTCGATATATTAAAGAGGCGGCTTCTGATGCCGGTATCCTGGCAGCCAAGGCCTCTACTACGTCAGTCCTGGCTCACCGGATATTGTGGTTGAGATCCTGGTCTATGGATCTGGACTCTAGCAAAACCCTGGAGGTACTCCCTTTCAAGGGAGATATTCTGTTTGGGGAGAACTTAAATAAGACAGTGGCTGACTTGGCTACTGCCAAAACCGCCTGTCTACCTAATACCGCTCCTTCTGTGTCGAAGGCTAAAGGTACGTCCTTTCGCCCCTTTCGTCCTTCAGGTAAAGCAAAAGGTCAGGCGTACCATAAGCAGGCCCGCACTTCCAAACCTGGTAAGCCGAAGCCCAAAAGAGCCTGGGCTGCCCGTCAGCCAGCTGTGAAGACCGATAAGCCTGCCGCATGACGGGGCGGGCCTCTCCCTGGGGGATCCCAGGGTGGGAGGCCGGCTTCTAGGGTATACCCAGGAATGGTTGAAGACCACTTCAGATGCCTGGGTACGGGAAGTCGTCACTCGAGGTTACGCCATTGCCTTCAAAAACCGACCCCCTCATCGATTTTGTCAGACAGACGTCCCTTTGGACCGGACAAAGGCAAAAACTCTACACTCGGTGGTACAGACCCTCCTGGATACAGGAGTCGTAGTACAGGTGCCTCTTGCTCAGAGGGGCCGGAGGTACTATTCTCCGCTGTTTCTAGTCCCGAAACCGAATGGGTCCCCCCGGCCCATTCTCAACCTCAAGGCATTGAACAGGTTTGTGACGATTTCCAAGTTCCGTATGGAAACCCTTCACTCTATAGTTCTGGCCTTGGAACTTGGGGACTACATGGTCTCCATGGACATACAGGATGCTTACCTGCATATTCCTATAGCAGTGTCACATCAACAATACCTGAGGTTTGCTATTGGCAACATCCATTACCAGTTTCGGGCGTTACCTTTTGGTTTAACAATGGCTCCGCGAGTCTTCACCAAAGTTATGGCGGTGATGACGGTGGTACTCCGCCGTCAAGGGGTCAGGATACTGCCGTATCTGGACGACTTGTTAATCCTGGCAAATTCCCCAGATCTTCTCCTGTGTCATCTGGATATGACGGTCCGGTTTCTACAAGCCCACAGGTGGCTCATAAACTGGAAGAAATCCTCCCTGGTCCCTGCTCAGAGCATGGTGCACCTGGGAGCGCTGTTGGACACTCACAACCAGAGGTTGTTCTTGTCTCAGGAGAAAGTCCTGAAGCTTCAGGACAGGATTCGTTGCTTCCTTTCTCGTCCGCAAGTGTCGATACATTCGGCTATGCAGGTGCTGGGCCTCATGGTGTCAGCATTCGACATGGTGGAGTATGCTCAATTCCATTCTCGCCCCCTCCAGAAGCTGATTCTAGCCAAGTGGGACGGCCTGCCTCACCGGATCAGGTCTCAAATGATCTCATTGACTCCGGAGGTCCGTCTGTCGCTGGTCTGGTGGCTCCAGGATCAACAATTGTGCAGGGGCCGTCCCTTCTGGATATCCAACTGGGTCCTGTTGACGACATATGCCAGTCTAAGAGGTTGGGGTGCGGTGCTGGAGCAGCACTCCTTACAGGGTCGGTGGACCAAGGAGGAATCTCTCCTCTCCATCAACATTCTGGAGTTGCGGGCGGTCTTCAATGCGTTGAACCTGGCCCAGCATTTAATTCAGAACCGTCCTGTTCAAGTACAGTCGGACAACGCCACCACAGTGGCTTACATAAATCATCAAGGTGGCACTCTAAACCGTATGGCAATGAAGGAAGCCTCACGGATTCTACAGTGGGCAGAACGCAATCTACCGGCAATATTCATTCCGGGAGTCCTGAATTGGGAAGCGGACTTTCTCAGTCGTCAGGACGTGCATGCCGGCGAGTGGGGACTCCATCCAGAAGTATTTCAACTCCTCGTGGAAAGGTGGGGTCTTCCAGATGTGGATCTGATGGCGTCTCAACACAATCACAAGGTTCCGGTCTTCGGAGCAAGGACAAGGGATCCTCAAGTAGCATTCGTGGATGCGCTGGCGGTGCCGTGGAGGTTTCGGCTGCCGTATGTGTTCCCTCCGGTGTCACTCCTGCCCAGGGTAATTCGAAAGTTCAAGCAAGAAAAAGGAAATCTGCTTCTCATAGCTCCGGCGTGGCCCAGACGGCACTGGTTCTCAGACCTGCAAGGCCTATCGTCAGAGCGTCCACTTCTACTTCCACAACACCCAGACCTCCTCATTCAGGGCCCTTGTGTCTACCAGGACCTAGCCCGGCTATCTTTGACGGCGTGGCTCTTGAAGCTTCCGTCTTGAGGGCTAACGGTTTTTCTGAAGAGGTCATTAAAACTATGTTGCGGGCCTGGAAACCGGCTTCTGCTCGGATTTACCATAGGGTCTGGCATTCATACTTTGTTTGGTGCGCATCTAACAATTATGACGCTTCCAAGTTTAGTACAGCCAAACTTTTGGCTTTTCTGCAGCAGGGCCTAGATTTAGGCCTGCGTCTGGCCTCCCTCAAGGTCCATATTTCTGCCTTGTCGGTGTGGTTTCAGAGAAAAATTGCGACTTTACCTGATGTTCATACTTTCACTCAGGGTGTGTTGCGTATCCAACCTCCCTATGTCCCGCCTGTGGCTCCTTGGGACTTGTCGGTGGTTTTGGAGGCGTTGCAGGAGCCTCCATTTGAACCTCTTGGTTCAGCTGACCTTAAGTGGCTTTCCCTTAAGGTGGTGTTTTTGCTGGCTATTGCCTCTGCTAGAAGACTGTCGGATATGGGTGCCTTGTCTTGTAGTTCCCCATATCTGATTTTTCACCGTGACCGGGCGGTTCTTAGGTCTCGTCCCGGATATTTACCTAAGGCGGTTTCTTCGTTCCACCTTAATCAGTAGATTGTGGTTCCAGCCTTTGTCTCTCCTGATTTGTTTCCCATAGAGCGGTCTTTGCATGTGGTACGGGCTCTCCGTATCTATGTGAAGAGAACTACTTCTATTCGAAAATCTGATTCTCTCTTTGTTTTGTTTGGATTTCACAAACGTGGCTGGCCTGCTCACAAGCAGACCCTGGCCAGATGGATTAGAATGGTGATTGCACATGCTTATGTGAAGGCTGGTCTGTCAGCTCCTGCTCACATTACGGCCCATTCTACTCGGTCTGTTGGACCTTCTTGGGCGGCCCACCGTGGTGCGACCCTTGATCAATTGTGCAAAGCGGCTACGTGGTCCTCCGGGAACACGTTCATAAGGTTCTATGCCTTCGATACTGCCGCTTCCCAGGATGCTTCCTTTGGACGCCGGGTTCTTGTGCCCACTACAGTGCGTCCCCTCCCATAAGGAACTGCTTTAGGACATCCCCATTGTCCAGACTTGTGGAGCCCAGTGTACCCCGCAGCAGAAAACGAGTTTTATGGTAAGAACTTACCTTTGTTAAAACGCTTTCTGCGAGGTACACTGGGCTCCACAAGGCGCCCACCCTGACGCACTTAGCTTCTTTGGGTTGATATGGCATTAGCCGCTGACACTTCTCTTGTCGTGAGAGTGTGGTGTATGTGGCTACTAACCGTTGTCGTCTCTTTTCCTGCTACTGCATTGGGCTGGTTAACTAAACTGAGCTCCTGTGCTGGGAGGCGGGGTGATATAGGAGGTGGCGCTGTGCATTCTGGGAACAGTCAAAGCTTTGAGTCTGTTGGTGCCTCGGATCAAGATCCTACTCTACACCCCATTGTCCAAACTTGTGGAGCCCAGTGTACCTCGCAGAAAGAGTTTTAACAAAGGTAAGTTCTTACCATAAAACTCATTTTTGGTGTTGCTTTCTTCAGAAAGTGACGGGGAACCCCAATTAGTGCACTGTGTCCCCTCGCATGGCGAGCAAACTTTGGGCAAAGTGCCTCGCTCCGCTGCTGCTGCGCTCGGCACAGGTTACCATTCCCAATTATAGTCCACGTGGATCGTAAAGTATGAAAAAGTACAAAAAATAGAGGAAACATTTTTGAAAAACTCATGTCGACCTTTTGACCTATCGACCTCGTACATGTCGACCTAATGACCATGTCGACCTAGTACCCCTGTCGACCTAATGCATATCGACCTTTGGTGGCTGACCTAATGACTGTCGACCTAAGTTGTGTCGACCTAATGACCGTATCCCAAATAAAACAACTGTAAGCAACAAAACTACTATACATTGTTAGACCACACTGATCAATCTGATCTGTATATCTGTATGTGTATGTATATGAGTCTGAATCTTTTTACAATATGCTATGGTACAGTGGCGGCAGCTTTATCTCACACCAAGGGGTTAATTTACAAAAAGTCAATTTGGGTCGATTGTGATCGATTTTTGGTCGATGTTTGGTCATTTTTTTTATAGATTTTGTGTTCCAGGGTCTAGATCACATGTTTTCTAAAAGATGATATTTGACATCGTTAAAAAAAAATATGTCAAAAATCATCTGTTAGTAAATGTCGGATTTAGGTATATATTTACTAAAAGTCGATCTGAGTCGATTTTTGGTCTACTTTGTATTTCAGTTTCTAAATTCCACATTTACTAACTGATTAATTTTTATGTATTTTTTTTAAACAATGTCAAAAATCATCAGTTAGTAAATGTGTGATTTAGAACCTGAATCACAAAATTCATCAAAAATTTACCAAACATCGATCAAAACCGGCCCAAATCGACTTTTAGTAAATACACCCCGAAGTTCTGTTGTGCTTTGTGTGCAACTCTGTGTTAAAATCTAATTCCTGTGACGTTAAAGTTGCAGCCCTGTATACAGTATATGTATATACAATGCTCAAAAAAATAAAGGGAACACGTAAACAACACAATGTAACTCCAAGTCAATCACACTTCTGTGAAATCAAACTGTCCACTTAGGAAGCAACACTGATTGACAATCAATTTTACATGCTGTTGTGCAAATGGAATAGACAACAGGTGGAAATTATAGGCAATTAGCAAGACACCCCCAATAAAGGAGTTGTTCTGCAGGTGGTGACCACAGACCACTTCTCAGCTCCTATGCTTTCTGGCTGATGTTTTGGTCACTTTTGAAAGCTGGCAGTGCTTTCACTCTAGTGGTAGCATGAGACGAAGTCTACAACCCACACAAGTGGCTCAGGTAGTGCAGCTCATCCAGGATGGTACATCAATGCGAGCTGTGGTAAGAAGGTTTGCTGTGTCTGTCAGCGTAGTGTCTAGAGCATGGAGGCGCTATCAGGAGACAGGCCAGTACATTAGGAGACGTGGAGGAGGCCGTAGGAGGAACAGGAGGAGCACTGCAAGAGCCCTGTAAAATGACCTCCAGCAAGCCACAAATGTGCATGTGTATACTCAAACGATCAGAAATAGACTCCATGAGGGTGGTATGAGGGCCCGACGTCCACAGGTGGGGGTTTTGCTTACAGTCCAACACCGTGCAGGACGTTTGGCATTTGCCAGAGAACACCAAGATTGGCAAATTCGCCACTGGCGCCCTGTGCTCTTCACAGATGAAAGCAGGTTCTCACTGAGCACATGTGACAGACGTGACAGAGTCTGGAGACGCCAAGGAGAACATTCTGCTGCCTGCAACATCCTCCAGCATGAACGGTTTGGCAGTGGGTCAGTAATGGTGTGGGGTGGCATTTCTTTGGGGGGCTGCACAGCCCTCCATGTGCTCGCCAGAGGTAGCCTGACTGCCATTAGGTACCGAGATGAGATCCTCAGACCCCTTGTGAGACCATATGCTGGTGCGGTTGGCCCTGGGTTCCTCCTAATGCGAGACAATGCTATACCTCATGTGGCTGGAGTGTGTCAGCAGTTCCTGCAAGATGAAGGCATTGATGCTATGGACTGGCCCGCCCGTTCCCCAGACCTGAATCCAATTGAGCACATCTGGGTCATCATGTGTCGCTCCATCCACCAACGCCACGTTGCACCACAGACTGTCCAGGAGTTGGCGGATGCTTTAGTCCAGGTCTGGGAGGAGATCTCTCAGGAGACCATCCGCCACCTCATCAGGAGCTTGCCCAGGCGTTGTAGGGAGGTCATACAGGCATGTGGAGGCCACACACACTACTGAGCCTCATTTTGACTTGTTTTAAGGACATTACATCAAAGTTGGATCAGCCTGTAGTGTGTTTTACCACTTTCATTTTGAGTGTGACTCCAAATCCAGACCTCCATGGGTTAATAAATTTGATTTCCATTGATTTTTTTTGTGTGATTTTGTTGTCAACACATTCAACTATGTAAAGAACAAAGTATTTAATAAGAATATTTCATTCATTCAGATCTAGGATATGTTATTTTAGTGTTCCCTTTATTTTTTTGAGCAATATATATATATATATATATATTTATTTTTATTTTTTTCACTATACTACACCTCGCGGAGCGTCTCAGTCACGCCAGGCGTCTCACACCGTATGGTGTACTGAGGCTTGGTGCATCTGTACATGATTCCAGGTTCTCCTGTAATTCCCTGAGCTCCCTACACTCCAACCATTGTAACACACTGTGGGCTTGTTCACACATATCTGCTAGGAAATCGGTAGAACGTGTGATAACTAATGCTACAATTGTTTTATTGATGCATCCTAACGCATTCCCCTGGCATTATATGTTTTTTCCGAATACAAACTATTGCCCTAGAAGCATGCTTAATGCATGACAATTAGAACATACATTATAAAATATTAAACACGGCATTAACATTTTAGAAATGAACACTAAGAACAATAAGAGACTATTAATACAGTATATATAAATCAGTTTTCAGACATTAATGGATTAAACACACACTAACAGCAGATAGTTGTGAATGAGCTCTGAAGGAGAGTAGGACAGCTGCTGACTAGGAGAGCTGGTAAGCCCTAGCGGACTGTGCTGTGTGGAAGTGCTTTGATCAGTGTAGCACGAAGCAGCGTCCATCACATACTGTATACAGAGGCAGCAGTGTACACAATCGCTATAGCCTGTCCCCGCCGGCCTCTGTTCTGACAACACCACCTTCTCCCTGTACGCTCATCACAACGGACAGATTGGCTGCTGCAGCACTGTGTCACTCTTCCGCTCTCTCTCCCCTTCCCCCACCGTGCTGCACCGCTCTCCAGTCCATTCCCGCACCGGCAATAACACCAACACCGCGGCAAGACCCGGCCATCACAGTGGTGACCTCTGCTGCCATATGTCCAGTGCTGCTGTGCAATAAGACCCTTACAGTGTTGCTGTGTTGTCCTGCATCAGACCAGTGGTAGTGTCCTGTGCATCAGTCAGTCCAGTGACCAGTCACAGTGTTGTCCTCTGCTGCCATATGTCCAGAGCTGCTGTATAAGTCCAGTCCATTGCAGTGGTGCTGTATTGCCCTGCATCAGTCCAGTGGTGGTGTCCGTGTGCTGCCGTATATGTACAGTGATACTGCCGTATATGTCCAGTGATCCTGCCGTATATGTCCAGCGGTACTGCCATATATGTTCAGTGATCCTGCAGTATAATTCCATATAAATCCATATAATTCCGGATAAGTCCAGTCCAGTGGTGCTGCCATATAAGTTCAGTGGTGCTGTCCTGTGCTGTATATTATTTACTCCAAATAAAGGGGTTATTAATATTTAATCAAAATAATTTTTACTGGGTTTGCCCTGTGAGGTGTTGGGGTACACTCTCCTGTGCCACATATTGTTATATAACTCCAGAAAAATAATGGAGAACAAAAATGTGCAGGATAAAATAGGGAAAGATCAAGAACCACTTCCTCCTAGTGCTGAAGCTGCTGCCACTAGTCATGACAGAGACGATGAAATGCCATCAACGTCGTCTGCCAAGGCCGATTCCCAATGTGATAGTAGAGGGCATGTAAAATCCAAAAAGCCAAAGTTCAGTAAAAAGACCCAAAAAAAGAAATTTAAATGGTCTGAGGAGAAACGTAAATTTGCCAATATGCCACTAACAACACGGAGTGGCAAGGAACAGCTAATGTTCATGACTAGTGGCTCAGCTTCACATGACGATGGAAGCCCTCATCCTCCCGCTAGAAAAATGCTAAGAGTAAATCTGGAAAAAGCACAGCAAAGAACTGTGCGTTCTAAGATGGTATCAAAAAAATCCCCAAGGAGAGTCCAAGTGTGTTGGCGGTTGCGATGTCTGACCTTCTTAACACTGGACGGGAAGGTGTGGCTCCTTCCACCATTTGCATGCCCCCTGCAAGTGCTGCAAGAAGCACCTACAGTCCAGTTTCTGATATTCAAATTGAAGATGTCATTGTTGAAGTACACCAGGATGAGGATATGGGTGTTGCTGGCGCTGAGGAGGAAGTTGACGATGAGGATTCTGATGGTGATGTGGTTTGTTTAAATGAGGCACCGGGGAAGACACCTGTTGTCCGGTGGATGAAGAAGCCCATTGTGATGCCTGGGCAAAATACCAAAAAAGCCACCGCTTCGGTGTGGAATATTTTCTTCACAATTCCGGACAACAGGTGTCAAGTAGTGTGTTGCCTTTGTCAATCTGTAATAAGTAGGGGTAAGGTTGTCAACCACCTAGGAACATCCTCCCTTATACGTCACCTGCAGCGCATTCATCAGAAGTCAGTGTCAAGTTGTGAAACTTTGGGTAAGAGCGTAAGCAGTCTACTGACACGTAAATCCCTTCTTCCTCTTGTACCCAAGCTCCTGCAAGCCACACCGCCAACTCCCTCAACGTCAACTTCCTCCTCAGTCAGGAACGTCAGTAGTCCTGCAGGCTATGCCACTGACAAGACTGAGGAGTCCTCTCCTAACCGGGATTCCTCCAGAGGATCCTTGAGTGATACACCTGCTGTTGCTGCCGCTGCTGTTGTTGCTGCTGCTGGGAGTTGATCGTCATCCCAGAGGGGAAGTCGGAAGACCACTTGTACTACTTCAACTAAGCAATTGACTGTCCAACAGTCCTTTGTAAGGAAGATGAAATATGACAGCAGTCATTCTGTTGCAAAGCGGATAACTGAGGCCTTGACACTTATATTGGCGATAAACGTGCGTCCGGTATCCGCCATTAGTGTAGTGGGATTTAGACAATTGATGGAGGTATTGTGTTCCCGGTACCAAATCCCATCTAGATTCCACTTCACTAGGCAGGCGATACAGAGAATGTACAGAGACGTCAGAAAAAGTGTCGCCAGTGTCCTAAAAAATGCGGTTGTATCCAGTGTCCACTTAACCACGGACATGTGGAACAGGGCAGATTAAGGACTATATGACTGTGACAGCCCACTGGGTTGACGTATTGCCTCCCGCAGCAACAACAGCAGCAGCGGCACCAGTAGCAGCATCTCGCAAATCCAAACTCGTTTCTAGGCAGGCTACGCTGTGTATCACCACTTTCTGTAAGAGGCACACCGCTGACAACCTCTTACGGAAACTGAGGGACATCATCGCAGAATGGCTTACTCCACTTAGACTCTCCTGGGGATTTGTGATATCGGACAACGCCACCTATATTGTGCGTACATTACAACTGGGCAAATTCCAGCACGTCCCATGTTTTGCACATACAATTAATTTGGTGGTGCAGAATTTTTTGAAAAATAACAGGGGTGTAAAGGAGATGCTGTCGGTGGCCTGAAAAATTGTGGGCCACTTTCGACATTCTGCCAAACATCGAACAAAACTGGCCCAAATTGACTTTTAGTAAATACACCCCGAAGTTCTGTTGTGCTTCTTGTGCAACTTTGTGTTAAAATCTAATTCCTATGAAGTTAAAGTTGCAGCCCAGTATATATATATATATATATATATATATATACACATAATAAGGTTGAGTATCCAGTATCCAAATATTCTGAAATACGGATTTTTTTGAGTGAGAGTGAGATAGTGAAACCTTTTGTTTCTGATGGCTCAATGTACACAAACCTTGTACATAAAGTTATTAAAAATATTGTATTAAATGACCTTCAGGCTGTGTGTATAAGGTATATATGAAACATAAATTAATTGTGTGAATGTACACACACGTTGTTTAATGCACAAAGTTATTACAAATATTGGCTAAAATGACCTTCAGGCTGTGTGTATAAGGTGTACATGAAACATAAATGCATTTTGTGCTTAGATTTAGGTCCCATCCCCACAATATATCATTATGGTATGCAGTTATTCTGAAATACGGAAAAATCCGATATCCAAAACACTTCTGGTCCCAAGCATTTTGGATAAGGGATACTCAACCTGTATATATATTCACTATACTACACCTCACGGAGCGTATTAATCACGCCAGGCGTCTCACACCGTATGGTGTACTGAGGCTTGGTGTATCTGTACATGATTCCAGGTTCTCCTGTAATTCCCTGAGCTCCCTACACTCCAACCAATGTAACACACTGTGGGCTTGTTCACACATATCTGCTAGGAAATCGGTAAAACGTGTTATAACTAATGCTACAACTGTTTTATTGATGCATCCTAACGAATTCCCCTGGCATTATATGTTTTTTCCCAATACAAACTATTGCCCTAGAAGCATGCTTAATGTATGACAATTAGATCATACATTTTAAAATATTAAACACGGCATTAAAGTTTTAGAATGAAGTAGTGGTAAGAAATTAACACATAAGAGACTATTAATACGGTACATATAAATCAGTTTTCAGACATTAATGGATGAAACACACACTAACAGCAGATAGTTGTGAATGAGCTCTGAAGAAGAGTAGGACAGCTGCTGACTAGGAGAGCTGGCAAGCCCTAGAGGGTATGCGTCGTTGGGTCGACACACATTAGGTCAACATGCATTGGATCGACCACTAAAGGTCGACATGCACTAGGTCGACAGGGTCGTTATGTCAACATGTGCAAGGTCAACAGGTCAAAAGGTCGACATGGGTTTTTTGACTGTTTTTGGTGTCATTTTCTTCAAACAGTGACGGGGAACCCCAATTAGTGCACTGCGTCCCCTCGCATGGCTCACTTGCTACCGCTGCGCTCGGCACAGATTACCGTTCCCATTAGTAGTCCGCGTGGATCGTAAAGTATGAAAGGTCAAAAAATTTTAAAAAAATTGTGAAAAAACTCATGTCGACCTTTTGACCTGTCGACCTTGCACATGTCGACCTAATGAACCTGTCGACCTAGTGCATGTCGACCTTTAGTGGTTGGCCCAATGCATGTCGACCTAATGACCGCAACCCGCCCTAGCTGACTGTGCTGTGTGGAAGTGCTTTGGTCAGGGTAGCACGAAGCAGCGTCCATCACATACTGTATACAGTTATGCAGCATTACCTTATATTGCTTTTTGGAAGTACACAGCATCAGCCCTTTATAAAATAAAGAGACTGATTAATTACTACGACAAACTCTGTATTTCTAGTTTTTCTACTTACTATACACCAATTTCTGCAAATGCAGACTGGACCATAAATAAGTTATTTCCAACATTAGTACAGATGTGTCCACATACATTATTGCTGCAGTCACGCCAAAAAGCACCACTCAACGCTCCAGGTTTCGTGCGGCTCTGCTAGTGCTGGACGACATTTTCCCATCTTTTTACCAGAAAATACATCTCAGTTGCAATGTGGTGTCCTAGGATACACCAGGACACTGCTAAATAATTTGATATGTAACACTTGAATATCTGAGTGTGACTGAGCCTGAATCTGCATATGGAGTGCTGCGATGAATCTGCATATGGAGTGCTGCGATGAATCTGCATATGGAGTGCTGCGATGAATCTGCATATGGAGTGCTGCGATGAATCTGCATATGGAATGCTGCAATTAATTTGTATATGGAATGCTGCGATGAATCTGCATATGGAGTGTTGCGATGAATCTGCATATGGAGTGCTGCAATGAATCTGCATATAGAGTGCTGCAATTAATTTGTATATGGAGTGCTGCGATGAATCTGCATATGAAGTGGTGCGATGAATCTGCATATTGAGTGCTACAACGAATCTGCCTATGGAGTGCTGCGATGAACTTGCATATGGAGTGCTGCGATGAATCTGTATATGAAGTGCTGCAATGCAGCAGCCACGTTTTTTTATTTCTTCACATCAAGTTATATTGAGCTATGTATATAGACAGATATACAAGTGTTGTATATCAAATTAATCAGCACAGCCTCCAGTTGCGTCCTAGACGCATTGCATTGTGACCTGGGGCCTGATTTAGAGATGGACAAAAATGCAAAGCATTCGATTACAAGGACGAACAAGCAGGAGATGCCTCTTGCATGTAGCTGCGATCCCAGCACTGCAACCAACATCGCAAGCTGGGATCCAACATTACGAACATCGGTTCCATGCAGAGGCCAGCTGAGTAAGCTCCAGCTTTTGGTAGCAGGTGATGGCTGATGGAAGCAGGTGCTGTGAGGCCAGGAAGTCTGCGTGACATCCCCTCTCAGAAAACAGGGGCGACACGCCCTCTATTTCTGGGAGTGCAGGCCTCCCCCGTCCCCTCCCCACCTCCTCAAGGCCCCTCCCTGTCAAACAGGCATCGGCAGAGGGGAACTGCGGGTGACATTGCATGCACATGGGCAGAACGGACCTTGCGCAGCGGGAATCTGCGTGAGACGCAATATGAATCAGGCCCTAAGACCTGGTGGCTCACTGGTGCTACATGCCTCGCGTCACATGGCATATTGAGGCTGGATGTATGAAAACACATCTGCATGGGCGTACTGTCTGTGGCTGAGACATTGCTGTAAATCTGTATCATTGCCTTTTAAATTACATCCATAAACTCTGTTGGTTGATCCCTTCTCATCTTGGCGCTTATGTAGAGTTAGAATTAATGCCGGTTTTATATGCGCAAAATCTGCATTTTCTTGCTGTGCATACGTCTGGGTGCAGAATATTTTCTTTTACACTCAGAACTCCTTACGACTGGAGGCGCCAAATGCTGGGCACGGGGGCAGGCACGCATTTAGCCTAGAGCAGTAAGGACGTGTTCAGGTAATAGTCCTGGCTGCAGATGGAGATATACCTGTCAGGCAAATCTCTTCCGGGAGATGGGGGCTGGTGGAATGATGATGATAATGATAATTAGCAGCACTAGCTATCTGCCTCTGATTGGCTCACTGCAGATGGCGACTTCCAGCTGATGGTATTTAACCTTTGTGTGGCTGACGTACTAAATTCAGTTGTGTCTGTCTGATTGCATCATTAAATTAATATTTCAGATATTTCAATTTAATTGAATTGAAATTTAATTTATATTTAATTATATTTTATATGGTAAATTTGACTTTGCATATATTAATAACTGTCAAAACACTTTACCCTGTTGAGAATATGACACTGAACAACATTATTATGTTACTAGTAAAAGGAGCTGGCGTATGCAGTGTGCACACTGCACCAAGTGCCACCCCACTCTGTCCCACCCTCTCTCTGAATACTGCCCCGTTCCACCCACTGCTTTGTCCCATTCCACTCCCTCTCTGATCACTGCTCTGTCCCACCCCATTCCCTCTCTGATCACTGCTCTGTCCCGCTCTGCCCCCCATCACTGCTCTGTCCCACCCGACTCCCTCTCTAATCACTGCTCTGTCCCACCCCAGTCGCTCTTTGACCACTGCTCTGTCCCACCCCACTCGCTCTCTGATCACTGCCCTGTCCCACCCCACTCGCTCTCTGATCACTGCCCTGTCCCACCCCACTGACTCTCTGATCACTGCCCTGCCCCACCCCACTCCCTCTCTGATCACTGCCCTGTCCCACCCCACTCACTCTCTGCCCACTCACTCTCTGATCACTGCCCTGTCCCACCCCACTCCCTCTCTGATCACTGCCCTGTCCCACCCCACTCACTCTCTGATCACTGCCCTGTCCCACCCCACTCCCTCTCTGATCACTGCTCTGCCTCACCCAACTCCCTAAATCTAAATTGCAGTGTAAAAGTAAAGCAGCCAGTATTTACCCTGCACAGATGGCAATCTAGAGGGAAGTCCAGGAACATAGCAAAGTGTCCCTTCTGGAAAGGGTCATGTTGGGAGTTATGTAAATAGGTCCAGCTCCACGTGAGCCCCTTTTTTTTAAGCTAGTCACCTGTAAGGATGTCCAGTTTACCCAAATATTATAATACTACGAATAAAATCACACAGAGAAAATCTGCTGTTCAGCTGAATTGTAAATAGTTCACAATCAATATAAATGTTATTATTACACAAGATAGACAGTAAGTGCAACTTCCATACACCTTTCAGCCTACAGGCTTTCCTGTTCACCTGTGTCAGCATACTTTGCATATTACTGTTACCTAATGAAACATAACACTTACTTTTATTCATATAACAATATAAATATATTTTTATTAAACGTACTAAATCACGTCTTTATCATTGCAAAATCCATTACTGCAGCAATAAAGCCACTGTAACATGTAAGCTCTCAGCATGCCATAGCGGTAGAATTATATTAATGCTATATTTATATATAAAATAATTACTGTAAAACCTCTGTTTGCTGTATTAATGTACACACTTAAGTGTAGAAGTCTCTTGTTATTGTTCCTGCATAATTTACCAGCCCTAATACAGCACGGTACCATGTATATCTAAGGAAAACACTAAGGGGGTAATTCAGACCTGGTCGTTCGTTAGCGTTTTTTACGGTGCTGCGATCAGGTCAGAACTGCGCATGCGTATGCACCACAATGCACAGGCGCATCGCACAGGTACAAAGCGGATCGTTGTTGTGCGATGGGTTTTCCGAAGAATCCATTCGCACAGCCGATCGCAAGGAAATTGACATGAAGAAGGCGTTTGTGGGTGTCAGCTGACCGTTTTCAGGGAGTGGTTGGAAAAACACAGTCGTGTCCAAGCGTTTGCAGGGCGGGTGTCTGACATCAATTCTGGCCCTGGACAGGCTGAAGTGATCGCAGCGGCTGAGTAAGTCCTGGGCAACTCAGAAACTGCACAAAGTTTTTCGTACCGCTCGGCTGCACATGCGATTGCACGCTTGCACAGCTAAAATACACTCCCCGGTGGGCGGCGACTATGTGAAGGCTGGACTGAAAAAACACTAGCGAGCGATCAGGTCTGAATGACCCATAAGATCTCAGACTACATCGCAGCTGTAAGAGAAAATAGGGTCTAGAACTGAAACTGCCTTGTGAACTGAACATGCGCATCTTAAGCTGGGAACAGTGTGTACCTGTTATGTCGCTGATGATGTGCACTCCCAGGCGTCTTCAGCGACATCCTCTGTCAGCTCTGCATGCAGGGCCAACGGAAGACATCGCTAGCGAGGGCCACACTGCCAAATGCAGCATGGCCCCCCTGCGGGTCCCGTCGCCCGTGATGCCACTGGGTACACACATGGTGTAGTGTGTACCCAGCATTAAAGTACTTACAGATGTTTCCTCATCCACTTACTGTATACTTTCCCATGCTTGAGTACTTTTTCCTGAACTTTGCACCTTAATTCGCTAGTAGTGAACTAAGGGCCTAATTTTCCCTAATAGGCGAAACCATGGGGGTCATTCTGAGTTGATCGCTCGCTAGCTGTTTTTAGCAGCCGTGCAAACGCTATGCTGCCTCCCACTGGGAGTGTATTTTAGCTTAGCAGAAGTGCGAACGAAAGGATCGCACAGCGGCTACAAAATACTTTTGTGCAGTTTCAGAGTAGCTTCAGACCTACTCAGCGCTTGTGATCACTTCAGACTGTTCATTTCCTGTTTTGACGTCACGAACACGCCCTGCGTTCGCCCAGCCACGCCTGCGTTTTTCCAGACACACCTGCGTTTTTCCGAACACTCCCTGAAAACGGTCAGTTGACACCCAGAAACGCCCTCTTCCTGTCAATCACTCTGCGGCCAGCAGTGCGACTGAAAAGCTTCGCTAGACCTTGTGTGAAACTACATTGGCCGTTGTGAAAGCACGTCGTGCGTGCGCATTGTGCCGCATACGCATGCGCAGAAGTGCCTTTTTTTGCATCATCGCTGCACAGCGATCATTTTCAGCTAGCGATCAACTCGGAATGACCCCCCATGTGCGCTGCAGGAGGGGCAGATGTAACATGTGCAGAGAGAGTTAGATTTGGGTGGGGTGTGTTCAAACTGAAATCTAAATTGCAGTGTAAAAATAAAGCAGCCAGTATTTACCCTGCACAGAAACAACATAACCCACCTAAATCTAACTCTCTCTGCACATGTTACATCTGCCCCTCCCCCCCCCCCCCCCCCTTGCAGTGTGCATGGTTTTGCCCAACTGCTAACAAATTTGCTGCTGCGATCAGATCTGAATTAGGCCCTAAGATACATTTTCAGTAAAAAAAATCACCTGAAAATAGCAGTTACGCGGGACCTGGCGCGCAGAGAGGGGCTGACTAAAGCGAATGCCAACACGTTGCCTGACAACATTTTAACAATTACTGACATCATATGATGTCAACATTATGATTGTCAACATTGTCATCACACTAAAGTCAGCGGCAGAGATTATCTTGTATTGTACAGATGTAGCACCGCTAATCGTTGCCGCGATGTGTGCACATGTCTACACGTATTGTGGCAACAACTAAGGGGGTAATTCAGACCCGATCGCTGCTGTGTGTTTTCGCACAGTGGACGGTCAGGCACAAACTGCGCATGCGTATGCACCGCAAAGCGCATGCGCGTCGCACGGGTACAAAGCGGATTGCCCCTAAACGTTGGGTTTGTGCGATGGATCCATTCGCACGGGCGATCGCAAGGAGACTAACAGGAAGAAGGCGTTTGTGGGTGTCAACTGACCATTTTCAGGGAGTGTCTGGAAAAACGCATGCGTTTGCTGGGCGGGTGTCTGACGTCAATTCCGCTCCCGGACAGGCTGAAGTGATAGCAGCGGCTGAGTAAGTCCTGGGCTGTGTAGAAACTGCACAATGGGGGTCCTTCTGAGTTGATCGCTCGCTAACTGCTTTTAGCAGCCGTGCAAACGAATTGTCGCCGCCCACCGGGGAGTGTATTTTCGCTTTGCAGAAGTGCGAACGCTTGTGCAGCACAGCGCCTGCAAAATCTTTTTGTGCAAAACAAGACCAGCCCTGTAGTTACTTTTCGTGTGCATTGATCCTAACGACGGAGGGACGGCTTTTGACGTCACACACCCGCCCAGCGTTGGCCCAGCCACGCCTGCGTTTTTCCAGACACGCCTGCATTTTTCTAAGCACTCCCTGAAAATGGTCAGTTGCCACCCAGAAACGCCCACTTCATGTCAATCTTCCTGCGTTGTGCCGTGCGACTGGAATCTTCGTTAGACTCTGTGCAAACCCACAATGCTCATTGTACCCGTACGACGCGCCTGCGCATTGCGGTGCATACACATGCGCAGAAATGCCGATTTTTAGCTTGATCGCTGCGCTGGGAACAACGGCAGCTAGCGATGAACTCAGAATTACCCCCAATATCTGTACAGCTCTGCTACACATGCGTTCGCACACTTGCACAGCTAAAATACCCTCCCCCTGTAGGCAGTGCAAAAATCGCTTGCTAGCGATCAAGTCTGAATTAGGCCCTAAGTGGGCCCGGCTGCAACTATTAGTAAAATGTAAAGTCAATGGGCCGCAGGTGTGAATATACGCAGGCGGCTGTGTACATGTGCACGCACCCTGCAAAAAAAAAATAAAAAATAGTCACAGGTGCGAATAGCCTCAGCTAAAATGAGTTATATCTTTGTAACCACTTGGGAAGTTCCCGTTTACCTCCTTGGCTGTGGACTTTAGATGCTGTGGCGCCAGTCATTTCTGCTCTGACTCTATTTAATAGCCAGTATGATGTAGAGAGGACCCTGCACAGATGTGATTCATCACAAGAAAAATTTCATTGCAACGTCTGTTCAGAAATAACAAATGACTTCAGAATGTTGAGTAGCTTTTCTGTATGACAGATGATGGGGGGGGGGGATAAATGCTGGAATTCTAATTGCACGTCTGCAGATCAATGATTGTGCTTTTAGCAATACTCATCTGCTCTCATGTCCCTCAATCATACGCAAGGAATGCTGAAGGCTGCATATATAATACACAAGAGTATCAAACACAGTCCTCTGAGTTACAGCACTGCTGTACACAAGATGGGGAAAATGTTTGTTTAATATTTTCTTTTTCATTTCACAATTTCAATAAAATAAACAAAATGTGCCGTGGTTCCCCTACTGTCCTCAGCATGGCGTGTGGTGAATAACGCCCCTTCACAATGAACTGAGGGACAAATTCAGCATGCCCTGTGAAGTGTGCGCATGTGCATAAGCCGCACTACACGTGCGCACACTGAGATGCGACAGCATCTCACATCTGCGTTGGGGCACAATCCAGACAACGCAGGCGTGTTCGGACCATTTGCGGGGCGAGCCGCGGCGGCTGCGTGAGGTCACACGCAGCCGCTGCGACCCGAAACATGGCGTGTAGCCTTCTGCCTTTGCAGCTAGGATGTGTAGGCAGAGGGCTACCCTAAACATGCGAAAGTATCGCCGCCGTGCGATGCCTTTGCATGTCTGCGGGGGAGGGGGGCTGGATCCGGCATGTGAGGAGGACTTGCAATTTTTCACACATCTACGATTAATGCTGAATTAGGCCCTGAGAACCCCGGTTATTGCTGGGGCAAGCCGGTGCGACCCAGTCATCTGTGAAAGGGTCGACCCGTGTCGTGCATCCCGGGTCCACTACCCGGGTCACAACTCACAACCAGGGTTATTCCCTGGCTCACCTGCAGTGTGACAGGTCATACCTAAAAGGCTGCTGATTGACGGGCTCAGGAGCACTTCTAGATAAAGTAATCTCCAAGCGTCTTGAGTGAACAGTGACAACCTGGGAATAACGCGGCTCCCAGCACTGGTGTGAAAGGGGTTGTATCACTGAAGGTCTGGCTCCGACCCGTTGTTCAGTATCCTGGGTTGGACACGGTTCGGAGGCCGGGCTTCTGTCTGAAAGGCGTACTACTGAATAAAATGCCATGAATAACTGAATAGACGTCGTGCACATGTGCGAGCCATCTATTTAGTGGAGATGGGGACTGGAGGCCTGCTGAGCAGCTTCTGGAAAGCTGAGCACGCCCCAGGGTGATGAAAATGAGGGAGTGACTTGTGGGCACAAAATTCCCCGTAAAGGTAATGGCCCATGTTGCATTCCCCACAATCTGTTTCCAAAAACTGGGAGATATGGGTCCACACACATACTGTGACTATTGTACTAAATAATCAGATGGGAGGTTTTCCTTCAAAGAGACAATTTATTACTGGACTGCATCCAAAATGGCAGCTGTGGAAACGCATAGAAAGCTTAGATGAAATGCTTCACAGATGCTGCACATGACGGATTGCTCAGTAAGCGGCTGAGGCCGGTCAGTTTATTGGGTAAGTGTTGCGGATTTTTGCTGCGGAACTCAGCGCTTGTAACTACGGGTGAATCATCAGACGTGGCAGAAGGAGCATAACTGTTTTGTAATATCACACACGCACATAGGCAGAGGTTAGTAATGGCGTGACACCAGCATCAGAAACTACACAGGGCAAAATGTATGCTGTGATACACCACTTTTACTGCAGGACGGATTTCTTGCACCAAGGATAGGGCTGGTCCAAATGCGCGCTAAGAATGATGATGGTAGTGAAACCAAGCCTGGTTACAAATCAGTATATGGGTGAATTTCTGCATTGAGGGCCTGATTTAGAAATGGACGCAGTAAGCACATCCGCTGGGTCTTTGTATGCAGCGGCTGGGCTTATATATGCAAAAGCCACAGGAGGATCACTAGCGTGAGCATCGGTCATCTGAGTACCCCTCAGGATACCCGGGGAATCACCCTGTGGCACACTGAATACGGATATTGCGGTGGTCAGTGCAGACTAGCAGATCACTTGCGCAGCACTGCTATGTGAGGTATGGCTGAACTCGGTTACAGCAGGTCTGAGCTCTGTGGGAAGGTTCTACCTACGCGCTCTCCATGCCTGTATAGCCTTCTGTTGTTGGCATTTGTTGCTGAAAAACTGACACCACAGGATACGGCTACTGAGTCTACTGAGCATTAACCATTTCTATTGACAGTGCAGAAAATATATATCAGTAGGTGAAATGAGGTAAGTAGTTTTAGGTATGGAAAAGATAAAACAGCGCTGAAAGACAGCCCACCGTTTCTATCCTTAATGAGGCTTAATAGTTCTTTAATGTCATCTGAACTGACATTTAGATTCTGTAAAACAAGGATGTGATGTGCTCCAACGCAGTTTCCCTACCTGTCCTCTCTGAGACGACAAGAGTTTGCAGCGCTATATTCATCAGTGTATCCTGAACAATCACGACATGTGCTGCTTCCCAGCAATAGACCACTTTAACCACATTATATAAAAGCACTTTTCCTGGTTGTTAGTTTAAACATGAAAATTACCTCAATGCTGCTGTCACTTCTATAGAAATCATCTTCCATTCCAGGCCCTCGTCCGCTCTGTTCTAAGACATCTGGAGAGCTTGTGTTCCTGACAGGAGACTGACCCTGACGTCTCCCGTGAAGCATTGAGCCAGGCACTGAGGAGCGAGGGAAAGAAGTGTCGGGGTCCTCGGGGGCCCTTCCTTCAGGATATGTAATGTCATTTGCTCTGTTATCTGCTGACTGCTCGCGTACATTGCTGTTGTCTGTTTGATATTGGACGTCGGATAGTTTAGATAGATCTTGAAGTCTGTCAGGGAAAATCCACTCATCTGGAAAATAGAATACATGAAAGTGATAATGTGTCACAGGAAAATCATACTGACATAAATAGTAAACGTACATAGTTTACTTTCATAAATGTAAGGTGTGCAGCACATGTAAAAAACAACATGTATGTCTGTGATTGACGTCCAGACTCTGCAGCTGCCAGCGGTGCACTGTGTATAGAGGAGTGAGGGACCTGGTTTAGGGCCTAATTCAGACCTCATCGCAGCAGCAGTTAGATTTGGGTGGGTTATTTTGTTTCTGTGCAGGGTAAATACTGACTGCTTTATGTTTACACTGCAACTTAGATTTAAGTTTGAAGTTTGAACACACCCCACCCAAATCTAACTCTCTGCGATCAGGTCTGAATTAGGCCCTTAGTTACTTTGCAGCTCTCTGTGTACTATACTAGACCCATGGTAGTTTACGTTTATAGCCAATTATTTTATTTTTTATTACAATTTTAAATATTTTTAAATATATTATTATTAATAATAATAATAATAATAATAATAATAATAATAAACAGGGTAAATTGTGGATGACCAGTTACATGGCTCATTCCTGCTTCAGCCTAGGCTTACCCTCTATGAGGTTGTCCTAGCAACATCATTAGTTTATATGACAGGAATGCCACTTTCACATAATTCAAATGCTCCTAGAAGTTCTCATGCTGGTCCAGAAATCAAAGGCTTCATCTTTTCCCAAATGCTTTGCCCCCAAATCATCATATCTTCCTTTAACGCCTCTCTCACTCCCTCCTCCCCCCACCCCACATTTTGTCCTTGCCAGTTCACCCACCAACTGTTTGCCCCCTCCCTATAGAATGTAAGCTCTCTGACAGGTCTTCTCTTCTCCTTGTCTATTGTCATCTTCTCCCATTCACAGGCTCTGACACAACGGGGTAAATTTACTAAGGTGGGAGATTTTTAGAACTGGTGATGTTGCCCATGGCAACCAATCAGATTCTACTTACCATTTATCTAGCTGCTTCTAGCAGATAATAGATATAATCTGATTGGTTGCTATGGGCAACATCACTAGTTCTAAAAATATCCCACCTTAGTAAATTTCCCCCAATGTCCTCCGACGAGCACCCTGCGGCCTGTATTGCTGCCCATAGCATATTAAGGACAATTTGGGCAGTACTCTTCCTCCTAGTACCGGCAGCCAACCCCCCTAGGTGTGACACCATGATGTCGCAGGTTCAGGAGCAGCACAGGATGGCTTAGAGCCCAGCTCCAGCCCTGCCTGTACTTCACTCTCTATCTGGTTTTACTGCAAAGTTTGTATTTATGCTTTGTACTTATTAAATATTTAGCTGTTATGCATTTTATTTACATTGTTAACTGTATTTGTTTTTTTTTTTTTTAAATATGTCTTTGTTTTTTATTTCTACCAAACCATACATATTATATTATATATAATTATATATCACACATAATCTGTGAAGAGAAAAACCAATGCCAATATCAAATTTTCCCAATGAAAAACAAAAAGGGAGGAAAATAAATACTACCTTTTCCATTTTTGTCAAGTTGCGATAGAAAAACACGGTATATTAATGTACTATAAATGTCACAGCTTGATTATCAAAAGGTATATACTGTACTGTAGGAGCAAATCATTGAGAATTAATTAAAAGCCATACTGTTACCTTAACATCCATGGTCGGGGGGGGGGGGGGGGGGGTGACGGCAGCACTGCTGGGGTGTTGGGGTTGCACCGTCTGGACAACAAAGGGCGTGTCTGGACTGCTGTTGGGGCAGGTCGTGACGGCTGCATGACATCACGCGCAGCCGCTGCAGCCACAAACATGGCGGGTAGCCATCTGCCTTTACAGCTAGGCTGCGTAGGCAGAGAGCTACTCGGCAGGTGCGGAAGAATCACCGCCGTGCGATGCTTTTGCATGTCAGGGGGGGGGGGCAGGTCCCAGCATGCGCGGTGGACATGCCCTGTGCTGTGCGTCCCCCCGCATGTCAAAGATTTTGATCGTAAATGTGTATTTTTTCGCACATTTACGATCAGGTCTGAATTAGGCCCCCGTGTTGCTAGTTGTTCCTAAAACATAGCTATCAAAACTCTGTGGTGGAGAGATTGCTCTCAAATGATGTTTAATGCAATCCTTTACTACAGCAAGTTCAAAAACTGGCCAGAAAATAGCAGAGTATGGTGTCAAACGAATACTGGTCCCTAAAACTTCTTCTAGAAGCTTCTGGACTGCTAACCAAAAGGATGCCATTCTTAGGAAATGTCCACCACGCAGGGAGAAAGGCCCCACTTTGAGAGCAATATCTCCAACACAAAGCCAAGGAAGCTGGAAAAACTCTTATGTAAGTTGGAACTAAGGCCCTCATTCCGAGTTGATCGCTCACTAGCTACTTTTTGCAGCCATGCAAACGCATAGTCGCTGTGCTGTTTTAATTCCATCACCAACTCCAGACACACTGCACACTGGACCACCCACTTCCCAGCATCCCCCTGGTCCTAGGGACCATCACTGAAGATTCAGGCCTACACATATTACTAAGGGAGTGTCTACAAATATTAAGCATTCTAATACACTAACATCACATCCTCTTTTCCTTAAAGATAAGCCCTGTATGCTTCAATGCAACAATTAACAACGTCATATTAAGAACATCATCTAACACGTTTCAATGAGTCTCTCAGGTCTGCGTATTTCCCTTTTGGGTCTTTCATACACAGTCTGTGTTTCATCGACCATGTTGGACCTTTCTAGAATCGTGGTTGGTTCACCATTATCAGGATCATCATACATGTCAGATGAAGGGTATTCTTCAGTCATGTTGTCTTCATTATGGTTAGGCTGAGATCTTAAATCCACCCGATTTCTTCTTACTTCCGTTCCACGCTCTGTACGTATAGTATAAGATCTTGGTGCTACTTGTGCTTGCACAATACCTTTCTGCACCCAAATACCTTTCTCGTGATCTCTGAGACGGACTTGGTCACCCGATTTTAGATCAGATAAGCTTTTTGTTAGTCTGTCATGGAACAGTTTCTGTTTCGCCTGTTGACGTTCCTTACTCAGTCTGACCAATGCTGAGTTATGTGTATTAAGCAGTTCATCATGTATCGGGAGATTTGCTCTAATCCTCCTTCCCATCAGCATTTATGCAGGAGAAAGTCTATTTTGTAAAGGTGTACTGCGGTAGATTAAAAGACTTTTGTAGAAATCTTCTTTACCTTCTTGAGCTTTTTTCATGAGACTCTTTACAGTTTTTACTGAACTTTCCACAAACCCATTTGAGCTTTTGTCCACAGCATGAGAAAGTGTATCAGCAATGTGCATGTATTTGCCAGGACAGTACAGCAAGTGTACATCATATTTCTGTAGTCTGATAAGCATTCGTTGAATTCTCATGGGACAGTCATGTAATGATTTAGTCATGATAGCTACCAATGGCTTGTGGTTAGTTTCCACTGTAAATATTTGACCATACACAAATTGATGAAATCACTCACATGCATATGTGATCGCTAGAAGTCCTTTTTCTATCTGAGCATACCTTGTTTCAGCACTTGTCAGTGCTCTTGATGCATAGATTACTGGTTGCCATGTATCCTCATGTTCTTGTAACAGCACTGAGCCTAGGCCAAATTACGAAGCATCTGCTGAAAATCTTATTCTTTTCGCAGGATCAAAGAATTTTAGCACTGGTTGCTCTGTAATGATCTGTTTCAAGTTTTGCCAACTTTCTTCTTGTTCATGTGACCACATCCACTCGTTATCTTTGTCCAACAACCATCTAAGAGAGGCTGTTCATTCAGAGAGTTGAGAAATAAACTTTCCTAAGTAAGTAATCATTCCTAGGAATCTTCTGACGTCGTCTTTGTTGTAAGGACGTTCCATGTTCACTATGGCTGATATTTTCCTTGGGTCTGGTTTTACACCTTGAACCGAGACCACGTCGCCCATAAAGGTAAGTGTATTCACGCCAAATTCACATTTGTCCTTGTTTAGCTTTAGATTCACTTTCTTGACAAGTTCCATTACTTAGAAATACAATAGTATCTCTGTGGAGCGCACTTATTTGGAGTAAATTTTGAAGTTTTCTTAATTGAATAATAAGAGAGGATTGGGTAATAATGAAGAGAGGATGACCCTACACAATTAAACACCCTTTTTTTAAAAAAACCACTTACATTTATTAATAAGACAATATGGTTCAAATTCATATTTACATTAAAAGGAAATGATAATAAGCATTTCTTTTACAGGATAATATTGTTCATTAAAAATACAAAGATTTGTTTCAACTTTTCAAATATGATATAAAGAAATGCTTTAACCCAACGCGTTTCGTCTTATAGCGACTTCTTCAGGGGTGTTTTCTGAATAACCAATCTTTATTTATTTTGAAAAGCTGTATCTTTCCTAAAGAATGTATTCCAAAATTAAACCAATAAAAGTACTAAAAATAATTATAGATTGGATTTGAAAATTTGAAAAATTGAGACTTTAATAGATTAATTTCCACAATTTGGCAACACTTGGTGGGGTTCCCTATTTGAGACCACCTAATAATTTATATTATTCTCCAAAGGGATTATTAATAAATAGCTTATCCAGCTTCTCTTAATTTTCCCGTAGCGATCCTATATGTCTGTGAGCATAGAAATCCAATGGTTGACTGAATGTTATCAGGCCTCTTTTAATTTCCCAGCAGCATGCCTATACGTCTGTGTGCATAGGGATCCAAAAGCAGAACCATTGCCTTACTTGCCTCAATCTAGAATCATGTTCATCCTTTGTAGATCCCCATACAATAATGTCATCCATCATTGATTCAACACCTGGAATATGTTCAAAAATCATGTGTATCTTTTTGTGATATACTTCTGGAGCAGACAATATTCCATATGGTAGTCGAAGAAATCTGTATCGACCTTCTGGTGTATTAAATGTACAAAGCTTTGAGTTGGCCTCATCTAGCTTAATTTGCCAGAATCCTGTAGATGCGTCCAATTTACTGAACCATTTTGCTCCCGCAAATTGCGACATGATTTCATTTCTGGTTGGTAGTTTGAAATGTTCTCGTTCAATAGCTTTGTTTAAATCTCTGGGGTCTAGATATATTCTGAGTTGTCCATTTTTCTTTCAAACAATTACTAAGGAGCTTACCCATTCAGTAGGCTCATCAACTTTCTGTATCACACCCAAGGCTTCCATGCGATTTAACTCTTGTTTCAGTTTTTCTCTCAGCGCAAACAGCACTTTTCTACAGGGGTGTATCACTGAAGAAACTTGCGTGTCTATATTTATTTTATGCTCTCTAGGCAAACAACCTAGACCTTCAAACAAGTCTCTGTATTCTGTAAACATCGATTTGCAGTCATCTTCTACTTGTTATGTCACCATAAAAACTTTCTTTAGCAAGCTTAGTTTCTCACAGGAACTTAATCCTAGAATCGGTTGCACATTTTTATCCACAATCAGTAGAGATGTTTTAAACTGTTGTCCCTTATATTTCAGTGTCACTAAGCATGTACCTTTCACAGGAATTTCCTCCCCAGTGTACCCTGTAACTTTCACTTTGGCTGGATGAATTTTAGGTTTTACTCTAAAAGTCTTATAGTCTTGAAACGATATTAAATTCACCTGTACACCAGTATCAAGCTTAAAGGGAATGACAATCTCGTTCACAGTTAAAGGGACAATCCATTCTTTCTTATCTGCACTGCAAAGTTCAATGCAATCCACAAAGAATTCCTCTGTTTGTTTAATAGCATGCACTTTGGTTTCACTTTTCATTTTACAGCATTTGGCAAAGTGATTAAGTCTACCCCATTTCATGCAGGTTTTACCATAAGCAGGGCACATTTTAGGATTGGGAGCATTTCCACATCTACTACACATTTCCTTGTTAGACTGTGGCTTAGACTGCTTCATTCTTGAGAACGGAGGTTTGCTTGGCTCTGTTTTCTGCACAACATGTACGTGCTGTACATCAGCTTCCTTGTGTAACTTTTTGGCTTGAAATCTAGTTATTTCTGCAGATCTGCACATAGTCACTGACTTTTCTAGTGTTAGGTCTTGCTCTCTCAGCAGTCTCTCTCTGAGTCCATTATCAGGTATTCCACAGACAATACGATCTCTAATCAGTGAATCCTTTAAATCACCAAACTCACAGGTTTTACTGAGTGATTGCAGCTCTGTAACATACTGATCAAATCCATCTACAGACTTCTGATCACATGTGAAAAACTTATATCTTTCATATGTCACATTTTTCCTTGGCACAAAGTAATCTTCAAACTTTTGCATTATAGAAGATAGCACCATATTCTGCCCCTCATCAAACTGAAAACTATTATAAATGTCCAGCACATCCTCTCCTATCACATGGAGGAAAATGGATGCCCTAGTTTTGTCAGCCTCTGTATCAGCTCCACATGCAGCAAGATATATATTAAACCTTTGCCTAAATCTTTTCCAGTTTTCAGACAAGTTACCAGACATCAGCATGCCGGTTGGAGGAGCCAGTTTATCCATGGTTATTCACTGTTTGAAGAGAGGAGCACACGGCAGGCTTTGCAGACACTGAGTATCACAGCCTTACAGACTTCTGCAAGATTCTTTCACACTCTGAGAGCACTAGCAGTCCAAGTTAAACTTCTTCTGACACCATGTTTTGTTCATATGTTTGTAAATCAAGTCATAAGGACACAGAGACATGTGAGTTCACTGCTGTGCTGTTTTTATTCCATCACCAACTCCAGACACACTGCACACTGGACCACCCACTTCCCAGCATCCCCCTGATCCTAGGGACCATCACTGAAGATTCAGGCTTACACAGATTAGTAAGGGAGTGTCTACAAATATTAAGCATTCTAATACACTAACATCACAGTCGCCAACCACGGGGGAGTGTATTTTCACTTTGCAAGTGTGCGATCGCATGTGTAGCCGAGCGGGACGAAAAAGTTTTTTGCAGTTTCAGAGTAGGTCTGAACTTACTCAGCCCTTGAGATCACTTAAGCCTGTCCGGTCCCGGAAATGACGTCAGACGCCTGCCCTGCAAACGCCTGGACACACCTGCATTTTGACTACCACTCCCAGAAAATGGTTAGTTGACACCCATAAACGCCCTCTTTCTGTCAATCTCCATGCGATCACCCGTGCGAATGGATTCGTCGCTAGAAGCATTGCCCAGCAACGATGCTGTTTGTACCCGTATATCGCGCGTGCGCATTGCGGTGTATACACATGCGCAATAGTAACCTGATCACTGCGCTGCGAAAATCGGCAGCGAGCAATCAACTTGGAATGACCCCCTAAGTACCATCTACATTTTAAAAGCAGCCTCCTTAATAGAGGTTGATACAGACAACTTAGGGAGCTTATTTCTAATTTTATTCCAAGAAAACTGCTCTGGGTGGGGAACTAGTTCCCTTTCCTGGTCTTGCTCACATTTCAGTGATGAATCTAATTTAGAAAGACAGAGTAGGTTCTAAAGAGTTGAAATAGAACCTTGCAATAGAGGAGAATAACTAACAACACATCTTTTGAAAAGATTCAAAGGTAAAAACAAATGAGATCTTGGTACTGATTGTAAGAAAGATCTAAAAAATAACCTAGGCCTAGGAACATTGGGGGTCATTCTGAGTTGATCGTAGTTGTGCTAAATCTAGCACAGCTACGATCTTTTTCCCTGACATGCGGGGGGACGCCCAGCACAGGGCTAGTCCACCCCGCACGTCAGTGCCGCCCCCTCCCCCCCGCACAAATACAAAAGCATCGAACAGCGGCGATGCCTTTGTATTTGAGGAGTAACTTCCAGCCAGCGCAGCTCCTGCGGCTGGCCGGGAGTTAATTGTCGCTGCTGCTGGCCACTCCTACGTTGGCCGGACCGCTCCCCCTAAACGGCGGCTTAACGCCGCTGTTCAACCCCCTCCCGCCCAGTGACCGCCTCTGTCTCAGAGGCGATCACTAGGCAACGAAAGCTGCCATGCGCAGTTCAGACCCGATCGCTGCGCTGCGACAAACTGCAGCGAGCGATCGGGTCGGAATGACCCCCATTGTGCTTGTCAATATACTGGAATTATCTCCAGGAAGCACCATCAATAAAAGTAAAGCCAAGCTAGGTACTTCTTTACAGGATGTAGACAAATTAAGGAACAAGCGGGGTGGAAGTCCTGGACATCCTATATATGAGAAATGGGCGAAGGATAGATTATATTTCTTAATGCAAAAAGACCAAATCGACAGTAAATTATCTGGGCTAGTTAGACCGTAAAGGTGCAAAATAGGCCCCAAGAAACAGACCTTAATATCATCTGCTAATATCTGTGTCCAGACTTAGGGCCTTATTCAGAGAAGGACGCAGATCGCTGCATACGCAGACCACAACGGTAGATGTTTACTTAGTCACAGAACATGAAATAAACAAGATGTAGCAACCCCCCCCCAAAAAATAAATAAATATATAAATAAATAAAATGTGTAGACCGCTTCTGTGTTGACCAATGTCATGTCGACCTTATGTACCTGTCGACCTTATCCACTGTCGACCTTTCATCTGTTGACCTTATGTTTCTGAGGACCTTATACATGTTGACCATATGGGTTTGACCTTTTGACTGTCTACCTAGACAGTTTAGATCTTCTGTACACAACCAAACATAGGGCCTAATTCAGACCTGATCGGGGGGGAGGGGGGGTGGGGGGTTAGATTTGGGTGGGTTATATTGTTTCTGTGCAGGGTAAATACTGGCTGCTTTATTTTTACATTGCAATTTAGATATTTCAGTTTTAACACACCACCCAAATCTAGCTCTCTCTGCACATGTTATATCTGCCCCCCCCCTCCCCCTGCAGTGCACATGGTTTTGCCCAAATTTGCTGCTACGATCAGGTCTGAATTAGGCCCATACACATCTAGTTAAGCGCACACAGTGCAAGAGCAACTGTGGTCGTTGTGAAGGCAACTCTGAATCAGCGTTATGGTGTCTAATTATTTTTCTTTTAAAAACTGTAATAAAGTAGATAGAATAACAACCGAAAATACAGCATAGATTTAGGCTCCTATTACACTTCTCCCATCAAAGTGATCTGGAAATGAAGAAATGAGACATTGCCCAGTTATAATTGTACGCACGCTCGCCATTTTTCTAATAATATATGGAAAATAGTGGTCATAGCTATGGGCAAGTCATTTGCATTTCACTGCCAGTTAACATGGTGATAATGTGCGAGTCTGTAGTCTGAAATTATAATTAACACCTGCCTTGCAGTAAGCCCTTTAAGGCTTTTTTCCTTCTTTGATGTAATTTAAGTTGAACATGCTGCATTTATTGTATCGTTCAGCGATACTTCTTGTGGACTTTGACTGAGGAATGGAAATGAACTAAGTGAAGGCTCATGTGATCTGCTCCTGTAATTCTGGAGTCTACTGAAAACTTAAAGAAGTTTTTAAATAGTTTCCCAAGAGACCCATTAGCTCAGGTTTTAATTTGACTTTCAGATTTCTAGCCCTCATGAAGAATGATACGCAAATAAAAAATGCATGAAGATAACTATTTCATAGAGTTCTCCTGACCATGGTTTAACCTAATGTGCTCACTGTAGAAACTGGAATATGCACAGGCGGATTAACCAGGTGCCAGCGATCAGAATATTTAGAAGAACTTTGCACAGTAAAAATAAAGACATACATAGCTATAAATACTGGTAATTGTGAGTGTGATAGACCGTTATGCTTTTAACTCTTGCAGCTGCAGTTTCAGTATATATATATACAGTGTGTGTGTGTATATATATATATATATATATATATATATATATATTTTTTTTTTTTTTTTTTGCTCTGGATGGCGTTCACACGGCACTAAAACTCTCACCGATGCCCTCTTCAACATCTTATCAGCCTACCAGTTTCCCACCTTGCCCCCGTAAATCTACTCTCACCTTGGCTGCCCAACTTATATTCCTCTTGCCATATTGAACCTCTGCATCTCCTCTTCCAATCCCTCCACTTTCTCCCAGTGGCACTCACAATGAATTGCAAACTTCTCTGACACACCTACAGAGCCCTGATTCACTCTTCTCTGTTCTGCATCTACATTCTACTGCCTTATTGCAACAAACACCCCTTCTCACCCAATGACTATTGCCTCTCCTCCTCACACGCCAACATCTAGGATTTCGCCTGTGAAGCTCCAATCTCTAGAATTCCTTCTCAGTAGCAATGGTAAATCAGACAAGTCCTTTTCCTTCTTTGATGTAATCTAAATTGAACATGATTCATTTCCATCCTGATGCTCTGTACAAGTGGGAACTCTGAATCGCAAGGGTCACTCTACATCAGCATTTAGATGTGGTATGGAGTTACTTGGGAACACTAGTGGTTTTGTCATTCTTTGCTTAGCCCTGAATCACTCAACAAATATGGGAACTTCATTAAAGTTTTTGGATTACTTTGTAAAACTCATCAATGGAGAGGTCTGTGAAGACCTCGGGTGAAGCTGTCCATCACTAGAAGCTGGATGATTGCTGATGGTGAATTAGTTTAAGGTTTGAGCCATATTTTACAAACATAAAACCACACAACTGAGGCCTACCTATGTTCTTTCTCTCTCTCAAGCTGCCATGAAATTCTTGATCTTTACCTGCAGCTGTATCTATAATCTGAGCCAGAATCTCTCCCTCCAAGTGCAGGTCCAGGGCCTCAATTTTGGCTAAATCATCATAAGAATTGAAGAATGCAAAAAGTGACATCTAGGACCAGATGTAATTTTTTGGTCCCGGACGCCTCATGTGCTATGAAACTCCCTCACCCTACCATTGATCAATACAGAGCTCTATGACACTCCTCAGAGCTCCATGACATCAGCTCCATGGGCCCATATGTTCACATGCTCTAGATCCCATAGACCATGTGAACAAAACAAATATGTTCCACCAGTAATTTAAATTTACATTTACTTCCTATGTTGATGGGTGTAAATTAGGAGAAAAGTGAGATGCTGATCCATGCTTTTCAACCACCATAAGTCTAGGCCTCTGGTCTTTCCACAAATCCAAACTTAGCTACATTTGACCATTTATTTAAGTGGGCAATTCTATGCATTGTGGGTTATAAACCTCAATGTGGTTACAGATCTCAAAAGCAGATACAGTGGTGGAAAAGATAATGGGCAACTCTATCAGTGCGCTGCACAGTGATAAATGACTTGCGTTGTCTAAGAATGGGCTGTACACCAAATGCTTCACTTAAATCGTCTTCAAGCATATGGTTGGAATCCTGAAATGTAACCATGTAGAAAGCAAACTTTCAGCACATCTTATACAGGAACCCAGATGATTTATGTGTTTCAGTTCGTTCCAAAACGTCTGCATTAAAAAAATGATGTCCATTTATCTTGCTTAAAGAAAGCTTGCTATCCGTATAGCGCAGCTGCTCTAGAATGCACGTCTCCTAATGTGTGTTACAGTAAAGGTCTAATGACTGAACTCAGAAAAATAGGTTTGTCATGTTCTATTTCATTTAGAAGGAGACTGGGGGAAAGCTATGCAGGCAGATATATAGGAAAATGGGAGGCAGATACGTAGGAAAATGGCTATCAATAATCACGTTTTTGGATTGATGATCAAACATCTTATTAGACTGCACAAGGTTAAAAGATCTTTTCAGAGTGTATGTAACACTTTGAAGTTAGAACTACACTGACTGGACATATCGTAGTGCATGGATGTGCATACTGGACAGGACATAACTAAGTGCCTGGTTTCCATAGCAGATTATGGGCCTAATTCAGACCAGATCGCTTCTCTGCGAATTTGCAGGGGTTTGCGATCAGATAGTCGCTGCCCAGACAGAGTGAATACCCGCCCGTGCAAGTCTGTGTACGCCTTGCGATAATCTCTGCGAACGTCGGTCAGCTGCAAATCCGTTCGCATCTCACACACCATCGAATTATTTTACAGTCTTTGCAACATGTGCGCAGCCCAGGACCTACTCCTACAGTGCGACAGAATCAGGCTGATCGGGGCCGGAACTGACGTCACACACCCTCCATGAAAACACTTGGGAACGCCTGTAGTTTTACTGACATTCCTAGAAAACTGTCAGTTACCACCCCCAAACGTCTTCCTGTCAATCAACTTGCGTACGCCTAGCGATCAAAAAGTCGCTGGATTTTTTTCCAGTTTGGCCTTACGTGTGCGCACTACAATCTGTACGCATGCGCAGTTGATCGATAATCGTCCGCCTTGCAAATACGCACATCAGCGATCAGGTCTGAATTTGGCCCTATGAATACAGTATCTGCCTACAAGTTCTTACTGTTGACCCATAGCCAGAGGAGGACGCCACCTCCGTCCAGGCCCCCTCCTATCTGCCGGCTTCGCTGAGAGTCTGAGCAGGGCCGGAGCTTCCACTAGGCAGCTTTAGGCAGCTGCCTAGGGGCGCCGGGACCTGAGGGGGCGGCCTGCTACAGCTGCCCTACCTTTTACAGCCACTGCAATCCCCCAGAATGCGTATCTTACAGTAGCCGTGACTGCTAAGCTCCCGTATTGCAGCCTCCAGCTCCACCTCCACCCGGCACAGGCAGTAACTTTGACAGCTCCTGGAGTCCTGGCTGGGGGTGACATGCAGCACTGCTCTTCATTCCAGGCTCTTTCACAGACTACTCAGTTTCAACTCTGCACTGCAGCCTGCAGGTAAGGTGGCTGCACAGTGCATTCTCTGCATTGATAAGGAAAGAGGGCGAGAGCAGCGGTGTGGTGAGGGGTTGGGGGGAGGAGATAAGGAGCAGGCATGCACACAGTCTGGAGGGATGAGCAGCAGCATGCACACAGATTTTGGGGGGATAGAACAGCAGACATTTACCAGAGTAGGGGGGAGGGGGTGAGAGCAACATGCCTTTCATCTGAAGGGTGGGAAGGGGGAAGGGGGTGTAGTATGGTATGCCGGCGGCCGGGCTCCCAGCGACCAGCATACCGGCGCCGGGAGCCCGACCGCTGGCATACCGACAGCGTGGCGAGCGCAAATGAGCCCCTTGCGGGCTCGCTGCGCTCGCCGCGCTGCAGGCACGGTGGCGCGCCACGCTATTTATTCTCCCTCCAGGGGGGGCGTGGTGTCGGTAGGTCGGGTGTCGGGATTCCGGCGCCGGTATACTGTGCGCCGGGATCCCGACATTCGGCAACCAGAAGACCACACGGGGGAAGGGGCAGAAGGCAGAAGTTTTGCCTAGGGTGCCGAGAAACCTTGCACCGGCCCTGAGTCTGAGCACTAGAGGGCTCACACTATAATGCCCATGTACAGATCTCCAGAAAAATGGCTCGGCTGCCATTTTCCGGTGATTTCTCTACTGCGCATACACAAAGATCCGGGAAACTGTCCACGCGCCATTCTCCTGGTGATTTCTACAGTGCTGCTGCCCTCGGCACCAGACTCCATAGGGGTAAGTATTGAAGAAATGGGTGCAGGGTGTGCAGTGTGGGTCCCCCTGGATTTAGGGTCCCGTGTGCACCGCACACTCTGCACCCGTTACAAACACGCCAGTGCCCATATCCCCAAATGTAATAATGTAACACTATTGTGGTTTTACATGGGGATTGCAGATCAACTTTAAAATGTTACAGACATCTAATTAATAAAGTATATTTTAAGAAACATTTAAATACTGCGTAATCAACATGATCACAATAGTCCATCATAACCCACTAGATAATTGTGAGAATAATGAAGAAATCATCCAATTAGCTCCAGTAAATTCTTGTTTTAGTTCCTAATTGCAGACTAACATTGTAATGATGTCAGTGCTAGGAACACGTACAGCACTTGCAGAATACAGAGCACTGTCTCCTAATCTGCCTCGGGGGGTGGGAACACCTGACATTTACTAAATTAAATGATAATGCCGTCTCTTTTTATTACATTCACCATGAAACTTATTGCAATACAAAATAAGCAATTCTGATGCAGGTACTATCACTTCTGAGAATACCATTTGCAGCCATTGGTTCAGGGCACAGACTGAGATCTACACAATTCAGTTATTAGTAGGCTTACTATTCTAACCCTTTAAACACTGTTTTAATAAACAGCGCTGCTCATGGATCACACAGGTTATGTGGCTGATTAAAGCCAGGTGAAATGCAGGCTTGAAGTCAGCCAGCCACAGAACCTGTGTAAATTATGAGTGTCCCGGTGTAAAGGAAAAATGGTAAGTCTAGCAAAAGCATACCTCCCAACGGGATGCAGTTAAAATACCAGCTGTCGGGATTCCGGCGATCGGGAGACCGACACCGGAATCCCGTCTGCCAGTAAAATACCGGCGGACTCGGTTGGTGGTTTCACTCCACCAACCGAGTGGGAATATAACCTGTGACGAGATGCTGGCTGTCGGTATTCTGTATGTATTCCCTCCCAACATGACCCATTCCAGGAGATACAAAATGCTCTGTTCCTGATATTCCCTCTTAATTCATGAACGCCATCACCTGTGGTGAAACACCTTTATTATCAATTTACTAGTTTAACACAGGTGATGGTAATCATAAATTAAGAGGGAAGCCCAGGAACAGAGCCCTCCTGGAATGGGTCATGTTGGGAGGGAATACATATGTTTTACCAGCAGATGGGATGCCGGCTGTCAGTATACTGACAGCAGAATCCTGTCGGAATCCCGGCAGCAAGGTGCCCCTCATGGCTAGTAAAATCATTGTCCTTTTAAATCATTGTCTTTCTCCGGCAGGGTCCAGACGTTATCCACAGGATAACATTGGGATATAATGAAGTGACAGCGGATTTGCACCAATCGGTCAAAGCTTTTCGGCCTCCCAGAATGCAAACTAGTTTTTTGTTTGGTGCGGCAGGAGCCGGACCATGGTCAGAGGGCTGCTGGTTTTTAGCAGCACTAAGCTTTCTTATTTTATTTTTCTAGTCATACTATTTTTTCTTGAGTGATCTTTCTAAAAAGCATCTTATACGTACCTTAGAAAGAGTCGCACCAACAACTCTGCGCCGGGTCGCGACAACGCTTACCCACGAGTACAGTGCTGTTTCGGCAGGCGTCTGTGTCGGATATACTAGCAGGTCCAGCAGACGTTACCAGGCTGTGGCCGGAGCACGGGGAGAAGGTAAGGCATCAGTTCCGCTTAGAATGGGAATACGGATACAGCCGCACTGTTTTGGGGGAGTTACCAAACAGTCGCTGACACGGCTGCCACCTCGGGTGCACCAGCGCTAGGCCTTAGGGATCAGAGGCTCCAGGAACAGTATGAGGCCGCGATCCCTAGGGTTGATGTCAGCAGTGGGGAGTCAGACGCTCTCCTGGTCGCCCCTCCCCCCAGGTCATGACCAGTTTCCTCCGAGTCTCCCACCATGAACTGTTTCCCGCTTCCGTCTCAAACACTGTACACGAAGGGTACCCAGTCGCAGCATAGGCGGCTGTGTGATGGGTGCGTCTGTGTTCATCGAGCGTCTGTGTTCACTATAGGTTCATGGAGCGGCAGTGTACACTAGTAGCGTCAGGATCCACTCAGCATTCACTAATGTATTAATCAGTCCTGGAAGCGAGGTGAGTCTCCCTGTATCCCACTCTACTGAGTACGGGGAATACAGCACTAAGTATTTACCTTTTTGAGTACGAATAGTTAGATAAGTGTCTATTGCATGTGAGTCTGTATACTATTACTGTTGTTTCTTTTGCTATGCGTCTGAATACGGTAGATCTGTTTAAACATGATTCAGTAATATGTTCTCCTACATACTTGAAGTATAGTTGTAGTTGATGATGTGCTCATATTGCTTATTATTCTAATGTATAACATGTGACTGACTGCTAGTGTGATTGCTGACTTTACTATATTCTGTCATTTTTTTCTATACTGATCCTCAATGCTGGTGCATGGGTAGGGTCGGATTGTAGGTCACTTTAAAAAGCTTAAAGTGATTACAGTCACAAATTGTGTAGTACACTGTGGTAGTGTTGATTATTTATCATGTCTAAGAGCGGCAAAGGTGAGGAAGATACACTGACAGCAACACCAACACTCATATCATGTTTGTCTTGCAAAGCAGTGTTAACCTCTCAGGATCTGGTTCAGGATGGTTTGTGTGCAAATTGTTTTAGCTTTCACCAGGGTCTCTTGAAAAATACAAGGCAGATTCAGGTGCATGTTGATCCACCTTGGGCTATGTTTGCACAGACATTATCCAGTATAGCTGAACAGATAATTCCTCCAACTTCTGTACCAGGGATAGGTTGCACGATTAACCCTTACATGCAGCTTCCCACCTGCGGTTTATCATTTCCAGCAGCAGCTTCTCAAAAGAAACAGGCTGATAAGCCAGTGGTAAGTAAATCTTCATCCTCACAGGCTACACATGTTTCAGATGAGGATTCTTCGGAGGATGAAAGCTCAATAAACTCTGCTTCGGCATACGAAGAGGAGGAGGAAGGTCTCAGCTCAGTGGATATAGCTGAGTTAATTAAAGCAATGAAAGCCATTCTATCCTTAGAGGATTCAGCAGAGCCTGTGTTAAAAACCAAGGCACCTGTGTTTAATTGTCCCAAAACATTTAAGACTGAATTTCCAGGGTCAGATCAGCTAATGGAAATCATGGAAGAGGCTTGGGCTACGTCCAATAAGAAGTTTAGAATTCCTAAGAAATGGAATTCCAATTATCCTCTTCCAGCTGGGGATTGTTTAAAAAGGGAGGTGGCTCCTAAAGTAGATATGCATGTGATTCGTTTAGTGCGAAAATCTACATTACCTTTGCCTTCAACATCATTAAATGATGTCACGGATAGGAGAGTGGATTTTTTTTTTTAAACCATTTTTCCCCTGTCTGGAGCAGTCATAAGGCCAGCCATGGCTTCAGCTTGGATGGCAAAGGCAGTGGCTGCCTGGACTGATGCATTGGTGGGGGATTTTTCAATAGCCTTTAGAGAGCAAAAATCCCATATAGCACATATAAAACAGGCTGCAATGTTCTTGGAAGAAGCAGCATTGGATATGGGTACTATTGCCTCCAGGGCATCAGCATCAACAATCGCTGCTCATAGAGCAGTTTGGCTACGTACGTGGAAAGCTGATTCAGAATCTAAGAAGGTTTTGGAATTTTTGCCTTTTTCTGGAGATATTCTTTTTGGTAAAGAATTGACAGATATTGTGGAGTCAGAAGCAGACTCCAAGAAGGTAAAGTTTCCTTCCACATACAATTTCAAACCTAAAGTTCTGGCTTTTCGGCTCTTTCGGTCTCAAGGAAAAGCTAAAGGAAAAAGTGATGGCAGGCAGTCACAATACAACAAGTCTGGTAAGATTAAAAAGCTTTGGGCTACCAGAGGACCGGGAGTTAAAACAGATAATAAGACATCAGCCTGATGGTGCGGGCCACCACCTGGGGGATCCCAGGGTGGGGGGGGGGGGCGACTTCTTCAGTTTGCACAGATCTGGCAGCAGTCTACAACAGATGCCTGGGTGCAGGAAGCGGCACCTCTAGGTTATGCTTTTGCCTTCAAGAAGCACCCTCCTCGAGGGTTTTTTTATACCAGCCCGTCTCGGGTAGAGACGAAGGCCAGGGCTTTGCAAGAGGCAGTACCAAAATTGCTTCAGTCAGGAGTAGTCAATCCAGTTCCTCCTGCGCAACGAGGATAGGGTTTTACTCCAACCTGTTTCTAGTTCAGAAACCAAATGGGTCATTTCGGCCCATTCTCAATCCCAAAGTGCTAAACAAGTACATTTGGGTACCTTGGTTTCATATGGATACTTTATATTCCATTATTTTGGCCATGGAGCCAGGGGATTATATGGTATCCTTGGATATACAGGATGCTTACCTACATGTTCCAATAGCACCATCCCATCAGTGCTATCTCAGGTTCGCTATCCTCCAACATCATTTTCAGTTCCAGGCCCTACCTTTTGGGTTAGCCACAGCCCCCAGAGTATTTACCAAGATTATGGTGGTAATGACAGCTTATCATCGCCAGCAGGGGATAAGAATTTTTCCATACCTCAACGATATTTTAATCCTGGCACAGTCGCAGGAATTGCTCCTATGTCATCTGCAACAGACAATAACGTGTCTGCAAAGGCACAGGTCGCTCATAAATTTGGCAAAATCGTCTCTGGTTCTGTCACAGCGGATGACTCACTTGGGGGCTGTACTGGATTCAAGTCTTCAGAGAGTAATTTTACCTCTGAACAAGATATCCAAGGTTCAGTCAAGGATTCAGGACTTGCTACACAGTAAAAAGGTATCCTTTCATGCAGCAATGCGTGTGATGGGATTGATGGTGTCAACATTCGACATGGTGGAGTATGCACAGTTCCACTCGAGGCCTCAGACTATGGTTCTTACGATAGAAGTAAGAAGGTCATTAGCCTGGTGGCAACAGACATTCCATCTGCACAAGGGGAGACCCTTTTGGATATCAGATTGGGAAATTCTGACAACGGATGCCAGTCTCCAGGGCTGGGGAGCAGTGTCAGGAAGGTTGTGTTTCCAGGGGAAATGGACCAAGGAAGAAGGTTGCCTGCCAATAAATATATTTTAACTCCAGGCCATATACATGGCACTGATTCAGGCAAAGGACATTCTTCGGGGGAAAACCAGTTCAGATCCGCTCGGACAATGCGACGGCAGTAGCGTACCAAACCATCAGGGAGAAACTTACAGACGAAAAGCGATGAAGGAGGTAAGTCACATACTAAAGTGGGCAGAACTTCATCATCCAGCCTTGTCCGCAGTGTTCGTTCCGGGAGTCCTAAACTGGGAAGCGGATTTTCTCAGTCGATACGCCATTCCGGCAGGCGAATGGGCTCTACACCCGGAGGACTTCCAGACCCTAGTAGACAAGTGAGGGTTGCCAGAGATGGATCTCATGGCGTCCCATCAGAACAACAAAGTTCTCACATACAGGTCAAGAACAAAGGATCCCAGAGCATCTTTGTGGATGCCCTGTCAGTGAGATGGGACTTTCATCTGGCTTATGTATTTCCTCCAATCACCCTATTACCCAGGGTGGTAGGAAAGATAAAGCAAGGAAAGGGTGCCGTGATACTAATAGCTTCAGCTTGGCCCAGAACGCATTGGTACACAGATCTGCAGAGAATGTCGATGGATGCTCCACTCCTGCTCCCTCAACATCCAGATCTACTGATGCAGGGTTCTTGTTATCACAGATATCTGGATTGACTGTCTTTGACAGCATGGCTCTTGAAATCTCTATCCTGAAGTTAAGAGGATTCTCACAACAGGTAATTCAAACAATGCTAAGAGCAAGGAAACCTTCCTCAGCTCGCATTTATCACCGAATATGGCAAACCTATATTCATTGGTGCAGTAAACAAAAAATGGACCCCAAGTCTTTCAGAGTTTCCAGGATCTTAGCATTCCTTTAGGCAGGAATGGATAAAGGTTTGAAGGTGGCTTCCTTAAGAGTGCAAGTGTCAGCATTGACTGTATGGTTCCAAAAGAAAATCGCCAACTTACAGGATGTGCATACTTTTTTCCATGGAATGCTGTGCTTGTTCCTCCTACAGTGCCTTGGGACTTAAATTTAGTTCTATAGGCCCCTCAAGTTGCTCCATTTGAACAACTTAATAAAGTGGATCTTAAATGGTTAACAGCTAAAGTTCTCGTTCTACTGGCCATGGCATCAGCTAGAAGAGTATCAGATTTAGGGACATTGTCATGTCGTTCCCCATTTCTGATTTTATTATCCTGATAAACCAGTTCTCAGAACTAGATCTGGGTATCTTCTCAAGGTGGTGTCTAAATTCCACCTTAACGAAGAAATCGTAGTCCCGGCTTTCCAGGTACCATGCCTTTCTGCGGGAGATGAATCGCTGGACATGGTCCGTGCCTTAAGGATCTACGTGGATCATACCAGTGCCATCAGAAAGACAGATTCTCTCTTCATTCTCTACGGATTTCACAAGAGAGGATGGCCTGCTGATAAGCAGACACTGGCAAGGTGGCTTCGGATGACGATTTCAGAAGCATATTCTCAAGCTGATCTCCCTGTTCCGCCTAATGTCTCTGCTCACTCTACTCGTAAAGTAGGTCCATCATGGGCAGCACAACGTGGTGCTTCAGCAGAACAGATATGTAAGGCAGCCACATGGTCTTCCATTAACACATTCATTAGACATTGTGCCATGGATACCTTTGCCTCTCATGATGCTGAATTCGGGCAAAGGATTCTCCTGTCCAATCAGTAGCATCCCCACCACTAAATTGCTTTGGGAAATCCCAATGTTATCCTGTGGATAACCTGTGGACCCTGCCGGAGAAATATATGTTATGGTAAGAACTTACCGTTGATAACGGTATTTCTCCTAAGTCCACAGGTTCCACAGGGATCCCACCCTGACGCACCTGATTTAAGGATCTTTTTACTCACTAACCTCTTCCTTCTTGTATGGAAGGGTGTGTATGTGTGTTCTTCTCGCCTCATTAGGGCTACAGTATCTATGATGTTCCTGCCTTGAGCTTTGGAATACAACTGATTTGCCTGAGCCAGGAGGTGGGGATATATGGACGGGCCCGCTGTATGCTGGGAGGCTGAAAAGCTTTGACCGATTGGTGCAAATCCGCTGTTGCTTCATCATATCCCAATGTTATCCTGTGGAACCTGTGAACTTAGGAGAAATACCATTATCAACGGTAAGTTCTTACATACATACATAGTATCTGAGGTTGAAAAAAGACAATTGTCCATCGAGTTCAACCTATTTGTGGTCTCCTATGCATGATGATTTGACTAAAGTTTCTGACTGATGCTGCTGTCAGCCGTTACATTTTATCCCTATTTATAGTAACTATAATGCATGACTATGCACCATACCCCTGGATATCCTTATCCATTAGGAATTTATCTAACCCATTCTTAAAGGTGTTGACAGATTCCGCCATTACAACTCCCTCGGGCAGGGAATTCCAAACATGTATTGTCCTTACCGTGAAAAAGCCTTTACGCCGTATTGTGCGGAATCTCCTATCCTCTAACCTGAGCGAGTGTCCACGAGTCCTCTGTGTTGATCTAACCAAAAACAGGTCCCGCGCAAGCTCTGTGTATTGTCCCCTTATATATTTGTAGATGTTGATCATATCCCCTCTTAGTCTCCGCTTTTCCAATGTAAACATGCCTAGTCTTTCAAGCCTTTCCTTGTATTCCATCGTCTCCATGCCCTTAATTAGTTTGGTCGCCCTCCTCTGTACCTTTTCAAGCTCCAGGATATTCTTTTTGTAGTACGGTGCCCAGAATTGTACACAGTATTCAAGGTGTGGCCTCACTAGTGATTTATATAACGGGAGAATAATACTCTCGTCCCTAGCATCAATATCCCGTTTTATGCATGCTAATATCTTATTAGCCTTCTTTGCTGCAGTCCTACTTTGGGTACTACTGCTTAGCTTGCTATCTATGAGGACACCTAAGTCCTTTTCCAGTACAGAATCCCCTAATTTTACCCCATTTAGTAGGTAGGTGTAATTTATGTTCTTGTTACCACAGTGCATTACCTTACACTTGTCTGTGTTGAAGCGCATTCTCCATTTGGCTGCCCATGCTTCTAATTTAACTAAGTCGTTCTGAAGAGACTCGGCATCCTCCTCTGTATTTATAGCCTTACACAATTTGGTATCATCTGCAAAAATTGACACCATGCTCTCTAGACCTTCTGTTAGGTCGTTAATGAAAATATTGAACAATAGTGGTCCTAATACTGAGCCTTGCGGCACACCACTTAGCACTTCAGTCCAAGTTGAAAAAGATCCATTAACCACAACGCGCTGCTTCCTATTATCTAACCAGTTTTTGACCCAAGTGCATATTGTGCTTCCTAGCCCTGATTCTTGTAGCTTGTAGATAAGTCTCATGTGTGGTACAGTATCGAACGCTTTGGCAAAGTCTAAAAAGATTACATCCACGTCTTTACCCTGATCTAGGTTTGCGCTTACTGTTTCATAAAAGCCTTACCATAACGTATATTTTTAAACACGATCAGAAGCCCCAGGTTTAGAACCTCAACGCACCGTTACTAAAACCCTAAACCTCAATAACACCATGTAGCAGTGCTGAACTATTCTGATTGCACATCCCACCATTGATGCGGAGGAATGAATAAGGAGCTTCTGATGAGGAACATCTAAGCATTATAATCAATGCAACATATCAAGATTTAATGAAGTAAGGAGAATACAGTAGGGGTCCTCACGTATTGTCTCCTGAATAATTTCTGCACATCCATCACTACCATTACTTATATATAGGTTTGCGAGAATGGGCCTAATTCATGTTTGTATGCAACGCCGATATCACGCAATGGAGCAATTATCAGCAGAATACGCTCACACTGACATTTTATATGTAAGTGATTGACAGGAAGGGAACCATTTGGAGAAATTAACCTGGGAGTGGCCACAAAAACGCAGGCGTGTAATGGCCATTTTCAAGGCGTGTATCTATCTTCAGCAGCGATCGTGTACATAGAAAAATATGGCGCCAGCGTCGCTACTGCAGTGGACAGTTTGTATAGCCAAACGTCAACCCTAGGATTCGAAGTTCCTTGTGATTGCATCGGTGCTGCGCATGTGTACCCAGTTGCGGAGGACTTTGTGATGGCTCCGGTGGGCGTCAGTATTCTTTCCTGGGCAGCAGCTTCACTTGCAATGATTAACAGGTCCGTAACCTAGAAAAACGTGAATGGGAGGCGGTCGTTAGGTCGACAAGCATTAGGTTGACCTACATTGGGTCGACCACTGAAGGTCGACATGGTCACTAGGTCGACATGTACTAGGTCGCCATGCAAAAAGGTCAACATGAGTTTTTCACGATTTTTTCACCTTTTCATACTTAATGATCCACGTCGACTATAATTGGGAACGGTAATCTGGCGAGCCATGCGAGGGGTTGTGGTGCACTAATTGGGGTTCCCTGTCACTTTACGAAGAAAACGACACCAAAAACAGTCAAAAAACTCATGTCGACTTTTTTCCACGTCGACCTTGTACAAGTCGACCTAATGACCATGTCGACCCAATGTATGTCGACCTAATGCATGTTGACCTAATGAACCACACCCACATGAATTAGGCCCAATATCCCATTAATCTGGGACACTTATGATTTACACAGGCATAGGCGTGCGCAGCACATTTTATTAGGGGGTGCACCGTCGGAGGGGTGCGCCTTTTGGGCGTGTCTAGCACCATCTATTGACGTCAACGCAATATAAAATATCCACCCTTGTGCCAATCCTAATAAAGCAGACACATTGTCAGATGTTGTGGAGTGCACCAAATAAACACCCCTGATGGCACTCACTGCAATTACAGTGCTCCTCCTCAGCCTGTTCTGGCTCCCCCTCTCTTTCCCCTGCAAGCTACAGCAGCTTACTTACAAGTCAGTCACTCACTGACACTGACAGTCGCAGACTGTACTGCTGCTGCTGGAAAAACGAGTGATGTGTCAATGCTGCTGCCAAGCGCCTGCCAGTATTGAATTTGTCTTCCTAAGAGGAACGCTGGCTGCATGCTGCTCCTCATCAGTGTCTGGCATTGGCATAGCATAGAAGGAGAGAGGTGGGCATGTGGCGGGTGTGATGGGTGGGCGGTGGCGTCCGGTCAGTAATGCAGTCCTGACAGGGTGCAGCGCAGAGGGGACAGTAATCAGCCTGCTCTGCGAACGCTGCATCAGGCATGTGAGATCGGGGTGCCAGACATTAGGGGGTGCCTGTGCGCACCAGGCACCCCCCCTGCGCACTCCTATGTACACAGGTTCAGTGGCTGAAAACGCAGGCTTGAATTTAGCCAGCCACAGAACCTGTGTTAAACAGGGTGCCCCAGATTAAAGGGATATTATGGCAAGCATTTATTGTGGGCTGCGGCTACAGGTGGGCTCCTCCTGGCTCACCACACACGAAGAGCGCAATGGGTGGACTTGGAGCCGGCCCGGAGGCCGGAGTGGCTGAAGAAGAAGGTATATAAGTGCAGGTCCTTGGAAGCTGTGAGTGAGTGAGTGTGTTGTGTTGTGACTTGCAGGCTAATATACTCCTGTTTTCTATGCTAGTTTGGTTTCTGGGTAGATCCATTGATTTTTACATAGGCTGCCTTATCTGTGAAACGCTTAATTGTGTCACTACTCTATATATCGTATTACTTCATCAACAGCTCAGTCAGTTTATATGGACTAATGCTAAATGTTAGAATACGCTGGGAAATAAAACAAGATAGAAATCACTTATATTAATGCCACTTAATAATTCTAATCCAGAGCCAAAACAGAGGGTTAACTAGATCTCTAAATGACTAAAAGTTTAAATGAAAAAAAAAGAGTGCTGATGCACAGCTTAATTACCATTAAATTCATTTATTTAGAAAACAAACATTAAAAATCAGGGTATACATAAAAACAATGAATCATTGAAATTGTGATCCACTATACACCTTTTCCACTGCCGCTAAACAGATAACATTATGGCGCCCAAGATGGCTGCCTCACCTTTTGTATGCTCCTGATCATCTCCATTAAACAGCATAAATTCACCACAACTGACCTATGAATCATCATAAATATCCAAGGACTTACCTTGAACTTGTACTACTCTACGCGGACATTTCATCATAACCAACGGATTGCATTCCTGCGCTGAGATACACACTGGATTGAATCCTGGACTGAATCCTCTGCATATCTCCACTGAGAAATCCTTCAGCTTAGCAGCTGCTGTACTCTGCATTGGACATTACCCAGATAAGGTACTGTGGATTACAACCTATCTTTGGCTACATCCAGCCCCTCACTTAGACATCATCCACCTCTGTTCTCTGAGCAACAAATAACTGACTTATTGCATTAATCTACTAATATCAGTATATTCAGGCTCTGAATTGCTGAAGGCTCACTGTTTAAAATCAGGATCCATTTCCAGGACACGTTATCACTACCCCCACAAAAAAATCTACTTCAAAGGCCTCTCACACTGAGACTTTTCACACCTACACAGTAGGAATTGGCTTCTAACACCTTTCCAAAAGGCTGCCTATCCTAGGATAATTGACTAAATCAGCAGTTATTTTATTTATTACTTGCTTCAAATATACACAATAGGTTATAGCAATAACTTTGTTCATAATCCCATTATAATTTTGGATCACATACCGAATTGGGGGAAAACAAAACACAAAAAGGAAAAAAGGAAAGAAAAAAAAACCACTCCCTCTCTCATCATCATATGCAGCTCAAATTTATAGTAATCTGTCATTGATGACCAAATGTATACGTATTGCTCCAGCTTCATTCTTTCACTCCGCCCACCACGTTCTGCAGTTCCTATCATACCATCACAGGCTTCTATTCTGCAATCCCTTGGCATTTTAAAAAGAAAACACAGGCACATTCGTGGGAAGCGAGCAGGCTGGAAATGTATTTCCCCCGGTAACCATCTAAGTCCTTTGCCCACCTGCTCACCCCCATACTCAAAGAACAATCAAATAGAAGTGATACCCAAAAGACGGCCCTGTGTTTGGAAGGACAGAACTGTCAACTCTCACTTTGTGACCCCCATACCCAGAGCTCCTGCACTTAACATAAAGAAAACTGAAGGCCCTCTGGTATGCCCAATCAGGTCAGTCCTTTTTAATGCCAGATCTATAAGAAACAAGACTGCAACAATTGCTGGCCTTATTGAATCTGCAGATCTAGCCTGTATTACAGAGACCTGGCTAGATGAAAATGCAGCACCTATATTGGAGGCTGCAGTACCAACAAACTACTCTGTCAACCACAACCCAAGACTGGACCGCAGGGGTGGCGGGGTGGCTATCTGCTTCAAAAAAGAACTTAAACTTAGGGTCCACCCTATTGAAACTACTCGCTCATTTGAGTGCATTGCCGCCCGGAGTTCGACAGGATTAGGTTTCAGAGTACTTCTCATTTACCGGCCACCTGGAGATGGAAAGATATTTCTACAAGAAATTGCAGACACTGTTGCTGGCCTGGTTCTGGAACATCAAAGATGGCTCATCCTCGGGGATTTCAATGCATGGGTGAATGGTGAGCTCTCACGCCTTGGCTAAGACCTCCTGTGCACAATGAATGGTCTGGGCTTCACACAGGTCATTCCCTCTGCCACACATAAAAGTGGTCACACTCTCGACCTTGTCTTTCAGATTGGATTAGAAGTCACTGACCTAAAAATAAACCCAGTCATCTGGTCAGACCACTACTCCCTCTTGTTCTCAGTTGCAACCCCTCAATTAAAATCTCTGCCCGTGGAGTTGACCAGGTATCGTCCAAGGAGGGGTATGACTCCCCAGGCTCTTGCAGCAAATCTGGATCTCTCTGCTATACTGGGTGCCTGTGAAGATCCCTGTTCCCTAGTCCGTTATTATAATAGGGATGTTATGGCTGCAATTGATATTATCGCCCCTGTGCGTTTAAGACCTCGTAAACCACAACGTCAAGCTCCATGGTTCGACAACAGTGTTAGTGAGCTCAAGAAAAGGGGGCGTAGACTGGAAAGACGATGGAGGAAGACTAACCTAGTGGATGACAAAATAAAACTAATAAAGCATAACGAAGAATATCAATCGACAATCACTCGTTGTCACAACTGAGGGCCTGAGCTGACGGAAGGCAGCCTCAGTTGTAGGGGCTGAGATGTACCGGAACCTGGGAGGTTGTATCAGACCCCTGGACATGTAAGTAACATGAAGAGAAACCGCCCGAAGGCGTGACCACGACAACTTGAGTAAAAGTCAATGATATTTATTTATGACAAACTCCATGCATCACAGTAGCAGTAAAAAGAAACATAAAAATCAGCAGAGAAATAATAATACAGTTCCTGGGTACTACAGGGTGGCAGGGGCCACAGAGCTCTGGTGGTATGAGACAGTTCTTATTATCTGCAAGTTGGAAAGTCCTTACCAGGCTCAACTGTAGCAATGAGGAAAGCCCAGGGTCGTACCAGCTGGTGTTCCAGGGAAAGCTGGACTGCTGTAGATAAAATGCTGCTGTGGGTACTGGTTAGAACCAGACAGGTGTTGGCACGGAGTGGATACTGGCTGGAACCAGTTAAATAATAAATAAAGCTTGAGAGCGATGCAATATAGATGAAATGTAGAATTTGAGAGCGGAGAAATAATAATACCGGTGGAGAGTGGTAAACTGCAGAAAGGACACCGGCCCTTTAAGAGAAGCTGTACACTGCTGGAAGCTGAGCTGGAAGCAGGTGATGTTGTAGCTGGAAACAGGTGAGTCCAGAATGGATCGGAGAGTCAGGCTACACCGCAGATGGAATGCTGGTGCGGGTCTCTATAGCAGAAGTCTGGAGACAGGAGCTGGAACCTGGAAGACAATCACAGGAGAGAGACAAACTGGAACTAGGTTTGACAACCAAAGCACTGACGCCTTCCTTGCTCAGGCACAACCTATTTATACCTGCAGCAAGGAAGGCATTGGCTAGGCAATTATGCAAATTAATAATACTGACAACGGATTGGTAGGAAAGATCAGCTGACAGAATCCAAGATGGCTGCGCCCATGCAGACACTTGGAGGGAAGTTTGGATTGTATTCCATGTGGTCTGGAAAACAGTAATGGCGGCGCCGGCCACCGGAGACAGGAGACGCCAGGCTGACAGATGCACATCCGACCACGCGGACACAGCGGAGGCCGCGGCTGACGTAATCGCCACTCTGAATGCAGAAGCTCAGGGACGGCGGCGGAGGCCGCGGGAGACGCCATGCCAGATGTATAAGGCGTTACTGTGACTGCGTCCAGAGAGACAGGAGAGGATGCGGGAATGTGCACATCAGGATAACAGATGGGATCCGGTCCTGGAGCGCTGAGCCAGCCTTAGGAGGCATCTGATAGGTAAGAAATGGCGTCCAGATACCCGGATCGTGACAGCACCCCCCCCTTTAGGAGTGGCCCCAGGACACTTCTTTGGCTTTTGAGGAAACTTGGAATGGAATCTCCGGACCAAGGCAGGAGCATGGACATCAGAAGCATTGGTCCATGAACGTTCCTCAGGGCCATAACCCTTCCAGTCAATAAGATACTGAAGTTGACCGTAACGGTGACGTGAGTCCAGGATCTTGGCTACTTCATACTCAACGCCTCGTTGAGTTTGGACTTTCGGAGTTGGAGGAAGTGAGGAATGAAACCGATTCAAGATTAGCGGTTTCAACAGGGAAACATGGAATGTCCTGGGTATTTTTAAGAAGGGAGGCAACTGGAGTCTGTAAGCAACAGGATTGATGACTTGATCAATTTTAAAAGGACCGATGTAGCGAGGTGCAAACTTCATACTGGGAACTCTTAACCTCAAATTCTTCGTGGATAACCATACCCGATCACCCACCTTGAGAGCAGGAACTGCTCGACGCTTCTTATCCGCAAACTTCTTGTACCTGAACGATGCCTTGAGCAGAGCTGATCGTACGCTCTTCCAGATATTGGCAAACTGATGCAAGGTGATATCCACTGCGGGAACAGAAGTTGCTGGAAGCGGTTGGAACTCAGGGACTTTAGGGTGGAATCCAAAGTTGGTGAAGAATGGTGTTGAAGAAGATGAAGAATGATACTGGTTGTTATGACAGAACTCGGCCCAGGGAAGTAATTGAACCCAGTCATCTTGAGAGGAGGACACATAGATGCGGAGGAAGGACTCCAAGTCCTGATTCACCCTCTCAGTTTGACCATTGGTCTGAGGATGGTAAGCCGTGGAAAACTTTAGCTTGACTTGGAGGACTTGACATAAACTTCGCCAGAATTTGGCTGTGAATTGAACTCCTCGATCTGAGATAATTTCTTCTGGAAGACCGTGGAGTCGAAAGATCTCTTGTGTGAATACTTGAGCCAACTTGGAAGCTGACGGAAGACCGGTAAGAGGAATGAAGTGTGCCATCTTGGTGAACCGGTCAACTACCACCCAGATGGTATTAAACTTGTTGCACATGGGCAAATCTGTAATAAAATCCATCGACAAATGGGTCCATGGTCGACGGGGAACAGATAGTGGAACCAGTTGCCCCGCAGGCGACTGGCGGGATACTTTATGTTGAGCACACTTTGGGCAAGATGCAATAAACTCCAAAACGTCCTTTTTCAGAGTTGGCCACCAATAGCACCTAGAGATAAACTCCAGGGTTTTTTGGATACCTGTATGTCCGGCAAAGCGGGAAGCATGGGCCCAATGCATGAGCTTCTTCCTTAGTGTCGGCTTCACAAAACTTTTCCCTGATGGGGGCGTAGAGTCCATCCCTACCGTGGAGAATGCCAACGGATTTATAATAGGATGCTTGTCTGAAGACTCTGACTCATTTTCTTGCTCCCACGAGCGGGAAAGGGCATCGGCCTTGCGATTCTGAGAGCCCGGACAGAACTGGAGTTTAAAGTCGAACCTGGAAAAGAAAAGTGCCCATCTGGCCTGACGAGGGTTGAGACATTGTGCGCCTTTCAGATATAGAAGGTTCTTGTGGTCTGTAAGGATGGTGATTGAATGAGAAGCTCCCTCCAACAGATATCTCCACTCCTCTAGAGCGAGCTTGATGGCTAGCAACTCCTGGTCGCCAATGGCATAGTTGCACTCCGCTGGGGAGAACTTCCGTGAGAAGAAACTGCAAGGATGTAAATGGCCATCTTTAGCCCTCTGAGATAACACCGCTCCTACTCCAACGGAGGAGGCATCCACCTCTAAGATGAAAGGAGAGTCGATGTCAGGCTGTTTCAGGACAGGCGCAGAGATGAACCTCTGTTTTAAAAGATGAAAAGCTTGCATGGCTTCTTCAGACCACTTGGACGGGTTAGCACCCTTCTTGGTGAAAGCAGTAATAGGCGCCACAATGGTGGAAAAGTCTCGTATAAACTTTCGGTAATAATTGGCAAACCCTAAGAACCTCTGGACCCCTTTGAGGGTTAAGGGTACCGGCCAATTCTGGATTGCTTGTAGTTTCTCAGGATCCATCTCTAGTCCGGAACCGGACACAATGTACCCTAGAAACGGAATGGACTTGACTTCAAAGACGCATTTCTCTAATTTGCAATAGAGATGATTGACACGGAGACGGGACAGAACCTCCTTTACCCAAAAACGATGTTCCTCTAAATTGTTGGCAAAAATGAGGATATCATCTAGATAGACCACGACATGACGGTATAGAATGTCTCTGAAAATCTCATTGACGAAATGCTGGAAGACAGCTGGAGCATTGCTCAATCCGAAGGGCATGACGAGGTACTCATAATGTCCGTCACGGGTGTTAAATGCGGTCTTCCACTCGTCACCCTCACGGATCCGGATGAGATTGTATGCACCTCTCAAGTCCAGCTTTGTAAAGATGGTAGCTCCGCTAACTCTGTCAAAGAGCTCAGTAATCAGGGGTAAAGGATAGCGGTTCTTGATGGTAATGTCGTTCAAACCTCTGTAGTCGATGCACGGCCGCAGACCACCATCTTTCTTTTTTACAAAAAAGAAGCCTGCGCCGGCTGGAGAAGAAGAAGGTCGAATGAACCCCTTTGCTAGGTTCTCTTTAATATATTCCTCCATAGAATGCGTCTCAGGGAGAGACAACGGATAAGTTCGGCCTCGAGGTGGAACCTTCCCTGGAACGAGATCAATCGGGCAGTCCCATTCTCTATGAGGAGGAAGGATATCAGCAGAAGCTTTACTGAACACATCCGTGAAATCTTGATATGGAGGAGGTGGAACATCAGGCGACCTGGGGGAGGAAGAACAGACAGGCAACACTTTAAACAAACATGTCTCAGCACAGGAGGGACCCCATGCCAGAATTTGCGTAGTCGTCCAATCAATTGTAGGATTGTGAAGACGGAGCCATGGAAGGCCCAGGACCACAGGATGTGTGGCTCTTGGAATCACTAAAAGTGAAATAAGTTCGGAATGAAGAACTCCCACTCTCAGACGAACTGGTAGAGTCCTTAGAGCAATAACTGTATCAAAAATTTTACTGCCATCCACGGCAGTTAAGGAAAAGGAGGAAGGAAGTCTCTCGGTGGGTAGGGACCACCGTTTAACATAGGCTTCGGTAATAAAGTTCCCAGCTGCTCCGGAATCCAGGAGGGCAATGACGTTCTGATAACGTTGAGCAACTTGAAGCGAGACTGGGAGATTACAATCTTGAGGAGATGGAGAGGAGATCATTACTCCTAGCCGGCCCTCTCCTTGGCGAGCTAGGATTTGGAGTTTCCCGGACGTTTGGGACAGGCATTAATAGTGTGAGACGGAGCTGCACAATACAGACAGAGAGACTCAGAGAGACGTCTTCGGCGCTCAGCAGGAGTTAAACGGGAACGGCCAATTTGCATGGGTTCATCTTTAGTTGGTGACAGTTGGCGAGGAGGAGGAGCAGAAGATTTTGGAGCAGATGATCTTCCACGCTCAGTTGCTCTCTCTCTGAAACGTAAGTCAACTTTCGTACAAAGTGAGATTAGCTCATCTAACTTGGAGGGTAAGTCTCTGGTAGCTAACTCATCTTTAATACGCTCGGATAAACCATGCCAGAATGCAGCATACAGGGCCTCGTCGTTCCATGCCAGTTCAGATGCCAGAATCTGGAACTGTATAAGATATTGTCCTACAGTACGTGATCCCTGGCGTAAACGGAGAATCTCAGACGAAGCTGAAGTTACCCGGCCTGGCTCGTCGAAGATGCGCCTGAATGTTGACACGAATGCAGTGTAAGAAGATAGCAGGGTGTCGGACCTCTCCCATAACGGTGATGCCCAGTCGAGGGCTGAGCCACTGAGAAGAGAGATGATGTAGGCAATTTTTGTACGGTCACTGGGAAAATTGCCAGGTTGTAGCTCAAACTGAATCTCACACTGGTTGAGAAATCCCCTGCAGAATCTTGGAGATCCGTCAAATTTTGCTGGCGTTGGAAGATGAAGACGTGGAGCAGAAACGGGTAAGGTGGGTGGGGTTATAGTTGGAGTCACTGTGGTTGACGCCCCAGATGCGCCTGATCCACGGAGAGTTGTCTGAATCCCATCCAGCCGAGTAGAGAGATCCTGGAGACAGCGGATGATGTGGCCCTGTGCAGCCTCCTGATGTTCAAGTCGGGCTGCCAGTTCTTGCATCGGCCTGGCCGCTTGATCCTGGTCTCCGGCTGGATTCATTTGGTCAGTGCTTACTGTCACAACTGAGGGCCTGAGCTGACGGAAGGCAGCCTCAGTTGTAGGGGCTGAGATGTACCGGAACCTGGGAGGTTGTATCAGACCCCTGGACATGTAAGTAACATGAAGAGAAACCGCCCGAAGGCGTGACCACGACAACTTGAGTAAAAGTCAATGATATTTATTTATGACAAACTCCATGCATCACAGTAGCAGTAAAAAGAAACATAAAAATCAGCAGAGAAATAATAATACAGTTCCTGGGTACTACAGGGTGGCAGGGGCCACAGAGCTCTGGTGGTATGAGACAGTTCTTATTATCTGCAAGTTGGAAAGTCCTTACCAGGCTCAACTGTAGCAATGAGGAAAGCCCAGGGTCGTACCAGCTGGTGTTCCAGGGAAAGCTGGACTGCTGTAGATAAAATGCTGCTGTGGGTACTGGTTAGAACCAGACAGGTGTTGGCACGGAGTGGATACTGGCTGGAACCAGTTAAATAATAAATAAAGCTTGAGAGCGATGCAATATAGATGAAATGTAGAATTTGAGAGCGGAGAAATAATAATACCGGTGGAGAGTGGTAAACTGCAGAAAGGACACCGGCCCTTTAAGAGAAGCTGTACACTGCTGGAAGCTGAGCTGGAAGCAGGTGATGTTGTAGCTGGAAACAGGTGAGTCCAGAATGGATCGGAGAGTCAGGCTACACCGCACATGGAATGCTGGTGCGGGTCTCTATAGCAGAAGTCTGGAGACAGGAGCTGGAACCTGGAAGACAATCACAGGAGAGAGACAAACTGGAACTAGGTTTGACAACCAAAGCACTGACGCCTTCCTTGCTCAGGCACAACCTATTTATACCTGCAGCAAGGAAGGCATTGGCTAGGCAATTATGCAAATTAATAATACTGACAACGGATTGGTAGGAAAGATCAGCTGACAGAATCCAAGATGGCTGCGCCCATGCAGACACTTGGAGGGAAGTTTGGATTGTATTCCATGTGGTCTGGAAAACAGTAATGGCGGCGCCGCGGCCACCGGAGACAGGAGACGCCAGGCTGACAGATGCACATCCGACCACGCGGACACAGCGGAGGCCGCGGCTGACGTAATCGCCACTCTGAATGCAGAAGCTTAGGGACGGCGGCGGAGGCCGCGGGAGACGCCATGCCAGATGTATAAGGCGTTACTGTGACTGCGTCCAGAGAGACAGGAGAGGATGCGGGAATGTGCACATCAGGATAACAGATGGGATCCGGTCCTGGAGCGCTGAGCCAGCCTTAGGAGGCATCTGATAGGTAAGAAATGGCGTCCAGATACCCGGATCGTGACACTCGTAAGAAAGCACAGTTCCTGTCAAATGAGATCACAGCAGCAAACAATAGGCCAGCTCAACTTTTCCGCACAGTGGAAATGCTTTGCAAGCCAGCATGCCTGCAGACTGATGAGACCCTCTCCCAGGCAAGATGCAACGAGTTTGCAAACTTCTTTGCAGATAAAATATCCACCATCCGGGCTGGAATCTCCACAGTGCCATCAAAGGAGTGCCAAACTACAAAGCCTGCCAATATAAGCTACCTGCCTTCATGGACCAGCTTTGATCCAGTGGATGTAAAGGACACTGCTGAAATTGCTCGGATTTTGCGTCCCACCACCTGTGATCTGGACCCAGCCTCAACCAAGCTTCTAATAGGTTGTATGGATATAATTGGTCCTGTCTTTACAAAAATTGTTCAATGCTCTTTGCAGACAGACATTTTTCCTGGACCCCTAAAGGAAGCAATTGTTAGACCGCTTCTTAAAAAACCTAATTTAGATCCCGACTGCATGACCAACTACAGACCGGTATCAAACCTTCCTTTCCTAGGAAAGGTTATTGAGAAAGTCGTTGCAAATCAACTGGAAACCCGCCTGACAACCCATGATATTTATGATCCATTTCAATCAGGATTCAGGAGAAGACATAGCACTGAAACAGCCCAGGTGTGTGTGTTAAATGATCTTCTGATGGCAAAAGACAGAGGTGACTGTTCAATATTAATCCTTCTGGATCTCTCGGCAGCATTTGATACCGTGGACCATGGGCTTCTGATTGAGCGACTGATACATTTCTGTGGTCTGGATGGCACAGTCCTAACTTGGTTCAAATCATTTCTCACAGGCAGGTCACAGAGAGTATAATCTGGATTATACTCATCAACACCAGGGCCATTGCCATGTGGTGTCCCACAAGGTTCTATACTATCCCCCATGCTTTTTGCAGTATACATGCTCCAATTGGGCAAAATAATCAGGCGCCATGACCTGGTCTACCACTGCTATGCAGATGATACACAACTGTACTTGTCCTTTGCTCCGGGCACTGATAACCCAATAGCAACCCTAAATGGCTGGCTAGCTGAACTACAGGAGTGGATGAGCGCCAGTTGGCTGCGACTGAACCTGGATAAAACAGAGGTCCTTATAATACGACCGCAACATCAAAGGACAAGACTGCAGCATAGCCAACCAACTGGACTAACACTCGGGGATTCAGAATTACAGACCAGTGATTGTGTGCGGAATCTTGGCGTTGTCCTGGATGGTGGCTTGACACTTAAACATCAGATATCAGCCACAATCAAATCCTCCTTCTTTCACCTGAGGAACATAGCCAGAATCAAGCACTTAATTCCCTCAGATGATATGCCAAAAGTCATACATGCATTTGTATCATCTCGTTTAGACTACTGTAATGCCCTCTACCTTGGTCTACCAGCAAAAGAATTGCAGCGCTTACAGCTGGTGCAAAACACAGCTGCCAGGCTATTAACCAACCAGCCCCGTTCTAGCCACATAACACCCATCCTCTACTCCCTTCACTGGCTGCCTGTACGATGGCGAATCATCTTCAAGATTGGCTTACTGACTTTCAAAGCATTACATGACCAAGGCCCAACGTACCTGAAACAGCTTCTGCCCCACTCGATTACTGCGATCTGTAGATGAAGGACTTTTAGCAGTACCTAGAATCTACCGTAATTCATCTGGGGGTCGAGCTTTTAGTCATGCGGCTCCGACTCTATGGAACTCACTTCCCCGCACAGTGCGAGAGGCCCCAACTATAGAATCCTTCAAAAGTAGACTCAAGACTTTTCTGTTTACTCAAGCATTTCCATAATGTCCCTTTTAGTATCTTCATGCTTCTGTATTTTATGAAAATGTACTTCATTATTTTCTGTACTATATTATGCTATGTATCTGTTAAGCGCCTTGAGTCCTATTGGAGAAAGAGCGCTATATAAATAAAATTATTATTATTATTATTAAAACCCAGGTTAGTGCTGAAATAACCCGGGTGGCGGCTCAGTGGAAAGGGTTAATCCAGGTTCAGTGACCCGGGAATCCAACCTTTCTAATTTGCAGGGTTGGTCCGGGAAGGATCCGGATTAAGGAACGGTGTAAACAGGTAAACTGGGTCATCTGACCCGGCTCCTATTTACACCATGGGAAACTTCACGCTGGGGGAAGGCAGTGTCATCGAGGGGTGGAGCCGGATGTCTCTACTGCTGCTGAGAGACTCCAGCCGCTGCTGCACCCGTGTGCAGTGTAAATGGCTCCGACTCGGTGAAAAGGGTCAGTTCTTAACCGCTTTGGAACTCTGTTCCAAATGTTGGTTCAGAGTTGGGATTTGGGTGGAAAAGTGGTATAAGTCTTATCACTAACACTGTATTTCATGTGCTCATTTGCTGATATAGCATGAGTCTCGGTTTCTGAATTAATTTAATCTCATTAGGCTTGTTACTTACTCCAATTAGTACAATCGTTTCACTACAGATTTTGACAGCACATGCCAGAATATGTTTATGTCTTCATATACAGTATCTTATTTTCTTTTAAATAAAAATGTATTGTTAATTAATGAATCCATGCACCAGGCACTCCTTTGTCTACTTATGTATATATTCAATATATACACACACACACACACACACACACACACACACACACACACACACACACACACACACACACACACACACACACACACATATATATATATGAAGAAGTATCCTTCCCCACCTGTGGCTCAGGTGTTTAGCGGCGAAGGAACAGGCGGCACTCCATGGACTTGTGAAAAAACTTGTTTAGTATTTAAAACATGGTGACAACAGATAACATGGTGTCAAAAAAAGCAAACAAAATGCAGGTATCTTACAACGTTTCAAGGCATGGCAGCCTTTTCATCAGGTAAGTAAACCCTAGTGCTGTGAAAAAAACACAAAACGAACCAAACTAAACCAAGAAACACTCACCTGTTAAATAGCGAGGAGAGCAGAGGCGAGGTGTTCCCGGCGTCTGTAACCAGGACTTCCGGGTGGGTCACGTGAGCGGCTCACCGATGACGTGTACGTTGCTAGGCAACGCATTCGTGAGTTAGCAGGCGCCGGGAAAGCCTGTAAGTGGATCGCAAAGACAAAAGAGTGTAAAGGCATGTGAATTACATGCGATACCCAGCAGACTAAAGCTGATAAAAGTGAAGTGAAACATACAGTGTATTAAGATAAATTGAAAAAAGGTTTAAAAGTCACTGTTCAGCAGCTGTGAAGCAAGATAGAGTGCAAGTATAAAAATACAGATACAAAGAATAAAGACTTGTGATTTCAGACATGTGGACATATTGTAACTATATGTCCCATATACATAAAGAAGTAATAGTAAATTTTAGTTAACTTGGGCACTGTGCCCTGGCTGTCATCTATCACAGGGCAATATAAGGGAAGGGACCAAAATTACAAGGGAGGGAAGGAAAAACGGACAGGATGGGTAGAAAAGGGGGAAGAAGGGAGGGATGAAGAAAAGAAAAAGGGGGGGGGGGGAGAAGAAAAGGGGAGGAAAAGGGGGGGGGGGCAAAGGGCTGTGGAAAATAGGGGAGGGGGGGGGAGAGGAAGGAAAACGAGACTGATGTTAGATGATTAAAGCTTCTTAAGATGACCTAATGTCATGTCCCTCTTATAAGTAAACGTTCCAAGTAAATTTTTCATTAAGTCCCTTAGGTGATAGTGCATCCAGAAGAAAGATCCATTTGGATTCACACTTGGATAGAGCCCGCTGTCTATCGCCACCTCTTGGTGGAACCGGGATGTGGTCAATGATTTTATATCGAAGGCTGGACAAAGGATGGCCACATAATCTAAAATGGCGTGCCACTGGTTGGTCAATCTGCTTGCCTTCCAGGGATGCTTTTATGGCCGATCGATGGAGCGCCATCCTGTCACGTAGATTTCTGATGGTCTGTCCAACATACAGCATGCCACATGGGCAAATAATAATGTACACAATGAAAGGTGTGGTGCATGTGAGCACGTGACGAATTTTGTATTTTTGGCCTGTATGTGGATTGAAGAACTCATGGCCCGTTTCCAAATATTTACATGTGGTGCAGGATGCACACTTGTAGCACCCTGGTTTTTTCATCTGAGTGGCCGAAGTTTTAGAGTGGTCCTTTGGGACAATATTAGTTTTTACTAGGATGTCCCTAATGTTCGGTCCCCTTTTGTAACTAGGCATCAATGTAGTGTTTTTGAAACAGGGGAGTTCTTTATCACCTGAAACAATGGGCGACAGGCCTTTTGTGGCTCGTGGTATAACTTTGCTGGCGGTGGTAAATTGAGTCACGAAGGGGATTCGTGATCCAAGTTGTTTTTTTGACACACTATATAGCAGCTGATCTCTGGGGATTTGTAATACCTCATCTCTTATCTTAGTTAATTCTCGGAGTTTATAACCCCTGTCCGCAAATTTGTGGATCATCTGTTCTAGCGTATTAGCTAAGGTAAGCTTGTCACTAGATATGCGGGCTGCCCTGAGCATCTGAGATCTTGGAAGCCCCCGTATCAATGCCGGCGGGTGGCAACTGCTGTGGTGGAGCAGCGTGTTGCGGTCCGTGGGTTTTGAAAACAACTTGGTTTGAAGCTGGTTATGTGCGATCTCAATGGTTACATCTAGGTAGTTGATGCTGGTGGAGCTGATCTGGTAAGTAAATTTGATGGGGGAATCCTCTGTGTTAATCTGATTAAATAATTTGATAAGTTCCTCCTCTGTTCCAGACCAGATGATCAGCAGGTCATCAATATAGCGTGTGTATAGTAGCATTTTGCCTACTGTATCAAGTGATGAAAAGAAAAACAGATCTTCCTATTGGAACATGAATACATTAGCAAATGATGGGGCCACTGAGGACCCCATCGCACACCCAGTTGTTTGTACATAATATTGGCCATGGTGAATGAAGTAATTCTGTGTTAAGGTTTTGGACAGCAAATGTAGGAACAGTGGGATAGGTATAGCATCAAAATGATGTTTAAAAAGGAACAGTTCCATCGAGGCTAAGCCACTGGTATGGGGGATGACCGTGTGTAGATTTTTGACATCTAGGGTGCATAACAGGGTATTGGTGGGTACGGTTCCAAGGTGCTTTAATTTAATTAATAGTTGAGTAGTGTCCTTAAGGAACGTGGGCTGTTGCATGATATACGGCTGAATGAGTTGATCCAGAAACTGAGAAATGGGTTGTAACAGCGACCCTCGTGCTGAAATAATTGGTCTAGGTGGTGGGTCTACCGGATTCTTGTGAAGCTTGGGGATTGTGTATAATACAGGTGTAATCGGGTGATCAGTGATCAATGAAACATAGGTCTTTTTGTCAAAATGTCCCAAGTTGTAAGCTTCTGCTAATGTCAGATCCAATTCCCGTTTGAATGAATCCGTAGGGTTGACGGGCAAGTGGCGGTAGGTGGATTGATCTCGAAGAAGCAGGTCAATGTTGTTAATGTATTTATTAGTGTCCTGAATTACAATACCACCTCCCTTATCCGCTGGGAGGAAAATGATATCTGAATAATGTGACAAATCGCGTAGAGCCTTTTGTTCTGCTCGGGTGAGATTTGGAATTACATTGGGCTGAGCTGCATGATATTTGGTAACTGCCGTGTCCATTAACAGGTTGAATGATTTTAATGAAGCATTCGTTGACGTGGGATCAAACATGGTTCTTTTATGTATTGTCCTGCCTTTATTAGAGTCACAAAGGGAGTCATGTTTATGCTGGAAGAATTCTTTCGTTTTTAAAGTCCTGTGGAGACCATACAGGTCCACCTTCCAATCCAAATCACGGTGACTGTGTGTAGGTACAAAAGACAGTCCTTTATTGAGAACCTTTAATTCAGTATCGGTGAATTCACGGGATGATAAATTAAAAATTATTTCCTCCCTTTGTTGATGGGTGGTTTGGAAGATCCTTTGGTTTTGGCCCCCACGTCGCGTTCTTCCTTGTTGAGATTTTCTACCTTTGAACGTGTGGCCCTGGCTAAAGGGGTAGTGCGGGATGACTGAGGGTCTTCAGAGTCAGTGACTAAAAAGTCACTGTCGCTGTTAGACTGTGATCTATTTCTTCTGTGCGATGCCTTTCTATCTCTCCAAGAGACCAGGGATCTGGAACGGAACGGTGGATCGGATCCCTGCAGCCACCGATATACTCTTTGGTCCTCGTAATCGGATTGCACTGTAATTAGTTTTTTCTGTTTAAATTTGATTAGATCTTGTCGATATACATTACACTGCTGTTCCAATCTTTCCCATTGGGGTTGATGTTTCTTATCCTCCAACTGTAGTTTATACTTAGTGGTAGCTGCTGACAGTTTAGACTTGGTATCCGATAGTGTTCCCCCCCCATCCTTTTTCTTTTCTTCATCCCTCCCTTCTTCCCCCTTTTCTACCCATCCTGTCCGTTTTTCCTTCCCTCCCTTGTAATTTTGGTCCCTTCCCTTCTATTGCCCTGTGATAGATGACAGCCAGGGCACAGTGCCCAAGTTAACTAAAATTTACTATTACTTCTTTATGTATATGGGACATATAGTTACAATATGTCCACATGTCTGAAATCACAAGTCTTTATTCGTTGTATCTGTATTTTTTAGAGATGTGCACTTGAAATTTTTCGGGTTTTGTGTTTTGGTTTTGGGTTCGGTTCCGCGGCCGTGTTTTGGGTTCGACCGCGTTTTGGCAAAACCTCACCGAATTTTTTTTGTCGGATTCGGGTGTGTTTTGGATTCGGGTGTTTTTTTCAAAAAACACTAAAAAACAGCTTAAATCATAGAATTTAGGGGTCATTTTGATCCCAAAGTATTATTAACCTCAAAAACCATAATTTCCACTCATTTTCAGTCTATTCTGAATACCTCACACCTCACAATATTATTTTTAGTCCTAAAATTTGCACCGAGGTCGCTGGATGACTAAGCTAAGCGACCCTAGTGGCCGACACAAACACCGGGCCCATCTAGGAGTGGCACTGCAGTGTCACGCAGGATGGCCCTTCCAAAAAACACTCCCCAAACAGCACATGACGCAAAGAAAAAAAGAGGCGCAATGAGGTAGCTGTGTGAGTAAGATAAGCGACCCTAGTGGCCGACACAAACACCGGGCCCATCTAGGAGTGTCACTGCAGTGTCACGCAGGATGGCCCTTCCAAAAAACACTCCCCAAACAGCACATGACGCAAAGAAAAAAAGAGGCGCAATGAGGTAGCTTTTATGCAGGTGGGGGTGTGTTCCGCGCTCCCTCCAATGAATGTTCTGTGTGTGTGGGGTGGTTCTGTCCGTGCAGCCTAGGTTCCAGGGATAGGAATTCTTTTCGAGTATTCCTTATTTTTGGCAGAGAGAAAACGGAAGGGGGAACCTCTGGCGCTACAGGATAGGTTTTGGATAATGAAAAATTCAAGTTGTGTTCTTATGTATAAAGAAAATAATGTTTTTATTTTTTGAGAAAATATATAAAAATCACAAAAGTTGTGAAAATGAGTGTGCAAAATCAGCAGTATTGGTAAACAATATTGACAATATTAAAATGACATTAGTATAATCAGTATTCTTCTAAAACGGTTGTTTAGATCTAATGCTATTTAAAACTGTTTGTTAAAGATATACATGGTAAATGGATAGAGAGTGTAATTAGAAACTATAATCAATCTCAGTTGCATGTGAGACGGCTGTGAAAAACTGTGAACACCGTGCAACTGTGATTTATTTATAAAAAGTTTGCAACAGATAGATGTGGATACATTTCTGACACAATGTTCAAAAGCAGATGGATACTGTTGCTGGAATGTTTCCTGCTGAAGTTCTGTATAGTGCATGCACAGTCTCGTTAAAAAGTGGAAAGGGGAGAGCTGTCTCTCCGTTCCTAAGATTGCTGTAATCCCGTTCCTATTTCATATAGAGAGTGATTCCTTGGTGTATGGAAAACTCACGTATCTTCGTCCCTTACGGGACTGGTGGGCTCAGTTCCGAGCGGTGGCGGGTTGTATGTGTCTTTTTTTTCTCTCCCCCTCCGGAGCCGCGATGTTGCTGCAGGCGCCTGCAGTGCTGATCCTCGTGGAGCTTTAGGTGGCCGGCGTCTTCCACGGGGGTCAGGGTCTCCGGATCTGAGGCGGGTGTGAGGCGGGTGTCAGGGGGGCGTGGTCCAACGCGTTTCACTCGGCTGTGGATGCCGTGCTTCGTCAGGGACTGTGTGGAAGACGCCGGCCACCTAAAGCTCCACGAGGATCAGCACTGCAGGCGCCTGCAGCAACATCGCGGCTCCGGAGGGGGAGAGAAAAAAAAGACACATACAACCCGCCACCGCTCGGAACTGAGCCCACCAGTCCCGTAAGGGACGAAGATACGTGAGTTTTCCATACACCAAGGAATCACTCTCTATATGAAATAGGAACGGGATTACAGCAATCTTAGGAACGGAGAGACAGCTCTCCCCTTTCCACTTTTTAACGAGACTGTGCATGCACTATACAGAACTTCAGCAGGAAACATTCCAGCAACAGTATCCATCTGCTTTTGAACATTGTGTCAGAAATGTATCCACATCTATCTGTTGCAAACTTTTTATAAATAAATCACAGTTGCACGGTGTTCACAGTTTTTCACAGCCGTCTCACATGCAACTGAGATTGATTATAGTTTCTAATTACACTCTCTATCCATTTACCATGTATATCTTTAACAAACAGTTTTAAATAGCATTAGATCTAAACAACCGTTTTAGAAGAATACTGATTATACTAATGTCATTTTAATATTGTCAATATTGTTTACCAATACTGCTGATTTTGCACACTCATTTTCACAACTTTTGTGATTTTTATATATTTTCTCAAAAAATAAAAACATTCTTTTCTTTATACATAAGAACACAACTTGAATTTTTCATTATCCAAAACCTATCCTGTAGCGCCAGAGGTTCCCCCTTCCGTTTTCGCAATGAGGTAGCTGTGTGAGTAAGCTAAGCGACCCTAGTGGCCGACACAAACACCTGGCCCATCTAGGAGTGGCACTGCAGTGTCACGCAGGATGGCCCTTCCAAAAAACACTCCCCAAACAGCACATGACGCAAAGAAAAAAAGAGGCGCAATGAGGTAGCTGTGTGAGTAAGATAAGCGACCCTAGTGGCCGACACAAACACCGGGCCCATCTAGGAGTGGCACTGCAGTGTCACGCAGGATGGCCCTTCCAAAAAACACTCCCCAAACAGCACATGACGCAAAGAAAAAAAGAGGCGCAATGAGGTAGCTGTGTGAGTAAGATAAGCGACCCTAGTGGCCGACACAAACACCTGGCCCATCTAGGAGTGGCACTGCAGTGTCACGCAGGATGGCCCTTCCAAAAAACACTCCCCAAACAGCACATGACGCAAAGAAAAATTAAAGAAAAAAGAGGTGCAAGATGGAATTGTCCTTGGGCCCTCCCACCCACCCTTATGTTGTATAAACAGGACATGCACACTTTAACCAACCCATCATTTCAGTGACAGGGTCTGCCACACGACTGTGACTGAAATGACGGGTTGGTTTGGACCCCCACCAAAAAAGAAGCAATTAATCTCTCCTTGCACAAACTGGCTCTACAGAGGCAAGATGTCCACCTCATCATCATCCTCCGATATATCACCGTGTACATCCCCCTCCTCACAGATTATCAATTCGTCCCCACTGGAATCCACCATCTCAGCTCCCTGTGTACTTTGTGGAGGCAATTGCTGCTGGTCAATGTCTCCACGGAGGAATTGATTATAATTCATTTTAATGAACATCATCTTCTCCACATTTTCTGGAAGTAACCTCGTACGCCGATTGCTGACAAGGTGAGCGGCGGCACTAAACACTCTTTCGGAGTACACACTTGTGGGAGGGCAACTTAGGTAGAATAAAGCCAGTTTGTGCAAGGGCCTCCAAATTGCCTCTTTTTCCTGCCAGTATAAGTACGGACTGTCTGACGTGCCTACTTGGATGCGGTCACTCATATAATCCTCCACCATTCTTTCAATGGGGAGAGAATCATATGCAGTGACAGTAGACGACATGTCCGTAATCGTTGACAGGTCCTTCAGTCCGGACCAGATGTCAGCATCAGCAGTCGCTCCAGACTGCCCTGCATCACCGCCAGCGGGTGGGCTCGGATTTCTGAGCCTTTTCCTCGCACCCCCAGTTGCGGGAGAATGTGAAGGAGGAGATGTTGACAGGTCGCGTTCCGCTTGACTTGACAATTTTCTCACCAGCAGGTCTTTGAACCCCAGCAGACTTGTGTCTGCCGGAAAGAGAGATCCAAGGTAGGTTTTAAATCTAGAATCGAGCACGGTGGCCAAAATGTAGTGCTCTGATTTCAACAGATTGACCACCCGTGAATCCTTGTTAAGCGAATTAAGGGCTCCATCCACAAGTCCCACATGCCTAGCGGAATCGCTCCGTGTTAGCTCCTCCTTCAATGTCTCCAGCTTCTTCTGCAAAAGCCTGATGAGGGGAATGACCTGACTCAGGCTGGCAGTGTCTGAACTGACTTCACGTGTGGCAAGTTCAAAGGGCAGCAGAACCTTGCACAACGTTGAAATCATTCTCCACTGCGCTTGAGACAGGTGCATTCCACCTCCTATATCGTGCTGAATTGTATAGGCTTGAATGGCCTTTTGCTGCTCCTCCAACCTCTGAAGCATATATAGGGTTGAATTCCACCTCGTTACCACTTCTTGCTTCAGATGATGGCAGGGCAGGTTCAGGCGTTTTTGGTGTTGCTCCAGTCTTCTGTACGTGGTGCCTGTACGCCGAAAGTGTCCCGCAATTCTTCTGGCCACCGACAGCATCTCTTGCACGCCCCTGTCGTTTTTTAAAAAATTCTGCACCACCAAATTCAAGGTATGTGCAAAACATGGGACGTGCTGGAATTTGCCCAGATTTAATGCGCACACAATATTGCTGGCGTTGTCCGATGCCACAAATCCACAGGAGAGTCCAATTGGGGTAAGCCATTCCGCGATGATCTTCCTCAGTTGCCGTAAGAGGTTTTCAGCTGTGTGCGTATTCTGGAAACCGGTGATACAAAGCGTAGCCTGCCTAGGAAAGAGTTGGCGTTTGCGAGATGCTGCTACTGGTGCCGCCGCTGCTGTTCTTGCGGCGGGAGTCCATACATCTACCCAGTGGGCTGTCACAGTCATATAGTCCAGACCCTGCCCTGCTCCACTTGTCCACATGTCCCTGGTTAAGTGGTCATTGGGTACAGCTGCATTTTTTAGGACACTGGTGACTCTTTTTCTGAGGTCTGTGTACATTTTCGGTATCGCCTGCCTAGAGAAATGGAACCTAGATGGTATTTGGTACCGGGGACACAGTACCTCCAACAAGTCTCTAGTTGGCTCTGCAGTAATGATGGATACCGGAACCACGTTTCTCACCACCCAGGATGCCAAGGCCTCAGTTATCCGCTTTGCAGCAGGATGACTGCTGTGATATTTCATCTTCCTCGCAAAGGACTGTTGGACAGTCAATTGCTTGGTGGAAGTAGTAAAAGTGGTCTTACGATTTCCCCTCTGGGATGACCATCGACTCCCAGCAGCAACAACAGCAGCGCCAGCAGCAGTAGGCGTTACACGCAAGGATGCATCAGAGGAATCCCAGGCAGGAGAGGACTCATCAGAATTGCCAGTGACATGGCCTGCAGGACTATTGGCATTCCTGGGGAAGGAGGAAATTGACACTGAGGGAGTTGGTGGGGTGGTTTGCGTGAGCTTGGTTACAAGAGGAAGGGATTTACTGGTCAGTGGACTGCTTCCGCTGTCGCCCAAAGTTTTTGAACTTGTCACTGACTTATGATGAATGCGCTGCAGGTGACGTATAAGGGAGGATGTTCCGAGGTGGTTAACGTCCTTACCCCTACTTATTACAGCTTGACAAAGGCAACACATGGCTTGACAAATGTTGTCCGCATTTCTGTTGAAATACTTCCACACCGAAGAGCTGATTTTTTTGGTATTTTCACCAGGCATGTGAACGGCCATATTCCTCCCACGGACAACAGGTGTCTCCCCGGGTGCCTGACTTAAACAAACCACCTCACCATCAGAATCCTCCTTGTCAATTTCCTCCCCAGCGCCAGCAACACCCATATCCTCCTCATCCTGGTGTACTTCAACACTGACATCTTCAATCTGACTATCAGGAACTGGACTGCGGGTGCTCCTTCCAGCACTTGCAGGGGGCGTGCAAATGGTGGAAGGCGCATGCTCTTCACGTCCAGTTTTGGGAAGGTCAGGCATCGCAACCGACACAATTGGACTCTCCTTGTGGATTTGGGATTTCGAAGAACGCACAGTTCTTTGCGGTGCTTTTGCCAGCTTGAGTCTTTTCATTTTTCTAGCGAGAGGCTGAGTGCTTCCATCCTCATGTGAAGCTGAACCACTAGCCATGAACATAGGCCAGGGCCTCAGCCGTTCCTTGCCACTCCGTGTGGTAAATGGCATATTGGCAAGTTTACGCTTCTCCTCCGACAATTTTATTTTAGATTTTGGAGTCCTTTTTTTACTGATATTTGGTGTTTTGGATTTTACATGCTCTGTACTATGACATTGGGCATCGGCCTTGGCAGACGACGTTGCTGGCATTTCATCGTCTCGGCCATGACTAGTGGCAGCAGCTTCAGCACGAGGTGGAAGTGGATCTTGATCTTTCCCTAATTTTGGAACCTCAACATTTTTGTTCTCCATATTTTAATAGGCACAACTAAAAGGCACCTCAGGTAAACAATGGAGATGGATGGATACTAGTATACTTATGGATGGACGAGCGACTGCCGACACAGAGGTAGCTACAGCCGTGGACTACCGTACTGTGTCTGCTGCTAATATAGACTGGATGATAATGAGATGAAATCAATATATATATATATAATATCACATTAGTACTGCAGCCGGACAGGTAGATATATTTATTATGTAATGACTGATGACGGACCTGCTGGACACTGTCAGCTCAGCAGCACCGCAGACTGCTACAGTAAGCTACTATAGTAGTATGTATAAAGAAGAAAGAAAAAAAAAAAACCACGGGTAGGTGGTATACAATTATGGATGGACGAGCGACTGCCGACACAGAGGTAGCTACAGCCGTGGACTACCGTACTGTGTCTGCTGCTAATATAGACTGGATGATAATGAGATGAAATCAATATATATATATATAATATCACACTAGTACTGCAGCCGGACAGGTAGATATATTTATTATGTAATGACTGATGACGGACCTGCTGGACACTGTCAGCTCAACAGCACCGCAGACTGCTACAGTAAGCTACTATAGTAGTATGTATAAAGAAGAAAGAAAAAAAAAACCACGGGTAGGTGGTATACAATTATGGATGGACGAGCGACTGCCGACACAGAGGTAGCTACAGCCGTGGACTACCGTACTGTGTCTGCTGCTAATATAGACTGGATGATAATGAGATGAAATCAATATATATATATATAATATCACACTAGTACTGCAGCCGGACAGGTAGATATATTTATTATGTAATGACTGATGACGGACCTGCTGGACACTGTCAGCTCAGCAGCACCGCAGACTGCTACAGTAAGCTACTATAGTAGTATGTATAAAGAAGAAAAAAAAAAAACCACGGGTAGGTGGTATACAATTATGGATGGACGAGCGACTGCCGACACAGAGGTAGCTACAGCCGTGGACTACCGTACTGTGTCTGCTGCTAATATAGACTGGATGATAATGAGATGAAATCAATATATATATATATATATATAATATCACACTAGTACTGCAGCCGGACAGGTAGATATATTTATTATGTAATGACTGATGACGGACCTGCTGGACACTGTCAGCTCAGCAGCACCACAGACTGCTACAGTAAGCTACTATAGTAGTATGTATAAAGAAGAAAGAAAAAAAAAAAAAACCACGGGTAGGTGGTATACAATTATGGATGGACGAGCGACTGCCGACACAGAGGTAGCTACAGCCGTGGACTACCGTACTGTGTCTGCTGCTAATATAGACTGGATGATAATGAGATGAAATCAATATATATATATATATATATATTATCACACTAGTACTGCAGCCGGACAGGTAGATATATTTATTATGTAATGACTGATGACGGACCTGCTGGACACTGTCAGCTCAGCAGCACCGCAGACTGCTACAGTAAGCTACTATAGTAGTATGTATAAAGAAGAAAGAAAAAAAAAACCACGGGTAGGTGGTATACAATTATGGATGGACGAGCGACTGCCGACACAGAGGTAGCTACAGCCGTGGACTACCGTACTGTGTCTGCTGTTAATATAGACTGGATGATAATGAGATGAAATCAATATATATATATATAATATCACACTAGTACTGCAGCCGGACAGGTAGATATATTTATTATGTAATGACTGATGACGGACCTGCTGGACACTGTCAGCTCAGCAGCACCGCAGACTGCTACAGTAAGCTACTATAGTAGTATGTATAAAGAAGAAAGAAAAAAAAAAACCACGGGTAGGTGGTATACAATTATGGATGGACGAGCGACTGCCGACACAGAGGTAGCTACAGCCGTGGACTACCGTACTGTGTCTGCTGCTAATATAGACTGGATGATAATGAGATGAAATCAATATATATATATAATATCACACTAGTACTGCAGCCGGACAGGTAGATATATTTATTATGTAATGACTGATGACGGACCTGCTGGACACTGTCAGCTCAGCAGCACCGCAGACTGCTACAGTAAGCTACTATAGTAGTATGTATAAAGAAGAAAGAAAAAAAAACCACGGGTAGGTGGTATACAATTATGGATGGACGAGCGACTGCCGACACAGAGGTAGCTACAGCCGTGGACTACCGTACTGTGTCTGCTGCTAATATTGACTGGATGATAATGAGATGAAATCAATATATATATATATATAATATAACACTAGTACTGCAGCCGGACAGGTAGATATATTTATTATGTAATGACTGATGACGGACCTGCTGGACACTGTCAGCTCAGCAGCACCGCAGACTGCTACAGTAAGCTACTATAGTAGTATGTATAAAGAAGAAAGAAAAAAAAAACCACGGGTAGGTGGTATACAATTATGGATGGACCAGCGACTGCCGACACAGAGGTAGCTACAGCCGTGGACTACCATACTGTGTCTGCTGCTAATATAGACTGGATGATAATGAGATGAAATCAATATATATATATATATATATAATATCACACTAGTACTGCAGCCGGACAGGTAGATATATTTATTATGTAATGACTGATGACGGACCTGCTGGACACTGTCAGCTCAGCAGCACCGCAGACTGCTACAGTAAGCTACTATAGTAGTATGTATAAAGAAGAAGAAAGAAAAAAAAAAAGGGTAGGTGGTATACAATATTATATATATATTCTATACAATTATATATATATATATTATATATATTAAACTGGTGGTGATTATTAAACTGGTGGTCAGGTCACTGGTCACACTATCAGCAACTTGCAAGTAGTACTCCTAAGCAGACAATCACAATATATATTATACTGGTGGTCAGTGTGGTCACAATGGCAGTGTGGCACTCTGGCAGCAAAAGTGTGCACTGTACGTTATATGTACTCCTGAGTCCTGCTCTCAGACTCTAACTGCTCCCCACTGTCAGTGTCTCCCCCACAAGTCAGATATACATTATACAGTCACACTATCTATCACTTCAGCAAGTAGTAGTACTCCTCCTAAAGTACTCCTCCTAATGCTCCCCAAAATTACTACTGTGTCTCTCTCTACTCTAGTCTCACTCTCTTCTCTATAAACGGAGAGGACGCCAGCCACGTCCTCTCCCTATGAATCTCAATGCACGTGTGAAAATGGCGGTGACGCGCGGCTCCTTATATAGAATCCGAGTCTCGCGATAGAATCCGAGCCTCGCGAGAATCCGACAGCGGGATGATGACGTTCGGGCGCGCTCGGGTTAACCGAGCAAGGCGGGAAGATCCGAGTCGCTCGGCTCCGTGTAAAAAAAAATGAAGTTCGGGCGGGTTCGGATTCCGAGGAACCGAACCCGCTCATCTCTAGTATTTTTATACTTGCACTCTATCTTGCTTCACAGCTGCTGAACAGTGACTTTTAAACCTTTTTTCAATTTATCTTAATACACTGTATGTTTCACTTCACTTTTATCAGCTTTAGTCTGCTGGGTATCGCATGTAATTCACATGCCTTTACACTCTTTTGTCTTTGCGATCCACTTACAGGCTTTCCCGGCGCCTGCTAACTCACGAATGTGTTGCCTAGCAACGTACACGTCATCGGTGAGCCGCTCACGTGACCCACCCGGAAGTCCTGGTTACAGACGCCGGGAACACCTCGCCTCTGCTCTCCTCGCTATTTAACAGGTGAGTGTTTCTTGGTTTAGTTTGGTTCGTTTTGTGTTTTTTTCACAGCACTAGGGTTTACTTACCTGATGAAAAGGCTGCCATGCCTTGAAACGTTGTAAGATACCTGCATTTTGTTTGCTTTTTTTGACACCATGTTATCTGTTGTCACCATGTTTTAAATACTAAACAAGTTTTTTCACAAGTCCATGGAGTGCCGCCTGTTCCTTCGCCGCTAAACACCTGAGCCACAGGTGGGGAAGGATACTTCTTCTACATGATTATTAGGAGGGCACCCAGGCATTTTTTCATTTAATCAGAGTGCCGGATGTTTTTTCTTGTATATATATATAAGTATATAACTAGGGGGGGAGCGCAACAAAGCCCCTTGCCAGCTCGCCACGCTGCGGGCTTGATGGGAATAGTCCCTGTTAGTTGGCTTGCCGACTGTAGGGATTGTGAGGGGGTGGGATCTAGGTGCCGGTATTATGTGACCACCGGTCACATAGCTACATCCCATACATAAAAGGGACTTTTTCTCCCAAGTTGCAAAAAGGGATGATTACCGACTTTCGGGCCAAGGGTGGCAGTATTTCTGAAACAGCGCAATTTGTCCACGTGCTGTTGTGGTGAAGGTGTAAAGTGACTGGACATAACCTACATGGAAACTGCAGAACACCACATGCCATTGATGTGAGAGGTGAACGTCGGCTATGAAGATGCGTGAGGGACGACCGACATGCTACAGTGGAGCAGATCACCGTCAAAATGAACCTGGGAGCTAACCAGACGTGTGCACACAGTGGTTATGCTGGCTATTAGCTGGTGCTCATAATAATGTGACTCAGCCGTGTATATATTTGTTTGTGTGTGTGTATATATATATATATATATATATATATATATATATATTTATATAGCTTGTTGGATGAATCGGTCAAATTAAAATATCTAAATGTGGTGTACGCAATGCCAAAATTTGCTACTCCGCATGCGCAAAAAGTCCTGAAAACCCCAAGCGAGGCATGCATTATCCTGACTGTATGCAGACACCACTGTTGCATACAGAGTCGCTTGCAAAAGAGTTTGCAGCGCACAACCATGAGCATAGCTAAGAGGTGGCCTGAAGGAATCAGTATGACTTACCAGCGGGCGGAATGCTGGCTGTCCATATCCCGCCTGCCAGAATGCCGGCAGCACAAAGAGTCCCCTTGCAGGCTCACCACAGGAGTGGGAATAGTCCTGTTTTGCTGGGATTCCGGCTGGCGGCATTGTCAGCCAGCAAATTGAACACATCCTGACCTGAAGTGTTTACAAAAATAGACTGTACCATGGGCGTGTTTTGGAAGTGTCTCGGGCATGTCAGTGAACCTGGCTGTATTCCCAAACAGTGACCCACAGCCACAGACAAAAGACAAATTTGAGACAGAAACACTGAGCAGCCAACAGACCGTCACAAGTGTGGATGGTGCGAGCGATGGTGGGATGTTCTGTACCACTGATGCAGCTGCACTGTACACGGACACTAAAAACTAACTACTTTGAGCCAGCAGTCACCGTAGCATGGTGATGCACAAAGGGAAGGCTGACATTATCATTTGCATTTTATCGCTGCCTGTGTTCCGACGGCAGCTGCGGCTTCGAGTGCAATAGCGTCCATTGCTGAATCAGGCCCTGTGTGTGGTCTCTTTAGATTCGTAAGTAAATGTCTGCACAGTTTATTGTACACTTCAGACTGTGTAATGCAATGTTCCATTCTGTCTGCCACTGTGTGTCTGTATGACTCTTTTGTTGTTGACGCCACGTTTGCAATTTCCTCTTTCATGCGTCCTCTTGACTTACTTCTCTGGGCTGATAGCAGAACCAATAAGCCTAAGGATATGTTCTCATGTAAATATTTAAAATATGCGTCGAAAGCATATCTGAAACGCATGTACCCTTTTCATGGCCTTTACATTCGTTTCCATGGGCATGTGATGCAATATGCAGTAGTCTATTAGATGAATGAATGGAATAATGAGATGTGTTAATAAGATGAGCCCCGAAAACTTCAATGCAGCATTAGAATTTCAGAATACAATGGTATAAACTACCATACAAGGGTAAAAAGGAGAGATAAGGAAAGATGAAGACATCCAGCTATACTAACACTTCTCAAACGTTTACAAACATCCTTAAACTGTTGACAAAAAAGAAAAGCTTACATATGCTAAAATCATCTTCTTTTATATAATTTCATACCACTAATATCCCTTTCAGACCACACAATTAACCCGGTATCGACCCGATATATTGCCGGGTCGATGTGCAGAGTGAATGGGTCAGTCACAAATTCCCGGGTCGCTCGAACCGGTAATTCAACCCGGTAATAAAGAAGGGTTATTCCCGGGCTATTACCGGGTCAGGTGCAGTGTGAACAGGTTCCCCGGGTCGTTGCGACCCGGTACCCGTTCACAGCATAGGGAGAGGCGGCGCAGAGATTATCTCATCTTCTAGTGCCACCTCCGCCCCAGCCCCCGATGACCCTGCGGTCCCCGCCCCTGATGGCAACCAGACACGGCATATTGTTGGGTCAGGGAAGCCAGTGATAGGGTCCAATGCTGGGTCGCACCCGGGAAGGACCCGTTTCCAATTCCCAGGTGCGACCAGGAAATTAGCGAACTGAAAGCGGCATTATAGGGGCCTATTTATTATTATTGCAGGAAAAGAAAGATTAGTAAAAAAATAGGATTTTGATACCTACCGGTAAATCCTTTTCTCCTAGTCCGTAGAGGATGCTGGGGTCCACTTCAAGACCATGGGGTATAGACGGTTCCGCAGGAGCCATGGGCACTCTTAAGACTTTTCAATGGGTGTGAACTGGCTCCTCCCTCTATGCTCCTCCTCCAGACCTCAGTTATAGGAACTGTGCCTAGGGAGACGGACATTTCGAGGAAAGGATTTACTTTAATACGAATGGTGAGATACATATCAGCTCACACCTCAACCATGCCGCACACATGGCATTCAACATAACACACGCCAACAGGCATGAACCAATTACAGCAACATGCTGAAACTAATATAACACAACATGTGTAATTCCAATAAACCAAACTGCAGGTAAAGTACGCACTGGGACGGGCGCCCAGCATCCTCTACGGACTAGGAAAAAAAGGATTTACCTGTAGGTATCAAAATCCTATTTTCTCATACGTCCTAGAGGAGGCTGGAGTCCACTTCAAGACCATGGGGTTAATACCAAAGCTCCAGTACGGGCGGGAGAGTGCGGATGACCCTGCAGCACTGATTGACCGAACTTGAGGTCTTCATCGGCCAAGGTGTCAAACTTGTAGAACTTAGCAAATGTGTTTGACCCTGACCAAGTAGCTGCTCGGCAAAGTTGTAATGCCGAGACCCCCCGGGCAGCCGCCCAGGATGAGCCCACCTTCCTAGTAGAATGGGCCTTCACCGACGTAGGTAACGGCAATCCAGTCGTAGAATGTGCATGCTGAATCGTACCTCTGATCCAGCGCGCAATAGTCTGCTTGAAAGCAGGACACCCAATTTTGTTGGGAGCATACATGACAAACGGAGCCTCTGTTTTTCGTATCCTAGCTGTCCTAGTGCCATAAATCTTCAAAGCCCTAACCACATCTAGAGACTTTGACTCAGTAAATGTGTCAGTAACTACTGGCACCACAACAGGTTGGTTTATGTGGAAAGAAGAAACCACCTTTGGAAGAAAATGTTGGCGAGTTCTCAACTCTGCCCTATCTTCATGGAAGATCAGGTAAGGGCTCTTGTGAGACAAGGCCCCCAATTCAGACACCCACCGTGCAGATGCCAATGCCAAAAGCATCACCACTTTCCAAGTGAGAAACTTTAACTCTATCTCTTGTAGAGGCTCAAACCAATCCGATTGCAAGAACTGCAACACCGCATTAAGGTCCCATGGTGCCACTGGAGGCACAAATGGAGGATGGATGTGCAGAACCCCTTTCACGAACGTCTGAACCTCTGGAAGAGCGGGCAATTGTTTTTGGAAGAAAATTGACAAGGCCGAAATCTGGACCTTGACTGACCCCAATCGAAGGCCCGCCTCCACACCAGCCTGCAGAAAATGGAGAAAATGTCCCAACTGAAACTCTTCCGTAGGAGCCTTCTCGGATTCACACCAAGACACATATTTTCTCCAAATACGGTGGTAATTTTTTAATGTTACTCCTTTCCTGGCCTGAATAAGTGTCGGAAAGACTTCCTTGGGAATACCGATTCGGATTAGGAACCGGCGCTCAACAGCCATGCCGTCAAATGTAGCCGCGGTAAGTCTTGATACACGCACGGCCCCTGCTGCAGCAGGTCCTCGCAAAGAGGAAGAGGCCGAGGATCTTTTATGAGCAACTCCTGAAGATCTGCGTACCAAGCCCTCCTTGGTCAGTCTGGGGCAATGAAGATTGCTCGAACTCTTGTTCTTCTTATGAGCCTGAGAACTTTTGGGATCAGCGGAAGTGGAGGGAAGACATACACTGACCGGAATACCCACTGGGTTACTAGCGCATCCACTGCTATTACTTGAGGGTCTCTCGACCTGGAACAATATTTCTGAAGCTTCTTGTTGAGACGAGATACCATCATGTCTACTTGAGGAACTCCCCAAAGACTTGTCACCTCTGCAAAGATTTCTTGGTGGAGGCCCCACTCTCCTGGATGGAGATCGTGTCTGCTGAGGAAGTCTGCTTCCCAGTTGTCTACTCCCAGAATGAAAATTGCTGACAGAGCCTTTACATGTCTTTCTGCCCAGAGGAGGATCTTCGTCACCTCTGCCATTGTCGCTCTGCTTTTCGTTCCGCCCTGCCTGTTTATGTACGCGACTGCTTTTACATTGTCCGACTGGAACTGCACGGGATGATCTTGAAGAAGATGTACCGCTTGTTGAAGGCCGTTGTAAATGGCTCTCAATTCCAGCACGTTTATGTGAAGGCAGGCTTCCTGACTTTACCATTTTCCTTGGAAGCTTTCCCCGAGTGAAAGCTCCCCAGCCTCGGAGACTTGCAGCCGTGGTTACCAGGACCCAGTCCTGAATCCCGAACCTGCGTCCCTCTAGAAGGTGCGAACTGTGTAGCCACCACAGGAGCGAAATCCTGGCTTTTGACGATAGGACTATCTTCCGGTGCATGTGTAGGTGGGATCCCGACCACTTGTCCAACAGGTCCCATTGGAATACTCTGGCATGGAACCTGTCAAACTGTATGGCCTCGTAGGCCGCCACCATTTTCCCCAACAACCGAATGCACTGATGGATCGACACACTTGATGGTTTCAATATCTGTTTTACCATTTTCTGGATTTCCAGAGCCTTTTCCACTGGAAGAAAAACTCTCTGAACTTCTGTGTCCAGAATCATCCCGAGAAAAGACAATCTTGTCGTCGGTTCCAACTGTGACTTTGGAAAATGTATAATCCAACCGTGTTGTTGGAGTATGGACAGGGAGAGTGTGATGTTCTGTAGCAACTGCTCCCTGGATCTCGCCTTTATCAGGAGATCGTCCAGATAAGGAATTATATTGACTCCTTTTTGACGAAGGAGGACCATCATCTCCGCCATCACCTTGGTGAATACCCTCGGCGCCGTGGAGAGACCAAAAGGCAACGCCTGGAACTGGTAATGGCAATCCTGAACCACAAATCTCAGATAAGCCTGGTGAAGAGGATAAATGGGAACATGCAGGTAAGCATCCTTTATGTCTACTGACACCATGTAATCCCCCTCCTCCAGACTGGAAATCACTGCCCTGAGCGATTCCATCTTGAACTTGAACTGTTTTAAGTAGAGATTCAGATCTTTTAGGTTTAGGATTGGTCTGACCGAGCCGTTCGGCTTCGGAACTACAAAGAGTATGAATAAAACCCCTCCGCTTGTTGTGACAAAGATACCAGGACTATGACCTGATCCTGACATAATCTTTGAATTGCCGCTGTTACTGCCTCTCGTTCTGGAAGAGAAGCTGACAAGGTCGATTTGAAAAATCGGCATGGGGGAACGTCGTGAAACTCCAGCTTGTACCCCTGGGACACTATCTGCAAAACCCAGTCTGAATCCAACCCTGGCTGAACAGTTTCAGACGTGCCCCCACCCGAGCGGCCTCCCGCAAGGGAGCCCCAGAGTCATGCTGTAGATTTGGCAGAAGTAGGGGTTGACTTCTGCTCCTGGGATCCCGAAGCCGCTATGGGCTTCTTTCCCCTTCCCCTTCCCCTACCTGCAAAGAAGGGGGAACCTTTTGCCTTTTTGTATTTATTGGGCCGAAAGGATTGCAAGTGAGAGTGACATGTCTTTTTTGCTGGTGCAGGAGCATAAGGCAAAAAAGTCGACTTACCTGCGGTAGCCGCCGAGACTAACGCATCCAGTCCATCACCAAATAAGGCCTCCCCTTTATATGGGAGAGCCTCCATATTCCGTTTGGAATCTGCATCCGCGTTTCACTGGCGAATCCACAACGCCCGCCGAGCCGAAACTGCCATGGTAGCGGCTTGTGAACTCAAGAGTCCAATATCTTTCATCACCTCTAGCATCTTTATCAATAGTGTCGATTTCCGATGACAGGCTTTCTGACCATTTTTCAATAGCGCGACTCACCCACACGCAAGCAATTGTGGGCCTGAGCAGCATACCATTGGCAACATAAATGGATTTCAATGTAGTCTCCATTTTGCAGTCTGCTGGTTCCTTTAGTGAAGCCGTGCCAGGTGCAGGGAGAATTACCTTCTTTGTCAACTTGGACAGTGCACTGTCTAACACAGGGAGTGACTCCCATTTTTCTCTGTCCTCTACAGGGAAAGAATAAGCTATCTGAATCCTCTTGGGAATACGAAATTTCTTTTCGGGATTTACCCACACCCCTTCAAAGAGAGTATTCAGCTCATGGGAAGGAGGGAAAGTGACCTTAAATTTATTTTCTTTATAGAAATAGGCCTTCTCCTGAGGTACAGGAGTGGCTTCCGTGACTTCCAGAACTTCCCTTATAGCCACTATCATATATTGTATACTTTTTGCCAATTTATGATCTATTTCCCTGGAGTCACTATCGTCGACACAGGAATCAGTGTCTGTGTCGGTATCAGTATTCACAATATTTGCAAACGGTCTCTTATGTGACCCAGAGGGGTCGCCTGCGGATGGAAGAACAGAACCCTGAAATATCACATCTTCCACAGATTTTCTCCAGCATTCTGCATGAGATTCAGACTTATCTAATCTCCCATTGATATGATGCATACTATCACGTATTTCTTTTACCCATGCAGGCTCTTGGTGTGCCGGCAGCGCCAGCACATTACAACTCTGTGTCCCTAAAATGGTTTCCTCCGGGGAAGAACTCCCTGCCTCAGACATGTCACACTTGTGTACAACACCCACACAGACACACTGGGACTTATAGGGGACAGACCCACAGTAAAATCTGTCAGAGGGACACAGTTTAGGAGCAGCTAGTTCACAACCCCAGCGCCAGTATCTAACGCCTGTGAACACAGAATGCCCACTGACATGCAGCACTGTTTTACACAGTAAGCACACTTGTAAAGCACCAAATTCGCTTGTGCCCCCCCCACCTGTTTTGCACCCTGAAACTTGTAGTCAGAAGTGGAGGAGGACCAGCGATGTCTCTGCAGCCTGAGGAGAGAGAGAAAATGGCACTAAGCAGTGTGTTGGCTGCCTGAGGAAGGAGCTCCGCCCCCGCAATGGCACGTTTTTACCTCAGAGAGTTTACATAATATTTATACTGGCGGTGGTAGGGCTGTGCCTGGGCATCTTATGCCCCCTTTTAGCCAGTTTATATAGGTATTTTGCTGCCCAGAGCGCCCCCCCCCGCGCCCTACACCCTGCAGTGCCTGTGTGTATGGGCAGCAATGGCGCGCTGCGCTCCCGCCAGCCGCGTGGTACCTCAGCCGTCACTTTACTTGATTGAAGATCTATCTTCTTACACTCACCTGTCTTCTGACTTCTGGCTCTGTGAGGGGGGTGACGGCGTGCTGTGGGAGTGAGCATCTAGGCACGGCTAGCATTCAGTTCCCTTCAGGAGCTAATGGTGTCCTGTCAGCCAGAAGCAGCGCCATGAAACTCTTCAGGAAGTTGGTTCCTACTTCTGCCCCCTCAGTCCCACGAAGCAGGGAGACTGTTGCCAGCAGTTCTCCCCGAAAATAAAAAACCTAACATAAAAGTCTGTTCAGAGAAACTCAGTAGAGCTCCCCTGGAGTGCATCCAGTCTGCCTGGGCACAATTCTAAAACTGAGGTCTGGAGGAGGGGCATAGAGGGAGGAGCCAGTTCACACCCATTGAAAAGTCTTAAGAGTGCCCATGGCTCCTGCGGAACCGTCTATACCCCATGGTCTTCAAGTGGACCCCAGCATCCTCTAGGACGTATGAGAAATAAAAATTGCCTAAGCAGCCGAGCGAAGCAGAGCTGCACGCCGATATTGACCGGCAGCAGTAAACTTAGCGCCAATATGCAAACTGGCATTGTCAAGACGCACGTGCAAAGCACTTTGGCTGGGAGTTGCAGTTTTTTTATTTAAAAATAAAACAAAAACAAAAAATAAGGGCCGGACGTAATGACGCAGAGATCATGTTTTTGCCATGTAAGTAATCTCCTTTTAAAAAACGTCCCAGATCAGCCAGCATCTCAGACCTGATCTCGTCATTACGTCTGGCCCTAAGTGTTAAAAAATGGGATCCAAATATTTTTGTAATAAGAAACAATGGAACAAATGCTTTGCTCTAATGCTAAAACATTTTTCCCCTATATTGCATCCGCCATCGCTATCCTGAGATGCTGATAGCATAGGACTCCTGCTAACAGTACTTCTACCACTGATGTCCTTATTAAATATGCATGTCTAGCCTCTAGCTTCCCATGCCAGGCTTATAGAAGTTACTGGAGGAGAGGCCTCATGATGACTTCCACTTGTGATAACCAGTGGCACCCATTGATGACTATGGGGCTTGATAAATATAACCAGATTTAGGGCTCTTCTCCCTTTGATAACTAGATTGCTTAATCCAAACTTTCCTAAACTTGCTCCATAAAGTGATTAAATCAAAATAGATGGCTAAATCAATGTGACTCAGGTACTAATTAAGCAACTTACTGAAATGTGGATATCCTTAAAACATACGTACCGACTTTCTGGCAGCCAGGTCAGTGCAAGAGGGGGCGTGGCATCATCCATGTGAGCGGTAGATAGATGTTCTGTCGCATCATTGTGGCCACGCCCCCACTCTACAATGGCCAGATTACCAGTATTATAAAGCAGGGGACAGGGCTAAAATGACATGATACAGTGCAAATTGTATCATTGCCCCCCTCCCCAGACAGTAGACGGCCCACCGTTGCACACTTTTGAGGCGGCAGGAGGGTGAAGTTAAGATCCAAGAGGTTTGCCCACTCAAAGTTTATTGTGGGAGTTTTCACTGGGGTACCCAAAAAATAAGAATTTACTCACCGGTAATTCTATTTCTCGGAGTCCGTAGTGGATGCTGGGTACTCCGTAAGGACCACTTGGGACGGGCTCCCAGCATCCACTACGGACTACGAGAAATAGAATTACCGGTGAGTAAATTCTTATTTTCTCTGACGTCCTAGTGGATGCTGGGTACTCCGTAAGGACCATGGGGATTATACCAAAGCTCCCAAATGGGCGGGAGAGTGCGGATGACTCTGCAGCACCGAATGAGCAAACTCAAGGTCCTCCTCAGCCAGGGTATCAAACTTGTAGAATTTTGCAAAAGTGTTTGAACCCGACCAAGTAGCAGCTCGGCAAAGTTGTAAAGCCGAGACCCCTCGGGCAGCCGCCCAAGAAGAGCCCACATTCCTCGTGGAATGGGCTTTTATTGATTTAGGATGCGGCAGTCCAGCCGCAGAATGTGCAAGCTGAATCGTGCTACAGATCCAGCGAGCAATAGTCTGCTTTTAAGCAGGAGCACCCAGCTTGTTGGGTGCATGCAGGATAAATAGCGAGTCAGTTTTTCTGACTCTAGCCGTCCTGGAAACATAAAGTCCCTAGTAGCCGCAGGCACCACAATAGGTTGGCTCAAATGAAACGATGATACCACCTTAGGGAGAAATTGGGGACGAGTCCTCCATTCTGCCCTTTCCATATGGAAGATCAGATATGGGCTTTTACATGACAAAGCCGCCAATTCTGACACACGCCTAGTCCAAGCTAAGGCCAAAAGCATGACCACTTTCCACGTGAGATATTTTAGCTCCACGGTCTTAAGTGGCTCAAACCAGTGGGATTTTAGGAATCCAACACACGTTAAGATCCCAAGGTGCCACTGGAGGCACAAAAGGGGCTGAATATGCAGCACCCCTGTAACAACGTCCGAACTTCAGGCAGTGAAGCCAGTTCTTTTTGAGAGAAAAAGGGATAGGGCCGAAATCTTGGCCTTTATGGATCCTAATTTTAGGCCCATAGTCACTCCTGACTGTAGGAAGTGCAGGAATCGACCCCCCTGGAATTCCTCTGTAGGGCCTTCCCGGCCACACACCAGGCAGCCTATTTTCGCTATATACAGTGAAAAAGTCTTGCTGTCACGTCTTTCCTAGCCTTTATCAGCGTAGGAATAACTGCATCCGGAATGCCCTTTTCCGCTAGGATCCGGCGTTCAACCGCCATGCCGTCCAACGCAGCCGCGGTAAGTCTTGGATCAGACAGGGTCCCTGTTACAACATGTCCTGACTGAGAGGCAGAGGCCATGGGTCCTCTGAGAGCATTTCTTGCAGTTCCGGGTACCGAGTCCTTCTTGGCCAATCCGGAGCAAAGAATATTGTTTACACTCCTCCGTTTATTACAATTCTCAGCCCTTGGGTCTGAGAGGAAGAGGAGGGAATATATAGACCGACTGGAACACCCACGGTGTTACTAGTGCGACCACAGCTATCGCCTGAGAGTCCCTTGACCCAGCGTAAAACCTTTTTTTATCTTTTTATTGAGGTGGGACGCCATGTAGTCCACATGAGGCAGTTTCCATCAATTTGCAAAACTGCGTGAAGACTTCCTGATGAAGTCACCACTTTCCCGGGTGGAAGTCGTGTCCACTCCCGGAATGAACACTGCTGACAGTGCGCTTACTTGATTCTCCGCCCAGCGAAGAATTCTGGTGGCTTCTACCCTCGCCACCCTGCTCCTTGTGCCGCCCTGGCGGTTTACATGAGCCCCTGCGGTCTGACTGGATCAGAACCGGTTGGTCGCGAAGCAGGAACTCCGCTTGACTTAGGGAGTTGTATATGGCCCTTAGTTCCAGGATATTGATGTGAAGGCAAGTCTGTTGGCTTGACCACAAACCTTGGAATTTTCTTCCCTGTGTAACTGCCCCCCACCCTCGGAGGCTTGCATCCGTGGTCACCAGGACCCAGTCCTGAATGCCGAATCTGCGGCCCTCGAGAAGGTGAGCACTCCGCAGCCACCACAGGAGAGACACCCTGGCCCTGGGGCATAGGGTGATTAACCGATGCATCTGAAGATGTGATCCGGACCACTTGTCCAGTAAGTTACATTGTCCTTGCATGGAACCAGCCGAAGGGGATGGCCTCGTATGATGCCATCATCCTTCCCAGGACTCGAGTGCAGTGATGCACTGACACCTGTTTTGGTTTTCAATAGATTCCTGACCAGTGTCATGAGCTCCTGAGCTCTCTGTATCGGGAGATAAACCCTCTTCTGGTCTGTGTCTAGGATCATGCCTAGGCGAGGCAGATGAGCTGTAGGAACCAACTGCGACTTCGGAATATATAGAATCCAGTCGTGTTGCCGTTTCACTTCCAGAGAAGGTGATACGCTGTCCAGCAACTGCTCTCTTGATCTCGCTTTTATGAGGAGATCATCCAAGTATGTGATAATAGTGACACCTTGCTTCCGCAGGAGCACCATCATATCCGCCATTTCCTTGGTGAAATTGGTAATGACAATCCCGTACCGCAATTCTGAGGTACGCCTGATGAGGTGGATAAATGGGGACACGAAGGTATGCATCCCTTATGTCCCGATTCATTTCAGGCTTGCAATGACCGCTCTTAGCGATTCCATCTTGAACCTGAACCTTTTCAGGTATATGTTCAGGGATTTTAATTCAATATGGGTCTAACCGAACCGTCTGGTTTCGGGATTATAACATGGTCGAATAATAACACCCTCTTGTTGAAGGAGGGGACCCTTGACCACCACCTGTTGAAGATACAATTTACGAATTGCAGTTAACACTGGCTCCCTCTCTTGGGGGGAACCCCGCCGGGTCCTCGGTGAGGGGGCATCTTCTCACAGTCCAGCCTGTATCCCTGCGATACAATTTCTATTGCCCAGGGATCTAACAGGGAGTGAACCCACTTGTGGCTGAACTTACGAAGGCGTGTCCCCACCGGGCCTAGCTCCGTCTGTGGAGCCCCAGCGACATGCGGTGGATTTTTGTAGAGGCCGGGGAGGACTTCTGTTCCTGGGGACTAGCTGTGTTGTACAGCTTCTTTCCTCTGCCCCCGGTCTGACAAGAAAGGACGCACCTCAGACTTTCTTGTTTCTTTATTCGAAAAGCTGCATTTAATAATGTCGTGCTTTCCTAGGCTGTGCAGGAATATAAGGCAAAACATCAGAATTACCAGCTATAGCTGTGGAGACCAGGCCCGAGAACCTTTCTCCACACAATCCTCAGCCTTCCATATGCCTCTTAAGTCGGCATCATCTGTCCAATGTATATTCTACAGGACACGTCAAGCAGAAATCGACATAGCTTTTGTCTCTAGGACCCAGTATACTCATGTCCCTTTGGGCATGCTTTATAATTATATATCTATCACTTAAGACAGCATCTTAAAATATTTATATGCATACTAGGGTCTCAATCTCTGCTGATAAGGTACCTGTCCACGCTGCCACAGCGCTATAAACCCATGCCGACACAATCGCCGGTCTGGGTAGTATACTAGAATGTGCACACTATCTGCAGGATCCCTGAGAATAGCTAGTGCAAACAGGACACCCAAGGGGAAGATTCTCAACACATCCTGGCCCTAGTGGGGAAAGGATACAGCCTGAGAATTCTCTTGTGGGAAGCTGCCGTCTCTTGTCTGGAGATTCCCGCTCTTTTTCATCATGAGAGGAGGGAAATTTACCTCAGCATTCTTCCCCTTAACATGTGTACTCTCGTGTCAGGGACAGATGAGTCATCAGTGATATGCAAATCATCTTTTATTCCAATAATCATATATTGAATATCTTTCAGCCCTCTTGGCTGTAACTTTGCATTATCGTAGTCGACAGTGGAGTTAAACTCCGTGTCGATACTTTGTTATTTTGGATAGTGAGCATAGAGAGACTCTGAAGGACTCTGCGACATAGGGACAGACCAGGGTAGATTTCCTTTCTGTTCCCTAACCTTTTGTGCAATAATTTTACCTCAGCACTTACACATATCCAAACAGGTGTCGGCGTTGTTGACGGAGACACCCTCCCACACACTTATCCGCTCTATCACTTCCTTAGAGGAGCCTTTTACCTCAGACATGTCGACACACGCGTACCGACACACCACACACACAGGGGATGCTCTATTTGAAGACAGTTCCCCCACCAGGCCCTTTGGAGAAACAGAGAGAGAGTATGCCAGCACACACCACAGCGCTATATAATACAGGGATGTACACTATACTGAGTGATTTTTCCCCTATAGCAGCTTATATACACAGTGTTGCGCCTAAATTTATGTGCCCCCCCTCTCTTTTTTACCCTTTGTGTACCAGGATACTGCAGGGGAGAGCCTGGGGAGCTTCCTTCCAGCTGAGCTGTGAAGAGAAAATGGCGCCGGTGTGCTGAGGAAGAAGGCCCGGCCCCCTCAGCGGCGGGCTTCTGTCCTTTTATGTACTTTAATGGCGGGGGTTAATGCACATATACAGTTTATCAGACTGTATTATGTGCTTTTCGCCAAGTAAGGTAATCTAATTGCTGCCCAGGGCGCCCCCCCCCAGCGCCCTGCACCCATCAGTGACCGGAGTGTGTGGTGTGCTAAGGAAGCAATGGCGCACAGCTGCAGTGCTGTGCGCTACCTCAATGAAGACCGGAGTCTTCAGCCGCCGATTTTCAACTTCTCTTCGTTCTTCTGGCTCTGCAAGGGGGACGGCGGCGCGGCTCCGGGACCGGACGATCGAGGACTGGGCCTGTGTTCAATCCCTCTGGAGCTACTGGTGTCCAGTAGCCTTAGAAGCCCAAGCTAGCTGCAAGCAGGTAGGTTCGCTTATCTCCCCTCAGTCCCACGTAGCAGTGAGTCTGTTGCCAGCAGATCTCACTGAAAATAAAAAACCTAACAAATACTTTCTTTTCTAGGAAGCTCAGGAGAGCCCCTAGGGTGCATCCAGCTCTGGCCGGGCACAGATACTAACTGAGGTCTGGAGGAGGGGCATAGAGGGAGGAGCCAGTGCACACCAGATATAGTACCTAATCTTTCTTTTAAAAGTGCCCACTCTCCTGCGGAGCCCGTCTATACCCCATGGTCCTTACGGAGTACCCAGCATCCACTAGGACGTCAGAGAAATATTAAATGACCTCTGGATATATACAGGAGACCAAAAAGATATCTATTATGATCCCCTATTTCCGAGCACAAAAGCAGCCCCCACAAGTGTCCAGCAGGGCTGCTTGAATGCCACATTTACCAAGCTCTGGAATATGATTGGTCTGGCTGCTAACTATATTTTTCATTGACGTCAGCCATTGTAGCCTACAGGCACAGCATTTACTGGGAGAAGGATCCGTAAGCAACCTCCCCATCACTGGGCGCTCACGTACATGCAGTCATCAGACCGCACTCACGAAGTAGCGCAGCAGCTCCCAAAGTAGAAGGGAAGTGATCGCATTAGTAATCCCTACACTTCTAACACGCAGCAGTAATGGGCTACTATTGAAGCTTCTGCATAAGTAATTTGTTGCATTCGGGCAAAATTTAATTTCTTATCTTATCACGGCAAAAGAATAATAGTAATTGTTGGGTCTAAAAGTCGATAATTAATATATACTGTATGCCCTTTAATCTATTAAACCTAAGAGACCCTTTTAAAGGATATTAGTGGAAAGTCATGTGAATACAGTATTATGGATGGTACAAATCAGATAACTATAAAAGAATAAAGAGCAGTAAGACGCTGTGTTATGCTGTTCCGTAGCAGGAACGCATCATTCCCCCGCTGTTTTCCACTCCGCTACGTTCTGTCTCTGACATATATGAAAGTTATAAAACTAAATTATTAAGGTGAATGTGGTTCAAGTTAGCATGAAAGAGTAGCTTTGTTGTCAGACCCAGAAGGAACAATTCTCATTTAAAGATCTACTGAATATTCCTATCACACAAACACGGTAAGGAGGGCGCAGTCTGACCTGTAAAGTTTGCGCTGATGTTATTTAATGTCTTCGCTCTGCTTTCGCCCCGGCAGGAGGGTACAGGGATCTGAGCAGGGAGCTTATCTTCATTACGGCAGTGTCCCACAGAAGATCTGTCTGAGAGAAAATATATATCATATAAAATACATTTCTCCTTATCTGCATGTTTTAAATTGCAAGTGGATTTTTATTAGTTCTTAGATCTTTCCCTGCTGTTCCACTGATAAGCCATAAAGCAAGGGATATTTTTATTCACGCAGAACGCCTGGGCTCTGTTTCAGTACTAAGGTGACCAATTTTCTCTCCAGGCAGATCTTCCATTTCTCTGTCGGTTGTTAGTTAATGTTGTTGTTTTTTTGTCTTTTTTCATTTGTGCATCATTTCACAATTTCAGTCTACACAGGGCATAATTTCAGTCAACTGGAGCCACAGGTTCAGGAGACATATTAATCACAGAAACCATACAATATTCATGACCTCCTAAAAGCAACATGTGCATTATAAGGAACTGGCTGATATATCAAACAGTGAAAAGACAGAAGAAGTTGTCCACAGCAACAAATCAACATCTACCTATTTATTTTATAGAATGTCCTTATAAATGCTACCTCAAAGCTACCTCAACTGGTCCACTTCTCACTCTTTTCACTGCTTGATATAGTATACTTACTGTACATCAACTGCACTGTGTTCCCTACTGATATATACCCGCTCTCCCGGAATGTCCAGGAGATACATACATTTCGGGCAGCTCTCTCAGACACTTCACTGGATGAATTGCTTCCTCGTGGTCCTGCTCCTCACTGCTCAAAGGCACAATTGTGCCATTGGGGAGCAGGGATTGGGCCACCGATGATATCACATGCACCTCAAGCCTGGATCTCCACCAACTCTAATTTCCCTGGTGGTAGTAAAAAATGTCAGCAATTATGTCCCTACTAATATACACAGGGGCCCAATGCTGTATATGGTGTTGGAAAATTCTTACAGTACTTCTGATACAGTAGCCTTACATTTTACAGCAGGGGTACCTGTATGTAAGTACTGGGTTAAGGGTAAGGGCCTGGGGGGGTTAGGGTTAGGCACTACAGGTTGGGTGGTTAGCCTTAGACGCCACTCCCCCCCCCCCCCCCGATGTTTTAGCCCTAGCCACCATCCCCTGTGATTAGCCGTAGCTACCACCCCCCACTATCTTAGTCCTAGCCGCCACCACTTGTGATAAGCCCTAACCGCCACCCCGCACGGTCTTAGCCCTAGCCGCTGCCCCAGGCAGATTAGGGTAGGGGCAGGTGAAAGGTAAATTAAGAAATTGGTCATGTGACCACTGGAATCTCGACCATCAGAATTAACCAATCACACCCCCTATTATATAATATACTGTACAGTGTTATAATGGATATCCCATAATTAGGTATTTATGTTCACATAAATGGTTATACAGTATCTACATATCTATGTAAACAGTAAATAGAATGTTCTGTTAAGTTTCTAGAAATGTTTAGTTGAACAAATAAGTATTTGTTATGTTCTGCAAACAGTGATTTACATCTGTGATTGAAGCTAAAAACATTGTATTCATCTGAGATTCAATTAATTACATCCAGAAAATTTGAAAGAAGATTAACATGCCCCAAGAAAAATGATGGACAAGGATGTAAGATAAGAAATTCTATCTCATAGATGTTGCCTCTAGCAATATGACTCCCCAAAAAGTCACTTATATGAAACTACTATGAAATGTAAATAATTCCTCGTCACTGTTACAAAGAGTGACGTATTACTGATGTTTATATGTGCAATCCAGACTGCCTAGATTTAGAGTCTAATTCAGACCGCATCGCTGATGTGCCAAAAACGCTATGAAGAGATTTTTGCACATCTGCGCATGCGCATATGCCGGTACACGCATGTGCAAGGTCCTAAACTGCTTTCTCTGCAGAACGCAGTTTAAGACCTGGAGGTGGGTGGGAACGAGGCGTCGACGCTCCATTTAAGGGGTGAGGTCCGGACAATGGAGGCGTGTCCGGACCGTTGCTGGTGAAGTAACAACACGCAGCCACTGCGACCAAAAACATGGCGGGTAGCCTTCTGCCTTCGCAGCTAGGATGCATAGGCAGAGGGCTGCTTGAAACATACAAAAGCATCGCCGCTGTGAGATGCTGACGGACTGATAAGTCCACGCTGTTACAGACAGAATCAGGCGCCACTGCCAAAACTTGTTCCCTGTAAGTTGAGTCCAGAGTGAATACTTTTATATAAGCATATTTTGTAGGAATTACAAAGATTTGAGGACTAAGAGATGGACATAGAACACATTGCTACTGTATCTTTGGAAACAGCTGCGACGTGTAAAAATTATAATGCAGCAGGTGGACAGTGACACCTCCTGTCAGCATTTGCAATCCGATTGATGTGTGCAAAAGCACAGCATCGGATCACCATAGCAACCATCGGTTAGTATCAGTGGCGGCCGCATCTCGCACACCACACTCTGCACGAGGCAGTGGGGGGTTGGGGTGTGGGGAGTTGCACTGTTTTATGTAATATATGTGCTGGCTGCCTCACCTTCCGGATCAGCAGCACTCGAATTTCACAGCCGCCGCTCCCGGGACGCAGTCTCCACTTTATCACTTTTTATGGCTTAATACATTTGGGCCATATGACTGACTCACCAAAGATGACAGGAGAGGTAACAGTGGTGTAAGTTCCCTGTAGTAATGCAGTAACTGTTACAGGTAAGATATGGGTTAGTTATCAACTACAGATTTGAAACCCTATAAAACAAACTACACTAATTCAGACCTGATTGTAGATGTGCAAAATTTAGCACATCTACGATCAGTGGGGGTCATTCCGAGTTGATCGCTAGCTGCATTTGTTCGCAGCGCAGCGATCAGGCCAAAAAATGGCAATTCTGTGCATGCGTATGCGGCGCAATGTGCACGCGCGACGTACGGGCACAACGAATGTTGTCGTTTTGCACAGAGTCTAGCGATGCATTTCAGTCGCACTGCTTGTCGCAGAGTGATTGACATGAAGTGGGCGTTTCTGGGTGGCAACTGACCATTTTAAAATAGTGTTTGGGAAAACGCAGGCGTGCCAGAAAAAACGCAGGCGTGGCTGGGCGGGTTTGTGACTTCAAATCCGGAACTGAATAGGCTGAAGTGATCGCAAGCGCTGAGTAGGTTTTGAGCTACTTTGAAACGACACAATTTTTTTTTTGCATGCGCTCTGCGATTCATTCGTTTGCACTTCTGCTAAGCTAAAATACACTCCCAGTGGGCGGCGGCATAGCGTTTGCACAGCTGCTAAAAACTGCTAGCGAGCGATCAACTCGGAATGACTCCAATTCTTCAGACATGCGGGGGGGGGGGGGGGGGGGGCGCCCAGCACGTCAGGCCTGACCCCCCCCCCCCTCCTTCCCCACACAAGTACCAAAAAGCATCACACAGCGGCAATGCTTTTGTACTGGAAGAGTAGCTCCCTGCCAGCGCAGTTCCTGCACGCTGGCAGGGAGCTACTCATCGCTGCCTGGGTTGCAATGGCTGCATGTGACATCACGCAGCCGCCGTGGCCCGCCCCCCACCGGTATGGGCACGCCTGTGTTGCCCGGACCGCGCCCCCTAAACAGCGGCCAAATACCGCCGGCCCGCCCCCTCCCGCTCGGCAAATGCCTCTGCCTGTCAATCAGGCGCCGGTGATAGCAGGGCTAAGACAGCCGTCGGCTGTCTGGCATGCGCCGGCGCACTGCGGCGCCGGTGCATGGCAGTTCGGACATGAACGCTGCTGTGCGAAAACGCACAGCAGCGATCAGATCCGAATCAGCCCCATAGAGTAGGTAAAGATTTCCATTAAGATGCTCCTGATTTCCCCTGTAACGTAACCCTGTCCCTTGCAGTCATGAGATATGTCACTGTTATTGATCAGGATATGCTTTGCATGCTTTCCCATTATGTAAAGACAATTCAGACAGAAGACCAGATACTGGTTCTCACTAGTCCTGCTGATGAAGTATCCAGTCAGGTCCCCATACACTTATGCAACTTCTCCGAGGGGAGAGGTAGCATAGGATTCCCTCGAGCTCCCCGGCAGCTTCCCAGGAGGCAGGATCACATATGATACATCGTATGCAGTCCTTTTGCATACAATGTATCGTATGCGATCCCAGCCAAGGCTTTGGGATCCGACAAATGTATAGTGCAGCCCTTGTGATCTGATGAGCACGGGACAGCGCATCGGATCGGAATCGGAGGTAAAACACCTGAGGATTTGCCACTTTTCATTTGACTTCTCGGCCCGAACCGTCAAAATCGGATGAAATCGGCCCAAGTCGCACAAGTGTATGGGCACCGTTACACTTTTCTACAAGGAATATGGCATGATAAAGTGGTCAAGGATGCTCACAGAAAAATAGTGGGCATAAATAAACGTTAATGGAAGGCTATGCTATGTGTTGGACTGGCTTTACACATATTTGTGCGCAAAGCAGATGTTAGGACAATTCGCTGTAACAACCTGTAAAAAGAATTACTTTAAGAGCAAATACAGAAGGGCCTGTCTCCATTTTCACTACGTAGCCTCTCCACACGGTGTTGAGCTAGTAAAGGTTACCTATAGATTTGATTTGAGGTGTAGAACATTTAAGATCCTTGTCTCCCTTGCACATAAAGCAACACGCCCACATTTTAGTTTTCGGAATGGCCCCCATAAAATCAGCTTGCCCTTTTGAGGGAAAATGGCCACCCCACTGAAAGTCTAGGCCAAGGCATGGTTTTGTCCATACTTGTCTATGATGCTTACTCTCTAGGGAAGCCCAGATGGACTCCCTGAGGAGTAGGTGTCCCTCCTGCATTCCATCCACTTCCTTGTGAAATGGACGGGATTGTGGGTACGATGATGCAGTCTTATAAGAATTGAGTCATCATGGGCAGCCGCAGGATCTGCTAATGCAAATTACCCCAACCAACCCTCCCCCCACCATGACCAGCCGTATCTCCCCACCAGAACTTTCCCAGAGTGGTCAAACAAACGTCCGTGACCATGGTTTAGTAATAGGCCTGCTGATTCTTCTATAAAAACTCTATTTAGCATGTGGGTATAATATTATATATTTCCTGTAGTTTATATATCCTGTTCTGATCACTTTATCAGGCTCTGTAGCTTACGTATATATCTCACATACTGTAAAATGTTATAATATACTGTATATGACATTTCAGGGTTACTTACCAAGAACTGTTCTCTGCTCCTTCCTTGCACTCCCTACACTCTGCAGTGTCCTGCTCCTCTCAGTTGTAGGGGGCTTCTGAGGAGGGTGCGGGTGGAAATCTGTTCCAGAAACATGGAAAGTATTCTAGTTAACCATGATAGATATATGTATCACCGCAACAGCTGGTAGTTGTAGGTTTAACAGTCCTTTGTGGAAAGAGTGATTTGCATTACTTCAAACCAATACCCTATAAATAGTAAATGCTGTACCCTATAAATAGTAAACAGCCCCTTGCAGGGTGTATGTGATGGATACTACGACGCGCAAGATGTAGAAACAGCAGAGTACACTGGTCTTCCCATCAAAAGAAAACCCAAAAGACGGATACAATATAAATAAATAAATGGAACTAATCTATACATTAATAGCAGAAGAATTACTTTTTTTATGAGTGACCTATTTCCATGATTCTAGTGTCTGAGCCGAACATAAAGGTCTTGCTCCGTAGATTTACTGAAATATTGGCCTTGCAATTGGTTGCTTCGTTTCAGAGTTATATGGCAAAAACGTCTGCCTGCCATTTACAATGCATCACCATTGTGCTCTGGAAAATGTGAACTCTCTCCCAGTGCACCTGCTGGGTGACCTAGATCATGTGGCCTGTTGGGTGGTCTGGAAACTGTGACAGTTATTTACAGCCACAAACTAAGAAGGGATTTTTTTAAATTTGACTCCGAAGGGGGTGAAAAGGGGTAAATTGTTACACTCAACAAACCTTTGACCGTCTATATTTACCTTTCACTGTCTATATTTATATTTTCACTGTCTATATTTTAACTGTCGTCATTATGCCGGGATCCATTCAAGATTCCGGCTGTGGGATACCAGAAGCCGGAATACCATCGTCGGAATCAAAACACCCGTCAGAGTACTGACGGCGGAATCCCAAAAAGGTCAGGACACTGACACCGGAATCCCAACAGCCGGCATCCCGACCGTGAGTATAGCGGGAGGGTTAGAGTTAGGGCGGTGGGTGGGGGGTTAGGTTTTGGCCCCACCCCGGGAGGTTAGAGTTTGGCTGCGGGGAGGGGAGGTTAGGCACCACCATGGAAGGTTAGATTTAGGCACTAAGGAGGGAGGGCTAGGTTTAGGCTGTGGGAAAGGGGGGGCCTAGGTGTAGGCAACAATAGGAGAGGTTAGGGTTAGGCACCAAAGGGGGGAGATTAAGGTAAGGCTGCGAGAAGTTAGGGTTAAGGCATAGGGGACAGGGGAGTACATAGACAGCTCACCCCTGTCGGGATTAAATTGTCAGGATGCCGGCGTCGGTATATTGAACACCGGTATCCCGACCACCGGTAACTGGTCATCATGTCCATGTAGACTTTTTTTTTGGGACAAGTTTTGACCATGTCTACATTATGTCAGTCAACCTTTTTGTTGTCTAAGCTTTGACTGTCTAAGATTTGACCACATACCCTTAATATTAATCATCGGCGCAGTAAAAATACCAGGACCCAGCTAGCTAATCAGCCTAAAAATATACTGCTGGTGCCTAACTTTTTAGTTTCCTGTATTTCTGTCCATGCACATAAAGGCAGATCTTCTCTGGCTACATAACAGATTCTGCTGGCTTTTGGATTTCTCAGACTTGTTCTGAAGTCTACATTATTTTGTCCGGCCCTATTAATCCTTGACCAAAACCTGCACTCCACATTTATTTTTTATGCAATTTAAGCAATCCCCCTGTGCTATTTTAGCATTCCATCATAGAGCTGTATTGCAATATCATAATCCATCAGTAGTGGGTTACACATGGGACCATGTGTACTAAGCAGTGATAAGCCTGAGGCAAGCTCAGCTGTATCTGTTCACTTTACCCGCGAGGTGCCCCAAGGCCCTGCCACATTTAGTAGGTCTGATCTGTAGTGTTATGCTTTAAAGTGTAGGGCTGCTTATATTGATAGCTCACTTGTAAATATTTCTGGGTATCACTTTATCTAACGGCCTCAAGCATCAAACTTAGAAGATCGCTTTGTTGGGGCAGGGATGGTGATGGAAAGGATACTACATTTTCTTTATTTAATATTCTCTGTACCGAAACTGTGATAAACATCTGGGCGTAAGAAGAGAAGAAGCTTCACCTGAAAGCAATGTCCTTTATCCAATATATTATACTAGGTGATTCATCATGTCCTACGGGCGCTCTTCACACCGTCGTGAGGGGCTACGCCCCCTTAACCCTTGCACGCCCTTACGGCGTGCAATATTTTTATTATATGGAGTATTACCTCCAATCATAATTGTGTGAGTGGTTAAATAATGCACGGACAAAGGGCGTGCAATGGTTAAGGGGTTGTAGCCCCTTGCAATGGCGTGAACAGAACACGCTGGGCCTTATGAATCACCTAGTAGGTTCTGTGGTTGGGGGAGTGGCGGGTGCGGGGGAGACGCGGATTGGGGAGGGGGTCCGGGGGTGCCGCCGGTAGGGGAGGGGCGGTTGCGGGGGTGCCACGGGTGGGGGAGGGGTGGGTGCGGTGGTGGAGGGGCGGGTGCGTGAGTGCCGTGGGTGGGGGAGGGGTCCGGAGCCACCGTGGGTGGGGGAGGAGCGGTTGCGGGAGTGCCACAGGTGGGGAATAAGTGGGTGCGGTGCTGCCGCAGGTGGGGAGGGGCGGCTGCAGGGGTGATGCGGGTGGGGGATGGGGTCCGGAGCCACCGCGGGTGGGGGTGCCACTGTCGGCTATGTGGACAGGAGGTACTGCAAGTGGGGGAGGGGCGGGTAATGCTTCTCCTCCTGGAAGCAGCTAAGCTGCTGTCCTCACTTTGGCAGTGGCTCTCCCGGTGACTCGCACAGCAGGCAGTCACTATTGTTAGCGCCAGTGTCCCAACACTTCGCATTACAGGGAAGAAAATGCACTCTATAAGCTACAGCTCCCAGCAGCCCTTAACGCCGAAGCATTCCGGCGCTAAAGGCTGCTGGGAGCTGTAGTTTATTTAGTGCATCTCTTCCCTGTAATGCGCAGCGTTGCGACACTGGCGCTAAAAGTAGTGACTGGCTGGCAGAACTGACTGACTTGCTGAATCAATGTAAAAGGCACACCCACTGCACTGCACAACACTGTCTCCTTTTACATTGATTCAGCGTCCAGACATTACCCTCCGCGATATCACCCACTCTATCCGTTACATTAGCCATCTCGGGGCTTGCAGGCCAGCAGCCCAGGTGCTGTGTTGCGGAGTCAGGGCCTCTGGGGATCTGGGCGCGGCTGTGGTGGGGAGGCACTTCTGTGACATCACGCGCAGTGGAGGCTCTGGGGCTCAGAGTATGCGGCGCAGGGAGGGCTATGAAAGCCTTCCGCTGTGCCGCTTTCATACACCTCTATGCCGGTGTCCGCAGCAGGTTTTGTTCCACCTGAGCCGCGGCTAGGGAGTGGGGATTGTTGATGACGAAAGGGGCAGGCGGATTGGCAGCAGGACATAGGACATTGCAGTAAAAGATTTTTTCCCCCCTATCTACAGCGCAGATACTTGCTGCAAATGCGTTGGCATACCCTCCAGCTGTACCTTTTTGGCAGGTACAGTCCCTTTATTTTTATGGTACTGTATGTTTCTGGCTCTCCAAACTTCCGTTGAAAGTATAGGAAAAGGGGCGTGGCCTTTTTGAATTTGTAGCGATTTTTATGTGTAAATTATTGGAGGGTATGTTGCTGCAGGTGCAGTGGGCCTATTTTGGGTGTGGGGCTGGAGCTGCAGCTTCATCAGCCCCATTGTTAATCCTGCTCTGGAGCACACAGCAGCCAAAGGGCAGAACCTCTCATTGGATGTAACCTGTGTAGGAGGGCGTTTCTCGCCCCATCAGCTGTGGGCTAGGTGCGATAGACCTACCACTAACCCAGCTCCTAGCCACGCCCAGCGTTAGACACACAGGCGCAGAGTCACAGATCTGGTCTATTATATAGTAGAGATGAGCGGGTTCGGTTTCTCTGAATCCGAACCCGCCAGAACTTCATGTTTTTTTTCCACGAGTCCGAGCGACTCGGATCTTCCCGCCTTGCTCGGTTAACCCGAGCGCGCCCGAACGTCATCATGACGCTGTCGGATTCTCGCGAGGCTCGGATTCTATCGCGAGACTCGGATTCTATATAAGGAGCCGCGCGTCGCCGCCATTTTCACACGTGCATTGAGATTGATAGGGAGAGGACGTGGCTGGCGTCCTCTCCGTTTAGACACTTGATTTACTAATTTTGGGGAGCATTAGGAGTACTCAGTAGTGTACAGTGCAGAGTTTTGCTGATAGTGACCAGTGACCACCACTTTTATTTATAATCCGTTCTCTGCCTGAAAAAAGCGATACACAGCACACAGTGACTCAGTCACATACATACCATATCTGTGTGCACTGCTCAGGCTCAGGCCAGTGTGCTGCATCATCTATATATATTATATATCTGTCTGACTGCTCAGCTCACACAGCTTATAATTGTGGGGGAGACTGGGGAGCACTACTGCAGTGCCAGTTATAGGTTATAGCAGGAGCCAGGAGTACATAATATTATATTAAAATTAAACAGTGCACACTTTTGCTGCAGGAGTGCCACTGCCAGTGTGACTAGTGACCAGTGACCTGACCACCAGTATATAATATTAGTAGTATACTATCTCTTTATCAACCAGTCTATATTAGCAGCAGACACAGTACAGTGCGGTAGTTCACGGCTGTGGCTACCTCTGTGTCGGCACTCGGCAGCCCGTCCATAATTGTATATACCAGTGACCTAACCGTGGTTTTTTTTTCTTTCTTTATACATACATACTAGTTACGAGTATACTATCTCTTTATCAACCAGTCTATATATTAGCAGCAGACACAGTACAGTGCGGTAGTTCACGGCTGTGGCTACCTCTGTGTCGGCACTCGGCAGCCCGTCCATAATTGTATATACCAGTGACCTAACCGTGGTTTTTTTTTCTTTCTTTATACATACATACTAGTTACGAGTATACTATCTCTTTATCAACCAGTCTATATATTAGCAGCAGACACAGTACAGTGCAGTAGTTCACGGCTGTGGCTACCTCTGTGTCGGCACTCGGCAGCCCGTCCATAATTGTATATACCAGTGACCTAACCGTGGTTTTTTTTTCTTTCTTTATACATACATACTAGTTACGAGTATACTATCTCTTTATCAACCAGTCTATATATTAGCAGCAGACACAGTACAGTGCGGTAGTTCACGGCTGTGGCTACCTCTGTGTCGGCACTCGGCAGCCCGTCCATAATTGTATATACCAGTGACCTAACCGTGGTTTTTTTTTCTTTCTTTATACATACATACTAGTTACGAGTATACTATCTCTTTATCAACCAGTCTATATATTAGCAGCAGACACAGTACAGTGCGGTAGTTCACGGCTGTGGCTACCTCTGTGTCGGCACTCGGCAGCCCGTCCATAATTGTATATACCAGTGACCTAACCGTGGTTTTTTTTTCTTTCTTTATACATACATACTAGTTACGAGTATACTATCTCTTTATCAACCAGTCTATATATTAGCAGCAGACACAGTACAGTGCGGTAGTTCACGGCTGTGGCTACCTCTGTGTCGGCACTCGGCAGCCCGTCCATAATTGTATACTAGTATCCAATCCATCCATCTCCATTGTTTACCTGAGGTGCCTTTTAGTTGTGCCTATTAAAATATGGAGAACAAAAATGTTGAGGTTCCAAAATTAGGGAAAGATCAAGATCCACTTCCACCTCGTGCTGAAGCTGCTGCCACTAGTCATGGCCGAGACGATGAAATGCCAGCAACGTCGTCTGCCAAGGCCGATGCCCAATGTCATAGTACAGAGCATGTCAAATCCAAAACACCAAATATCAGTAAAAAAAGGACTCCAAAACCTAAAATAAAATTGTCGGAGGAGAAGCGTAAACTTGCCAATATGCCATTTACCACACGGAGTGGCAAGGAACGGCTGAGGCCCTGGCCTATGTTCATGGCTAGTGGTTCAGCTTCACATGAGGATGGAAGCACTCAGCCTCTCGCTAGAAAAATGAAAAGACTCAAGCTGGCAAAAGCAGCACAGCAAAGAACTGTGCATTCTTCGAAATCCCAAATCCACAAGGAGAGTCCAATTGTGTCGGTTGCGATGCCTGACCTTCCCAACACTGGACGTGAAGAGCATGCGCCTTCCACCATTTGCACGCCCCCTGCAAGTGCTGGAAGGAGCACCCGCAGTCCAGTTCCTGATAGTCAGATTGAAGATGTCAGTGTTGAAGTACACCAGGATGAGGAGGATATGGGTGTTGCTGGCGCTGGGGAGGAAATTGACCAGGAGGATTCTGATGGTGAGGTGGTTTGTTTAAGTCAGGCACCCGGGGAGACACCTGTTGTCCGTGGGAGGAATATGGCCGTTGACATGCCAGGTGAAAATACCAAAAAAATCAGCTCTTCGGTCAGTTCGGTGTGGAGGTATTTCACCAGAAATGCAGACAACAGGTGTCAAGCCGTGTGTTCCCTTTGTCAAGCTGTAATAAGTAGGGGTAAGGACGTTAACCACCTCGGAACATCCTCCCTTATACGTCACCTGCAGCGCATTCATAATAAGTCAGTGACAAGTTCAAAAACTTTGGGTGATAGCGGAAGCAGTCCACTGACCAGTAAATCCCTTCCTCTTGTAACCAAGCTCACGCAAACCACCCCACCAACTCCCTCAGTGTCAATTTCCTCCTTCCCCAGGAATGCCAATAGTCCTGCAGGCCATGTCACTGGCAATTCTGACGAGTCCTCTCCTGCCTGGGATTCCTCTGATGCATCCTTGCGTGTAACGCCTACTGCTGCTGGCGCTGCTGTTGTTGCCGCTGGGAGTCGATGGTCATCCCAGAGGGGAAGTCGTAAGCCCACTTGTACTACTTCCAGTAAGCAATTGACTGTTCAACAGTCCTTTGCGAGGAAGATGAAATATCACAGCAGTCATCCTACTGCAAAGCGGATAACTGAGGCCTTGGCATCCTGGGTGGTGAGAAACGTGGTTCCGGTATCCATCATTACTGCAGAGCCAACTAGAGACTTGTTGGAGGTACTGTGTCCCCGGTACCAAATACCATCTAGGTTCCATTTCTCTAGGCAGGCGATACCGAAAATGTACACAGACCTCAGAAAAAGAGTCACCAGTGTCCTAAAAAATGCAGCTGTACCCAATGTCCACTTAACCACGGACATGTGGACAAGTGGAGCAGGGCAGGGTCAGGACTATATGACTGTGACAGCCCACTGGGTAGATGTATGGACTCCCGCCGCAAGAACAGCAGCGGCGGCACCAGTAGCAGCATCTCGCAAACGCCAACTCTTTCCTAGGCAGGCTACGCTTTGTATCACCGCTTTCCAGAATACGCACACAGCTGAAAACCTCTTACGGCAACTGAGGAAGATCATCGCGGAATGGCTTACCCCAATTGGACTCTCCTGTGGATTTGTGGCATCGGACAACGCCAGCAATATTGTGTGTGCATTAAATCTGGGCCAATTCCAGCACGTCCCATGTTTTGCACATACCTTGAATTTGGTGGTGCAGAATTTTTTAAAAAACGACAGGGGCGTGCAAGAGATGCTGTCGGTGGCCAGAAGAATTGCGGGACACTTTCGGTGTACAGGCACCACGTACAGAAAACTGGAGCACCACCAAAAACTACTGAACCTGCCCTGCCATCATCTGAAGCAAGAAGTGGTAACGAGGTGGAATTCAACCCTCTATATGCTTCAGAGGTTGGAGGAGCAGCAAAAGGCCATTCAAGCCTATACAATTGAGCACGATATAGTAGGTGGAATGCACCTGTCTCAAGTGCAGTGGAGAATGATTTCAACGTTGTGCAAGGTTCTGATGCCCTTTGAACTTGCCACACGTGAAGTCAGTTCAGACACTGCCAGCCTGAGTCAGGTCATTCCCCTCATCAGGCTTTTGCAGAAGAAGCTGGAGGCATTGAAGGAGGAGCTAACACGGAGCGATTCCGCTAGGCATGTGGGACTTGTGGATGCAGCCCTTAATTAGCTTAACAAGGATTCACGGGTGGTCAATCTGTTGAAATCAGAGCACTACATTTTGGCCACCGTGCTCGATCCTAGATTTAAAGCCTACCTTGGATCTCTCTTTCCGGCAGACACAGGTCTGCTGGGGTTGAAAGACCTGCTGGTGACAAAATTGTCAAGTCAAGCGGAACGCGACCTGTCAACATCTCCTCCTTCACATTCTCCCGCAACTGGGGGTGCGAGGAAAAGGCTCAGAATTCCGAGCCCACCCGCTGGCGGTGATGCAGGGCAGTCTGGAGCGACTGCTGATGCTGACATCTGGTCCGGACTGAAGGACCTGACAACGATTACGGACATGTCGTCTACTGTCACTGCATATGATTCTCTCAACATTGATAGAATGGTGGAGGATTATATGAGTGACCGCATCCAAGTAGGCACGTCACACAGTCCGTACTTATACTGGCAGGAAAAAGAGGCAATTTGGAGGCCCTTGCACAAACTGGCTTTATTCTACCTAAGTTGCCCTCCCACAAGTGTGTACTCCGAAAGAGTGTTTAGTGCCGCCGCTCACCTTGTCAGCAATCGGCGTACGAGGTTACATCCAGAAAATGTGGAGAAGATGATGTTCATTAAAATGAATTATAATCAATTCCTCCGCGGAGACATTGACCAGCAGCAATTGCCTCCACAAAGTACACAGGGAGCTGAGATGGTGGATTCCAGTGGGGACGAATTGATAATCTGTGAGGAGGGGGATGTACACGGTGATATATCGGAGGGTGAAGATGAGGTGGACATCTTGCCTCTGTAGAGCCAGTTTGTGCAAGGAGAGATTAATTGCTTCTTTTTTGGGGGGGGTCCAAACCAACCCGTCATATCAGTCACAGTCGTGTGGCAGACCCTGTCACTGAAATGATGGGTTGGTTAAAGTGTGCATGTCCTGTTTTGTTTATACAACATAAGGGTGGGTGGGAGGGCCCAAGGATAATTCCATCTTGCACCTCTTTTTTCTTTTCTTTTTCTTTGCATCATGTGCTGATTGGGGAGGGTTTTTTGGAAGGGACATCCTGCGTGACACTGCAGTGCCACTCCTAGATGGGCCCGGTGTTTGTGTCGGCCACTAGGGTCGCTAATCTTACTCACACAGCTACCTCATTGCGCCTCTTTTTTTCTTTGCGTCATGTGCTGTTTGGGGAGGGTTTTTTGGAAGGGACATCCTGCGTGACACTGCAGTGCCACTCCTAGATGTGCCCGGTGTTTGTGTCGGCCACTAGGGTCGCTAATCTTACTCACACAGCTACCTCATTGCGCCTCTTTTTTTCTTTGCGTCATGTGCTGTTTGGGGAGGGTTTTTTGGAAGGGACATCCTGCGTGACACTGCAGTGCCACTCCTAGATGGGCCCGGTGTTTGTGTCGGCCACTAGGGTCGCTAATCTTACTCACACAGCTACCTCATTGCGCCTCTTTTTTTCTTTGCGTCATGTGCTGTTTGGGGAGGGTTTTTTGGAAGGGCCATCCTGCGTGACACTGCAGTGCCACTCCTAGATGGGCCCGGTGTTTGTGTCGGCCACTAGGGTCGCTAATCTTACTCACACAGCTACCTCATTGCGCCTCTTTTTTTCTTTGCGTCATGTGCTGTTTGGGGAGGGTTTTTTGGAAGGGACATCCTGCGTGACACTGCAGTGCCACTCCTAGATGGGCCCGGTGTTTGTGTCGGCCACTAGGGTCGCTTATCTTACTCACACAGCGACCTCGGTGCAAATTTTAGGACTAAAAATAATATTGTGAGGTGTGAGGTATTCAGAATAGACTGAAAATGAGTGTAAATTATGGTTTTTGAGGTTAATAATACTTTGGGATCAAAATGACCCCCAAATTCTATGATTTAAGCTGTTTTTTAGTGTTTTTGGAAAAAAACACCCGAATCCAAAACACACCCGAATCCGACAAAAATAATTCGGTGAGGTTTTGCCAAAACGCGTTCGAACCCAAAACACGGCCGCGGAACCGAACCCAAAACCAAAACACAAAACCCGAAAAATTTCAGGCGCTCATCTCTATTATATAGGCGATTATCCAATAGGCCACTTGTTATTAAATACTTTAATAGACAAATCATTGTGAAATATTTGCATTTATTATTGATATGAGACTGAAGAGAGTTGGAAGCCAAGGAAACAGATTTTTTTTGTTTGTTCTGTGATCCAACAGTAATAACATATTGTTCTGTTTCCAAGAAATATTATTTCAACAAATAGTAACATTAAGACAAAAACGTAAATGGCTAATAAATCGGTATCCGGATGGACAGGAACTGATTGAGGGCTCCAGCCGCCCTAGGCTAATACAGAAGTGCCCCACAGTGCAAGAAACATATATGCCCCACAGTGCCAGATACATATATTCCCAACAGTGCCAGATACATATATGCCCCCAGTGCCAGATACTATGCCCCACAGTGCCAGATACATATATGTCCCACAGTGCCAGATACATATATGTCCCACAGTGTCAGATACATATATGCCCCACAATGCCAGATACATATATGCCCCACAGTGCCAGATACATATATGCCCCACAGTGCAAGAAACATATATGCCCCACAGTGCCAGATACATATATTCCCCACAGTGCCAGATACATATATGCCCCCAGTGCCAGATACTATGCCAGATACATATATGTCCCACAGTGTCAGATACATATATGCCCCACAATGCCAGATACATATATGCCCCACAGTGCCAGATACATATATGACCCACAGTGTCAGATACATATATGCCCCACAATGCCAGATACATATATGCCCCACAGTGCCAGATACATATATGCCCCACAGTGGCAGATACATATATGCCCCACAATGCCAGATACATATATGCCCCCAGTGCCAGATACATATATGACCCACAGTGTCAGATACATATATGCCCCACAATACCAGATACATATATGCCCCACAGTGCCAGATACATATATGCCCCACAGTGGCAGATACATATATGCCCCACAGTGCCAGATACATATATGCCCCCAGTGCCAGATACATATATGACCCACAGTGCCAGATACATATGCCCCCAGTGCCAGATACACATGTCCCCACAGTGCCAGATACATATATATCCCCAGTGCTAGATACATATACTGTATGCCCTACAGTGCTAGATACAAATATGCCACACAGTGGAAGATACATACATGCCGCACAGTGCCAGATACATATATGTCCCCCAGTGCTAGATACATATATTGTATGCCCCACAGTGCTAGATAGATATATGCCCCCCAGTGCCAGATAGATATATGCCCCCCATTGCCAGATAGAATTATGCCCCCAGTGCCAGATACACATCTCCACAGTACCAGATACATATATGCCCCCAGTGCCAGCACATGTACCCATAGTGCCAGATACATATATATATATATATATATATATATGGCAATTCAGACCTGATCGCTAGGGTGCCTTTTTTGCATCCCTGCGATCAGGTACTCGCCGCCTACTGGGGGAGGAGGAATTCGCTGTGCAGGTGTTCGACCGCACGTGCAGGAGATCTGCACAAACAGAAGTTTGAGCAGTCTCTGCACAGCCCAGGACTTACTCAGCCGCTGCGATGATCGGGGCCAGAGCCGACGTCACGATTCCTCCCACAAAATGCCGGGTCCCTCCTTCGTTTTTTCGGACACTTCCTGAAAATGGTCTGTTGCCACCCACAAAGCCCTCTTCCTGTCAATCTTCTTGCGATGCCGGTGCGATCGGATATTTAGCACCAACCCGTCGCTTCCCAGCGCTTCCCGGCGCAGCAGACCGTCGTGCCTGTGCATTGTGGTGCATACGCATGTGCAGTTCAGACCTGATCGCCCGCTGTGCGAAGATGCACAGAAACGATCAGGTCTGAATTAGCCCCATAATCCAGGTCCCATCTCACATTCAGTTGACTCACAACGGAATAGAAATCCACCAAACCTTATAAACATCACATGTCTTCCATCTCCCTCCAAATCACTAAAATGTGCTTTATAGAATGCAAGCTCTGTTTGCAACAAATTAACATCGATTCATGACCTTTTAAAAAAACCCAATATGCTAGTTATAAGAGAAACATGGCTCACACAATCAGACACTGCCTCCTTCGCAGCACTGTCACAGGGTGGCCTCCACTTCACACACACCCCCAGGCCTGGTAACTGTAAAGGAGGTGGGGTTGGACTATTACTGTACAAATCGAACACATACACCATTTTACCACCTGTTCCCTCACTCTCATTTACATAATTTGAAGCACATTCTATTAGGATTTTCACCCCTTTCTCTCTGCATGTTGCAGCTATCTATCGCCCACCTGGGCAACCCAAAAAGTTTCTGAAAGATTTTTCTGCTTTACGCCCTCACTTTTTATCCTCTGACATCTCCACCATCATTATGGGTGATTTCAATATCTCTATTGACAGTCCACAATCTCTCCATGCCTCCAAACTACTCTCTCATACCTCCTCTCTTGGCCTCTCCCAATGGGCTGACTTCCCTACTCATCAGGAGGGCCACTGCCTTGATCTTGTATTCACCAGACTATTCTCTGCTTCTGAACTCACTAACACTCCTTTCCCTCTCTCAGATCACAACCTTATCACCTGCATGCTCTCCTCCGTTACTTCAAACTCAATGTCCCTGAAGTCTATCAAGCCACCTCTAACCCGCAGAAATATTAACGTTATTAATTTTCAATAACTATCTACCTCACTGCAACCACTGCTCTCACCAATTTCTACATGCACTTCTCCTGAGACTGCTGTATCACACCATAAACAAACTCTAGAAACAGCACTCGATGAAATGGCTCCAGCTACCCATCACACTCCGCATAGATTTAGATGTCAACCGTGGCACTCTAAATACACAAGACACTTACAAAAACTCTCACGTAAAGTAGAACGCCAGTGGCATAAATCTTGTAGTTCAAGTGACTTTCTCACATATAAGACCGTGTACCACTCTTATCGTAATGCTCTGGACACTGCCAAACAAACATATTTCCAATCTCTCATCTCTGCTCAGGCCTCTAACTCCAAGCGACTTTTTAATACATTTAAATCACTTCTTGTCCCTCCCTCACCAATCTCACCAGCCACTATCAGTGTGCAAGATCTTGCAAGGACAAGATTGATAAAATCCAAAATGAAATGGTATACTCTTCCACAGCCAGTGACCTGCTGAATTCCCTTCCTGAACCCTCTAACACCTTCTCTTCATTTGATCCCGCAAATGAAGATGAAGTATCTGCACTCTTCTCATCTGCCTACTCTACTACCTCTACCCTTGACTCTATACCCTCACAAATTAGTAAAGCTCTGTCTGCTGTGCTTATCCCATCCTAAACTAAAATCTGTAATCTCTGTCTACTGGTATCTTTCCTTCTCTGTACAAGCATACAGTGCTTACTCCCATTCTGCAAAAAACAAAACTCTGACCCTATCTCTCTCTCAAACTATCGTCCCATTTCTAAGCTCCCATGCTCCTACAAGCTACCTGAGAGACTTGCCTACACTCGCCTCACACACTTTCTTAACTCACACAGCTTACTGGACCCACTTCAGTCAGGATTTGTGCCCAACACTCCACAGAGACAGCACTGACTAAGGTAGTGAATGATTTGGTCATTGCTAAATCTAAAAGCCATTACTCACTAGTTATTCTCCTTGATCTCCCTGCTGATTTTGACACTGTTTGTTATGATTCCAGTACTCCTGACCCGAGGAGATCTTATGACAATGGCCAGAGTACTGGAAGGGAATGCTGGTTACGGGAGCAGGAAAGACTAGTTGCCCCTGGCGCCCTAACTCTATTGTCTCACCCGTGCTATCGGAAATCCCTTGCGAGACTATGGTTTCTTGAGCCCCTGGCAGCCACGTTTGAAAGGCGGATTATGTCTGCCCAACTCCGGTGCCCCCCGGTCTTAGTGAGAGACAAAGGGAAATCCGAGGCAGGATGATGACAAGAGGACCTCTGACTAACAACAGGCCAAGGGCAACAAGCTAACTAACCAAACCTGAAGTATGTGCGGAAAAACCGCCAGGTAAAAGGACAACCAAAATCCACTAGTCCATTACTCCTACCCAGCACCGCTGGATACCAGAGTGGATCTGTGGGAGCGGAATCCTCCGCAAAATGCTCCGAAACACAAATAATAAGTAATAAATAATAAAGCGGCCAAGCCGCAACACACGGCAACGCCGCGACTCACGAACACCACTGGATGTTTAAACGGTGCTCAGTCAGGACTCCAGGAACAAGATGACGACTTCCAAGTGCAGGACAACTGAGGACTGGAACGACCGGATACAGCAAGACTGGAAACACTCTCAGCAAACAGAGACAGCATGCAGGAAGCTATTACCGGCGTCTGTGTGAGGCACTGCAAGAGCATATAAACTGAAGCCCTCCAATCAACTGCTGACAGGGCTAATTGCGTGGATGCCGTGCAGCTGCCTTGCTGCACGGCCAGGAAACAGGTGCCCTACTTAATTTAAATGGACCCAGCAACGGGGAACGCGGTCCGCCAGTGGCGTCCCCGTTGCTAGGGTCCGTGCGGCTCCGTGCGCCCGGCGTCTAGCGTTGCCAGGGAGCCGGCGGCTGTACGCGTACGGTGTCCCTGGTTGCTAGGCGCCGGGCCGCACCGACGAGCGGACCCCGGCGCCTAACAGTACCCCCCCCTTGAGGAGGGGTCAAGGAACCCCTAAAGCCAGGTTTCTGAGGAAATTCCCGAAAAAATGCCCTCTTGAGCCTCGGGGCATGGAGATCCTTATCCAGGACCCAAGACCTTTCCTCTGGACCATAGCCTCTCCAGTGCACCAGAAAATAAAGCCGACCCCGGGACAATTTGGAATCGAGAACCTTCTCCACCAAGAACTCCTGTTGTCCCTGTACATCTACTGGAGATTTCCCCTGAGAGATCTTCCGAGGAAATCTACTGGAAGAAACGTATGGTTTCAACAGGGAACAATGGAACGTATTTCCGATCCGGAGAGCTCTTGGTAAAAGTAACCGGAAAGCAACTGGGTTGATTTTTTTAATAATATGAAATGGTCCAATAAATTTGGGGCCCAATCTAGCTGAGGATTGTCGAAGTCTAATGTTACGAGTCGACAACCATACCCTATCTCCCACCTTAAAAGTGCAAGGACGTCGGAGCCTGTCAGAAAATTTTTTCTCTCGAAAGGCCGCTTTTCTGAGAGCAAGGTGCACTTTTTTCCAAATGACTCTGAGATGAGAGGTTAAGGTTAGCGAGGAAACTGAAGAATGTTGAAAAAAAGAATTAGCTCTGGGGTGAAAACCAAAAACTGAAAAGAATGGAGACACATTAGTGGAGGAATGACAAGAATTATTGTAAGCAAACTCTGCCAAAGGAAGAAACTCGGACCAATCATTCTGGAGTTTGGCTGAGTACAAACGCAAATACTGTTTTAATGATTGGTTAACTCGCTCGGTTTGCCCGTTGGATTGGGGATGGTAGCCGGATGTTAAAGACAATTTCATCTTTAATGAAGCACAAAAAGACTTCCAGAATTGTGCAATGAATTGTGGACCCCGATCAGAAACAATATCAGTGGGCAACCCATGAAGTCTGAAAACATGGCGGAGAAACAAAACAGCCAATCCCTGGGCAGATGGCAGTCGGGGAAGAGCAATGAAATGAGCCATCTTGCTAAAACGGTCCACTACCACCCATATGACTCGGAATCCGGCTGACAGAGGAAGGTCTACCACAAAATCCATGGAAATATGAGACCATGGCCTGAGAGGAACATTTAAGGGCATAAGTTGCCCGATAGGCAAGGAACGGGGAACCTTATGCTGTGCACAGACCTGACAAGAAAAAACAAACTCCTTAATGTCTTTAGAAAGACCAGGCCACCATACTGAGCGGGAGACTAATTCCAAAGTCTTAGAGATCCCCGGATGCCCGGCAACTTTGCTATCATGAAACTCAGTCAAAACAGTAGCTCTCAAAAACTCAGGGACGTAAAGACGACCAACAGGAGTATTTCCAGGAGCTTGATGTTGAAGCTGCTTTAACTGGGTAAATAAATCTTGTGTGAGGCCTGCCCGAATGACTGAAGACGGAAGTATGGGAGTAACAGGACTGTTATTATGAACTGGAAGAAAACTGCGTGACAGGGCATCCGCCTTGGTATTCTTGGAACCTGGCCTGAAAGTGATAATAAACTTGAAACGAGTAAAAAATAAAGCCCAACGAGCCTGCCGGGCATTCAGCCGCTTAGCTGATTCGATGTACTGAAGATTTTTGTGGTCAGTCAATACTGAAATGGTATGTGTTGCTCCCTCAAGCCAATGCCTCCACTCCTCGAAAGCCCACTTAATAGCCAGTAACTCCCGGTTACCAACATCGTAGTTGGATTCAGCGGATGAGAATTTCCTGGACATAAAGGCACAAGGATGTAGTTCCAGAGACTCCGGATCCTTTTGAGATAGGATAGCCCCCACTCCAACCTCCGAGGCATCAACCTCAACAACGAAGGGCAATTCTGGGTTGGGATGTCTGAGGACTGGAGCTGAGACAAAAGCTTGTTTCAAGGCCTGAAAGGATAACTCAGCTTCACGTGACCAATTGGTAGGATCCGCTCCCTTCTTAGTCAGTGCCACAAGGGGAGCAACCAGGTCGGAAAAAGAATGAATAAATCTTCTATAATAATTTGCAAACCCTAAAAAGCGCTGAATTGCTTTTAAATTGGTGGGTTGCGCCCAACTAAGGATGGCTTGGAGCTTCTTAGGTTCCATGCAGAATCCCCGAGGGGAAATAATGTACCCTAAAAAGGATACCTCCGTGACATGAAACTCACACTTCTCCAGCTTGGCATATAGATGATTTTCACGTAATTTTTGAAGAACCTGACGCACCTGGGTAACATGTTGTTCAATTGAGTCAGAATAAATCAGGATGTTGTCTAAGTAAACAACCACAAATCTTCCTAGGAAGTCACGGAGCACATCGTTAATGAGATCCTGGAAAACTGCTGGAGCGTTAGACAAGCCGAACGGCATCACCAGATACTCGTAGTGACCCGACTGAGTACTGAATGCCGTCTTCCACTCATCTCCAGACTTGATTCGGATGAGGTTATACGCTCCCCTTAGGTCAATTTTAGAAAAAATCACAGCCGAACGCAGCTGATCAAAGAGGACCGAAATCAGCGGCAGAGGATAAGTATTTTTAACTGAGATCTTATTCAGGGCTCTAAAGTCAATGCAAGGTCTGAGTGATCCATCTTTTTTTTCCACAAAGAAGAAGCCTGCACTTAAAGGGGATTTAGATGGCCTAATAAATCCTTTCCCTAGGCTCTCCTTAACATACTCATTCATGGCCGCAGTTTCTGGCCCGGATAAAGCATATAACCTTCCCTTTGGCAATGTGGCACCAGGAATTAGCTCAATAGCACAATCATAAGGCTGATGGGGAGGCAGAATGTCCGCATTGCCCTTGGAAAACACATCAACAAAGTCCTGGTATTCCACGGGAATGAGTTCAGGAATGGCAGTTGCTATTCTGACGGGAAACGTAATACATTCCTTATTACAGATGGTACCCCATTGTGAAATCTCCCCCGACCGCCAATCAATGGTGGGATTATGAAAAGCCAGCCAAGGGTGACCCAGAACCACTGGAACTGCTGGGCAATGGGTAAGGAAGAACTCGATCTTTTCGGAATGAAGAGCTCCTACCGTAAGTAGTACAGGGGGTGTACAGAGGGAAATAACCCCATTGGACAAAGGACTCCCATCTAAACCATGCATGGTGACACACCTACCCAAGGCTAACTGAGGAATGCCTAAGGCCTTGGCCCAAGTTAAGTCCATAAAGTTCCCTGCAGCTCCACTGTCAACAAAAGCCGACACCGAAGAACTGAGGCTGCCAAAGGAAACTTTAGCTGGGACTAAAAGGGAGTTATTCGAGGAGATAAGCTGCAGACCGAAGTGAACCCCCTCACAATTCACTTGGTCGAGGCGTTTCCCGACTTGTTCGGACAATTACGGGCAAAATGTCCCTTACCCCCACAGTACAAACAGAGACCAGAGTTTTGCCTTCTGGCTCTTTCTTCTGGAGACAGCCGGGAGAGACCCATCTGCATGGGCTCCTCTACGTCCTCAGGAATGGAATATACACATGGAGTAGACCTGACAGGTGCTCCTTTTTCAGCCCTCCGCTCTCTGAGACGACAATCAATCTTAATAGAAAGCTCCATGAGTTTATCGAGAGTCTCAGGAGCGGGATACTGAAGGAGACTGTCTTTTATAGACTCTGATAAGCCGAGGCGAAACTGACTGCGCAGGGCTGGGTCATTCCAGCCACAGTCGTTCGACCAACGGCGAAACTCCGTACAATAAACCTCTGCAGGATTTCTACCCTGTCTGAGAGCGCGCAACTGACTCTCAGCGGATGCCTCTCTATCAGGGTCATCATACAAAAGCCCTAAAGACCCAAAAAAAGCGTCTACTGACAACAACGCCGGATCCTCTGCTTTTAAACCAAATGCCCAGGTCTGAGGATCCCCCTGGAGCAAAGAAATAATAATCCCGACCCGCTGAGATTCAGTACCTGAGGAGATCGGTCTTAAACGAAAATAAAGTTTACAGGATTCTTTAAAATTAAAAAACTCTTTCCTATCACCAGAAAAACGGTCAGGCAAGTGCATTTTTGGTTCAGGGACTACCCTCGGGGAAGTTCGTAAAAGATCTTCCTGCGACTTCACCCGAAGGGAAAGATCCTGAACCATCTGAGTAAGTTCTTGAATCTGGCTGACTAGGAGCTGACCAGGATTTGGCCCTAAACCTGTGGGATTCATGAGGCCGATAACTCTTACAAAACTGAATAAGGAAAAAATTAAACCCTGTTTTAATTTTAAGTTTTGGTATTGGCCGGTAATAATGTTATGATTCCAGTACTCCTGACCGGAGGAGATCTTATGACAATGGCCAGAGTACTGGAAGGGAATGCTGGTTACGGGAGCAGGAAAGACTAGTTGCCCCTGGCGCCCTAACTCTATTGTCTCACCCGTGCTATCGGAAATCCCTTGCGAGACTATGGTTTCTTGAGCCCCTGGCAGCCACGTTTGAAAGGCGGATTATGTCTGCCCAACTCCGGTGCCCCCCGGTCTTAGTGAGAGACAAAGGGAAATCCGAGGCAGGATGATGACAAGAGGACCTCTGACTAACAACAGGCCAAGGGCAACAAGCTAACTAACCAAACCTGAAGTATGTGCGGAAAAACCGCCAGGTAAAAGGACAACCAAAATCCACTAGTCCATTACTCCTACCCAGCACCGCTGGATACCAGAGTGGATCTGTGGGAGTGGAATCCTCCGCAAAATGCTCCGAAACACAAATAATAAGTAATAAATAATAAAGCGGCCAAGCCGCAACACACGGCAACGCCGCGACTCACGAACACCACTGGATGTTTAAACGGTGCTCAGTCAGGACTCCAGGAACAAGATGACGACTTCCAAGTGCAGGACAACTGAGGACTGGAACGACCGGATACAGCAAGACTGGAAACACTCTCAGCAAACAGAGACAGCATGCAGGAAGCTATTACCGGCGTCTGTGTGAGGCACTGCAAGAGCATATAAACTGAAGCCCTCCAATCAACTGCTGACAGGGCTAATTGCGTGGATGCCGTGCAGCTGCCTTGCTGCACGGCCAGGAAACAGGTGCCCTACTTAATTTAAATGGACCCAGCAACGGGGAACGCGGTCCGCCAGTGGCGTCCCCGTTGCTAGGGTCCGTGCGGCTCCGTGCGCCCGGCGTCTAGCGTTGCCAGGGAGCCGGCGGCTGTACGCGTACGGCGTCCCTGGTTGCTAGGCGCCGGGAGGCACCGACGAGCGGACCCCGGCGCCTAACACTGTTGACCACTCTCTTCTCATACAAACACTACAATCCCTAGGTCTTCAGGACACAGCCCTTTGTTGGTTCTCATCCTACTTGTCTAATCGCTCCTTCAGTGTTCGTTTCTCTGATTCCACCTCCTCTTCGCTACCTCTCAATTGGAGTACCGCAAGGCTCAGTCTTAGGTCCTCTGCTTTTCTCTATCTATACCACATCTCTTGGCAATCTAATCAACTCTTTCGGTTTTCAGTACTCAAATCTACATATCTTCCCCAGATTTGTCACCATCTGTATTGGGCCGTGTCACTGAATGCCTTTCTGCCATTTCATCTTCTATGACATCTCGCAACCTCAAACTTAATATTTCCAAAACAGAATTAATTATATTTCCCCTGGCCAATAGTAGTTACCAACCTGATATCTCTATCACTGTTGATAACTCAGCAATCATCCCTTCCCCACAAGCTCGCTGCCTAGGTGTCATACTTGACTATGAACTGTCCTTTGTTCCCCACATTCAATCTGTCTCAAGATCATGTTACATACCGGTCACAGAATATGAAATATAGAAGATATGGTCCCCCAAAAAATATGTGTCGACCATTTTGTGTCAACCATTATCATGTCAACCTTTTGTATCTGTCACCTTAACCACTGTTGCCCTTTGATCTGTTGACCTTTTGACCCTGTCAACCCTTTGTACCTGTCGAACTAATGCATGTCGATATTTGGTGTCGACCTATTGACTGTCTATCTAGAGTGTAGCTCTTCTAGACCACCCCCTAATAAATCGCTGCAGGTGGGACTTAACCACTTACTGGGACATAAATACAAAGCGGCATATTTATTCATATACGCGCAAGTCGCAACAATAAGCAGCCCACCCTAGCAATCAGTAGAGTAAATTGATCATGTCTGCGATCACTTTGCTATCTGTTTCATGTATCGACGTCTGGCAGCACTAGTGCGAGCAGGCAGCAGCAGGGAGGGTTATTACAGATCTCTTTTCTGGTAAATTCTGTGAATGTAGACCACGGGCTACAATGAGCTAACACCATCTAAAGATGGCATTTGCTGCCAGGGACAAGCTCCGGAATACTTCATATTTTGGAGCTTGGTAAATCTGACAGCATAGCAACCCCATTGGAAAAAGAGGGACCTCCAGTGGGCCCACACACTGAGAGCCCCACCACCTCCTCTAAGGATCAGTAACTTGGTGGAGCAGAATCATGGCTGGTTTCTATGGAAACTACACCAAGGTTAGCACTCCTACCAATAAAAGTGGGTGGCCAATACACACCCTTGTCCCCTCATTTATAAAGAGGACCTGTCCTTTGCATGTCCTCTCTAATGGTTGTCCAATTCCCTCTGTACTAGCTGACCACACCTCCTCTAATGGCAGACCACACCCGTTAAGTTTCTTGGGCCCTAACCTCTCCATTTCCTGGTGGCCCTTCATGCCCCAGCCCAACGCTGCATCCAGTGATCCTTAAGACTTTCAGGAAACACCCATTTTTGGGGGGATGTCTTGCAAATATTGAATGATAATAGGCCCTAAACTGTTAAAATGTTGTTGTAATAATTATCTCTATTTCACTCTTTATTTGGCAGTGTCCTGGTCACCTTAGAATGTAGTGATTTTTGACCATGAAACTGATGTTCTGAATCTGATGCAATGCATACTGTATGACTAATATTGCTGTGTCCTGGACACACAATAGTGATTCAGTTGTCAGAACCATGCATTTAGCACAATGACAGCGGACCGGCTTAGATGTGACAGGGGAACAATGATTGCTACTGTAAAATGCCTGACCGTATTTTAGGTTTTTGAATTGTTTTTGACCTAACTATGATTTTTTCCAGTAAGAAACCATACAAGAATGAAACATGGCTAGTCCTTTACTGAAGTCTGCAAAACAAGACAGCCACTCTACGATTCTATAATACCCCCTTTCACACCGCCAATGCCGGATCTCACCCGGGAACTGGAAATGGGTCCTTCCAGGGTGGGATCCGGCATTGGACGCTACTGCTGGCTTCCCCAACCCGGCAATATGCTGGGCGGGTTGCCATAGTGGCGGGGGTGGAGCCGGCAGCGGGGGTGGAGGCGTCGCTGGGAGATGAGATCATCTCCGCGCCGCATATTCCTGTTGTAGTGAACGGGTCCTGGGAGCCCGTTTACGCTGCCACTTACCCGGTATTCAACCCGGGAATAACACTGCTTTATTCCCGGGTTGAATTACTGGGTCAGACGACCCGGGATTTAGACTATGGCGCTTTCACACTGCAAGCTGACCCATTATGCCGGGTCAATACCGGGTTATTTGTGCGGTGTGAAAGGGGTATTACTGAAACCTTTGGATTCCTGTCAAATTCTCCCCCCAGGATTCTATACCTGTATTTTTTATACTTTATACTTTTCAACAGTTTTAAGTCATTATTATCATCATCATTATTTCAGTGTGCGAGCTGCTCTGAACCCTTTCCGACCCCACGTACTGTCCTGCGTACCCCCCCCTCCAATCTGTAATGCCCCCCCCCCCCCACTCAGCCCCGTGTCCTCCCCTCAGCCCACACCCCGTCCCGTTCCTCTTCTGCTCCTCCTGCCCCCATACTTTAGGGCCCGATTCAGACCTGATTGCTGTGCTGCTAATTTTGCTGTCCTGCAATCAGATAGTCACCGCCCAAGAATAGTGTAAATTAGCCTGTGCAAGTGTGCGATCGCATGTGTACGCCGTGCTACAAATGTCCCTCAGTCAGCGGACAGCAGCAATCTATTTGCACCTCACTCACCAGCCAATGATTTTTCCACTGTGTGCAGTGTGTGCGAAGCCCAGGACTTACTCCTACAGTGCGAAAAGAACAGGCTGATCGGGTCCGGAGATGATATCACACCCTCCCTGAAAACGCTTGGGAACGCCTGAGTTCTCCTTGACAATCCCAGAAAACGGTCAGCTACTACCCCCAAATGGCCTCTTCCTGTCAATCAGCTTGCAAATGGCTGTGTGATTGAAATTTTCGCACCAGCTTGTCGCTGTTTGGAGATGCCTGTTGTTACAAGATTACGCAGTCATTCGATAATCGCCCGCTGTGCGAAAACGCACAGCAGCGATCAGGTCTGAATCGGGTCCTTAGCGCATTCTTCATCCTCCCCTGGCTCCTGGTAGGCTATGGTCTGCCCCGTCTCCGTAGCAGCGGAAGCCGTATTGGAGACGGTACAGACCTTGCACAATTATTATAGATTATTATATATTTTATTGTTATTAAATCTTAATTCCATCATTAAAAGGTAAATTAACATTAAAATTAATTTAAATAAAATCATGTTTAATAAAATAATCTTCATTTTGATTATATTGGTATTTTATAAAGATATATTCAGTGTGGTTATAGATTCCTGGAATATACCCAGGCCAGTATTTACTAAAAATCCGAGTTTGGCCGATTTGTGTTTTTTTTTCTAAGTCCCAATCCGGGAATTCACTAAGCAGAAAACTCGCCAGTGTCTGATCTATTCGTAATGGTTTGATTGGCAAAGTTCTGAAATACGAATGAATAGACCATCGGTCAAACGCGGCTGTTATTTCATACAATACGGGTATTCACTATTCATTCGTATTTGGGTGTTTGTATCTGAGTGCTCAAGTGCGGGTCTATTTTTTTTCGATTCGTTAAAAAAAGCAGCCAAAAAATAGACCTGCTTTTTCCAGTCGAGTTTGGATAACCATGCACGGATCAGTGAGATCTGTGCATGGTTATCTATGGGAAAGGGTCTGTTTAGTGTAAAAACAGAAATTTTTTTTCCTGGGGTCCCCCCTCCTAAGCATAACCAGCCTCGGGCTCTTTGAGCCGGTCCTGGTTGAAAAAATATGGGGGAAAAAATGACAGGGGTTCCCCCATATTTAATCAACCAGCACCGGGCTCTGCGCCTGGTCCTGGTGCAAAAATTATGGGGGACAAAAAGCGTAGGGGTCCCCCGTATTTTTTGAACCAGCACCGGGCTCCACTAGTCAGAGAGATAATGCCACAGCCGGGGGACACTTTTATATAGGTCCCTGCGGCCCTGGCATTAAATCACTAACTAGTCACCCCTGGCCGGGGTACCCTGGGGGAGTGGGGACCCCTTAAATCAAGGGGTCCCCCCCTCCAGCCACCCAAGGGCCAGGGGTGAAGCCCGAGGCTGTCCCCCCCATCCATGGGCTGCGGATGGGGGGCTGATAGCCAAGTGTAAAATAAAAGAATATTGTTTTTTGCACAAGAACTACAAGTCCCAGCAAGCCTCCCCCGCAAGCTGGTACTTGGAGAACCACAAGTACCAGCATGCGGGGGTTAAACGGGCCCGCTGGTACCTATAGGTCTTCTGCAAAAAAAATACCCAAATAAAAACAGGACACACACACCTTGAAAGTACAACTTTATTACATACATTCCGACACACACACTTACCTATGTTCAGATGCCGACTCGGCCCACGTCTCGACGTCGATTCCAGGGTACCTGAAAATAAAATTATACTCACCTAAATCCAGTGTGTCGTGTCCTTTTTTAATAATCCACGTACTTGGCAAAACAAAAAAACGGAAACCCGACCACGCACTGAAAGGGGTCCCATGTTTACACATGGGACCCCTTTCCCCCACTGCCAGGACCCCCCCTGACTCCTGTCAAAGAGGGTCCCTTCAGCCAATCAGGGAGCGCCACGTCGTGGCACTCTCCTGATTGGCTGTGTGCTCCTGTAGTGTCTGTGAGGCAGCACACGGCAGAGATACAATGTAGCGCCTATGCGCTCCATTGTAGCCAATGGTGGGAACTTTGCGGTCAGCGGTGAGGTTACTTTCGGTCAACCGCTGATCGCAAAGTTCCCACGATTGGCTACAATGGAGCGCATAGGCGCTACATTGTATCTCTGCAGTGTGCTGTCTCACAGACACTACAGGAGCACACAGCCAATCAGGAGAGTGCCACAACGTGGCGCTCCCTGATTGGCTGAAGGGACCCTCTTTGACAGGAGTCAGGGGGGTCCTGGCAGTCGGGGAAAGGGGTCCCATGTGTAAACATGGGACACCTTTCAGTGCGTGGTCGGGTTTCCGTTTTTTTGTTTTGCCAAGTACGTGGATTATTAAAAAAGGACACGACACACTGGATTTAGGTGAGTATAATTTTATTTTCAGGTACCCCGGAATCGACGTCGAGACGTGGGCCGAGTCGGCATCTGAACATAGGTAAGTGTGTGTGTCGGAATGTATGTAATAAAGTTGTACTTTCAAGGTGTGTGTGTCCTGTTTTTATTTGGGTATTTTTTTTGCAGAAGAACTATAGGTACCAGCGGGCCCGTTTAACCCCCGCATGCTAGTACTTGTGGTTCTCCAAGTACCAGCTTGCGGGGGAGGATTGCAGGGACTTGTAGTTCTTGTGCAAAAAACAATATTCTTTTATTTTACACTTGGCTATCAGCCCCCCATCCGCAGCCCATGGATGGGGGGGACAGCCTCGGGCTTCACCCCTGGCCCTTGGGTGGCTGGAGGGGGTGGACCCCTTGATTTAAGGGGTCCCCACTCCTCCAGGGTACCCCGGCCAGGGGTGACTAGTTAGTGATTTAATGCCAGGGCCGCAGGGACCTATATAAAAGTGTCCCCCGGCTGTGGCATTATCTCTCTGACTAGTGGAGCCCAGTGGTGGTTCAAAAAATACGGGGGACCCCTACGCTTTTTGTCCCCCGTATTTTTTGCACCAGGACCAGGTGCAGAGCCCGATGCTGGTTGATCAAATATGGGGGAACCCCTGTCAATTTCCCCCCCATATTTTTTCAACCAGGACCGGCTCAAAGAGCCTGAGGCTGGTTATGCTTAGGAGGGGGGACCCCACGCAATTTTTTTCAGATTTTTAAACACTTTAAAAACCTTTTTAAGGTACACAATGAAGCCCTGCACGGATCTCACAGATCCGGCCGGGATTCCTTGTGTTTTGTCAGGCAGTGTTTTACTCATCACTCCCGTAAAACACTGCCTGATATTACGAATCATATCGACATCAGAAAATACGAATTGTGAAAAGTCGGCAGCTTAGTGAATGACCGTATCAGGATTCAAAAAGTTGCAGTAAAATGCACCCGATACCATTCGAGTTCAAACACCCTTCAAAACGGCCAAAAAACGAATCTTTGTAAATATACCCCCCAGTCGGAAATTTAAAAAAAATGAAGAAAAAATAAAGCTGAAAGATAAATTATGTTTTAGGCCACTTTCCTTATAAAGGAGCATACTGTATTTGTGAAAGAATATTTGCGGAATATCCCCTAAAATGCCCGCATTTGGGGGAACCCACAAATAGTAGATACCACCCACATGTATGGTTTATTTGGGGCAGCTAAAATGCAGAATTTGCCGAGCTCCGGAATGTGAAGCCCCATACCCTGGGTGTAATTTTTGTTACATATCGGCGAACCTTAACAATTACTTATTGCTGCGATAAAAGGAAAGAAGAGATAAGAAATATAATTATCGAGTTTAAAATCCAATAATTATTCATAGACTCTGATGCACCTAAAAAATAAGATTTTAAACCTACCGGTAAATCTTTTTCTCGTAGTCCGTAGAGGATGCTGGGGACTCCGTAAGGACCATGGGGAAAGACGGGCACATTAAGAAAGATTTTAGGTCTGGGTGTGCACTGGCTCCTCCCTCTATGCCCCTCCTCCAGACCTCAGTTAGAGAAACTGTGCCCAGAGGAGACGGACAGTACGAGGAAAGGATTTTTGTTTATCCAAGGGCAAGATTCATACCAGCCACACCAATCACACCGTATAACTTGTGATATACGAACCAGTTAACAGTATGAAAACAACATAGCATCAGTCCAAGATCGATGAAAACTATAACATAACCCTTATGTAAGCAAAACTACATACAAGTCTTGCAGAATTAGTCCGCACTTGGGACGGGCACCCAGCATCCTCTACGGACTACGAGAAAAAGATTTACCGGTAGGTTTAAAATCTTATTTTCTCTTACGTATTAGAGGATGCTGGGGACTCCATAAGGACCATGGGGATTATACCAAAGCTCCCAAACGGGCGGGAGAGTGCGGATGACTCTGTAGCACCGATTGAGCAAACAGGAGGTCCTCCTCAGCCAGGGTATCAAACTTATAGAACTTTGCAAAGGTGTTTGAACCCGACCAAGTAGCAGCTTGGCACAGCTGTAGTGCCGGGACCCCTCGGGCAGCCGCCTAAGATGACCCACCTTCCTAGTGGAATGGGCCTTGTCCGATTTTGGTAACGGCAATCCTGCCGTAGAATGTGCCTGCTGAATCGTGTTACAGATCCAGCGAGCAATAGTCTGCTTTGAAGTGTCAAAGTCGAAAAATATCATGATTCACATGCCTTGTACTAACCTCATGCACAGGCCCGCTGCGCGTGCACACGCTCTGCCGTGCGTACGCATATTCGCACTTTGCGTAATGGAGCTTCTACGGCCGTGCGCTTTGGCGCGTGGTATGCGCATTTACGGTAGAGTTTGTGAGCGTCTAGCGGGAGACTCGATCGCAACATATTTAACCCATATAGTGTGTTTTATAGATAATATTCCCCTAAACAATGTCAGCAAGTATGTTTGGTGTAAATTGTTCCTGGAACAGAGAGATTCCTCTTTACATGATAGGAAGGGTCAGATAAAGGTTGAAAGGTGGTGTCTAGTATCCAGCTGTAGGGTATTTTAAGGGTAATATTCCTATGATAGTTAGGAAAGATTCGCATATTCCTGCGCATAGTTATGCGCAGAAGTAGAAAATAGATATAAAATTGTATTTAAAATATATTACAAATGGGGAGATGATGAGAATGGAATTCACACATAAATTTCCCACAGACTGAGATACAATGGCCTTATTTACACTAAGCTTTGAGATTCTATGAAGAGGGCCTACACCTTTGTTTGTGAATAGGGCCAGGTTTCTCTCCAGAATAATGAGTGCTGAGTTGCCATTGTCTCAACTGAAAGAGACATAAACCACCGTGAACAATATCTAGGACAGAGTTTGTTTGGAAGATCCAAAACAGTAGCTTTCCACAATATAACCAGACAGAGAGGAATTTAGAATACTAACAAGTCCTAGCCATCGCCCACTTCTTGAACTAACCAATGATCCCCGGTGCAGTACATGTCCCACCCCCTAACCAATGGAAAGAGAGCACACAGTGTCTATTGTATTATGTCTTGAGCTAGTGAATAAATATAGCTTGCAACAGGCTTTGACACACAAGACTCTCTCCAAAAGGCTTTCTTTTTGAATGCTGAGGGCTGGATCCAGGATGCGCTTGCGAATCATTCCCACGTGTGTAAGTTTCTCTGTAGCCATTTTGTTATCCTCTGTGTTTGCCATTTGTTCTCAGTGTGTACTCATTCTGTTTTCTTGTGTTTGCGATCGTTCGCTATTGTTCATATTATTTCTCGTTATTCTGTTTAGATTTTGATGTTAGTTTTGTAGTGTATAAGCTGTACTGTTTTTCCCCTTTTTACTCAAATAGAATTATCCACTGGGTGTTAGAGCCTAAGTGGTTTTTATATCCTAACCAGGTCTTGTGTTTTCAATAGTTACTGTAAAGGGTTCACTGAGCGTCTCAATCGCTCAAACAGCTTCTCATATTAGCAAGGTTAACAAGCATTACATCGTTATAGTATTTCATTGCCAAGGTTTAAAGTGTAAAGCGTACCCTTAAGGTGTGTTGTTACTAAGGGTTACTGTGTCACACTCTGTGAGCGTGCGTGTCGCTCGTGCGTCGCGCCCACGGCCTAGCGTCCGCTACGCTAGGTGCGTACCCTTACGGTACTCAGTGCACCAATAGCGTACTTAATCCATAATAAGTATATAGCTTACGTTTAAAGGTGAAATTTGACATTGTTGCAGGGGCACCAACCTTGTTGGCTGCATACAGGACAAACAGTGCTTCTGTTTTTCTGACTCTAGCCGTTCTGGCCACATAAATTTTCAAAGCCCTGACCACATCAAGAGACTCGGAATCCTCCAAGTCACGTGTAGCCACAGACACCACAATAGGTTGGTTCATATGAAAAGATGACACCACCTTAGGCAAGAATTGAGGACGAGTCCGCAATTCCGCTCTATCCATATGGAAAACCAGATAGGGGCTTTTATGAGACAAAGCCGCCAATTCCGACACTCGCCTAGCCGAAGCCAAGACTAATGACATGACCACCTTCCAAGTGAGATATTTTAACTCCACCATTTTAAGTGGTTCAAACCAATGCGACTTAAGGAAACTCAACACCACGTTAAGGTCCCAAGGCGCCACCAGAGGTACAAAAGGAGGCTGAATATGCAGCACTCCCTTCACAAAAGTCTGTACTTCTGGGAGAGAGGCCAATTCTTTTTGAAAGAAAATGGATAAGGCCGAAATCTGAACCTTAATGGAACCTAATTTTAGGCCCAAATCCACTCCAGTTTGTAGGAAGTGAAGGAAACGGCCCAGATGGAATTCTTCCGTAGGAGCATTCCTGGCCTCACACCAAGAAACATATTTTCGCCATATACGGTGATAATGTTTAGAAGTCACGTCCTTCCTAGCCTTTATCAGCGTAGGAATGACCTCATCCGGAATGCCTTTTTCCGCTAGGATCCGGCGTTCAACCGCCATGCCGTCAAACGCAGCCGCGGTAAGTCTTGGAACAGACAGGGCACCTGTTGCAACAGGTCCTGTCTTAGAGGAAGAGGCCACGGATCTTCTGTGAGCATCTCCTGCAGATCCGGATACCAGGTCCTTCGTGGCCAATCTGGAACAATGAGAATTGTTCTCACTCCTCTCTTTCTTATTATTCTCAACACCTTGGGTATGAGAGGAAGAGGAGGAAATACATAGACCGACTGGAACACCCACGGTGTTACCAGGGCGTCTACAGCTACCGCCTGAGGATCCTTTGATCTGGCGCAATACCTCTGTAGCTTTTTGTTGAGGCGGGACGCCATCATGTCTATCTGGGGTAGTCCCCACTGACTTGCAATCTGTGCGAAGACTACCGGATGAAGTCCCCACTCTCCTGGATGCAGGTCGTGTTTGCTGAGGAAGTCTGCTTCCCAGTTGTCCACTCCCGGAATGCACACTGCTGACAGTGCGCTTACATGAATTTCCGCCCAGCGAAGAATTCTGGTGGCTTCCGCCATTGCCACTCTGTTCCTCGTGCCGCCTTGGCGGTTTACATGAGCCACTGCAGTGATGTTGTATGACTGGATCAGAACTGGTTGGTCGCGCAGTAAGGTCTCCGCTTGACGTAGAGCGTTGTATATGGCCCTCAGTTCCAGGATGTTGATGTGAAGACAAGTCTCTTGACTTGACCAAAGACCTTGGAAGTTTCTTCCCTGTGTGACAGCTCCCCAACCTCGGAGGCTCGCGTCCGTGGTCACCAGGATCCAGTCCTGAATGCCGAACCTGCGGCCCTCTAGAAGGTGAGCCCTCTGCAGCCACCACAGGAGAGATACCTTGGCCCTGGGGAACAGGGAGATCAACTGATGAATCTGTAGATGTGACCCGGACCACTTGTCCAGTAGGTCCCACTGGAAAGTCCTCGCATGGAGCCTGCCGAAGGGAATGGCCTCGTATGATGCCATCATCTTTCCCAGGACTCGAGTGCAGTGATGCACTGACACCTGTTTTTGGTTTCAATAGGTTCCTGACCAGAGTCATGAGTTCTTGAGCCTTTTCTATCGGAAGATAAACCCTTTTCTGGTCTGTATCAGAATCATGCCCAAGAAAGTCAGACGAGTCGTAGGAACCAACTGCGATTTTGGAATATTGAGAATCCAGCCGTGTTGCTGTAACACCTTCAGTGAAAGTGATACGCTGTTCAGTAACTGCTCTCTTGATCTCGCTTTTATGAGGAGATCGTCCAAGTACGGGATAATTGTGACACCTTGCTAGCGCAGGAGCACCCTCATTTCCGCCATTACTTTGGTGAAAATCCTCGGGGCCGTGGAAAGCCCAAACGGCAACGTCTGAAATTGGTAATGGCAATCCTGTACCGCAAGTCTCAGGTACGTCTGATGAGGTGGATAAATGGGAACATGAAGGTATGCATCCTTTATGTCCAGAGATACCATAAAATCCCCCCCTTCCAGGCTGGCGATGACCGCTCTTAGCGATTCCATCTTGAACTTGAACCTTTTCAAGTATAGGTTCAGGGATTTTAAATTTAATATGGGTCTGACCGAACCGTCCAGTTTCGGGACTACAAACAGGGTTGAGTAATATCCCCTTCCTTGTTGAAGCAGGGGAACCTTGACCATCACCTGTTGAAGATACAATTTGTGAATTGCATTTAACACTATCTCCCTTTCCTGGGGAGAAGCTGGCAGGGCCGATTTGAAAAACCGGCGAGGAGGCACCTCTTCGAATTCCAGCTTGTAACCCTGAGAAACAATTTCTATTGCCCAGGGATCCATCTGCGAGTGAACCCAGATGTGGCTGAAAATTCGAAGACGTGCCCCCACTGGGGCGGACTCCTTTAGCGGAGCCCCAGTGTCATGCAGTGGATTTTGCAGAGGCCGGGGAGGACTTCTGTTCCTGGGAACTAGCTGTGTTGTGCAGCTTTTTTCCTCTGCCCTTACCTCTGGCAAGAAAGGACGCACCTCGTACTTTCTTGTTTCTTTGTGATCGAAAGGACTGCATTTGGTAATGTGGTGCTTTCTTAGGCTGTGAGGGAATATAAGGCAAAAAATTAGATTTACCAGCTGTAGCTGTGGAGACCAGGTCCGAGAGACCATCCCCAAACAATTCCTCACCCCTGTAAGGTAAAACCTCCAATATGCCTCTTTCAGTCGGCATCACCTGTCCATTGCCGGGTCCATAGGACTCGTCTAGCCGAAATCGACATAGCGTTGATTCTAGAACCCAGTAGACTAATGTCTCTTTGAGCATCTCTCATATATAAGACAGCATCTCTTATATGCCCTAGGGTCAATAAAATGGTATCCTTATCTAGGGTCTCAATTTCCGCTGATAAGGTATCTGTCCATGCTGCTACAGCGCTACAAACCCAGGCCGACGCAATCGCCGGTCTGAGTAAGGTACCAGAATGTGTGTAAATGGATTTCAAGGTAACCTCCTGCTTGCGGTCAGCAGGAACCCTGAGGGTAGCCGTATCTTGGGATGGCAGCGCTACCTTTTTGGATAAGCGTGTCAAGGCTTTGTCCACCCTATGGGAGGATTCCCACCGTATCCTGTCCGTTGGCGGGAAAGGATACGGCATAAGAATCCTTTTGGGAATCTGCAGTTTTTGTCTGGAGATTCCCAAGCTTTTTCACATAATTCGTTCAACTCATGTGAGGGGGGAAAGGTTACCTCAGGTTTCTTTCCCTTATACATGTGTACCCTCGTGTCAGGGACAGGGGGTTCCTCTGTGATATGAAAAACATATTTTATTGCAATAAGCATATATCGAATACATTTAGCCAATTTTGGCTGTAACTTTGCATCATTGTAGTCGACACTGGAGTCAGAATCTGTGTCGGTATCTTTGTCTATTATTTGGGATAGTGGCCGCTTTTAAGACCCCGAAGGTCACTGCGACATAGGGACAGACATGGGTTGACTCTCAGCTTTTTCTAATCTTTTGTGCAATAAATTTACATTAGCACTTAAAACATTCCACATATCCATCCAGTCAGGTGTCGGGGTTGTCGATGGAGACTCCCCCTCCTCTTTAGGAGAGCCTTCTACCTAAGACATGTCGACACACGCGTACGGACACACCACACACTCAAGGAATCCTCTTATCTGAAGACAGTTCCCCCACAAGGCCCTTTGGAGAGACAGAGAGAGAGTATGCCAGCACACACCCCAGCGCTATATGACCCAGGAAAAAACACAATAAATCTATGTTTACCCAGTAGCGCTGTGTATATATGTATATATGCGCCTAATTATGTGCACCCCCTCTTCTTTAAAACCCTCTTTCACCGTGGTATAAGCAGGGGAGAGTCCGGGGAGCTTCCTCTCAGCTGTGCTGTGGAGAAAATGGCGCTGGTGAGTGCTGAGGGAGAAGCCCCGCCCCCTCGGCGGCGGGCTTCTGTCCCGCTCAAATACACTAAAAATTGGCGGGGACTCTTATATATATACAGTGGCCAGCTGTATACATATATATTTTTGCCAAAGAGAGGTTCATATGCTGCCCAGGGCGCCCCCCCTGCACCCTGCACCCTTACAGTGACTGCCGTGTGTGAGGTGTATGGGAGCAATGGCGCACAGCGTTACTGCTGTGCGTTACCTCAGTGAAGATCATGAAGTCTTCTGCCGCCTCTGAAGTCTTCTTTTCTTCTCATACTCACCCGGTTTCTATCTTCCGGCTCTACGAGGAGGACGGCGGCGCGGCTCTGGGACGGACGGCGAGGGTGAGACCTGCGTACCGATCCCTCTGGAGCTAATGGTGTCCAGTAGCCTAAGAAGCAGAGCCTTGAAACTCACAGAAGTAGGTCTGCTTCTCTCCCCTCAGTCCCTCGATGCAGGGAGTCTGTTGCCAGCAGGCTCCCTGAAAATAAAAAACCTAACAAATATACTTTCTGTCAGGAAACTCAGGAGAGCTCCCTGAAATGCACCCAGTCTCCTCTGGGCACAGTAGTAAACGGAGGTCTGGAGGAGGGGCATAGAGGGAGGAGTCAGTGCACACCCAGACCTAAAGTCTTTCTTAAAGTGCCCATGTCTCCTGCGGAGCCCGTCTATCCCCATGGTCCTTACGGAGTCCCCAGCATCCTCTAGGACGTAAAAGAAATACCCCAGTCTTATTCTGGGTACACACTAGACAATATTGTGAACGATGTGCCCGTTCCGACGGATCGGAACGATACATTGTTCAAATCTTCCTTCCCCCATATTTTTTTAAACCAGCACCTGGCTCAACTAGTCAAGGAGATAATTCCACAGCCGTGGGACACATTTATATAGGTCCCTGCGACCGTGGCATTGCCCCAACTACTTGTCTCTGGCTGGGGTTCCCTGGGGGAGTGGGCCCCCCCCCCAATAAAGCCCCCCCCCCCCCCCCCCCTCCAGGCACCCAAGGTCCAGGGATGAAGCCCGGGGCTATGGTCCCCATCCCTAGGCTGTGGGTGTCAATTTCATAGCTTTAGTGTAAAAAAAGAGAAATAAATATTGTCTTTTACTGTGGAAATACAAGTCCAAGCAAGCCTCCCCTGCATGCTGGCACTTGGAGAACCACAAGTACCAGCATGCAAGGCATTAATGGGCCCTTTGGTACCTGTAGTTTCACAGTAAAATAAATAATTTAAAAAACACAGTACACACACACACACACACACACACACACACACACACACACACACACACACACACACACACACACACACACACACAGTGAAAGTAAACTTTTAATAAAACATACATGCACACTTACCTAGTGTCCCACATAGCCCCTCGGTCCCCTTGTTAAGTAGAATCTACGGGTACCTGGAAATAAAAAATGTTTACTCACCTAATCCGGTGTCGATCGGTCCTCTTCAATACATGTAGGCACCCAGGGGTAAAAACATAAATAAAACGAAAAAATAAAAAAAAATCCCGGTCTATGCAATTTAATGGGATCCATGTGTACAGAAAGATCCCCTTTCCCCGAATGCCGGGACCCCTCTTGACTCCTGTCACTTGGGGACCAACCAGCCAATCAGGGTCCCGTCATAGCGCTCTCCTGATTGGCTGTGCGTTCTTGGCCAGCCCATCAACCGGAGTGCATAGGCAGAAATGGAGAATGAAATCCCCATTATCGCCTATAGTGGGAACCTGCGGTCTGCCGTAAACTGCAGGGTTAATTGAGGTCACTCGTGTGGGTACCGACTGGAATGCCAATCCATGAAATGATACTGCTGGAATTGACAGTCACATGACTGCTGGGATCCGGAAGACGCCGCTGTAGCCACTGCAGCTGTCAGAAGCAGGTAAGTCACCACTGGGCCAGCAGGAATAATATCGGTATCGACATGCTGTACAAGTAAGTTGATATTATGACCATGTGAACATTATCATGTTGACATTATGAATGTCGACATATGGTACCGCACATACTTTCCAGACTATGAGATCGTTTCTGCCTACAGCAGCACAATGCTCTGCAGATGTCCAGAAAAGTGCTAAGATTTACAATCGGCCAATCGCTGCACTGTAGATAAAGAGTGAGTATGAGTACTGTACGTTTTGCTAGGAGTTCATTACCTTGGGGAAGGAGATCCTTTCTTTTTGTCTGATCTATATTTTCTTTGTTCCTTTGATCTGGAAGATGAGATGGGCTTGGCGACAAGGTCTTAGTCTCTGTAGCGTGCGCCAGAGGTGGTGTTCCTTTGTCCGGTGGCAGCGGTTGTAAGGACCTTACATGTCTGCCTGAAGATCTTGTGGACTGGGTGAGGAGGAAAACACATTTGTTTTAATGACAAAATGCATGGCCATGCCCATCTGTGGTAGGAGTGTCTCCATGGATATACTGTACTATACTGTACATGGGCTTCGTTAAATAGTTAACGCAAATTATCTTATTGAACTGTAAAGATCCAGGTGTGTGGTTCTACAATACTAGTTTTATATAAACTTTGTTGTACAATTCGAATTCGTTGACATTGGCCTGACTGCAACCAGTTTGACTTCCAACCAAACCGGTTTATCCCTATAAAGTGCATGTTGTATGCAATCTATTAAAGTAGACCCCCAACAATTGTAAATAGATGTTAGCTTCATTTATTATAAAAAGGAGAAACTATAGGTATTGTACAATTAATATATTGTAAGAAAATGACCACAAAGGTGGACATACTCTATATGGATATAGAGACACATTATTATCAAGTCATGGCTTTCAAATGGGCTGGCATCAGGATCCAAACCCCACCCCCTCCTTCCGCAGCCTGACTAAACCCCTCCCCCAACTCTAACCCTCACGGTGGTGCCTAAGCTTAACCTCCCCCTACCCACAGTCTAAACCTAACCCTCCCCCCACAGCCTAAACCAAACCCCCCCTTCCATGGCCTGACCCTAAGGAGCCCCAGTATACTTTCGTTCAGGATGCCGGCAGTCAGAATTCCGGCGCTGGCATTTTGATCAATGTTGGGATCCCGGCGTCTGCATTCCGATCAGTGTCGCAACTGCGGCAATGGCATTCCAACTGCCGGCATCCCAAACGCCGGTATGCTGACCGGTTCCCCTTTCAATGATAAATTAAAAATACATACAGTAATTAAACTGAGCATACAGCATACATTCATTTGCATGACCAGATATACAGTCTTATACCATTTGTAGACACACTAATGCACACCTCTGTTGATGACCGGGCACTGTTTTTTCTTACAGTGGTTGGTGGAGGCCCCAAAACCTTGGATCCAAAGGCAATGTGGGATCTATCGCCCTTCCGGATGTCCCGGGAGCTGCCGTATCCTCTTGTAGTAAGTGCATCTGCAGAGACACATTTAGTGTAAAATACATAATTCTCACTAGTAATGTGGTATCACATTAAATTAACCTTTCTTAGTAATAAAACCCTCTATGTCCTATGGTATTCCAATCCTATCCTATAGCATGTCCTATGGTATTCCAATCCTATCCTATAGCATGTACTATGGTATTCCAATCCTATCCTATAGCATATCCTACGGTATTCCAATCCTGTCCTATAGCTTGTCCTATGGTATTCCAATCCTATCCTATAGCATGTACCATGGTATTCCAATCCTATCCTATAGCATGTACTATGGTATTCCAATCCTATCCTATAGCATGTACTATGGTATTCAAATCCTATCCTATAGCATGTCCTACGGTATTCCAATCCTGTCCTATAGCTTGTCCTATGGTATTCCAATCCTATCCTATAACATGTACTATGGTATTCCAATCCTATCCTATAGCATGTACTATGGTATTCCAATCCTATCCTATAGCAACAACATGTTGTAATTATCAACCCTACTTCCAAAAAACAGAGGGGGAGATTTATCAAATCTTGTAGAGAGATGCAAAGGAGAGATCAGCTCTGTAATTTTTCTAGGACGGCCTGTAAAATGACATTAAAAGCGGATTGCTTGCTAGCGCCACTTCTCCCCTTTATCTCTCTCTGAAATATGATAAATCTCCCCTAGAGTTGGACACCTTGCACCAAAGAAGTACTGCAGGCAGCAAGGTAGAGAAACTCTAACAGGAGACCGTGGGGTAATTCAGAGTTGATCGCAGCAGTAAATTTGTTAGCAGTTGGGCAAAACCATGTGCACTGCAGATGTGGCAGGTATAACATGTGCAGAGAGAGTTAGATTTGGGTGGGTTATTTTCTGTGCAGGGTAAATACTGGCTGCTTTATTTTTACACTGCAGTTTAGATTTCAGTTCGAACACACCCCACCCAAATCTAACTCTCTCTGCACATGTTATATCTGCCCCCCCTGCAGTGCACATGGTTTTGCCCAACTGCTAACAAATTTGCTGCTGCGATCAACTCTGAATTAGGCCCCCAAACATATATATTGCCAAATGTAAAATATAAGACGATTTTTGCTAAATCTGAAAGCCTACCTGGGGAAAAGAAGATTCACTTGAGATAGGCATGATCCGTGGAACACAAAATATGGGAGAGAACATTATAGTAGTTTTCTCCCAGGTGCTACATGAGCCAAATAAGCATTGGCAGCTCTCTACAGATGAGGGAGCCATACTACCATGTAAAAAAATAAAAATTGGAGCAGGTGACACCTTACATGATTATCATTCCAACCAGCCAATTTGTTCAATATGTTCTTATCCAAGAAATGTAGAGCTTGTCCCAGATTAAGGGCTGATATTTGGGTGTGTAATGGGGAGCTGTGGGTGTGTCACTGAACTCCCCTTGCATCATCGCTCGCACGGGGCTGATGCAGGTTTTGACCAATGGTTGCTCTAAAGATGCACCAAGTGGTATTTCAGCATCTAAATACTCTTAAAGTGGATATCTCAGTCCTTACTCACTCAGAAGCACGGCTGTTCTCCACGGAAGGGCAGCTAAAGCAGTCGCACTAGTGTATGACTCAGAATCAGCCAAGAGCCAGTGATGATAAAGCATACAAACTCTCAGAGCATTTGGTGATGTTTATCATGATGTATCTTATATTGGTAGTGTGCAATCTAAATGAAAATATAAATAAATTTGTTTTCTTAAAGGGGCTTTAAAATAAATTGCACCCATCACTGGAACCCTTCAGCTTTCGGCTACCACTGGTAGGGAGAAAAGCTTCACTCAAGAGCCGTATTTACCGTCAGTTTCCTCTTGTATTGATAAACTACAGAGGAACTGCATTCTGCATACACTAACCCACCAATGAGAAACAGAGCCCAAATGTGTAGCCCGGTGGTTCCTAAACACGGTCCTCATGGCACCCTAGCAGCACAGGTTTTAAGGATATCCATGGCTTAGCATGGATGGTTAAATCAAATTGACTAAGGTACTAATTAGGGCGCAAATGTATTAAGCCTTAAACCGTGATAAAGTGGAGAGTGATAAAGCGTGATAAAGTACCAGCCAACCAGCTCCTAACTGCCATATAACAGACTGAGGGGTACAAGCAGTGATAAGAGTGGAGAAGTGAGCCAGTGGAGAAATTGTCCATGGCAACCAATCAGCTGCTCCGTACAATTGTATAGTATGCAATGTATAAATGTTACTTCAATGCTGATTGGTTGCCATGGGCAACTTCTCCACTCTTATCAATGCTTGATACATTTACCCCAGTGTTTGAAAAATGACTATAAGGAGCTGATATGTTGATACTTTATCACTCTCCATGTTATCACTTGTTTCGGCTTAATACATTTGGGCCTAAGTTACCTGTGCCCAACCATGGATATCCTTAAAGCATGGGGTTGACTAGAGGACCAGGTTTGGGAATCTTTTGTACAGCCTAAATATTTGTCAGAGAGCGGTATTATTATGCTGTCTTACTATACATTTATTTTTACCTATTGTTCTGAGCAGTGTGCTTCAACACTAATAAACAGTAATCACTTAATTTTCACTTGACATCCCAATTATGTTAAGATGTTTTTAAATTGTCGGCTAAATAAAAGAAAGAGCATTTAATTACACTTAAAGGACTCCATCAGTTTTCGTGAAAATACTTCAGTAAAATGAATATTATAAAGGTAGTTCATCTCAGCTATAAAACTTACATGAAAACACTTTTATTAGCAAATATTATACATCTGAAACAAGTGCTCCAATCCACGTACAAGGACGACAACGGAACACAGCAGGGGGTCATTTAATTGATAGCAATCTCAAATAATTGACCAACATGGGAAAATTCCCTCAAACATAATTACAGTTTTAAAGGGCTTTCAAGCTCTCACATGTGGTGCGCCTGCTAACATTTTGTACATCATCCAAACTCCTTTCTAAATTAAATATTTGGACAAATATTACAGAGCTCTTCTGTGTCTGTGTGTGCTTATTATCTTTAATCACATCAAAAGTTTCAATATTACAGGAAGGCCAGATCTACGGAACTGTGGGTACGATTCAGGTTTGTTAGCAAAGTATAAAAAAAGCACAATAATACCATGCTGCACTGCAGGTGGGGCTGATGTAACATGTGCAGAGAGATTTAGATTTGGGTGGGTTATATTGTTTCTGTGCAGGGTAAATACTGGCTGCTTTTGCATGATGTAGCCCACAAATGTTATCCAGCTTTATTTTTACACTGCAATTTAGATTTCAGTTTGAACACACCCCACCCAAATCTAACTCTCTCTGCACACGTTACAACTGCCCCTTCTGCAGTGCACATGGGTGGTCATTTCGAGTTGTTCGCTCGTTATTTTTTTTTTTCGCAATGGAGCGATTAGTCGCTAATGCGCATGCACAATGTCCGCAGTGCGACTGCGCCAAGTAAATTTGCTATGCAGTTAGGAATTTTACTCACGGTATTACGAGGTTTTTTCTTCGTTCTGGTGATCGTAATGTGATTGAAAGTAAGTGGGTGTTTCTGGGCGGAAACTCTCCGGGTGTGTGTGAAAAAACGCTGCCGTTTCTGGGAAAAACGCGGGAGTGGCTGGAGAAACGGGGGAGTGTCTGGGCGAACGCTGGGTGTGTTTGTGACGTCAAACCAGGAACGAAACTGACTGAACTGATCGCAGTGGCAGAGTAAGTCTGGAGCTACTCAGAAACTGCTAAGAACTGTCTATTCGCAATTCTGCTAATCTTTCGTTCGCAATTTTACTATGCTAAGATTCACTCCCAGTAGGCGGCGGCTTAGCGTGTGCAATGCTGCTAAAAGCAGCTTGCGAGCGAACAACTCGGAATGAGGGCCATGGGGGCTAATTCTGAGTTGATCGCAGCAGCAAATTTGTTAGCAGTTGGACAAAACCATGTGCACTGCAGGGGGTACATATATAACATGTGCAGAGAGAGTAATAGGCCCTACACACATGCCGATATTCTGAAAGATATGAACGATCTCGTTCATAAATGAACGAGAACTCGTTCATATCTTTCAGTGTGGAGACTCCAGCGATGAACGATGCGCGGCCCCGCGCTCGTTCATCGCTGATCTCCCGTCGGCTGTGCATGCAGGCCAATATGGACGATCTCGTCCATATTTGCCTGCACTTCAATGCAGCCGGGTGACGGGGGGAGTGAAGAAACTTCACTCCCCCCGTCACTGCCCCCCCGCCGCCGGGTTGCTCGTCGGCCGTATCGGCCGTCGGGCACCTCGGCGGCGCATCGCCGAGTGTGTAGGGCCCCTTAGTTTTGGGTGGGGTGTGTTCAAACTGAAATCTAAATTGCAGTATAAAAATAAAGCAGCCAGTATTTACCCTGCACAGAAACGAAATAACCCACCCAAATCTAACTCTCTCTGCACATGTTATATCTGCCACACCTGCAGTGCACATGGGGGGTCATTCCGAGTTGTTCGCTCGCTAGCTACTTTTAGCAGAAATGCAAACACAAAGCCACCGCCCTCTGGGAGTGTATCTTAGCATAGCAGAATTGCTAACGAAAGATTAGCAATTCTGCTATTAAGTATTTCCTTGCAGTTTCTGAGTAGCTCCAGACCTACTCCTAGATTGCGATCACCTCAGTCCGTTTAGTTCCTGGTTTGACATCCCAAACACGCCCAGCGTCCGGCCAGCCACTCCCCCGTTTCTCCAGCCACTCCTGCGTTTTCTGCTGGCTTTGTTCGCCCGTGAGTAAAATTGCATAGTTTTGTGTAAAATTGCTTAGCGCGTGCGCCCTGCAGTGCATACTCATGCGCAGAACTGCCGGATTTCAGCCTATTAGCAATTCTGCTAAAAATAGCAGCGAGCGAACAACTCGGAATGACCACCATGGTTTTGCCCAATTGCTAACAAACTTGCTGCTGCGATCAACTCAGAATTACCCCCATGGTTTTGCCCAGTTGTGTGCTTTTTTGCTTTGCTAACAAACTTGAATCAGGCCCTATGTGCATTTGAGACCAAAGAAGATCTTTCTACACACTACTACTATATTTAACCACTTAATTGATGATTTTTTTTCCCACCAAAAATTCGCTCAGAAATTGTCTGGGTTTTTTTTCTGATTAAATAGGTGAAGAAAATGTATTTAAACTTATCCCAATTGATTTTATTGTTTATTTTTATAAAAAATTGTTTTTTCCCTCCAAACATCGGAATATCAGATTGGAATATCGTAACGATTGAAACTTTTGTTTTTACAGCCCGCAGATACCAGGTACACACTGGGGAGGAGTGTGTGTGGGGGGGGAGGGTTAAATGACACTTTCCCAGTGGTTGTTATTGTCTGCAGCCGCTGGGTGGGAGGTCCTGTCGTGCTGACTAATCAGCAACACTGCAGGAGGGTGCAGGAAGGCAGAGGGATAGGACGGTCCCTCTGAGAGCTGCAACTGCAGGAAGTTTCTCCTCCCTGCAGCTACAAATACTGTGTATCTGACTGGTCGCATGGTGTGCAGTACAGTATGAATAAGGACCGTCATTGCGCACCAGCAGCAGGCACTGCAATGCATAACATTTATAAAACCAGCCTCTCTGCATCTGAATTAATCTCTCTAAACTGAGGAAACTTCAAATGTTTGAAGTAAATTCAAAAACTTATTTAATTAAAATTATGATCATGAACTTCTAACACTACTGCGAAGGAAATAAATACATTTTCAATCTTGTAATTTGAAAGTAAATTACTGGTTTTGATGCAAACTCAGTGGAGCAACACATGCTGTCATTAGTGACTTGAACTCCTCTATTAAATAACAAGACCTGACTCTGTTCAATTAGACTTAGGCATACGAAATACGGCAAATCTTACCTGATCAACACAAGCAGGCATGCCAACATGGGGACTGAAAAATCAGCGCAATAGTACCATTATTATTCACATTACAGAAATGATTTACTACATACAAATACAATCTTCTATTTACATATCAAGTGTAGAGACGCAGTTGGCAAAGCCTTGGAAGGGAGAACAAGAGAACGCAAGGATTTCAGTAGGTGTCCTAATTGTTCAAGACCTTATGATCTTTACAGTAACACATCTTTTCTCTGACACTAAAAGGTGGGGAAAATGCGGAGCTGGGAGCAAATTGGGTGTAAGTTATGCAAAAGAAGCACATTTTTTACCATGTGCCGAGTGGCACCTACAGTAACTAAAAATGCGGCCACATCTGTAGCATATTGGTCACCATCATCATTCTACACTTGAACCTGGTGCCTTATACTAGGTGCAAATGACACACCAACGAAAGTTTATACCACCATGATGAACTGAAATATCGGCGTTCCCACCAGCTTTGTTGTGTCTACAACTACCGGCAGACAATGGTGCATTACTGTCCAAGACTTATACAATATTGAAAATGGGAGTGAATGAAGATGATTTACTATTGACATACGTACAAGGGAAATAATCTGTTACGCTCTTTTACTATCCTCGGTTCCACCAAGGAACCCATTAATGAGAACCCCAATACTACCTAGTCCAGTATTAAAATCTAATTATGTCCACACCCAAATAATCAGTCAATTTGCAGGTTCACACGCCCACTATAGGGAGAATAAGTTGACAATGTATCATGTCTGTTAGGGTCTCCTGCTCTGTGCTGCCACGTCGTCATGGCAACCGGGAGACAAGTGCTAGCGGAGTAACCTGAGCGTAGCTGATACTCCGGTTCGGGTCTTTTGCTGTGCAGTGGTTACAGGCTCTGTGCACGGCAGGGGATCCGGTGCTGGTTTTTGTGCTCACAGTCTGTGAGGTCTGAGTGGGGCGTGGACAGCACCTGCTATATAAACCCTCTTCTCAGGTTAGGCAGATGCTGCTGAATCTTTGTTGGTTAGTCAGTTCCTGAAAGCTAGCTAGTACTGTGTAAACTTTGTATTTGTTTGTTGCTTACTGCAAATAGGCCTTGGGATTTGGTATTACACTCTGCCAATCCAGACCTAGCAGTAAGACTGGAGTCAGTCGTTTAACCTGCTGGGGTTCTTTTGCTACTCTGTGAACCTAGCAAGTTTGCGGCTGTATTCTCAGACTTGCCTGCCAAAATCCTTTCTCACTGTGCAAGGTGTTCAGGTGTCAGTTTAGTGGCAGTAAGCTGAACCAGTGCACTGCAAGTGAGGACTAGGATTGTGGAGACTCTCCTTGTGTCTATTATTCCATCTCTGACCAAGGAGTTTACTGCCACACCCATTGGTAACCCTTTAGGGTTTTGCTGTTGCCCTTAGCAACAGCATTTCGGGTTCTCTACGTATTAAATCACTACATCTCGCTTCTTTCCATCTGAGCATTCCTAATACTAGGGAGACACCCAGTTTCTTAGCCTTTGGGCTTCTCTGTTCACTTTGTGTTTATTTTGTTACCCTATCACCTTCTGTGTATGTAATGTCATATTCCCCAGTCTGTCTGTGAGTTCATTTGTTTTGCATCCCTCACCGTTCAGACACCAGTACATTCCTGCTGGCACTGGTGTGCATAACATATTCAGCAGCCCAATACTCCTGTTGAAATTTTGTGGGAATATGGAGCATACCCCTCAAAATACTTTGCAACAGGTGGTCGATCAGGTGCAGGTCCTGACTCGACAATTTAATGATTTGTCCATTAAAATGCACACCTCACAGGCCGCTGGCGGAGCTCCCGCAGCAGCAGTACCTTCAGGGGTTAAGGAGCCGAAAGTAAGTCTCCCGGATCGTTTTTCTGGAGATCGCTCGCAGTTCTTTTGTTTCAAGGAGAGCTGCAAGCTATATTTCCAGCTTAGGCCTCAGTCTTCTGGGTCGGAGATTCAGCGGGTGGGCATAGTGATTTCCTTGCTACAAGGAGACCCACAGGTCTGGGCATATGGGTTGCAGCCTGACTGTCCGTCGCTTAAAAGTGTTGATGCTTTTTTTTACGGCACTGGGCATGTTGTATGATGACCCTGACAAGACGGCCTCAGCCGAGGCTCAGATTTCGATCCTTAAGCAAGGGCGAAGGCCAGTTGAGGTTTATTGTACAGAGTTTCGGAGGTTGGCCCATGATACCCAGTGGAATGACCCAGCCCTGAGACACCAGTACCGAAGAGGTCTTTCTAACCAGTTAAAAGACCAACTGGTACAATATCCCTTGCCTGATAGCTTGGATCAGCTCATGCAGTTATCCATTCGGGTGGATAGACGGCTGAGAGAGCGCAGGCTTGAAAGGGAGACCGAGGTTTCCTTCTTTCCCAAGGGAACCTCAGACTCTGAGGAATTTTCCGAGGAGCCTACACAGATTGGGGCTACCCGCCTCTCCTCGCGTGAGAAGACGCGGAGGAGACAGCAGGGGTTATGTTTGTACTGTGGCAATAAAGGTCATGTGGTAGTATCATGCCCAGAAAAGCCGGAAAACTTCAGGGCCTGAGGGTGATGGGAAATATCCTGTCAGGCCAGAAGTCAGAATTTCCCAAGAAGACTTTTATCATTCCGGTGACCTTGAAGATCCTCGGTCAAACTGTCAAGACTGAGGCCTTTGTGGACAGTGGGGCCGACGGGGTTTTTATGGACCGCCAATTCGCCCTGAAACACTCTGTTCCCTTAGTACCCTTGGCATCGGAAATTGAGATTTGTGGGTTAAACGGGGAACCATTATCCCAGGGTAAAATTACCTCTTGCACTAGCCAGATTTCTTTGTTTATTGGAGCCACACACTCTGAAAAATTGTCCTTTTATGTGACTGTCTGTACTTTTGCCCCATTGGTGTTGGGGTTACCCTGGTTAAGGGCCCACAATCCTCAATTTGACTGGGTCTCTGGGGAGATTCTTAGTTGGGGTACTGATTGTTTCAGGAGTTGCTTGAGCCTTCCAGTCAGGCTTTCGCAGCTAAGTTTGCCAGGATTGCCAGGATGTTATGCAGATTTTGCGGACGTGTTCTCCAAAAGAGTTGCAGAGGTATTACCTCCCCATCGCCCCTATGACTGTGCCATTGATTTGTTGCCGAATGCTAAGCTTCCCAAGAGCAGGTTGTACTACCTGTCACGTCCTGAGACTCAGGCTATGGCAGAGTACATTCAGGAGAACTTGGCTAAGGGATTTATCAGACCTTCACAGTCTCCAGTTGGGTCGGGGTTCTTCTTCGTGGGTAAAAAGGACGGTTCGTTGCGACCCTGCATCGACTTCAGGGAATTGAACCGTATCACGATTAAAAACTCATACCCACTGCCTCTCATTTCGGTCTTGTTTGACCAGCTTCGTACTGCCACCATTTTTTCTAAGATTGACCTACGCGGTGCGTACAATCTAATCCGAATAAGAGAGGGGGATGAATGGAAGACTGCCTTTAATACCCACTCAGGGCATTATGAATATTTGGTGATGCCTTTTGGGCTCTGTAATGCCCCGGCAGTCTTCCAGGACTTCATGAACGATGTGCTCAGGGAATATTTGGAAAGATTCTTAGTTGTATACTTAGATGACATCCTAATCTTCTCCCATTCCCTGGAGGAACATCGGAAGCATGTACGCTTAGTCCTCCAGAAACTCAGAGACCACCGGCTTGGGGCGAAGCTGGAGAAGTGCGAATTTGAAGTTCAGCAAATCGCATTTCTAGGATATATTATCTCCCCTGAAGGTTTCCAAATGGAGGGTTCCAAGGTACAGGCAGTCCTGGATTGGGTGGAGCCCACTAGTTTGAAGGCGCTTCAGCGTTTTCAGGGCTTTGCGAATTTTTATAGACGATTTATCGCTGGATTTTCGTCTATAGTGGCGCCCTTGGTGGCACTCACTAAGAAAGGGGCGGATGCTGCTCACTGGTCTTGTGAGGCCAAAGCGGCTTTTGCCCGTCTCAAAAGGGCATTTGTCTCGGCCAAGGTGCTGCGACACCCAGATCCAGAGCGTCCTTTTGTGGTGGAGGTGGATGCCTCTGAGATGGGTATTGGGGCAGTGCTCTCTCAGATGGGGGTGTCTGATAATCGCCTTCATCCCTGTGCTTACTTTTCCCGTAAATTTTCGCCTGCCGAGATGAATTATGACGTGGGTAACCGGGAATTGTTGGCTATTAAGGATGCACTCGAGGAGTGGAGACACTGGCTTGAGGGGGCTAAGTTTGTGGTCTCAATTCTCACCGACCATAAGAATTTGGCATATTTAGAGTCAGCGAAGCGCCTCAATGCCAGGCAGGCACGATGGGCTTTGTTTTTTGCTCGCTTTAATTTTTTGATAACATATCGCCCTGGGTCAAAAAACATCAAGGCTGATGCGCTCTGGCTGAGTTTTGCTCCAATCCAGGAGACCACCGAGGAGCCATTACCCACTGTGTCCCCATCATGTATTAAAGTGGGCATTACCCAGGACCTCTTGTCATTAGTCCTTAGAGCACAGGAGCAGGCTCCTCCAGACCTTCCGGTAGGTCTTTTGTTTGTGCCTCCTAGGTTAAGACAGCGAGTGTTCCTGTAATTCCATGCCAAGAAGTCGGCAGGTCACCCGGGTATTGCCAGAACTCGGGAGTTGCTATCTAGGGCGGTGTGGTGGCCCTCGGTGGCTAGGGATGTGGATTAGTGGGTTCGGGCATGTGACATCTGTGCCCGAAATAAGACTCCTAGAGGGGTTCCTGTTGGCCCATTACATCCACTCTCTATTCCATCTAAGCCATGGACCCACATTTCAATGGATTTTGTGGTGGACTTGCCAAAATCCTCGGGGATGACAGCCATCTGGGTTGTCGTTGACAGGTTTTCGAAGATGGCGCACTTCGTTCCATTGGTTGGGCTGCCATCGGCCAGACGCCTGTCTGAATTATTTATGCTGCATGTTGTGCGCCTCCACGGGTTGCCACTTGATGTGGTCTCTGACCGCGGATCCCAGTTTGTGGCCAAATTCTGGAGGGCATTTTGTTCCGATCTCCAGATTTCTGTCAGCTTGTCGTCAGGCTACCATCCGCAGTCTAATGGGCAGACTGAAAGGGTGAACCAGTCCTTGGAGCAGTTTCTCAGGTGTTATGTCTCCAAGTGTCAGACTGACTGGGTGGCTCATCTGTCCATGGCGGAGTTTGCCTATAACAACGCGGCTCACTCTGCTACAGGGATCTCTCCCTTCCTTTGTGTGTATGGGCATCATCCTAAGGCCAATTCTTTTGACCCCCTGGACTCCACGCCTGGTGGTTCCTCTGTGGTTTCGGTCCTTAGAGGTATTTGGAGGAAAGTAAAGAAAGCCCTTGTGTCTGTGTCATTAGTGACCAAAAGGGTTTTTGATAAGCGGAAAAGACCCTGCAGCTTCAAATTAGGAGACTTCGTCTGGTTGTCTACCAAGAATTTGAAGTTGAGACAGCCATCTCATAAGTTAGGGCCCCGGTTCATCGGTCCTTATAAGATCACTAGGGTTATCAATCCGGTGGCATTTCAGTTAGATCTACCCCGTTCTTTGGGTATCAATAAAACATTTCATTGTTCCCTTTTAAAACGGGCGATTAGTAATCCTTCTTCCAGTGGAAGACCTTCCCCTCTTCTGATACGTGGCCAGAGGGAGTTTGTTGTTGAAAGGATTCTTGACTCCAAGATGGTTCGGGGTCGGCTGTCATTTTTGGTGCACTGGAAGGGGTATGGCCCGGAGGAGCGGTCGTGGGTGCGCAGTTGTGATCTTCATGCCCCCAGACTGTTACGCTCTTTCTTCTCGCAGTTCCCCGATAAACCCGGTGGTAGGGGTTCTTTGACCCCTCGTCAGAGGGGGGGTACTGTTAATGGTAATGCACCATTGTTTGCCGGTAGTTGTAGACACAACAAAGCTGGTGGGAACGCCGATATTTCAGTTCATCATGGTGGTATAAACTTTCGTTGGTGTGTCATTTGCACCTAGTATAAGGCACCAGGTTCTCCGGGACAAGTGTGCAGCTTCCGGAGGCCAGGGGCCGGGATCTGGAGAGCCGAGTGCTGCAGCGGGGAGCCGCAGCAGCAGGGTTCTCTTGCGGATACACAGCTTCCGGGAGTCAGAGGCCGGAGCTGGGTAAGCTGTGTGCTGCAGCTGTGAATGTCCCCTGTGCTGGGGGCTGCCATGTTGAAGACCTGTGTTCTGCCAATGGGAATTCCCACTCTGTGTACAGCCAATCCAGTATAGTATTCCCTTATAAAAGGGGCCTGGTTTAGAGAGAGGATGCCAGTGCTTCAAGTTACTTTCTTGTTAAAGGTGCTCTAGCTCTGTGCTCCCAGGTTGCTCCGGGTGCCCTGGTTCTGGTTGCTATTGTCTGTCGGTTACCTATCGCCGCTATAGTCCCATTGCTTAAAGCCTGTCACCACTCGTGGAGTGCTCACAGGGCCCCAGGCTGTAGAGGAGGCTTTGGGTGCTAAAGGTGGTTCCCGCGGACGTCTTTCAATCACAAGCCACAGTCTTAATTTCTTCAAAGTCAGAGTTCTTCAGCCTCGTCTTTCAATCACAAGCCACCGTCTTCATTTCTTCAAAGTCAGAGGTCTTCAGCCTCGTCTTTCAATCACAAGCCACAGTCATCATGTCTTCCAAGTCAGAGTTCTTCAGCCTCGTCTTTCAATCACAAGCCACAGTCTTCAATTCTACAAAACCAGTGTTTTTCAGCCTGACCTTTCTGATCACTATCGCAGTCTACAGTCCTTCAAAACCAGAGTTCTTCAGCCTCTTCAATTCATTAACCATAGACTCCAGTTCTTTAATCCAATGTCTTTCAATCCCTCAAGTATCCGTGTATAGTTTACTTCTCTTTAAAACTGCAGTTACCCTCCTACGGAGTCCTCCTTCTTCTTTTATACTAAGGTCTCCACCCGATAAGTAGGAACTACATTCGACCACCTCATCTACTCCCTTCACAGGCAGCTGTCCCTTCAGCCAAAGCTCGGTTGTCGGAACCCCAACCTTCGCCAAGCCCGACAATTACAAGCAGTGACTTCACAAATAATTATATAAACTGATACAGTAAAATCATCATTTTACACCTTCAAGGAATCAATAACAACTGTTCAGCATACTTCTTTGGTTGCAAGCTAACTTGAGCAAGGCCATCAGTACATAGTGTCATTGTATGCAATTAACTTTCTGTATTTGTCATTTTATGTAAGTTATTAGCACTGTGATCCCCTCAATGTATTGTGCTCAGTGGTGAAGCTATAATGGGTGCAGTGTGTGCGGTACACACGGGCCTCTGGGTGCAGAAGAGCCCACACCGCACACTCTGCACACATTTCTTGAATACTTAGCCCTCCAGAGTCCCACATCGGCGGCTGCAGTGCTGCACAAATCACCGGGAAACATCAAATTTTTCCAGTGTTTTATTTGTTCTGTAAGAAAATCGCCTACTTGGTGCGGTGGTAATTTTTCTGTTGATTTTCCTACTGCACATGAACAAAAAAATGAGCATGCGCACTGGAAGCTGGTACAGCGCTAGGGTCTCCTAGTGACCCTAGAGCTTAGAGTCCCAGTGCTCTACTCTAGAATGGAGGGGGCCCAAACAGGGACTACACACGGGCTCCTTCCTCTTAATACACCCCTGACTGTGCTGAATAATATTTATAAATAAAGGATAACCCCACTACTAACAATAGGCGAGATCTAGAGATGGACGCAGAAGCATAGCTGCTATGACTTTGCACACAGCAGCTGTTCTAGAACATGCTAATGTTGCAGGAGGCGTCTTGTGTAAATAGACGCCTTCGGACGACTTCTCTTATCTACTGCTGCATCCACATGACCATCGCCATGGCTGTGTCCAAGGACGCCACCAGCTGCCTTGAAACGCCCAAACAAATGGGGCCAACACACCCATTTTCTGGACCACTGGCCGTGCCCACCCCTTCCTCGCCCACAACTGGCTCCAGCAGGTTAATCATGCTGCAGCGTAGGGGGTATTGCGACCGTCGCCGCAGAATGAGATCTGCAAGTGAGTATTACAGATCCAGTGCACGTGCAGATCTCAAAGCATCGGAGATACAGTATAAGCAAGCCGGAATCTGGCCCAATAATCCTATTAATGTACCAATAGCCAAAATTTCACATCACATTGTATTTACAACTTATACCGCAAAAAACTAACAGGATACAGTATTTTGGACTGTTATACTGCCGGGATCCAGTCAGGATGCCAGCAATCGGGATCCCGGCAGTCGAAATACCGATGTTGAAATCCTGACGCTGCTCGGAATACCAGCTCCGGCATCCCGAGTAGGATCACAATCCTGGCGCCGCAATCCTGACCGCCTGGATCCCGAACGCATGTTTGCAGAGCCGCCGGAGAGGTAAGTCACGTCGGGGGAGGTTAGGTGTAGGCTGCGGTGGGAAGGTTAGGTTTAGGCTGCAGGGAGGGGGGTTAGGTTTAGGCTGCGAGGGGAGGGGGGTTAGGTTTAGGCTGCAAGGGGAGGGGGGTTAGGTTTAGGCTGCAAGGGGAGGGGGGTTAGGTTTAGGCTGCGAGGGGAGGGGGGTTAAGTTTAGGCTGCAAGGGGAGGGGGGTTAGGTTTAGGCTGCAGGGAGGGGGGTTAGGTTTAGGCTGCGAGGGGAGGGGGGTTAGGTTTAGGCTGCAAGGGGAGGGGGGTTAGGTTTAGGCTGCGAGAGGGGAGGGTTAGGGAGCAGTAGGAAAAGGTAAGTATACTAACATTGCCCCTGTGGGGATTCCACCATCGGGATGCTGCAGTTGCTATTCTGACAGCCGGCATCCTGCACGCCAGCATATCACATCCAACCAATACTGCGGTATGTTACTTATTTTGTTCGGTACAGCCATTTCATGTACTGTATTAGTAATGCAAATGGTACAACACACTGCACATATATGGGCAGATGTACTAAGCTTTAGAAAGAGATAAAGTGGACAGAGATAAAGTACCAGCAGTGGCAGACCTACATTTTTGGGCCCTGAAGCTTGAACTGTTATGGGGGACCTTTGCAACCAGCAACAACAGGGCAACATCCAACAGGCCTTGCTGCCCTTGCTAGGACAGCACACACTGCTCAGCACCAGCAATATACACTGCTCAAAAAAATAAAGGGAACACTTAAACAACACAATGTAAATCCAAGTCAATCACACTTCTGTGAAATCAAACTGTCCACTTAGGAAGCAACACTGATTGACAATCAATTTCACATGCTGTTGTGCAAATGGAATAGACAACAGGTGGAAATTATAGGCAATTAGCAAGACACCCCCAATAAAGGTGTTGTTCTGCAGGTGGTGACCACAGACCACTTCTCAGCTCCTATGCTTTCTGGCTGATGTTTTGGTCACTTTTGAAAGCTGGCGGTGCTTTCACTCTAGTGGTAGCATGAGACAGAGTCTACAACCCACACAAGTGGTTCAGGTAGTGCAGCTTATCCAGGATGACACATCAGTGCGAGCTGTGGCAAGAAGGTTTGCTGTGCTGTCAGCATAGTGTCGAGAGCATGGTGGCGCTACCAGGAGACAGGCCAGTACATCAGGAGACGTGGAGGAGGCCGTAGGAGGGCAACAACCCAGCAGCAGGTCCTCTACCTCCGCCTTTGTGCAAGGAGGAACAGGAGGAGCACTGCCAGAGCCCTGCAAAATGACCTCCAGCAAGCCACAAATGTGCATGTGTCTACTCAAATGATCAGAAACTGACTCCATGAGGGTGGTATGAGGGCCCAACGTCCACAGGTGGGGGTTGTGCTTACAGCCCAACACCGTGCAGGACGGTTGGCATTTGCCAGAGAACACCAAGATTGGCAAATTCGCCACTGGCGCCCTGTGCTCTTCACAGATGAAAGCAGGTTCTCACTGAGCACATGTGACAGACGTGACAGAGTCTGGAGACGCCAAGGAGAACGTTCTGCTGCCTGCAACATCCTCCAGCATGACCGGTTTGGCAGTGGGTCAGTAATGGTGTGGGGTGGCATTTCTTTGGGGGGCCCCACAGCCCTCCATGTGCTCGCCAGAGGTAGCCTGACTGCCATTAGGTACCGATATGAGATCCTCAGACCCCTTGTGAGACCATATGCTGGTGCGGTTGGCCCTGGGTTCCTCCTAATGCAAGACAATGCTAGACCTCATGTGGCTGGAGTGTGTCAGCAGTTCCTGCAAGACGAAGGCATTGATGCTATGGACTGGCCCGCCCGTTCCCCAGACCTGAATCCAATTGAGCACATCTGGGACATCATGTCTCGCTCCATCCACCAACGCCACGTTGCACCACAGACTGTCCAGGAGTTGGCGGATGCTTTAGTCCAGGTCTGGGAGGAGATCCCTCAGGAGACCATCCGCCACCTCACCAGGAGCATGCCCAGGCGTTGTAGGGGGGTCATACAGGCACGTGGAGGCCACACACACTACTGAGCCTCATTTTGACTTGTTTTAAGGACATTACATCAAAGTTGGATCAGCCTGTAGTGTGTTTTTCCACTATAATTTTGAGTGTGACTCCAAATCCAGACCTCCATGGGTTAATAAATTTGATTTCCATTGATAATTTTTGTGTTATTTTGTTGTCAGCACATTCAACTATGTAAAGAACAAAGTATTTAATAAGAATATTTCATTCATTCAGATCTAGGTTGTGTTATTTTAGTGTTCCCTTTATTTTTTTGAGCAGTGTACATTATTAGAAGCCTCCTTGTGTTATGATTCCTGTACTCCAGACCGGAGGAGATCTTATGGCAGGGATCTGAGTACAGGAAAATAAGCTGGTTGTGGGAGCTGGATAGCCTAGTAACCCCTGGCGCCCTAACTCCGTTGTCTCGCCCGTGTTATCAGAAATCCCCTGCGAGACTATGGTTGCTTGAGCCCATGGCAGCCGCGTTCGAAGGGCGGATTATGTCTGCCCAACCCCGATCCCCCCGCAGGTCTTAATGGGAGACAAGGGGAAGTCCGAGACAGGGTGATAACAAGGGGCCCTCTGACTAAGCAACCAGGCCAGGGGTTACAAGCTAACTAACTAAATCAAAAGGTATGTGCGGACTAGCCGCCAGGAAAAAGGACAACCAAGGATCCACTGATCCGACACTCCTATCCGGCACCGCCGGACACCAGAGTGGATCTGTGGAAGCGGAATCCTCCGCAAAGCTCCAGAACACAATTAAACAAAATAATAAACAGAAGCGGACAAGCCGCAACACACGGCTGCGCCGCGACTCACGAACACCACCAGATGTTAAAGGTGCTCGGTCAGACTCCAGGAACAGATGGTAACTTCCGAGTACAGGATCTCTGAGGACAGGAACAACCGAAAAGACCGGGACTGGGAACTCTCTGCAGCAGACACAGGCAAACAGGAAGCTATCACCGGCGTCTGTAAGAAGTCCTGAGGGTGCCTTTATTCAGGTACCCTCCAATCAGGATCCAGACAGGACAATCAAATAGAAATGCCGTGCAGCTTGCATGCTGCACGGCCAGCACATAATCAGGGTAATGAGAATAGACCCAGCAACGGGGAACGCGGCTGAACGTGGCGTCCCCGTTGCTAAGGTCAGAGCGGGTCCGTGCGCCCGGCGTCTTAGCGTTGCCAGGGAGCCGGCGGCTGAACGCGCACGGCGTCCCTGGTTGCTAGGCGCCGGGCCGCACGGCCGAGCGGACCCCGGCGCCTAACAGTACCCCCCCCCTTGAGGAGGGGTCAAGGAACCCCTAAAGCCAGGTTTCCGAGGAAATTCACGAAAAAATGCCCTTTTGAGCTTTGGGGCATGAAGGTCTTCATCCAGGACCCACGACCTTTCCTCTGGCCCATAACCTCTCCAATGCACCAAAAAATAAAGCCGACCCCGGGACAACTTGGAATCGAGAACCTTCTCAACCAAGAACTCTTGCTGACCCTGTACATTAACTGGTGATCTCCCCTGAGATCTTTTACGAGGAAATCTGCTGGACGAAACATATGGTTTAAGCAATGAGCAATGGAAGGTATTTCCGATCCGTAAAGTTTTTGGTAAACGTAACCGGAAAGCAACTGGATTGACTTTTTTGATAATGAGAAATGGTCCAATATATCTAGGACCCAATCTGGCTGAGGTTTGTCGAAGTTTGATGTTGCGAGTCGACAACCACACCCTGTCTCCTACTTTAAAAGTGCACGGCCGCCGGAGCCTGTCAGAAAATTTTTTTTCCCGGAAAGCTGCTTTTCTGAGAGCCAGGTGCACTTTTTTCCAAATAAGTTTAAGATGAGAGGTCAGGGCCAGAGAGGAGACAGAGGAATGTTGAAAAAATGAATTAGCTCTGGGGTGGAAACCAAAAACTGCAAAAAATGGAGACACATTGGTGGAGGAATGACAGGCATTATTATAAGCAAACTCCGCCAATGGAAGAAACTCAGACCAGTCATTTTGGAGTTTGGCCGAGTACAAACGCAAATATTGTTTTAGAGATTGGTTAACTCGCTCAGTCTGTCCATTGGATTGTGGATGATAGCCGGAGGTTAATGATAATTTCATCTTTAATGAAGCACAAAAAGACTTCCAAAATTGCGCAATGAATTGTGGACCCCTGTCAGAAACAATATCAGTGGGTAACCCATGGAGTCTGAAAACATGACGGAGGAACAAGACTGCCAATCCCTGGGCAGATGGCAATCGGGGAAGAGCAATAAAATGGGCCATCTTGCTAAAACGGTCCACTACCACCCATATGACTCGGCATCCGGCTGACAGAGGGAGATCCACCACAAAATCCATGGAGATATGCGACCATGGCCTAAGAGGAACTTTCAAGGGCATAAGTTGACCAATAGGCAAAGAACGGGGAACTTTATGCTGTGCACAGACCTGACACGAAAAAACAAACTCTTTAATGTCTTTGGAAAGACCAGGCCACCATACTGAGCGGGATACTAATTCCAAAGTCTTAGCGATTCCCGGATGCCCTGCAACTTTGCTATCATGAAATTCCGCCAAAACAGTTGCTCTCAAAAACTCAGGAACAAAAAGACGACTAGCAGGAGTATTTCCCGGAGCTTGATGTTGAAGCAGCTTTAATTGGGAAAATACATCCTGTGTGAGACCTGCCTGAATGACTGAAGGCGGAAGTATGGGAGTAACAGGACTGTTGTCTTGAACCGGAAGGAAACTGCGTGACAGGGCATCTGCCTTGGTATTCTTGGAACCTGGTCTGAAGGTGATAATGAATTTGAAACGAGTAAAAAATAAAGCCCAACGAGCCTGTCGGGCATTCAGTCGTTTAGCCGATTCAATGTATTGAAGATTTTTGTGATCAGTCAAAACTGAAATGGTGTGGGTAGCTCCTTCAAGCCAATGTCTCCACTCCTCGAAAGCCCATTTAATAGCCAGCAATTCCCGGTTACCAACATCGTAGTTGGATTCTGCAGATGAGAATTTCCTGGACATAAAGGCACAAGGATGTAACTCAAGGGAATCTGGATCCTTCTGAGAAAGGATAGCCCCTACTCCAACCTCCGAGGCATCCACCTCAATAATGAAAGGTAATTCTGGGTTGGGATGTCTAAGGACAGGGGCTGAGACAAAGGCTTGTTTTAAGGCCTGAAAAGATAACTCCGCTTCACATGACCAATTGGTAGGATCTGCTCCCTTCTTAGTAAGTGCCACAATGGGAGCAACTAGGTCAGAGAAAGAGTGAATAAATCTTCTATAGTAGTTTGCAAACCCTAAAAAGCGCTGAATTGCTTTTAAATTGGTGGGTTGCGCCCAACTAAGGATGGCTTGGAGCTTTTTTGGTTCCATTCGGAATCCCCGAGGGGAAATAATGTACCCTAAAAAGGATACTTCCGTGACATGAAATTCACACTTCTCCAGCTTGGCATATAAGTGATTTTCACGTAATCTCTTTAGCACCTGACGCACCTGGGTAACATGTTGTTCCACGGAGTCAGAATATATCAAAATATCGTCTAAATAGACCACGACGAATCTTCCCAGAAACTCACGGAGCACATCATTAATGAGATCCTGGAAAACTGCCGGAGCGTTAGATAGGCCGAATGGCATGACCAGATACTCATAGTGGCCCGACTGAGTACTAAATGCCGTTTTCCACTCATCCCCTGACCTGATTCTGATGAGGTTATATGCTCCTCTAAGATCAATCTTAGAAAAAATAACAGCCGAACGTAGCTGATCAAAGAGGACAGAGATCAGCGGCAGAGGGTAAGTATTCTTTACTGAGATTTTATTCAAAGCTCTAAAGTCAATGCAGGGTCTGAGTGAACCATCCTTCTTCTCTACGAAGAAGAAACCTGCACTTAAAGGGGATTTAGATGGCCTGATAAACCCTTTCCCAAGGCTTTCTTTCACATACTCATTCATGGCCACAGTTTCAGGACCAGACAATGCATATAACCTTCCTTTAGGCAACGTGGCACCAGGAATTAACTCAATGGCACAATCATAAGGCCTATGGGGAGGCAAAATATCTGCATTGCCCTTGGAAAACACATCAACAAAATCCTGGTATTCCCCAGGAATATGTGCGGAACTGGCGGCAGCTACTCGGATAGGAAGCGTAATACATTCTTTATCACAGATGGTACCCCATTGTAGGATCTCCCCAGACTGCCAATCAATGACGGGATTATGAAAGGCCAGCCAAGGATGACCCAGAACCACAGGAACTGCTGGACAATGGGTAAGGAAAAACTCAATTTTTTCAGAATGCAGAGCTCCCACCGAGAGCAAAACAGGAGGTGTACATAGAGAAATAACCCCATTGGATAAAGGACTCCCATCTAAACCATGCATGGTGATACACCTACCTAAGGTTAGCTGAGGAATACCTAAGGCCTTGGCCCATGTTAAATCCATAAAGTTTCCTGCAGCTCCACTGTCCACAAAAGCAGAGACCGAGGAACAGAGGCTGCCATAGGAAACTTTAGCAGGAACCAACAGTGAATTATTTGAGGAGATGAGCTGCAGACCAAAGTGAACCCCCTCACAATTCACTTGGTCAGGAAGTTTCCCAACTTGTTTGGACAACTACGGGCAAAATGTCCCTTACCTCCGCAGTATAAACACAGACCATAATTTTGCCTCCTGGTTCTTTCTTCCGGAGACAATTTGGAGAGACCAATCTGCATAGGCTCCTCTATGTCTACAGGAATGGAAGGAACCCAGGGAGAGGACCCGACAGATGCCCCTTTTTCAGCCCTCCGCTCTCTGAGCCGACGATCTATTTTAATAGATAGCTCCATGAGGTTATCGAGGGTCTCAGGAGCGGGATACTGGAGGAGACTGTCTTTTATAGATTCCGATAAGCCGAGGCGAAACTGACTGCGCAGGGCTGGGTCATTCCAGCCACAGTCGTTCGACCAACGGCGAAACTCCGTACAATAATTCTCTGCGGGATTCCTACCCTGTCTAAGAGCACGCAACTGACTTTCTGCGGACGCCTCTCTATCAGGGTCGTCATACAATAGCCCTAAAGATTTTAAAAAGGCGTCTACAGACGATAAGGCCGGATCGTCTGTCTTTAAACCAAAAGCCCAGGTCTGAGGATCCCCCTGAAGTAGAGAAATAATAATCCCAACCCGCTGAGCCTCTGTACCTGAGGTAACTGGTCTTAAACGAAAATACAGTTTGCAAGATTCTTTAAAATTAAAAAACTGTTTTCTATCCCCAGAAAAACGGTCAGGCAGATGCATTTTTGGTTCAGGGATGACCCTCGGGGAAGTCCGTAACAGATCTTCCTGTGACCTCACCCGGAGGGACAGATCCTGAACCATCTGAGTAAGTTCCTGAATCTGACTAACAAGAAGCTGGCCAGGGTTTGGCCCAACACCGGTGGGATTCATAAGGCCGACAAAAATCTCCCAACTAAAAAGTGAAAAAATTTACTGTAAGTTAAATCTTTTCTTTTGTAGGCCGGTGATAATGTTATGATTCCTGTACTCCAGACCGGAGGAGATCTTATGGCAGGGATCTGAGTACAGGAAAATAAGCTGGTTGTGGGAGCTGGATAGCCTAGTAACCCCTGGCGCCCTAACTCCGTTGTCTCGCCCGTGTTATCAGAAATCCCCTGCGAGACTATGGTTGCTTGAGCCCATGGCAGCCGCGTTCGAAGGGCGGATTATGTCTGCCCAACCCCGATGCCCCCGCAGGTCTTAATGGGAGACAAGGGGAAGTCCGAGACAGGGTGATAACAAGGGGCCCTCTGACTAAGCAACCAGGCCAGGGGTTACAAGCTAACTAACTAAATCAAAAGGTATGTGCGGACTAGCCGCCAGGAAAAAGGACAACCAAGGATCCACTGATCCGACACTCCTATCCGGCACCGCCGGACACCAGAGTGGATCTGTGGAAGCGGAATCCTCCGCAAAGCTCCAGAACACAATTAAACAAAATAATAAACAGAAGCGGACAAGCCGCAACACACGGCTGCGCCGCGACTCACGAACACCACCAGATGTTAAAGGTGCTCGGTCAGACTCCAGGAACAGATGGTAACTTCCGAGTACAGGATCTCTGAGGACAGGAACAACCGAAAAGACCGGGACTGGGAACTCTCTGCAGCAGACACAGGCAAACAGGAAGCTATCACCGGCGTCTGTAAGAAGTCCTGAGGGTGCCTTTATTCAGGTACCCTCCAATCAGGATCCAGACAGGACAATCAAATAGAAATGCCGTGCAGCTTGCATGCTGCACGGCCAGCACATAATCAGGGTAATGAGAATAGACCCAGCAACGGGGAACGCGGCTGAACGTGGCGTCCCCGTTGCTAAGGTCAGAGCGGCTCCGTGCGCCCGGCGTCTTAGCGTTGCCAGGGAGCCGGCGGCTGAACGCGCACGGCGTCCCTGGTTGCTAGGCGCCGGGCCGCACGGCCGAGCGGACCCCGGCGCCTAACACCTTGTCCCCGACTCCTTCTCACCTTTTATTGCCCCCAGCCTCCTACCTAGGGTGGGCCCTCTCAGGATCTGCCATTACTGGGAATGTCACAAAGAGAAGTTCTGCAGGCTGTTGGGAATTGCAGTTTAAAGCCAGGGGCAGATTGGTCATAGGGCTCACCAGGAAGATTCCTGGTAGGCCAACGTTTCTGTTATGTGTGTTGTCATATGGTCCCACACATGACAGGCAGCCCACCTGCACTGTATTGTCCCCCTTCTTCTGTTATTCCAGCAGTACAGCAACTCTGCCATCCAGTGATGCCGCCATAACTACACAGTATGTTATACCTCTTGTGCTGCCCATGTCGGGTCACTTCTACAAAATCTTACAGGGCCCCTTTTAGTTCCTAATCCACCCCTGGTCTCAGACACAACTGCAGCAAAAGCCGCAAGGAAAGCCGCAATTGCGTACAATCAGGCCCTATGAGGAGGGATCCCGCCCCCCTCAACAGACCCCACCTCCTCATCAGACCGCACCCCCATTAGGGCTGCTTCCATACATTTCCCGGGCTGGCTTTCCATCCCAATCCGCCCCTGTTTAAAGCGGATACATGTTTCACGCTATTTACAGAACAGAAATCACAGAGCTAGACTACAACTCCAAGCAGCTCCCATGGTACTAAGTGACACACATCCAAGCTGTAATAGCAGCTATCCTGTACCAGAAGCAATGTTGTCATGGTGTTATTGGTGATGAGCTATAACCATACGGTACATACAGATGTGTCCTCTTACATCCTTGCTGCAGTCACGCTAAACAGCCCTTGAAGTCTCGCCGAGCATCTTTTTTTCTGTGAAAAATGCATCTTAGACGCAAAGTAATGTAATATGACACACAAGCAGCGTCTGCTGATTAATATGATGTGCAGTATCAGACAAAGAGGAGGGGTGCTTTCCCCTTCCCTGGTATCCCCCCAGCACACGGTCAATTACCTGTAACAATACCTGAACCTATCTGGTAATGGAATTTCAGAGAAATTTGTCACATGCGTTTGCATAGACATGTTTAGCTGCTAAACCGCGTCAAGGCTTCTCCGATATCAGCAGTCCTAACACTACATAATGGCAGTACCCACATAGGGCCATGTGATTTGTCTACAGTAAGGCCTCATGATAGAGGCTCATACAAAAATGCATCCAGACAAAGGGCTAGCTTACCTGGAAGCCACCCCTAGGATCTCCTATTAGCACTACAAGGACCAGCATGCCTTCCAAATGCTGCTCCCATTCAATGACCTTTCACACATGCAGACAAACAGTGGTAGCTGCTCAATCATTCCTGGAGCTAATTAAATATCAGGTGCTAAAAAAGGGGGAGGGGTCCCAAAAAAACAGCAGACAGAGAGGGGGGGGGGGGGGTGCTTTTTCACACGGCCCAATGTGGGCACTGCTATTATGTAGTGTTAGGACTGCTGATATCGGAGAAGCCTTGATGCAGCTCAGCAGCTAAACATGTCTTTACAAACGCATGTGACCAATTTCTCTGAAATTCTATTACCAGATAGGTTCAGGTTTTGTTACAGGTAATTGTCAGTGTACTTGGGGGCTACCGGGGGAAGAAATAACACCCCCCTCTCTGTCTGCTGTTTGTGACCCCTCCCCTTTTGTAGCAGCTGATATATAATTATCTCCAGGAATGATTGAGCAGCGACCACTGTTTGTCTTCATGATATGCAGCATGCCTATATTCTGTGTGTGACTGCGACTGTATTTGCATACAAAATGCTACGCTACAGTGTTTTAACGTAGCATTTTGGATGCAGATAGAGCCGCAATAACACACAGAATATAAAAAAAAAAAAGACGCTCGGCGCTACCGAGTCACGCGGCACTTACGCGTTATAAGTAACGCGACTTGTAGCACACGGAGCAAAGATGTAAGAGGACACATCTGTAAAAACAAGAGGTGAAAATCTGATTTTTTTGGTGTTAAAATGCACAAGCGAGACAAGTGATGATTCTATCACTAATATAACCTTACTTTAATAACACACACTTGAAAAACTCAATCAATTTTCTTGAAAAATGAAATCATTAAAAAAAATGTTGCTCAGGGCCCCCTGTGGGATTAGGGGCCCTGAAGCTTAAGCTTCATTAGTTTCACAGTAAAGCTGCCTCTGAGTACTGGTACTTTATTTGTCTCCAATTTATCAAGGCTTAGTGCATCTCCCCCATAGGGCTTTATTCAGTTACTGAAAGGTTATCCATACACTGTCTATATGTCACAGCATTATGACTGGAACAGGCCATCCAGGCAAGCTACTGTAATACGCTGGCTACAAATGATGAAAATAATAAGTGATAGCTTTATCCTTTTCATGGTACAATATATTGTAAAACTGTAAACTATGTGGGTGACAGGTGCACTTTAAGCAGCAAGAATTTCCTGTGAGTGACTCTTTGCAGCGTGTATTTATAACTTGTCATGTGATAGTGCTGTAGACAAGCGCATATATTCAATCAGAGCGACAACAGCCGGCACAGAGAGTCCGTCCTGACAGGCAATATACTTCATCCCCGGTACTCACACCTTGTCTGTAAAATCTCTCCTTTATCACAACGCAGACTGCCAGGAAAAGCAGTTATTCTGATATATAGCAATTGCCAACCCAATACCTTGCAAAGCAAGTGACAAATTCCGGGAGTTAAAAGTAGATTTTGCTTTATGTTGAAATTTCCATCAACATATGTGCAATACCTGGCCAGAGAACATGGCTTCTTGTCCCTGAGAGCATAACCGGATACATTTATTGTTACAGGAATTCTTTCTTTTTCAAGGACATTTAAGGGCTGGATTTTTATTGGCCCTAATTTCTATATTTTACCAGTATAATATCACCACGAGTTGTCTTGGCGATACTGGCCATTAGTCAACTTACGGGGCAGACGTGCGCATTCGTGATATGGTGTGCGCATTCGTGCTATCCAGCTCATAGATATGCAGTTGAACAAAAAGCACGGACTTGGAATTTTAGGTCCACTTGTTGACAAAAAATAAAAAAAATAAGGAAAATAAAAAAGTTTGACAACAGGAAAAAACACCATCCTGAAACGGTCATACCAGAAGAAGGCTTACAACTGCTGCAATGCTTGTTAAATAAGCAGTGCTATCCCTGGCAGTGACCTATCTGATGAATAGGGAGAAGACCTATCTCCTGGAAAACCTATCTTTTTTCATTAGAAGTAGGGATTTTCTCCCTTTCATAAGCAGAGCCCTTGAAAGCATATGGATGTTCTTCTCCAAGGGTGTGGTATGACTTGCCGGCGCTAGAAATCCAGGTGCCCAGCTGAATGCCGGCAGCGGGGCAAGTGCAAAAGAGCCCCTTGCGGGCTCGCTGCTCTCACGTATTTATTCTCTGTCCAGGGGTGTTGTGGACACCCCAAGAGGGAGAATACTTGTTGGTATACCGGCGGTCGAGATTCCGTTGTCGGTATGTTGAGCGCCGGGATCCCGACAGGCTCCCAGTGTGAACAGTAAAAATGCCCCCCCCCCCTCCCTCATAGACATTCAAAAATGTGCCCCCCCCATATACTGTACACTGTAATTAGGAAATATATATCATGGGGCAACTACGTCATGCCACTAAACTCCGCCCAGTGAGTGGAGTACTATGGGCGGGCAGGGGGAGACGATTGCAGACTTCAGAAACTGGGCAGCAGCAGCCAGCAAGGGTTACGCTCGCTCGCCGGTAGAATCGGCCCTGTCCCAAAAATATATTATAACAATGTACAGTATATGCAGAATTGGGTCAGTGCAGTGTCTCCAAATATATGTATGACTAAAAGTATACATAAGTATAAATATCTCAGCAAGCCCAATCAAATCAAAATACATTTATTATTAAAATTAATATAAAATATAGTGTGCACATATGTAATCACGAAGTGGAGCACCAGGTTATTAGAACTATCAAGCTTCCGAAATAAGTATCTACAGCAGAGGGTCTCAAACTCGGTCCTCGGGGGCCCACACAGTGCATGTTTTGCAGGTCTCCTCACAGAATCGCAAGTGAAATAATTAGCTCCACCTGTGGACCTTTTAAAATATGTCAGTGAGTAATTAATAATACACCTGTGCACCTGCTGGGTTACCTGCAAAACATGCACAGTATGTATTGTCCACAAACAATAATTCCAGATAGGGAAGGGGGTGGGGGGGTGGGGGGGGGGTTTAACCCTTTTACATCGCAAGACCTTTAAAAAATGGTTACAAATATTAATGCCCTCCTTGTAACTTCCACACATTCAATAGCACCTTGTAGATAGCTATCCAGGGTATTATTTTGTTTTATCTGCACAATTTATAAGCATAGCATTTTGTAGATTTGCAAATTGTGTGATGGGTCTCCCGGGGGAACTGATAGTCTTTGGTACTCAATTGCGGAGAAAGGGCTAGGATCTTGTCAGCCAAGAAGGTGCAGACACACTTCAAAATGATATGGCCATGACCAGGGCAGCCATCAGGGGGGGACTGCGGGGATTGGAGTCCCGGGCCCTTATAGAGAGGGCCTACTGCCAACATCTGGAGAGCTGCACAGGCAGGGCAACAACAATGGACTGATGCGCAGGGAGGATTTGAAACAAGTCTTCCCTGTGCATCAGCTCTGTGAATCGTTCCTGCGGGTCCACAGTGCTCCACCTATATGTAACGTCATGATGTGTGACATCACATAGGGGTGGATCGGTGTGGCAGAATCTTTTTGGGGGAGGTGGGAGAGGGGGGGGGGGTTTGGAGGGGCCCTGGCTATTTGGTCAGTCCCGGGCCCCACAATTTCTGATGGCAGTCCTGGCCATGACTCTTAAAGCTTTGCGGCAGTTCAGTATCTATAAAAAGCCCAATAAGTAAAACAGGGCACAGCCATTCCCCCACAGATTGCCACGCTCCCTAAAAACACTATAATTGAAATTTACATTTGCCATGGCAACCCTGCTAGTAATAGGTGTCTGAGATTGAAGCCTTAAGCACAGTGCACAAGTACTTATTTAGATTTTAACAGTTTTTAAATTATAATTTTTTAAAATCAATTTACAGCAAAGTATATAATAATTATTTCATTTTCAGTAGATAAAAAATAAGAATTTACTTACCGATAATTCTATTTCTCGGAGTCCGTAGTGGATGCTGGGGTTCCTGAAAGGACCATGGGGAATAGCGGCTCCGCAGGAGACAGGGCACAAAAAAGTAAAGCTTTACTAGGTCAGGTGGTGTGCACTGGCTCCTCCCCCTATGACCCTCCTCCAGACTCCAGTTAGGTACTGTGCCCGGACGAGCATACACAATAAGGGAGGCATTTTGAATCCCGGGTAAGACTCATACCAGCCACACCAATCACACCGTACAACTTGTGATCTAAACCCAGTTAACAGTATGACAACAGAAAGGGCCTCTTAAAGATGGCTCCTTAACAATAACCCGAATTAGTTAACAATAACTATGTACAAGTATTGCAGATAATCCGCACTTGGGATGGGCGCCCAGCATCCACTACGGACTCCGAGAAATAGAATTATCGGTAAGTAAATTCTTATTTTCTCTATCGTCCTAAGTGGATGCTGGGGTTCCTGAAAGGACCATGGGGATTATACCAAAGCTCCCAAACGGGCGGGAGAGTGCGGATGACTCTGCAGCACCGAATGAGAGAACTCCAGGTCCTCCTTTGCCAGGGTATCAAATTTGTAAAATTTTACAAACGTGTTCTCCCCCGACCACGTAGCTGCTCGGCAGAGTTGTAATGCCGAGACCCCTCGGGCAGCCGCCCAAGATGAGCCCACCTTCCTTGTGGAGTGGGCTTTTACAGTTTTAGGCTGTGGCAGGCCTGCCACAGAATGTGCAAGTTGAATTGTGTTACAAATCCAACGAGCAATCGACTGCTTAGAAGCAGGTGCGCCCAACTTGTTGGGTGCATACAATATAAACAGCGAGTCAGATTTTCTGACTCCAGCCGTCCTTGCAATGTATATTTTTAAGGCTCTGACAACGTCCAACAACTTGGAGTCCTCCAAGTCGCTAGTGGCCGCAGGCACCACAATAGGTTGGTTCAGATGAAATGCTGATACCACTTTAGGGAGAAAATGCGGACGAGTCCGCAGTTCTGCCCTATCCGAATGGAAGATTAGATAAGGACTTTTATAAGATAAAGCCGCCAATTCAGATACTCTCCTGGCAGAGGCCAGGGCTAGTAACATAGTCACTTTCAATGTGAGATATTTCAAATCCACCTTTTTCAATGGTTCAAACCAATGGGATTTGAGGAAATCTAAAACTACATTTAGATCCCACGGTGCCACCGGAGGCACCACAGGAGGCTGTATATGCAGTACTCCCTTGACAAAAGTCTGGACCTCAGGGACAGAGGCCAATTCTTTTTGGAAGAATATTGACAGGGCCGAAATTTGAACCTTAATGGATCCCAATTTGAGACCCATAGATAATCCTGATTGCAGGAAATGTAGGAAACGACCCAGTTGGAATTCCTCCGTCGGAACCCTCCGATCCTCGCACCACGCTACATATTTTCGCCAAATGCGGTGATAATGTTTCACGGTGACTTCCTTCCGTGCCTTAATCAAGGTAGGAATGACTTCTTCTGGAATGCCTTTCCCTTTTAGGATCTGGCGTTCAACCGCCATGCCGTCAAACGCAGCCGCGGTAAGTCTTGAAAAAGACAGGGACCCTGCTGTAGCAGGTCCCTTCTCAGAGGTAGAGGCCACGGTTCGTCCGTGAGCATCTCTTGAAGTTCCGGATACCAAGTCCTTCTCGGCCAATCCGGAACCACTAGTATTGTTCTTACTCTTCTTTGCCGTATGATCTTCAATACCTTTGGTATGAGCGGCAGAGGAGGAAACACATACACTGACTGGTACACCCAAGGAGTTACCAGTGCGTCCACAGCTATTGCCTGTGGATCTCTTGACCTGGCGCAATATTTGTCCAGTTTCTTGTTGAGGCGAGACGCCATCATGTCTACAATTGGTCTTTCCCAACGGTCTATTAACATGTTGAAGACTTCTGGATGTAGACCCCACTCTCCCGGATGAAGATCGTGTCTGCTGAGGAAGTCTGCTTCCCAGTTGTCCACGCCCGGGATGAACACTGCTGACAGTGCTATCACGTGATTCTCCGCCCAGCGAAGAATCTTGGCAGCTTCTGCCATTGCACTCCTGCTTCTTGTGCCGCCCTGCCTGTTTACATGGGCGACCGCCGTGATGTTGTCCGACTGAATCAACACCGGCTTTCCTTGCAGGAGAAGTTCCGCCTGGCTTAGAGCATTGTAGATTGCTCTTAGTTCCAGAATGTTTATGTGAAGAGACTTTTCCAGACTCGTCCATACTCCCTGGAAGTTTCTTCCTTGTGTGACTGCTCCCCAGCCTCTCAGGCTGGCGTCCGTGGTCACCAGGATCCAATCCTGAATGCCGAATCTGCGGCCTTCTAATAGGTGAGCCTTCTGCAACCACCACAGAAGTGACACCCTTGTCTTTGGTGACAGGGTTATTCGCAGGTGCATCTGCAGATGCGACCCTGACCATTTGTCCAACAGATCCCTTTGGAATATTCTTGCATGGAATCTGCCGAATGGAATTGCTTCGTAAGAAGCCACCATTTTTCCCAGGACTCTTGTGCATTGATGTACTGACACTTTTCCTGGTTTTAGGAGGTTCCTGACCAGATCGGATAACTCCTTGGCTTTTTCCTCTGGAAGGAAAACCTTTTTCTGAACCGTGTCCAGAATCATTCCTAGGAACAGCAGACGAGTTGTCGGGATTAAATGGGATTTTGGAATATTCAGAATCCACCCGTGTTGTCTTAGCACCTCTTGAGATAGTGCTAAAGCTGTCTCCAGCTGTTCTCTGGACCTTGCCCTTATTAGGAGATCGTCCAAGTATGGGATAACTAATACGCCTTTTCTTCGAAGAAGAATCATCATCTCGGCCATTACCTTGGTAAAGACCCGAGGCGCCGTGGACAATCCGAACGGCAGCGTCTGAAACTGATAGTGACAGTTTTGAACAATGAACCTGAGGTACCCCTGGTGTGCGGGGTAAATCGGAACGTGTAGATACGCATCCTTGATGTCCAAGGATACCATAAAGTCCCCTTCTTCCAGGTTCGCTATCACTGCTCTGAGTGACTCCATCTTGAACTTGAACTTTTTTATGTAGAGGTTCAAGGACTTCAGATTTAGAATAGGCCTTACCGAGCCATCCGGCTTCGGTACCACAAATAGAGTGGAATAATACCCCTTTCCTTGTTGTAATAGGGGTACTTTGACTATCACCTGCTGAGCGTACAGCTTGTGAATGGCTTCCAACACCCTCTCCCTTTCGGAAGAGACGGTTGGTAAGGCAGACTTCAGGAAACGATGAGGAGGATCCGTCTCTAATTCCAACCTGTACCCCTGAGATATTATCTGCAGGATCCAGGGGTCTACCTGCGAGTGAGCCCACTGCGCGCTGTAATTTTTGAGACGGCCCCCCACTGTCCCCGAGTCCGCTTGAGAGGCCCCAGCGTCATGCTGAGGTTTTTGCAGGAGCCGGGGAGGGCTTCTGTTCCTGGGAAGGAGCTGCCTGTTGGTGTCTCTTCCCTCTTCCTCTGCCTCGTGGCAGGTACGACAAGCCCTTTGCTCTCTTATTTTTGTAGGAGCGAAAAGGCTGCGGTTGAAAAGGTCGGTGCCTTTCTCTGTTGGGGAGTGACTTGAGGTAAAAAAGTGGATTTCCCGGCAGTAGCCGTGGCCACCAAGTCTGATAGACCAACTCCAAATAACTCCTCCCCTTTATACGGCAAAACCTCCATGTGACGTTTTGAATCCGCATCGCCTGTCCACTGTCGTGTCCATAAGGCTCTTCTGGCTGAAATGGACATAGCACTCATCCGAGATGCCAGTGTGCAAATATCCCTCTGTGCATCACGCATATAGATAAATGCATCCTTTATTTGTTCTAACGACAGTAAAACATTGTCCCTATCTAGGGTATCAATATTTTCAATCAGGGATTCTGACCAAACTACTCCAGCACTGCACATCCAGGCAGTTGCTATAGCTGGTCGTAGTATAACACCTGCATGTGTGTATATATTCTTTTGAATAACTTCCATCTTTCTATCTGATGGATCCTTAAGTGCGGCCGTCTCAGGAGAGGGTAACGCCACTTGTTTGGATAAGCGTGTGAGCGCCTTGTCCACCTTAGGGGGTGTTTCCCAGCGCGCCCTAACCTCTGGCGGGAAAGGGTATAATGCCAATAACTTTTTTGAAATTATCAACTTTTTATCAGGAGCAACCCACGCTTCATCACACACGTCATTTAATTCTTCTGATTCAGGAAAAACTGTTTGTAGTTTTTTCACACCATACATAATACCCTGTTTTACGGTATCTGTAGTATCAGCTAAATGTAACGTCTCCTTCATTGCCAAAATCATATAACGTGTGGCCCTACTGGAAAATACGTTTGAATTTCTACCGTCGTCACTGGAATCAGTGCCCGTGTCTGGGTCTGTGTCGACCGACTGAGGCAAAGGGCGTTTTACAGCCCCTGACGGTGTTTGAGGCGCCTGGACAGGCATTAATTGATTGTCCGGCCGCCTCATGTCCTCAACTGACTGTTTAAGGGAAGATAAACCATCACGTAATTCCACAAATAAAGGCATCCATTCTGGTGTCGACCCCCTGGGGGGTGACATCTGCATATTTGGCAATTGCTCCGCCTCCACACCAATATCGTCCTCATACATGTCGACACCACGTACCGACACACACCGCAAACTCACAGGGAATGCTCTAATGAAGACAGGACCCACTAGCCCTTTTGGGGAGACAGAGGGAGAGTCTGCCAGCACACACCACAAAGCGCTATATATACAAGGGATATCCTTATATTAAGTGCTCCCTTATAGCTGCTTTAATATATATATATATAGCCATTAATGTGCCCCCCCTCTCTGTTTTACCCTGTTTCTGTAGTGCAGTGCAGGGGAGAGACCTGGGAGCCGTTCTGACCAGCGGAGCTGTGACAGAAAATGGCGCCGTGTGCTGAGGAGATAGGCCCCGCCCCTTTTTCGGCGGGTTCTTCTCCCGCTATTTTTCCAGTCAGGCAGGGGTTAAATATCTCCATATAGCCCCTATGGGCTATATGTGAGGTATTTTTAGCCTTGTATAAGGTTTATATTTGCCTCTCAGAGCGCCCCCCCCCAGCGCTCTGCACCCTCAGTGACTGCCCAGTGAAGTGTGCTGAGAGGAAAATGGCGCACAGCTGCAGTGCTGTGCGCTACCTTATGAAGACTGAGGAGTCTTCAGCCGCCGGTTTCCGGACCTCTTCACGCTTCAGCATCTGCAAGGGGGTCGGCGGCGCGGCTCCGGGACCGGACTCCACGGCTGGGCCTGTGTTCGATCCCTCTGGAGCTAATGGTGTCCAGTAGCCAAGCAGCAAATCCACTCTGCATGCAGGTGAGTTTACTACTTTCCCCCTAAGTCCCACGTTGCAGTGATCCTGTTGCCAGCAGGACTCACTGTAAAGAAAAAAAACCTAAACTAAACTTTCTCTAAGCAGCTCTTTAGGAGAGCCACCTAGATTGCACCCTTCTCGTTCGGGCACAAAATCTAACTGGAGTCTGGAGGAGGGTCATAGGGGGAGGAGCCAGTGCACACCACCTGACCTAGTAAAGCTTTACTTTTTTGTGCCCTGTCTCCTGCGGAGCCGCTATTCCCCATGGTCCTTTCAGGAACCCCAGCATCCACTTAGGACGATAGAGAAATGAAGAACATTGGGTAAGGAAGTCCGAAGGATGTCAATAGAACAAGTAAAAATCGTAATGATTAAGAAAAATATAAATTTCACTTATATTCAGTGGCATGTACAGATTTGTCCTCTTAAATCTTTGCTCCGTGCGCTACAAGTCGCATTACACATAGGGGGTAATTCCAAGTTGATCGCAGTAGGAAATTTTTTAGCAGTTGGGCAAAACCATGTGCACTGCAGGGGGGGGCATATATAACATTTGCAGAGAGAGTTAAGGCCCATACACACTGGTCGATATATCGGCCGTTCTCTTGAACGGCCGATATATCGCGGGACCGTCGGCCAGTGTGTACGGCCGATACGTCTGTGAACTCCGTCGTTCACAGACGTATCGCGTCGGCCGCGCAGCACAGCCGACGGCCAATTTATCTACCGATATATTGGCGCGTCGCTGTGTGTGTACGGGGCGGTCGTACACATGCTGCGACGGCCGGCGGTGATTGACAGGTGAACTGGGCGGGCGTGTGTACACGCCCACCCAGTTCATGACGTCAGTCCCCGATGGATCGGGCAGTGTGTATGCTCAACACACTGCCCGATCCGTCCATAGATATATCTGCAGATCAATTGATCTGCAGATATATCTACTAGTGTGTACCCACCTTTAGATTTGGGTGAGTTATTTTGTTTCTGTGCAGGGTAAATACTGGCTGCTTTATTTTTACACTGCAATTTAGATTGCAGATTGAACACACCCCACCCAAATCTAACTATCTCTGCACATGTTATATCTGCCCCCCCTGCAGTGCACATGGTTTTGCCCAACTGCTAAAAAATTTCCTGCTGCGATCAACTTGGAATTACCCCCATTATGCGAGTGCCGTGTGACTCAGTAGCGCCGAGCGTCTTTTTTAAAATTGTATCCGCGAAAATGCGTATTACATGCAAAATAACGTAACAGGACGCACAAGCAGCTTCTGCTGATTAAAATGATACGCGGCATGCCTATATTGTGTGTGTGACTGCTACTGTATTTGCATACAAAATGCTATGATACAGTGTTTTCCCTGGAAAACACTGTAACGTGACATTTCGGGTGCAGACAGAGGCGCAATTACACACAGAATATAGGTATGCCGCATATAATTTTAACCAGCAGAAGTTGATTGTGCGTCCTTTCACATTATTTTGTGTCCAAGAGTCATTTTCCCAGAAGAAACACAGAAAAGACATTCTGCGCTACCGAGTCCCGCCACGGCATGGCGCGACTTCATGACCTCTTTAGCATGACTGCAGCAAGGATGAGGACACATCTGTATACCAAGCCTTATACATTCACACAGTTACCTCTTCTATGTGTTCCTTTACTCTGTGTTTCAAAAGATATTGTACTCACCATTCAACTTCAACAGATAATCAGGAACCATTCAAGTATAAGAGGACTGACGTAATTAACATCAGTTGAGTAAATTAAAACTGTATAGCAATCTTCATAAAACCAATATTACAATTAAATAAAAATATACCTTGCGACTATGGGGGAGATGTATCAAGTCCACTAAAAAGCGGACAACTGGAGAAGTTGCCTAGAGCAACCAGCTTCTACCTGTCATTTTACAGAATATGCTTGATAAATGCTAGCTAGAAGGCGACTGGTTTATATTTGTAATGTAATGAGCTTGCTTATGATGGTGGCAAAAGGGCTGTTTGCTCTGTTATCTACTCTTAAATTATGTAATGGTTTTAAAGATATATCATATAAATAATTCTTAAACACAATATCAAAATGAAAATAAGAATTTACTTACCGATAATTCTATTTCTCATAGTCCGTAGTGGATGCTGGGACTCCGTCAGGACCATGGGGAATAGCGGGCTCCGCAGGAGACAGGGCACATCTAAATAAAGCTTTTAGGATCACATGGTGCGTACTGGCTCCTCCCCCTATGACCCTCCTCCAAGCCTCAGTTAGGTACTGTGCCCGGACGAGCGTACACAATAAGGAAGGATCTTGAATCCCGGGTAAGACTCATACCAGCCACACCAATCACACCGTACAACTTGTGATCTGAACCCAGTTAACAGTATGATAACAAAAAACGAAGTAGCCTCTGAAAAGATGGCTCACAACAATAGTAATAACCCGATCTTTGTAACAATAACTATGTACAAGTATTGCAGACAATCCGCACTTGGGATGGGCGCCCAGCATCCACTACGGACTATGAGAAATAGAATTATCGGTAAGTAAATTCTTATTTTCTCTAACGTCCTAGTGGATGCTGGGACTCCGTCAGGACCATGGGGATTATACCAAAGCTCCCAAACGGGCGGGAGAGTGCGGATGACTCTGCAGCACCGAATGAGAGAACTCCAGGTCCTCCTTAGCCAGAGTATCAAATTTGTAAAATTTTACAAACGTGTTCTCCCCTGACCACGTAGCTGCTCGGCAAAGTTGTAATGCCGAGACCCCTCGGGCAGCCGCCCAAGATGAGCCCACTTTCCTTGTGGAGTGGGCCTTTACAGATTTAGGCTGTGGCAGGCCTGCCACAGAATGTGCAAGTTGGATTGTGCTACAGATCCAACGTGCAATCGTCTGTTTAGACGCAGGAGCACCCATCTTGTTGGGTGCATACAATATAAACAACGAGTCAGATTTTCTGACTCCAGCTGTCCTTGAAATATATATTTTTAATGCTCTGACAACGTCCAGTAACTTGGAGTCCTCCAAGTCGCTAGTAGCCGCAGGCACCACAATAGGCTGGTTCAAGTGAAAAGCCGAAACCACCTTAGGGAGAAAATGAGGACGTGTCCGCAGTTCTGCCCTGTCCGAATGGAAAATCAGATATGGGCTTTTGTATGATAAAGCCGCCAACTCTGAAACTCTCCTGGCTGAAGCCAGGGCCAATAGCATGGTTACCTTCCATGTAAGGTATTTTAAATCTACCGATTTTAGAGGCTCAAACCAATGAGATTTGAGAAAATTCAAAACTACGTTCAAATCCCACGGTGCCACTGGAGGCACTATTGGGGGTTGTATATGTAGTACACCTTTGACAAAAGTTTGTACTTCAGGCACTGATGCCAATTCCTTCTGGAAGAAGATTGATAAGGCCGAAATTTGAACTTTAATGGACCCCAATTTTAGGCCCATAGACAATCCTGCTTGCAGGAAATGTAAGAATCGACCCAATTGAAATTCTTCCGTTGGAGCCTTCTTGGCCTCACACCACGCAACATATTTTCGCCAAATGCGGTGATAATGTTGTACAGTCACTTCCTTTCTAGCCTTAATCAAGGTAGGAATAACTTCCTCTGGAATGCCCTTTTCTTTTAGAATCCGGCGTTCAACCGCCATGCCGTCAAACGCAGACGCGGTAAGTCTTGGAACATACAAGGTCCCCGCTGAAGCAGATCCCTTCTTAGAGGTAGAGGCCATGGATCCTCCGTGAGCATCTCTTGAAGTTCCGGATACCAAGTTCTTCTTGGCCAGTCCGGAGCCACCAGTATTGTTCTTACTCCTCTTTTCCGTATAATTCTCAGTACCTTTGGTATGAGAGGCAGAGGAGGGAACACATACACTGACTGGTACACCCACGGTGTTACCAGAGCGTCCACAGCTATTGCCTGAGGGTCTCTTGACCTGGCGCAATATCTGTCCAATTTTTTGTTGAGGCGAGACGCCATCATGTCCACCTTTGGTCTTTCCCAACGGTTCACAATCATGTGGAAGACTTCTGGATGAAGTCCCCACTCTCCCGGGTGAAGGTCGTGTCTGCTGAGGAAGTCTGCTTCCCAGTTGTCCACTCCCGTGATGAACACTGCTGACAGTGCTATGACATGATTCTCCGCCCAGCGCAGAATCCTTGCAGCTTCTGTCATTGCTCTTCTGCTTCTCGTGCCGCCTTGTCGGTTTACGTGGGCGACTGCCGTGATGTTGTCCGACTGGATCAACACCGGCTGACCCTGAAGCAGCGATTTTGCCAGGCTTAGAGCATTGTAAATCGCTCTTAGCTCCAGTATATTTATGTGAAGGGACGTCTCCAGGTTTGACCACACGCCCTGGAAGTTTCTTCCCTGTGTGACTGCTCCCCAGCCTCGTAGGCTGGCATCCGTAGTCACCAGGACCCAGTCCTGTATGCCGAATCTGCGGCCCTCTAACAGATGGGCACTCTGCAACCACCACAGGAGAGACAACCTTGTTCTTGGTGACAGTGTTATCCGCTGATGCATGTGCAGATGCGATCCGGACCATTTGTCCAGCAGATCCCACTGAAATGTCCGTGCATGGAATCTGCCGAATGGAATCGCTTCGTAAGAAGCCACCATCTTTCCCAGGACTCTTGTGCATTGATGTACTGACACAGTTCCTGGTTTTAGGAGGTTCCTGACAAGTTCGGATAACTCCCTTGCTTTCTCCTCCGGGAGAAACACCTTTTTCTGAACCGTGTCCAGAATCATTCCCAGGAACAGCAGACAAGTTGTCGGGGTCAATTGAGATTTTGGAAGATTCAGAATCCACCCGTGTTGCTGAAGCACTACCTGGGTTAGTGCTACACCGACTTCCAGCTGTTCTCTGGACTTTGCCCTTATCAGGAGATCGTCCAAGTAAGGGATAATTAATACGCCTTTTCTTCGTAGAAGAACCATCATTTCGGTCATTACCTTGGTAAAGACCCGAGGGGCCGTGGACAAACCAAACGGCAGCGTTTGAAACTGATAATGACAGTCTTGTATCACGAACCTGAGATACCCTTGGTGTGAGGGGTAAATTGGGACATGCAGATAAGCATCTTTTATGTCCAGGGACACCATGAAGTCCCCTTCTTCCAGATTCGCTATCACTGCTCTGAGTGACTCCATCTTGAACTTGAATTTCTGTATGTACAGGTTCAAGGATTTCAGGTTTAGAATAGGTCTTACCGAACCGTCCGGCTTCGGTACCACAAATAGTGTGGAATAATACCCCTTTCCCTGTTGTAGGAGGGGTACCTTGACTATCACCTGCTGAGAATACAGCTTGTGAATGGCTTCCAAAACCGACGTCCTTTCTGAGGGAGACGTTGGTAAAGCAGACTTTAGGAACCGGCGAGGGGGAGACCTTTCGAACTCCAACATGTAACCCTGAGATATTATCTGCAGGATCCACGGGTCCACTTGTGAGCGAGCCCACTGATTGCTGAAAATCTTGAGTCGACCCCCCACCGCTCCTGAGTCCGCTTGTAAAGCCCCAGCGTCATGCTGATGGCTTTGTAGAACCCGGGGCGGGCTTCTGGTCCTGGGCAGGGGCTGCTTGCTGCCCTCTCTTACCCTTTCCTCTGCCTCGCGGCAGATAAGACTGTCCTTTTGGTCGCTTGTTTTTATAGGAGCGAAAGGACTGCGGCTGAAAAGACGGTGTCTTTTTCTGTTGGGAGGGGGTCTGAGGTAAAAAAGTGGATTTGCCGGCAGTTGCCGTGGCCACCAGGTCCGAAAGACCGACCCCAAATAATTCCTCTCCTTTATATGGCAATACTTCCATATGCCTTTTGGAATCCGCATCACCTGACCACTGTCGCGTCCATAAACTTCTTCTGGCAGATATGGACATCGCGCTTACTCTTGATGCTAGAGTACAAATATCCCTCTGAGCATCTCGCATATAAAGAAAAGCATCCTTTAATTGCTCTAGAGTCAATAAAATACTGTCCCTATCCAGGGTATCAATATTTTCAGTCAGAGAATCCAACCACACTACCCCAGCACTGCACATCCAGGCTGAGGCTACTGCCGGTCGCAGTATAACACCAGTATGTGTGTATATACTCTTCAGTGTAGTTTCCAGCCTCCTATCTGCTGGATCCTTGAGGGCGGCCGTATCAGGAGACGGCAACGCCACTTGCTTTGATAAACGTGTGAGCGCCTTATCCACCCTAGGGGGTGTTTCCCAGCGCGCCCTAACCTCTGGTGGGAAAGGGTATAATGCCAATAACTTCTTGGAAATTAGCAGTTTTCTATCTGGGTTAACCCACGCTTCGTCACACACGTCATTCAATTCCTCTGATTCTGGAAAAGCTACAGGTAGTTTTTTCACCCCCCACATAATACCCCTTTTTGAGGTACCAGCAGTATCAGAGATCTGCAAAGCCTCCTTCATTGCCGTGATCATATAACGTGTGGCCCTATTGGAAAATATGTTTGTTTCTTCACCGTCGACACTAGATTCATCTGTGTCGGTACCCGTGTCGACTGACTGAGGTAAGGGACGTTTTACAGCCCCTGACGGTGTCTGAGACGCCTGAGCCGGTACTAACTGGTTTTCCGGCCGTCTCATTTCGTCAACTGACTTTTGTAATGTGCTAACATTATCACGTAATTCCATAACTAAAGCCATCCATTCCGGTGTCGACTCCCTAGGGGGTGACATCACCATTACCGGCAATTGCTCTGCCTCCACACCAACATCGTCCTCATACATGTCGACACACACGTACCGACACACAGCAGCCACACAGGGAATGCTCTAATCGAAGACAGGACCCTCTTAGCCCTTTGGGGAGACAGAGGGAGAGTTTGCCAGCACACACCAAAAGCGCTATAAATGTATATAAACAACCCTAGAAGGTGTTGTTTTTGATATAAGCGCTTTTAATATATCAATATCGCCAAATTATGCCCCCCTTCTCTTTGTTACCCTGTTTCTGTAGTGCAGTGCAGGGGAGAGTCCTGGGAGCCTTCCTCACCAGCGGAGCTGAGCAGGAAAATGGCGCTGAGTGCTGAGGAGAATAAGCTCCGCCCCTTTTTCGGCGGGCTTTTCTCCCGGGTTTTAAGAAAACTGGCCTGGGTTAAATACATACATATAGCCTTAATGGCTATATGTGATGTATTTATTTTGCCACTAAAGGTATTTAATATTGTTGCCCAGGGCGCCCCCAGCAGCGCCCTGCACCCTCCGTGACTGAATCAGTGAGACGTGTAGCAACAATGGCGCACAGCTGCAGTGCTGTGCGCTACCTTCATGAAGACTGAGGAGTCTTCTGCCGCCTGCTTTCCGGACCTCCGTCTTCAGCGTCTGTAAGGGGGATCGGCGGCGCGGCTCCGGGACGAACCCCAGGAGGCCTGTGTTCCGACTCCCTCTGGAGCTAAGTGTCCAGTAGCCTAAGACTCCAATCCATCCTGCACGCAGGTGAGTTGGAAATCTCTCCCCTAAGTCCCTCGATGCAGTGATCCTGTTGCCAGCAGGATTCACTGAGATTTAAACCTAAAAAAACTTTTTCTAAGCAGCTCTTTAGGAGAGCCACCTAGATTGCACCCTTCTCGGACGGGCACAAAAACCTAACTGAGGCTTGGAGGAGGGTCATAGGGGGAGGAGCCAGTACGCATCATGTGATCCTAAAAGCTTTATTTAGATGTGCCCTGTCTCCTGCGGAGCCCGCTATTCCCCATGGTCCTGACGGAGTCCCAGCATCCACTAGGACGTTAGAGAAATGTACTTTACTTTTCCTAGATTATGTTCATATAGAAATATGCAAATATGCAGTATTTCTGGGACGGTATGAGACTGCTATACAAAGGCTATTACCTCAGCAGTAGGTGTATGGCTTCTTCATACAGGAGGCTAGGTGGGGGAAGCATAATCAGTGGTGCCAAGAGGGGGGCAGGGGTGGTAGGAGCGGGTACTAATTACCAACACCCAGGCTGCTGGAGGCCCGGGTCCGCTCCCCCTCCTACCAGGTATACCTTTACTTAAGGCCGGCGCCAGCTTCCCATTGATCTCTTCGGGAAGATGTTGCCCGCACATTGAAAGCAAAGACTCTGGCACTGTGCACCATCTTCCCAAATATCACTGGGAAGATGCCGCTGGCTGAGGAGGAGGGATCTGCTTTCCACAAGCAAGGTAAGAAGTGGCTGTGCCCCATTCTGTCCCCCTGCATTAGAATGGCGACCCTGTGGAGTGTTCGGGGATGCTTCGCGGATCGCAATTATTCATTTTTACATTCTATTAATTTTAAGGGGTGTGGGCACGACCCCTTTTAGGTCATGCCCACGTTCATTACCAGGGCTCCCCGTGGTTCTCTATGCCCCTGAGCATAGTAAGCAGATTTATAATGGCATGAGGAGTCACTGGCTCTTTAGTATATCAAACTAAAAGTTAGATTTGTATAAAGAGTATCTATGCCCATAAAGTGACATTTAATAATCCAGAGGAAGCAAGTCTTTTTCAGATCACCAGACTTGCCTATTTTTGAATATCCACCCGAGGAGTTCCCTGAGGGGAAACTCAAGTGGCAAGTGAGCGTTGTGACTGTACAGTATACCTGCATGATCACCAGGTCCCACCTACCTGGCTCAATAACATGAACATCCTCGCACTTCAGGTCTTTACAAGAGAGAGAGGTGGTATTCGTGAGCGGAGTATACTAAGAGTAGCCTCCATAATTTGCGCGTCTCCAGGAAACCAAAGAGAGTAGGCAAATATACCCCGACTTTAAATTGAATGTTTACTAAAAGGTGGTGTTATGGTGGTCTGGGTAACACAGCACCAGAGCGGTTGTGTTGCCTGGTCCACACCCCCTGACCAGGAGAGAGCTACTTGTGTTTCCAGAATAGGAAACATAGCCTTGCAATACTTCAGAAATAATATTAATATCAACCTAACTGACCTTTGTTACTGCCCAACAGTTACTACAAACCTGAAAATGAAGAAACTCAGAGAGTATCCCAATACCTGTTTCTGCCAATAGCTCAATTTTCCCGTCTTCTCGTGTTTCTGAGTGGCGTAACTTGGTGAGGTCTAGAACCTGGGTGACCTGATCCACATCTGTGGTAATTTGGCAACTTCTAGGAATTGTATCAGTGGGCTCACAGTCTGATAATGACGATCCATATATATCTGTAAGAGATTAAGACGTTACTATAGAAACATTTTGACAATGAGCTATCAAGCCACTTCTATATGATTGAATATGAAGCACTATGTACATGTCCAAGTACAATGCACCAATCAAGGGACTGAATTATTGAATGGAAATACTGTACACTAATTGCTTGTGAGCTCCTTAGAATCAAGAACAATAACACAGCAGAAAATAAGGATGTCTTAATCAAGGGAATTTGAATTTATTGGATGTGTAAAAACCCTAGACCTCAGATTGCAAACTCTTTGGAAGAGATCACAGTTTGTTATACTATAAAAATCATATACAGATAAGTCCCCGTTCAGACTTACTGCTAAACGCAACAATTGTCAGTCGACTGCTCCAACTAGGGTGCCTGCGGCTATACGTGTGGCACGGGCGTACACACCCACTTCAATTAGGAATGCACTGGTGCGTTATATGGTTTAGTTATAACAGCTGTCAAAAGTTTATGAGAACTGAAGTTTATGAGAACTGAAGATATGCGAGATACATTTGTGATTGTAAGGGAAATTACTGTATTTCTACTTCCAGAGATTCCAAAACTCCACCATTACAGTCCAGGTCATAAGGATATCCATGTCTGATCATAGGTGATTTATACCCCTTTCACATCGCAAACATAACTCGGGTTATTGCTGGGTTGTTGCCAAGTTGACTCGGGTCGAGGTGCGGTGTGAAAGCGCCAAAGTGAATAACACCCCTATCACACCACACAAATAACCTGGTATCGACCCAGCATATTGTCGGGTTGACACGGGTCGGCGTGTGGAATCAAAGCGCCATAGCTGAAATTCTGGGTCGTCTGTCCAGGCAATTCAACCCGGGAATAAAGCAGTGTTTGAATACTGGGTCAATGGCAGTGTAAATGGGCTCCCGGGTCCCCGTTCACTACAACAGGGAGAGGCAGCACAGAGATGAGCTCATCTCCCAAGCGCCACCTCCGCCTATGCTGCCTGCCCCTCCCCCTGCCGCTATGGCAACACGCCCGGCATATTGCCGGGTCAGGGAAGCCAGCGGCAGCGGCCAATGCCAGATCCCACCCGGGAAGGACCCGTTTCCAATTCCCGGGTTGGATCCGGCATTGGTGGTGTGAAAGGGGTATTACCCGGGTCAAGCAACCCTACATTTCAACCCGAGTTAAAAGAAGGGTTACACATGGGTTGGACCCGGGTCATTGTGCAGTGTGAAAAGTCTCTGACCCAGGATAAGGTGCTGATTGGCTGTTTATGTGTCTGCTCAGAGCAGTCCCCGGACCCTTCTTGTATTTCCTTTGGACCCTCATCAATTTGAGCCAGAAAAGTCCACTTTAAATCACATCACAGTGTTTAACATGGGTGACCCGGGTTCAGTGTGAAAGGCACCAATCCGGGAATAACCTGGGTCAAAACTGCAATGTTAAAGGGTCTGAGCCTGTTCAGACCCGGGTTGGACCTGGGCTTGAGATATGAAAGCGGTATAAATAAGTGACTCAGTCAATTTGAGTTAACTATTTGGATACAACCTGGATTGTAATAGTGGAGTTTATAAAACTTTGCAATAAGCTCACTGAAGTTCATGACATTGGGCAACTTTTTGCCTCAAATGGATAACACTCAATTCAGCAAATGAGAGTGTATACAGCTGCCCGGTAATAGTAAATCAAACATCTCAAGTTCTGGTAAACAATGGGAACTTTTACATGTACTGTATAATTCATGAATGTTATTAACATCTCTTTATCGAAGCCCTAACATGTATTTTAACTAAAGGCTTTTTTGAATTAGCAGTTTAAAGAATCGGATAAAGATTTAGGGATATAATCAATTAGTGCTGGATTTTCCGACAGTCGGAAAATGGGCACTAATTCGACCTCAACGTATTCAATAGTGGGCATTTTCGCCCGTTTTTTAATCCATTTTCGCCCATTTCTTTTTTTTGTGTTTTTTTTTTTTGTCGAATTGGCATGGCCGAATCCAGATCCAAAAACTGTCGAAAACACCCGCAAATTCGATAAAACACGTGGTTCGGCGGCAAATTTGCTGATCCACGTGGTTTTTGCCCGTGCGGATTTTTCAACCAGTCGAAAAAAACGGCACAGGAATTGAATAGGTCGAATGTAAATTCAACCTAAAAACGGGCGAAGAGTGCAGTTTTTTCGACTGGTCGAAAAAGTGGCACTAATTGAATACCGCCCTTAGGCCCATTTCACACTTAACACTTGACAACCGAACTACAATAAAAATACATTAAAGGCAATAGACAGTCTGCCATTTCGGTGTGTTACTTATCATGTACTAAACAACGGGAGATATAAAGACTAATGACTAAAATAAGCTCTATAGATGTGTTACAAAGGGAGGGTAAACAGGTAATTTCCTATTTTAAGAGGAAGTTCATAGATGGCACCCAAAGGATTCATAAATGTGGAGAAGCATATCCAAAGACAGCTGCTGCGGGTCCACGTGGTCCACTTGAGCGGTGTGGATCAATAGATGGACAATATTATAGCTGACAGTCAATATGTTGACACCAATTGGTCGATATGCATTAGGTCAACAGGTACAAAATGTCGACTGTGGGTAAGGTCGACAGGTCCAAATTGTCGACAGTGGTTAAGGTCGACAGGTAAAAAAGTAAACAGGGTCAAAAGATCTACACTTTTTTTTTCTTGGGCCATTTCTTGTATAATTCATGTTATGTGACCACCATCAGTACAAACGTCTAGCCTTGCGGGCTTGCAGGTTACTATTTCCAATAAATGTCCACGTGGACAGTAAAAAAACCAAAAATGTGTAGACTTTTGTCATGTCGACCTTTTGAACCTGTCAACCTTTTGTACATGTCGACCTTAAGCACTGTTGACCTGTCATCTGTCGACATTTTGTACCTGTCGACCACATGGTGTAAACCTATTGATTGTTGACCAATACATTGTCGATCTATCATCCGGATACCACAATTGAGATGCACAGTATCAGAAGTGTCTTAGTAAAGTACTGAGCACTTCGGGGCAGTGACTGGGAGGTGACTAAAGAGATGCACAGAGATGGTCCGCCTTATGGGCGTGTTGTTGGAGTGTTGCTGCAGTGCTCGCATACTCAGACGCTCAATAGTTCACTTTGGAAACCTTACACAGATGTTAAATCTGAACCTGACATAAGGCTAGTGCAAGTTTTGATATGGTGCGACCAATGGTGGCATCTAAAAGATGCACCAGGCAGCATTGCAGAGTGTACGGACACACAAAGTGGGTGCCTCAGTCTTTGCACATTCATAGCCATGGCTGTACATCAGGGAAGGACTTTGTAGTGGCCTCTACATAAAGCTACAGATGTGCGTCTGTCAATATATGCAGCCACATTTACCCTTACCTCAGAACCAGCTCCTATGCCACACAGAAAGCCTAGTTCACACATGCCACAGTGTTCAAACGTTGGTGATGTATCTACTGTATATGTGTGTGCCCCCCAGTGTGTGAGCCCCTGGGAGACTGCATGGGCTGCCCTGTTGTTAAAGATAACATAGGTGGTGCAGGGCAGTTCTTCCCTGTCTTTTTCCTGTACAGTCGGTCGGGTTACTGATAATATAGAGCTAAATTTAAGGTGGCACAGTTACAGATATGGAGACCTTCAAGTGGAGAAAGCAGTTGTAGGTGTTCACATTCATGAATGTTCCTGAGAAAACAGCTAGTATTGCACTTTTTTCTATGTAACATTAAATGTTACTCATCTCCTGCACATTCGGGCATATTGAATTACAGTAAATAGACTTTTCCTCCGCTCCTAAAATCAGGGATTACCACACGGAAACCTACTGATACTGCATACACTGCGAAATAAAATAAGATTTTACTTACCGATAAATCTATTTCTCGTAGTCCGTAGTGGATGCTGGGGACTCCGTCAGGACCATGGGGATATAGCGGCTCCGCAGGAGACAGGGCACAATAATAAAAGCTTTAGGATCAGGTGGTGTGCACTGGCTCCTCCCCCTATGACCCTCCTCCAAGCCTCAGTTAGGATACTGTGCCCGGACGAGCGTGCATAATAAGGAAGGATATTGAATCCCGGGTAAGACTCATACCAGCCACACCAATCACACCGTACAACCTGTGAACTGAACCCAGTTAACAGTATGATAACAACGAAGGAGCCTCTGAAAAGATGGCTCACAACAAGAATAACCCGATTTTTGTAACAATAACTATGTACAAGTATTGCAGACAATCCGCACTTGGGATGGGCGCCCAGCATCCACTACGGACTACGAGAAATAGATTTATCGGTAAGTAAAATCTTATTTTCTCTGACGTCCTAGTGGATGCTGGGGACTCCGTCAGGACCATGGGGATTATACCAAAGCTCCCAAACGGGCGGGAGAGTGCGGATGACCCTGCAGCACCGAATGAGAGAACTCCATGTCCTCCTCAGCCAGGGTATCAAATTTGTAGAATTTAGCAAACGTGTTTTCCCCTGACCAAGTAACTGCTCGGCAAAGTTGTAAAGCCGAGACCCCTCGAGCAGTCGCCCAAGATGAGCCCCCTTCCTTTTGGAATGGGCTTTTACCGATTTTGGCTGTGGCAGGCCTGCCACAGAATGTGTAAACTGAATTGTATTACAAATCCAGCGAGCAATCGTCTGCTTAGAAGCAGGAGCACCCATCTTGTTGGGTGCATACAGGCTAAACAGCGAGTCAGATTTTCTGACTCCAGCCTTCCTGGAAACATATTTTTCAGGGCCCTGACAACGTCAAGTAACTTGGAGTCCTCCAAGTCCCTAGTACCCGCAGGTACCACAATAGGTTGGTTCATGTGAAAAACAGAAAACACCTTAAGGAGAAATTGAGGACGAGTCCTCAATTCTGCCCTGTCAGAATGAAAAAATAAGAATTTACTTACCGATAATTCTATTTCTCGGAGTCCGTAGTGGATGCTGGGGTTCCTGAAAGGACCATGGGGAATAGCGGCTCCGCAGGAGACAGGGCACAAAAAAGTAAAGCTTTACTAGGTCAGGTGGTGTGCACTGGCTCCTCCCCCTATGACCCTCCTCCAGACTCCAGTTAGGTACTGTGCCCGGACGAGCATACACAATAAGGGAGGCATTTTGAATCCCGGGTAAGACTCATACCAGCCACACCAATCACACCGTACAACTTGTGATCTAAACCCAGTTAACAGTATGATAACAGAAAGGGCCTCTTAAAGATGGCTCCTTAACAATAACCCGAATTAGTTAACAATAACTATGTACAAGTATTGCAGATAATCCGCACTTGGGATGGGCGCCCAGCATCCACTACGGACTCCGAGAAATAGAATTATCGGTAAGTAAATTCTTATTTTCTCTATCGTCCTAAGTGGATGCTGGGGTTCCTGAAAGGACCATGGGGATTATACCAAAGCTCCCAAACGGGCGGGAGAGTGCGGATGACTCTGCAGCACCGAATGAGAGAACTCCAGGTCCTCCTTTGCCAGGGTATCAAATTTGTAAAATTTTACAAACGTGTTCTCCCCCGACCACGTAGCTGCTCGGCAGAGTTGTAATGCCGAGACCCCTCGGGCAGCCGCCCAAGATGAGCCCACCTTCCTTGTGGAGTGGGCTTTTACAGTTTTAGGCTGTGGCAGGCCTGCCACAGAATGTGCAAGTTGAATTGTGTTACAAATCCAACGAGCAATCGACTGCTTAGAAGCAGGTGCGCCCAACTTGTTGGGTGCATACAATATAAACAGCGAGTCAGATTTTCTGACTCCAGCCGTCCTTGAAATGTATATTTTTAAGGCTCTGACAACGTCCAACAACTTGGAGTCCTCCAAGTCGCTAGTGGCCGCAGGCACCACAATAGGTTGGTTCAGATGAAATGCTGATACCACTTTAGGGAGAAAATGCGGACGAGTCCGCAGTTCTGCCCTATCCGAATGGAAGATTAGATAAGGACTTTTATAAGATAAAGCCGCCAATTCAGATACTCTCCTGGCAGAGGCCAGGGCTAGTAACATAGTCACTTTCAATGTGAGATATTTCAAATCCACCTTTTTCAATGGTTCAAACCAATGGGATTTGAGGAAATCTAAAACTACATTTAGATCCCACGGTGCCACCGGAGGCACCACAGGAGGCTGTATATGCAGTACTCCCTTGACAAAAGTCTGGACCTCAGGGACAGAGGCCAATTCTTTTTGGAAGAATATTGACAGGGCCGAAATTTGAACCTTAATGGATCCCAATTTGAGACCCATAGATAATCCTGATTGCAGGAAATGTAGGAAACGACCCAGTTGGAATTCCTCCGTCGGAACACTCCGATCCTCGCACCACGCTACATATTTTCGCCAAATGCGGTGATAATGTTTCACGGTGACTTCCTTCCGTGCCTTAATCAAGGTAGGAATGACTTCTTCTGGAATGCCTTTCCCTTTTAGGATCTGGCGTTCAACCGCCATGCCGTCAAACGCAGCCGCGGTAAGTCTTGAAAAAGACAGGGACCCTGCTGTAGCAGGTCCCTTCTCAGAGGTAGAGGCCACGGTTCGTCCGTGAGCATCTCTTGAAGTTCCGGATACCAAGTCCTTCTCGGCCAATCCGGAACCACTAGTATTGTTCTTACTCTTCTTTGCCGTATGATCTTCAATACCTTTGGTATGAGCGGCAGAGGAGGAAACACATACACTGACTGGTACACCCAAAGAGTTACCAGTGCGTCCACAGCTATTGCCTGTGGATCTCTTGACCTGGCGCAATATTTGTCCAGTTTCTTGTTGAGGCGAGACGCCATCATGTCTACAATTGGTCTTTCCCAACGGTCTATTAACATGTTGAAGACTTCTGGATGTAGACCCCACTCTCCCGGATGAAGATCGTGTCTGCTGAGGAAGTCTGCTTCCCAGTTGTCCACGCCCGGGATGAACACTGCTGACAGTGCTATCACGTGATTCTCCGCCCAGCGAAGAATCTTGGCAGCTTCTGCCATTGCACTCCTGCTTCTTGTGCCGCCCTGCCTGTTTACATGGGCGACCGCCGTGATGTTGTCCGACTGAATCAACACCGGCTTTCCTTTCAGGAGAAGTTCCGCCTGGCTTAGAGCATTGTAGATTGCTCTTAGTTCCAGAATGTTTATGTGAAGAGACTTTTCCAGACTCGTCCATACTCCCTGGAAGTTTCTTCCTTGTGTGACTGCTCCCCAGCCTCTCAGGCTGGCGTCCGTGGTCACCAGGATCCAATCCTGAATGCCGAATCTGCGGCCTTCTAATAGGTGAGCCTTCTGCAACCACCACAGAAGTGACACCCTTGTCTTTGGTGACAGGGTTATTCGCAGGTGCATCTGCAGATGCGACCCTGACCATTTGTCCAACAGATCCCTTTGGAATATTCTTGCATGGAATCTGCCGAATGGAATTGCTTCGTAAGAAGCCACCATTTTTCCCAGGACTCTTGTGCATTGATGTACTGACACCTTTCCTGGTTTTAGGAGGTTCCTGACCAGATCGGATAACTCCTTGGCTTTTTCCTCTGGAAGGAAAACCTTTTTCTGAACCGTGTCCAGAATCATTCCTAGGAACAGCAGACGAGTTGTCGGGATTAAATGGGATTTTGGAATATTCAGAATCCACCCGTGTTGTCTTAGCACCTCTTGAGATAGTGCTAAAGCTGTCTCCAGCTGTTCTCTGGACCTTGCCCTTATTAGGAGATCGTCCAAGTATGGGATAACTAATACGCCTTTTCTTCGAAGAAGAATCATCATCTCGGCCATTACCTTGGTAAAGACCCGAGGCGCCGTGGACAATCCGAACGGCAGCGTCTGAAACTGATAGTGACAGTTTTGAACAATGAACCTGAGGTACCCCTGGTGTGCGGGGTAAATCGGAACGTGTAGATACGCATCCTTGATGTCCAAGGATACCATAAAGTCCCCTTCTTCCAGGTTCGCTATCACTGCTCTGAGTGACTCCATCTTGAACTTGAACTTTTTTATGTAGAGGTTCAAGGACTTCAGATTTAGAATAGGCCTTACCGAGCCATCCGGCTTCGGTACCACAAATAGAGTGGAATAATACCCCTTTCCTTGTTGTAATAGGGGTACTTTGACTATCACCTGCTGAGCGTACAGCTTGTGAATGGCTTCCAACACCCTCTCCCTTTCGGAAGAGACGGTTGGTAAAGCAGACTTCAGGAAACGATGAGGAGGATCCGTCTCTAATTCCAACCTGTACCCCTGAGATATTATCTGCAGGATCCAGGGGTCTACCTGCGAGTGAGCCCACTGCGCGCTGTAATTTTTGAGACGGCCGCCCACTGTCCCCGAGTCCGCTTGAGAGGCCCCAGCGTCATGCTGAGGTTTTTGCAGGAGCCGGGGAGGGCTTCTGTTCCTGGGAAGGAGCTGCCTGTTGGTGTCTCTTCCCTCTTCCTCTGCCTCGTGGCAGGTACGACAAACCCTTTGCTCTCTTATTTTTGTAGGAGCGAAAAGGCTGCGGTTGAAAGGTCGGTGCCTTTCTCTGTTGGGGAGTGACTTGAGGTAAAAAAGTGGATTTCCCGGCAGTAGCCGTGGCCACCAAGTCTGATAGACCAACTCCAAATAACTCCTCCCCTTTATACGGCAAAACCTCCATGTGACGTTTTGAATCCGCATCGCCTGTCCACTGTCGTGTCCATAAGGCTCTTCTGGCTGAAATGGACATAGCACTCACCCGAGATGCCAGTGTGCAAATATCCCTCTGTGCATCACGCATATAGATAAATGCATCCTTTATTTGTTCTAACGACAGTAAAACATTGTCCCTATCTAGGGTATCAATATTTTCAATCAGGGATTCTGACCAAACTACTCCAGCACTGCACATCCAGGCAGTTGCTATAGCTGGTCGTAGTATAACACCTGCATGTGTGTATATATTCTTTTGAATAACTTCCATCTTTCTATCTGATGGATCCTTAAGTGCGGTCGTCTCAGGAGAGGGTAACGCCACTTGTTTAGATAAGCGTGTGAGCGCCTTGTCCACCTTAGGGGGTGTTCCCAGCGCGCCCTAACCTCTGGCGGGAAAGGGTATAATGCCAATAACTTTTTTGAAATTATCAACTTTTTATCAGGAGCAACCCACGCTTCATCACACACGTCATTTAATTTTTCTGATTCAGGAAAAACTGTTTGTAGTTTTTTCACACCATACATAATACCCTGTTTTACGGTATCTGTAGTATCAGCTAAATGTAACGTCTCCTTCATTGCCAAAATCATATAACGTGTGGCCCTACTGGAAAATACGTTTGAATTTCTACCGTCGTCACTGGAATCAGTGCCTGTGTCTGGGTCTGTGTCGACCGTTTAAGGGAAGATAAACCATCACGTAATTCCACAAATAAAGGCATCCATTCTGGTGTCGACCCCCTGGGGGGTGACATCTGCATATTTGGCAATTGCTCCGCCTCCACACCAATATCGTCCTCATACATGTCGACACCCCGTACCGACACACACCGCAAACTCACAGGGAATGCTCTAATGAAGACAGGACCCACTAGCCCTTTTGGGGAGACAGAGGGAGAGTCTGCCAGCACACACCACAAAGCGCTATATATACAAGGGATATCCTTATATTAAGTGCTCCCTTATAGCTGCTTTAATATATAATATATATATATATAGCCATTAATGTGCCCCCCCTCTCTGTTTTACCCTGTTTCTGTAGTGCAGTGCAGGGGAGAGACCTGGGAGCCGTCCTGACCAGCGGAGCTGTGACAGAAAATGGCGCCGTGTGCTGAGGAGATAGGCCCCGCCCCTTTTTCGGCGGGTTCTTCTCCCGCTATTTTTCCAGTCAGGCAGGGGTTAAATATCTCCATATAGCCCCTATGGGCTATATGTGAGGTATTTTTAGCCTTGTATAAGGTTTATATTTGCCTCTCAGAGCGCCCCCCCCCAGCGCTCTGCACCCTCAGTGACTGCCCAGTGAAGTGTGCTGAGAGGAAAATGGCGCACAGCTGCAGTGCTGTGCGCTACCTTATGAAGACTGAGGAGTCTTCAGCCGCCGGTTTCCGGACCTCTTCACGCTTCAGCATCTGCAAGGGGGTCGGCGGCGCGGCTCCGGGACCGGACTCCACGGCTGGGCCTGTGTTCGATCCCTCTGGAGCTAATGGTGTCCAGTAGCCAAGCAGCAAATCCACTCTGCATGCAGGTGAGTTTACTACTTTCCCCCTAAGTCCCACGTTGCAGTGATCCTGTTGCCAGCAGGACTCACTGTAAAGAAAAAAACCTAAACTAAACTTTCTCTAAGCAGCTCTTTAGGAGAGCCACCTAGATTGCACCCTTCTCGTTCGGGCACAAAATCTAACTGGAGTCTGGAGGAGGGTCATAGGGGGAGGAGCCAGTGCACACCACCTGACCTAGTAAAGCTTTACTTTTTTGTGCCCTGTCTCCTGCGGAGCCGCTATTCCCCATGGTCCTTTCAGGAACCCCAGCATCCACTTAGGACGATAGAGAAATTAAGTAAGGGCTTTATATATGATAAAGCCGCCAATTCTGACACACGCCTGGCTGAAGCCAGGGCTAATAGCATCGTCACCTTCCATGTGAGATATTTTAAGTCCACAGTGGTGAGTGGTTAAAACCAATGTGACTTTAGGAAACTCAAAACAACATTGAGATCCCAAGGTGCCACTGGGGCACAAAAGGAGGCTGTATATGCAGTACCCCTTTTACAAACATCTGAACGTCAGGCACTAAAGCCAGTTCTTTCTGGAAGAAATTCGACAGGGCCGAAATTTGAACCTTAATGGACCCTAATTTTAGGCCCATAGACAGTCCTGTTTTCAGGAAATGTAGGAAACGACCCAGTTGGAATTCCTCTGTAGGGGCCTTCTTGGCCTCACACCACGCAACATATCTTCGCCAAATGCGGTGAAAATGTTTTGCGGTTACATCCTTCCTGTCTTCGACCAGGGTAGGGATGACTTCATCTGGAATGCCCTTTCAGGATCCGGCGTTCAACCGCCATGCCGTCAAACGCGGCCGCGGTAAGTCTTGGAACAGACAAGGCCCCTGCTGGAGCAGGTCCTTTCTTAAAGGTAGAGGCCACGGGTCTTCCGTGAACATCTCTTGAAGTTTCGGGTACCAAGTCCTTCTTGGCCAATCCGGAACCACGAGTATCATTCTTACTCATCTCCCTCTTATGATTCTCAGTACTTTTTGTATGAGAGGCATAGGAGGGAACACATACTCTGACTGGTACATCCACAGTGTTACCAGAGCGTCCACCGCTATTGCCTGAGGGTCCCTTGACCTGGCGCAATATCTAGTTTTTTGTTCAGGCGGGACGCCATCATGTCCACCTTTGGTTTTTCACAACGGTTTACAATCATGTGGAAGACTTCCCGATGAAGTCCCCACTCTCCCGGGTGGAGGTCATGCCTGCTGAGGAAGTCTGCTTCCCAGTTTTCCACTCCCGGAATGAACACTGCTGAGAGTGTTATCACATGATTTTTCGCCCAGCGAAGAATCCTTGCAGTTTCTGCCATTTCCCTCCTGCTTCTTGTGCCGCCCTGTCTGTTTACGTGGGCGACTGCCGTGATGTTGTCCCACTGGATCAATACCGGCTGACCTTGAAGCAGAGGTCTTGCTAAGCTTAGAGTATTGTAAATTGCCCTTAGCTCCAGTATATTTATGTGGAGAGAAGTCTCCAGACTCGATCACACTCTCTGGAAATTTTTTCCTTGTGTGACTGCTCCCCAGCCACTCAGGCTGGCATCCGTGGTCACCAGGACCCAGTCCTGAATGCCGAATCTGCGGCCCTTTCATAGATGAGCACTCTGCAGCCACCGCAGAAGAAACACCCTTGTCCTTGGAGACAGGGTTATCCGCTGATGCATCTGAAGATGCGATCCGGACCATTTTTCCAGCAGATCCCACGTAAAGGTTCTTGCGTGAAATCTACCGAATGGGATCGCTTTGTAAGAAACCACCATTTTTCACAGGATCCTTGTGCAATGATGCACTGATACTTTTCCTGGTTTTAGGAGGTTCCTGACTAGCTCGGATAACTCCCTGGCTTTCTTCTCCGGGAGAAAACATCCTTTTCTGGACTGTGTCCAGAATCATCCCTAGGAACAGTAGACGTGTCGTCGGAAAAAACTGCGATTTTGGAATATTTAGAATCCACTCGTGCTGTCGTAGAACTACTTAAGATAGTGCTACTCCGACCTCCAACTGTTCTCTGGACCTTGCCCTTATCAGGAAAGCGTCCATATTTCTTTTAAGAAGAATCATCATTTCGGCCATTACCTTGGTAAAGACCCGGGGTGCCGTGGACAATCCAAACGGCAGCGTCTGAACTGATAGTGACAGTTCTGTACCACGAACCTGAGGTACCCTTGGTGAGAAGGGCAAATTTGGACATGTAGGTAAGCGTCCCTGATATCCAGTGACACCATATCGTCCCCTTCTTCCTGGTTCGCTATCACTGCTCTGAGTGACTCCATCTTGATTTGAACGCTTGTATGTAAGTGTTCAAATATTTCAGATCTCACCTAGCCGTCTGGCTTCAGTACCACAATATAGTGTGGAATAATACCCCTTCCCTTGTTGTAGAAGGGGTACTTTGATTATCACTTGCTGGGAATACAGCCTGTGAATTGTTCCCAATACTGCCTCCCTGTCGGAGGGAGACGTTGGTAAAGCAGACTTCAGGAACTTGTGAGGGGGAGACGTCTCGAATTTCCAATGTACACCTGGGATACTACGTGTAGGATCCAGGAGTCCACTTGTGAGTGAGCCCACTGCGTGCTGAAACTCTTGAGATGACCCCCTACCGCACCTGAGTCCGCTTGTACGGCCCCAGCGTCATGCTGCGGACTTGGCAGAAGCTGTGGAGGGCTTCTGTTCCTGGGAATGGGCTGCCTGCTGCAGTCTTCTTCCCTTTCCTCTACCCCTGGGCAGATATGACTGGCCCTTTTGCCCGCCTGCCCTTATGGGGACGAAAGGACTGAGACTGAAAAGACTGTGTCCTTTTCTGCTGAGATGTGACTTGGGGTAACAAAAGGTGGATTTTTCAGCTGTTGCCATGGCCACCAGGTCCGATGGACCGCCCCTTTATACGGCAATACTTCCATGTGCCGTCTGGAATCTGCATCACCTGACCACTGTCGTCTGGAAGATATGGACATCACATTTACTCTTGATGCCAGAATGCAAATATCCCTCTGCGCATCTCGCATATATAGAAATGCATCCTTAAAATGCTCTATAGTCAATAAAATCTTGTCCCTGTCAAGGGTATCAATATTTTCAGTCAGGAAATCCGACCAAGCCCCCTCAGCGCTGCACATCCAGGCTGAGGCGATTGCTGGTCGTAGTATAACACCAGTATATGTGTATATACTTTTAGGATATTTTTAAGCTTCCTATCAGCTGGCTCCTTGAGGGCTGCCGTATCTGGAGACGGTAACGCCACTTGTTTTTATAAGCGTGTGAGCGCCTTATTCACCCTAAGGTGTGTTTCCCAACTCGCCCTAACTTCTGGCGGGAAAGGGTATACCGCCAATAATTTTCTATCGGAGGAAACCCACGTATCATCACACACTTCATTTAATTTATCTGATTCAGGAAAAACTACAAGTAGTTTATTCACACCCTACATAATACCCTTATTTGTGGTACTTGTAGTATCAGAAATATGTAACACCTCCTTCATTGCCCTTAACATGAAACGTGTGGCCCTAAAGGAAAATACGTTTGTTTCTTCACCGTCGACACTGGAGTCAGTGTCCGTGTCTGTGTCTGTGTCGACCGACTGAGGTAAATGGGCGTTTTTACAAGCCCCTGACGGTGTCTGAGACGCCTGGACAGGTACTAATTTGTTTGCCGGCAGTCTCATGTCGTCAACCGACCTTGCAGCGTGTTGACATTATCACGTAATTCCTAAATAAGCCATCCATTCCAGTGTCGACTCCCTAGAGAGTGACATCACCAATACAGGCAATTTGCTCCGCCTCCTCACCAACATCGTCCTCCTACATGTCGACACACACGTACCGACACACAGCACACACACAGGGAATGCTCTGATAGAGGACAGGACCCCACTAGCCCTTTGGGGAGACAGAGGGAGAGTTTGCCAGCACACACCAAAAACGCTATAATTATACAGGGACAACCCCTTATACAAGTGTTTTCCCTTATAGCATTTTTATATATGTAATCATATCGCCAAATAAGTGCCCCCCTCTCTGTTTTAACCCTGTTTCTGTAGTGCAGTGCAGGGGAGAGCCTGGGAGCCTTCCTCACAGCAGAGCTGAGCAGGAAAATGGCGCCGTGTGCTGAGGAGAATAGGCCCCGCCCCCTTTTCGGCGGGCACTTCTCCCGGAGTTTGTGAGATCTGGCAGGGGTTAAATACATCCATATAGCCTCAAGGGCTATATGTGATGTATTTTAGCCATAAAAAAGGTATTATACATTGCTGCCCAGGGCGCCCCCCCCAGCGCCCTGCACCCTCAGTGACAGTTGGTGACTGTTGGTGAAGTGTGCTGACAACAATGGCGCACAGCTGCAGTGCTGTGCGCTACCTTATGAAGACTGAAAGTCTTCTGCCGCCTGTTTCTGGACCTCTTCAACTTCGGCATCTGTAAGGGGGGTCGGCGGCACGGCTCCGGGACGAACCCCAGGGTGAGACCTGTGTTCCGACTCCCTCTGGAGCTAATGGTGTCCAGTAGCCTAAGAAGCAAATCCATCCTGCACGCAGGTGAGTTTTCTTCTCTCCCCTAAGTCCCTCGTAGCAGTGAGCCTGTTGCCAGCAGGACTCACTGAAAATAAAAAACCTAACTTAAACTTTTATTCTAAGCAGCTCAGGAGAGCCACCTAGATTGCACCCTTCTCGTCGGGCACAAAAATCTAACTAACTGAGGCTTGGAGGAGGGTCATAGGGGGAGGAGCCAGTGCACACCACCTGATCCTAAAGCTTTTATTATTGTGCCCTGTCTCCTGCGGAGCCGCTATATCCCCATGGTCCTGACGGAGTCCCCAGCATCCACTAGGACGTCAGAGAAATGGGGTTTCCCGGCACGTGAACCCCCGATTTTGCAGTTTACTTGCAGACATTTCCTCACAGGTCATGACTTGCAATGTTCAGTCCACCATCGGAGATTCACGCGCGGGGTAATCCCTGCTAACTGAATTGGTCAAGCCGTGTGAATATGCTTGATTGTGAAGAAAGCAATTTTGTGGGCTTTACTAATATTCTGTACTTTCTGGCAAATGCCAGAAGGGCAGATGGTGGGATGGGCCGATCTGGTCACACAGAGCGGGGCTGGCCGAGCAGCGTAGCGTGCTTGCTTTTTTCTTGACTGCCCGCCCTCCCTCCATCCCACCAGTGTCTAATATACAGGGTGTGCCGTTTGGGCCAGACCCCTCTGATGCACTCCACACCCCTGTAAATCGTGACAATGGCCCCAGTCTGTCCCTGTCCCTACGTATATGCTATGTTTGTGACCTTGTGCTGCATGGAGACCCCCTCCCCCTTTACCTCTGGGCTATGCCCTATTGCTGTTATTAGCCCCTTGTGATTTGATAGACTAAACGTGCATACACACGGTGAGATCCTTGCTATGCCCAATTTTGGCTATGTGATTTCCCTTGAACTCCACCAGAGACCAGAAGCACCGATTTTGACTATGTACAATTTTGACTATACTTTATACTAGATAGTACACTAGATAGTCAAGATTGGCTTGCCTGCACAGTCTATCTAGGCTTGCGATACCGACCCTGCGGAACCGCGCATCGGGATCAATCGGGATCGCAAGCGGCATAACACCTTCCGAATTGCACTAACTTTCCTTTCGATTTTGATTATATAGTCAAAATCGAATGGATTTATCTCACCATGTGTACACACCTTAAGTTCGTAAAATGGCTGCCCACTCTGTGCTTTTTCAAAATGGCGTCCTCAGGTTCGTGCAAATTAATTCTAAATTGCAGTAAAAAAAAATCTGTTCAAATTGTACGAGTCCATTATAGACTTTGAAAATCATATAACATATTATTTATGACCAAAAATATAACAGCACAAATACAAAAACACAGCTCCTGATGATTATGCAAATCATATACACTCACATTGTGACAATGTGATAAAAACACTATTGTTTTATTCTTCCTTTCTCCATGTCTTGACAAAAAAATGTACACACACCATTTTTAGAACTGTGAAAATGCATTTATTGATTATGAAATATCTTGTTTAGTAGAAATCAGAATTCAAATCATGTTACGTTTCTTCCCACTGACTGTAAATAGATAGGTAGGTGAATAGCACATTTCAGTAGATGTCCAAAGTCTGCAATATTTTACATTTCCATGTGTAGTTTGTAATCATAAAAAACGTAGAGTATGTCAGAAATTTCTGCATTAATTGACAGCAACGCGCACAGGAAAAGGTGATAAACAGGATGGCATCTATCTATTATATATTCAGAATATAAGCACTGGAATCTTTTATGCTTAAATCTGTCACAAATCTTTAATCTTCCCCACAAAGATTTTGTTAGATACAAATGGCATTTCAGATTCTCGGCAAACTTAGGTTTTTAATGAAAAAATATAATTTGCATTTTATTTTTCCTATGCCAAATCTTTGCCTTTTTCACTTCAACTTTTCTCAAATGGTATAATTTATTTAGTCCGTTGCAAAGCGGGATTGTGCTAAGCACTCAACACATTAACACGAAATGGAATGTATAAAGTAATTAAGACATTTGCATAACCTCTTTATAGATGTCATAAATCAAACATTCCCATTGTTCTAAGAACAAAAACAACGTACACAATAAAAACAAAGCAAGCTCTAATTTTTCTATGAGCTCAGAGCTTTTATGAAAATGTAGCGTGGAAATATATTTGATAAGCTGACGCTTCTGATGACTTGATAAACAGACTTTCTCATGTTCCATTTTAATTACTAAGACAGTACCTTTATTCAAGGAGTGAAGAGAAATACTGAAAAGAATTAAGGCTATAGTTTCACATGGCTTAGAGCAATCTGGGTGCTTAAATGGCTAATTTTAACGATTCATTGGTTTCACAGCTCAAAATTCAAGGGAACTTTATTTAAATATCTCATTGAAGTCCGCAGATTATACAGTGACCATCCTCATTAAAGCACTTTGTGATTGTTGCAAACTGAAGCACACTGGTTAAATTGTATTTTGTATTAGAGGAAAACGAAAGAATTAAGGAATATTCATTCAATCGCTGTCATTATATTAAATTTTTTTGGAGGATTTTGCTAATAAAATGTTAAAGCACTCAAACTTTTCATGCCGCACAGTAATTATTTTTATGAGGGGCTATTTAGCAATTAATATTTGCAGGATAGTCACAAACATTAAGTATCCTCAGGGTGTATGTATGGGGTACCACAGCAGATATATCTGCTGCGGTCCTCTGTGTTCCACCGAAAACACAGCACCCATAGGCTGCTTTATTGCTGAACGCCGAAACGCGTTGGGTCTAGTAGCCAAGGCCAACTGCAGACGTTAGCCATTGCAGCTTATGGACTACATATTGCACAGTTTAGCGAGAGAGGGACCCGTAAGACCCCTTCCACCCCCCCAACCCCGGCAATGGCCATCTACACATGAGAAGTCAGCAGGTCAAGTATGTTCAGCAGCTCACTGTGGTCCCGAAGAAGAAGTGAAGTGATCGCATTATCTTGTTGCGGAGTGGGTGAACAAGCTGTTTTTACATACTGTATTCATTGTTTTTTGAAACCCGCTTTCCCTGAATCTTTTTGCAAATGGTAAGAGTCATTGTGGTACGTCTCCACTGTGGCCTGGAAAGTAAAAAGGGTTCTTTGTGTATTGGGGAAGATTACTTCGTGCACTGTCAGTAATAGGAATCAACAGGCTGCAGTAAGACATTATTTCCAACCTCTAATGTATGGATTGTAGTAGTCTACAATTCTTTGGAACAAAGTTTTGAGGTTGCCTGGAGGAGCAGAAGTCTGTAGACTACTACTGATTGTCAGTACAATATCTTGGTGCCTTTTTGGCTGTTTCTTCAACCAGATTGATACAAAGAACGAAGTAGGCTAGTTGCGTGGAGAAAAGTAAAGTAGAAGGACATCCAATGAATACACAAAGTGTTGTTACAGTATTTGTATAATAAGCTGGGGCAATGCTGATTATATTAAGGGTGCTATCGATGGCTATAACAAGTGATGGTAATGCTGGTGTAATGTGTAATCATTTAATGTAAAGAAATTACATGTACAAATATTAAAGTAACAGAAATCAATGATGTTGCTGGTTTATGGTCACAATGAATGTCTTCAAAGATTTCTAGGGGTGCATGGACCCCAGGTTTAACAACCCCAACGACAGAACACTCATAGCTTTGACAGGTATATGGATTCCGTAATATATAACGTGTAAACTTAATTTGCACAATATCCCTGCAACTAAAACATTTTGTTATTATATTTCATTTTTCAATTATCTCATCCACAAAATGTGTCAATAGTATAATGAGCTCATTTTGCTATAGCTGGAACCTACTTTCCTTTTTCTGATGAACTGTTCTCTTTTTATTTACTGTATAAATAAAATGAACAAAGCTGCAAACACATAATATATACTAATGCCATGGAAATACAATCTCTCCTGAGGCATTTCTATCTAGAATTTTAAAGGAACTAATAAAGGAACTAATTTGGCCAGTGTTTCCTCAGGTACAACCAGAGATATTATTTATTGTGTGTGACTGAGGCTATTCTATTGTTCAATTCATTGATAGCCTCACACAACCAGTCTTTCATTGCAATCTCTATTGCACAATGAATAATAAGATGATTGGCTATTCATTATTATTACATACATTAAAATAACATTATTTGCACTTATGACTATATTATAATCATATAAGTGAAAGTGTGATGTTATTGCCTTATATGTGTCATGTTGTGGAACAGCTCCAGACATCTATTGTAGTATATTTGAAGAAAAGATAATTAAAAGTTCCAAACATTATACATAGTATATTTACATATATGTGCCACTTTGGGCTATGGGGGTTATTCAGGTTTGTTAGCAAAAAAAAAAAAAATTGTTTCCTACCACTTTATTTGCTTGTTAGCAAATCAAAAAAGTTAGCAATTGGGTAAAACCATCAGAGGCGTATCTAGGGTAGGGCGAGTGGGGCACGTGCCCTGGGTGCCTTGGCAGGCCCAGGAGAGGGGGGCGCCGCCGGCGTCCAGGGCATCATGCCCCACTCGCCCCCGTCAACCCTAAATGTGAGGGGAGGAGAGCGCAGCGTCTCTCCCTCCCTTCACCGCCGCTGCCAGCACTAGCAGCGCTGCCAGCAGCGCTGCTGTGTCCGGTCTCCGGCGTTAGCCAATCAGAGCTTGCGGACCGGCTCCTGATTGGCTGCCGGTCTGCGAGCTCTGATTGGCTAGCGAACCGGCACCAGACAGCCGCCGGAGACCTGGAGCGGCGAGGGGAAGGAGAGGCGCTGCGCTCTCCTCCCCTCACATAGCAACAAGAAGCCACCGGCCGGTAAGTGACGGGGGGGGGGGGTCCGGCGGCATGGGGTCCAGCGGCACAGTGGGGCATGTATCTGGCACCAAGTGGGGCATGTAACTGGCACTGAATGGGGCCTGGCACTGTGGGGCATGTATCTGGCACTGTGGGGCAATGTATCAGGCACTGTGGGGCATGTAACTGGCACTGTGGGGCAATGTATCTGGCACTGTGGGGCATGTAACTGGCACCAAATGGGGCATGTAACTGGCACTGAGTGGGGCCTGGCACTGAGGGGCATGTATCTGGCACTGTGGGGCATGTAACTGGCACTGTGGGGCATGTAACTGGCACTGTGGGGCAATGTATCAGGCACTGTGGGGCATGTAACTGGCACTGTGGGGCATGTAACTGGCACTGTGGGGCAATGTATCCGGCACTGTGGGGCAATGTAACTGGCACTGTGGGGCAATGTAACTGGCACTGTGGGCCATTTTCAGTGACCACACCCCTTCTGGAGCGTGGCGACACCCTTTCTGGTGTGTGGCCACGCCCATTTTTCGCGGGGCCGCGCATCGCTATCGCTGTGGGGGTACACACGAGTGACCTGTGCTCAGGGCCAGCTCTACCATTAGGCAGCTTTAGGCGGCTGCCCAGGGGCGCCAGCCCATGGAGGGCGCCACTGAATTGATCTAGCAAAAAACTGAAGGATAGCTCTGCATGCGTCCTTCCCTTTTTACACTGTGCTGCCTGCTGCTGCGGGTCTAATCAGGTGCAGCCACCACTATCAGGCTGTACCACATAGTGCCTCAGCGCTTCCTCCATGCTGACACGTGTAACATCAAGCCATGTGAAGGCATATAGGAGGCGGATGTAATTATGGCTCCCGAGGGGCGCCCCAGTGGCGGCTCCTCATAGCCCTGACGCACCTCCTGCAGGAGAGTTGCAGGTTAGGGGGTACCAGGTTGAAGCTTTGCCTAGGGTGCAGAGAGACCTTGCACCGGCCCTGTCTGTGCTTAAAATCAAAGCAATCTAGTCAGATTGCTTAGATGTTTAGCATGGATCTCTCCGTGAGTACACCCCTTTAGATTTGGGTGAGGTGTGTTCAAACTGAAATCTAAATTGCAGTGTAGAAATGAAGCAGACAGTATTTACTATACAAAGAAACAATATAACCCACCCAAATCTAACTCTCTCTGCACATTTTACATCTGCCCCACCTGCAGTGCACATGGTTTTGCCCAATTGCTAACTTTTTTGGTTTGCTAACAAACCTAAATAACCCCCAATGTACTGATGCATTTTAAAACAAACAATTTTTCACATATTAATGGGCAGATTCAATTAGCTGCTGGGCGCTGGGGTTACTGTGTGGCTGTAGCCCTGCCCTGCGCTATTCATTTAATGCCGCTACCCCATGCGGTAAGCCCCAGGGGGTGCACACAGATTTCTCCTTGCGGCATCAGAAGCTGAGAGAATAAATCCGCGTAAAGTGCACCCTCTAGGGCGTCCTGCATAGGGCAACTCTGTAGCTTTGGGCACTTTACCTGGGAGATATGGGTTAATGCGCATTAGCCACAGAGAAACTGGCCAGTAATTGAATAGCTCCAGGTGTTAAAACCAGAGCTACAACCATTTGGTAACCCTTGCGGCTAACTGGATCTGCGCCACCGGAGTACAATAAAGTAACATGTTGTGGTAAATTAATAGTGGAATTTTTATTTCCCTAAAAACAACTATTTTAATTGTATACCTTGGTGCGTTATGACACTCCTCTGTAGAGCTTTGTATAGTAATGTAGATTTATATATCATGTCATTGCATTCAATGAAGTAAATGAATCTGAAACTAATGCTCTCTATAGACAGTAACACATTGAGCCTGATTCCGAGTTGGACGCAAGGCAAAGATTGGGCACAACAAGTGATTAATTGTAAACTGCGCACGCACCACACCATGCACGTGTACCTTGACGTACTTGTGTTATGACCGCGGTTGGTTTTCTGCGTCCATAAAATGCAACATTTCTGGGTGTCAAATAAGTGGCTGCTTTGCAGATGCACGCAAGAGAACCACTTTGTTCCATCCTCATGGTACGCGGCAGCCATGTAGCCAGAGTTACAAACAGAAAACAAGGTTTGTTGGTGCTGAGCAGGTCTGTGTGGGTTTACACCCTGGGATCAGCAGCCACCTGGTGAGGAGGTAGCCAGCCTCCTCAAACAATGAAACAAATGCAAACAAGTACCAGGCAAGCGCTTGATTCCAATGTTGCAACCGGATATATAGAAAACAATTTATTACAAAAACAAGAAAAAAAGAAATATAAAAAAGAAATATATACACTGTTTAAAAATAATGATATAGACCAAGGTATATTAACCGTATCGAACTTAGGTAGAAAATACCTCTAGTATTAACAATAATGCATCACAAATTGTGTTATGAATTACACTAAAAACATTAAAGGTAGTCGCTGATGCTCATATAAAAAAGACGTTCAAATTGATTGTCAGTCTCTTATACTTAATAAGCAGCCCACAGTGTAAGCAAGGATAAGTCCTCCAGCTGAGAAGTTCAACACCTATAACCATACATGAATACGTCCTGAGTCAGTATGGATTGTAACAAAGTTGGAAACTGTCCATCAGCTGAATGGTCCACTGAATAGATAGAATGAATGCACAAATGTGAAAACTGTATGATTGCTTCTACTCACTGCATCATTATGACTGTCCTTATGGCCCAGAATCGGTGGTAAAGACCCGCTCTGTATCACCCTTTGCACGGGTGAGACATCTGTTAGCGGCGCAATCGAGTGTAAGCCGCTATCCGCCGTGCGGCACACTGTCCGTGTACCAAGCCTCCGTGCAACACCCCCGGCACAGGTGAGATGGTTCTCGGGGGAGCTGGGTGTCTGGTGATTCCCGATGCAAAAGGGAAAGAGAATGATGCAGTCTCGTCACAGGTGCAGCTTTTTCAACACTCTGCCTCTTGAAAAAGCTGCCCGGTGTGCAGAGAAACGCGTTGAGGGTACAGAGAGAGGGGTCGCTGAGATCACTAGTGCCCACAAGAGAATACACCCTTTTTAACAGCTGATTGCCTACCACCATTTGCCGGCACTTTGCACCTGTGACGAGACTGCATCATTCTCTTTCCCTTTTGCATCGGGAATCACCATACAGTTAATATACCTTGGTCTATATCATTATTTTTAAACTGTGTATATATTTCTTTTTTATATTTCTTTTTTTCTTGTTTTTGTAATAAATTGTTTTCTATATATTCTGTTGCATCATTGGAATCAAGCGCTTGCCTGGTACTTGTTTGCATATGTAGCCAGAGTTGCGTGCAATTGAAAGGTGTGTGCTTGATAAAGGGACACCTCTTTCAGATGGAACTCTTGCACCCTTCATGGATGAATATTGGTGGGCCGCATGGCTAAGCACAGGAAATACATGCGAATAGCCACCTCAGCATGTAGTATTAAAGATGGCTGCCACGGCTATCCGGACTTGCGGCTGCTTTGTGTGTAACTCAGAAACAGACTGTTGGGCTGTATATAAAAAAGGACATTCAGAACGAGAATACCAACACAATCCAGTAAAAAAAAATGGACAGGTTTATATTATGTAAACTAACACAGTCAGACAACAATTTATGACAGTATTTCTTACAAACCTTGTTGCACAGTGTCCGGGGGTTTCAGCTTCATAGTATAAATCTTCCTCAGTTTACAGCTGGCTGACACCGTGATTCCATCCAAAGATTGGAAAACAGCACCTTTAAATATCCCACTTGTGAAGGCCACTAGGTCAATGCAGAGATTACACCACTAGGAAGGAGAGAGAGGATTCTGGTCACAAATGTGTATATGGATATGTGTATTATACCTTATGAAATGCATCTGTTAAAGTACATATGTAGGTGCTCATTCAGAGATTTACGCAAATCTGGTATTTACGTAATCTCTGACATTTAATGATCTGCGCATGCACAGAATCCAGTGCGGAGCAAGTGCAGATCTGGTTCTGCAACGTCGATCTAAGTGCACGGTGACGCTAGCATTTGGGGGCGGCTTCGGAGGGCAATCCGGAAAATGATGGCATGACAGCCCTGTTTTCTGGGTGTGCCAAAGCTAGTGGCTGCGTCCTTGGATACAGCTTCACTGGACCCAGTAGCGTGAGTGAGCTCAGGGTTACTCAGATGACTGAGGATCACGCAGATGATCTGAGGCTTTGACTTCGGGTGCAGCAGCGGATCCCAGAAACCAGCATTGGGTGTCTTTTTCCATAAGATGCTTCCTGCAGCTTTTTGCATAATTGTGCAATGCCACTGCGTACACAAATGAAACTGGTGTGCCATTAACATGCCCCATAAGTCACCTGTTGCAGACAGCCTTTTTGTGGAAAGCAACCTCCAAACATATAGAAGCCCTTCATACAAGGGTACTCTGTTTTCACCTAAAATTCTACTCCATCTCCAAAGGGCAACTGAAAGGAATGACGTACATTGTATTATAATGGGACAAGACTGGGACGAAGAATTACAAAAACTTTGGAAAAGGAAAAGTGTTATCCACAGTAATTGCAGCATGTACGAGATACATTACATGAAAGCTAGAATCTAATTGGTTACCCTGATATGGCCCTTTTGGTTACTACGGCCAATACCTCCACTTTTCCTGTTTAGACTTTTTTTAAACTCTACCTCTGATCTCAGACAACATCACCAAGCCATGTGTTTTGGAAGAAGCCTAAGAACATATGAGCAAACCGCATGCCCTCCAACATGACCTCTTTCAATAGGTACAAAATGATTTCAGTGAATTAAGAGTGAAATCCAGGAGGAGAGTATTTTATACCTGATGGAAGGGGTCATGTTGGTAGGTATGAAATTGAGGTGCACACCATCTACAGAAAGGATTTTGCACTGGGCATGGGACGTTTTGCACTTCATAAATGTGCCCCAGTATTTTTTCATACTGTATTATTTTTTACACAACACAAAACAAGAAAAAAAGTAGATTGCAGGAACTATAGCTCACAGAGACGTGAGTGTAAATGTAATAGCCTGTGAGATACAGGCATTGTCAAGAGTCCAGAGATTCCATGATGTATCTATAATGGGTGCACCCATATAATGATACTTACCTTTCCGGAGTCCCGCATTGGCTGGCACTGGAGACAGTAATCACAAGAAAAATGGAAAGAAGCCATTTTCCCGTAGATTTGTGCATGTGCAGTAGTGAAGTCTCCGGTAACGTAGTACTGGCGCCATGTTCCAGGAGACCTGTGCACACACAGTAGACTCTAGCACAAATCCAGAGTCTACTGCGCTGCCAGAGAGAAGGGAGCTCACACGGAGCCTGCACATCGGCCCTCTCCTTTGTTAATCCGCCTCTGGACGAGTCTGACCATTTTATTTTAAAGTGGCAATACTTTAAAGACAACGTTTCCCCCTTAGACTTTTTCAAAGTAATATCTCAATACTAGTCTGTTGTTTCTATTGTCATCTGAATCTTACTGACAAGACACACCAGTCACTGAAATGCAGTTGGATGTGGAGACTAATGAAGGTTTAAACCAATTAATCACTTTTTTTCCAGGGCAATTGATCAGGATTTTATATTCATAGTTTGCATGAATGATTTATTTATTCTCCGATGGAAACCATGTAATTGAACTGCATTTTCAGATACAATTTAATTTATTGTTCATTAAAGTGTACTTTTGTTTTTAAACACTTGTACTGTATGACACCAGACCAACTAATTTAAATTACATTCAAGCAAAATAGATTTATTCTTTTTTTATTTCAAATTAATAACTTCCTCAGTGGTATGACTTTATGAATAATAATTTTATCAGCATATTTTTTCCTGTACGCTGGAAAAACTGCAGCACAGTCTCCACATAAGCATAAAACTTGTAGTTTTCAGAAACTTATTTGCAAGATAAATGTCCTTTACATAAGTGCTGCAACTTCACCGAAAATTAAATACTGTAGTTGAAAGCATTTTATTTTAATTTGTAGAATTTGTGTTCTGGAACATATTTATGCAATTTCATTAAAGGCATCATATGCTGTACGTATAGGAATTGTTTCCTTTTATATTTATTTTTCCTACAAAATATAGAGCTACAGTATATGAAACAATTGTATCCAGATATCCTAAGTTTTCATATAGTTTGCATGTGTAGCAGGGGTACAGATGGGTGCACGTTTATCTTGACCTTTAATAGGATTAACTGAAACTGGCCAGTCGGACTTTATCCCCTGCTGCAATTACTTAATCCCCTGATGTATTGTTCTCTGTATTGTATTGCAGCTGAGAACAATAGATGAAGGGTTTATGCTAATAAAACATGTCGTGCCTAGGCGCAGAAAACTAGTCAAGATAACCGTGGACCCATCTGTATTTACAGAAGCACATACAGATGGAGCCATGCTCATCTTGGCCTCTCTGCTGCGCCTAGGCGCACCATGGTTTATTAGCATAAGCCTTTCATCTATTGTTCTCAGCTGCAATACAATACAGAGAGAACAATACATCAAGGGATTAAGTCATTACAGCACGGGATAATAAATCCGACTGCCCTGGCTTAATTAATCCTACTAAAGGCCAAGATAAAGATGGCTCCATCTGTTTATAATACTTGCCCTGATGAAACTTTGGGGCCTAGTTATGAAACGCTTTTTCCAATATTTGAAGAATAGAAATGGTGGTTTCTGCATGAATATCTCGGATAAAACCATGTGCCACTGACAAGCTCCCTATAACCCAGTATGGGAACAGCAGTGTTCTTCAAAATAACAAGTTCTGAAAAGCTTAGCTTTCATGAGCTCGCATCCGATATCAAAAGCCATCTTCTTTCACCAGACAATGGATATTATTTATTAAGACAATAAATACAAACTCTTGAATCTGGTAATATATATTTTTTAAAATCACCAGGGAAATTGAGCAATACTTAGCTCCCTGGTGACACTGGCCGTCAGAGGTAAGAGTGGTCTCACCGCTTGCCAGGCCCAGTAACTTGTCTATCAGAGCATGTATGAGCCTGCTTACTAGCTCCACAGGGAATCGGTATGAAATACCTACAATCAAAATCCCGACGGTTGAAATCCCGACAGCAATTGACCGACAGTCAAAATCCATACAAGGTCAAAATCCCGACATGGACAAAATACTGACATTTAAAATACAGAGAAGGTCAAAATACCAACATGTAAAATGTCGACAGGTCAAAATGCCAACATGAGTTTTTCATTGTTTTTTTGTGTGTGTATGTCGACATAGGTCGACAGGGACACCATATAAGTGTACCGCGTCCCCTCGCAGCTTCGGGCACACTATTATATTCCCCCTCCAGGTCCACTGGGATGGTAAAGTATGAACAAGTCGGTTTCAATTAAAAAATCATGAAAAACTCATGTCGGCATTTTGACCTGTCGCCATTTTACATGTCGGTATTTTGACCATGTCGGTATATTAAATGTCGGTATTTTGACCATGTCGGGATTTTGACCGTCGGTCAATTGCTGTCGGTGTTTGACCATCGGGATTTTTATTGTCGGTAAATTTACTGCATCCCCTCCACAGAAGCTGGGACTTGGGCTTTTAATTTCAGATCCAATAAAAATAAAAATAAAAATAATTATATTTTAGTGTAAACCTTTTTTTTTTTTCCTGAGGGCATCCATGGCTAACAACATCCTTTGGATTGGGTAGTATTGCAGAGAATTCCCCAGGTGTGAAGGCTACTTCCTGCAAAATTCCACTAGTAGGGGGAGTTTAATACACAGAAGCTTTAGTTCCTTGTGAAAATAACTGTTTTGGCAAGATTTGAAGTCTTTCTGCCTTTGAAATCTAGACCCTATAGCTAGTGATCAACTGATCCTGTGGGATCTATTTATGGGCCTTATTCAGACCTGATCGCTGTGCTGCAAATATGCAGAGGGCTGCGATCAGATAGTCACCGCCCAGGGAGAGTGAAAACCCGCCCTGTGCAAGTGTGCGAATGCATGTGTACGCCGTGCAAAAACTTCCCCAGACAGCGGACATCTGCAAATCCGTTCGCAACTCACTCACCATCTAATGATTTTTCCAGTCTGTGCGTAGCCCAGGATTTCGTCCTACAGGGTGATAGGAACAGGTTGATCGGGGCCACAGCTGACGTCACACACCCTCCCAGAAAATTCTTGGGAATGCCTGCATTTTTCCTGACACTCCCAGAAAACAGCCAGTTACCACCCCCAAACGTCTGCTTCCTGTCAATCACCTTGCGTATGTCGGTGCAAACAAAATTTTCGCACCGTGCTGTTGCTGTTTGGCGTTGCACATGCGCATTGCGTTGCATATGCGTGCGCAGTCATTGGATAATCGACCACTGTGCGAATTCACACACAGTGATCAGGTCTTAATCGGACCCTATGACTGGTGAAGCATTTGGTTTGTGCCGTGCCACTGAATATTGCTGAGGTATGGAACGCATTTAAGGAGAAATGTATTAATCACCCTGCTGCTGAGGTTCTCTCTCCCTCATCAGCAGCCTAACGCTACCGGCGAGAACGTCCAGTGCATGCACATTGTGATTTGACCCACTCAGGATCTTGAGAAGACTCTCTGGCTTTGCAGACCCCCCATTGACAGGTATAGGAAAACATCATCACAATGTGGCATTTGTCTAGCTAGGGGAGCAAAAAAAAAATTATGGAAAGTAATCCCAGCTCCCCCAATTTGGACCACTTCCCCATCGAGGTGGGGGACACATGACTTTGCAGAAGGGTTAGACCATAATGACGCTTATCACGTCACCATCACCATGCCCCCTGCATCTGCCTCCTGGCCCTAGGGGTCCAAATGTCGTGTACCTACCGGAATCCATTAAATAAATATTTTTCTATCATTAGATTTATCTACACAGGACAGGTGCTTCTAATTAAAATATGGCATTAAAAATAAGCTACAAGCAATGAGGGTTTGGCTTACTGTTAATGGAAATTAATTTCTGTTTTGCTGTTTAACCCCTGCCCATTTGCAATCAGGGTTCCAGCAAGTGACAGAATTGGGAGGCTCTGGAGGATTACGAATGACAGATGCACGATTTCCGATTTGCAGTCAGAGCTCAGATCGTACTGTAACAGAGCTGCACCACTCGCAAATTTGAGGAAACAGCTGATCGGAACGCGTGTGATGACAGATCTCTCGTGGCAAACTTTAGTCTACCAAGATTCCAGAGTAATTATGATTTGCACAGACTTGCTAACACTTTGTCCCCGCTTCATGTTTTAATGTGATGAGAGTTGCCGAGAGCCTTCATTATTCTACAGGTTCATTAAAAATGTGTTTTTCAATGTATGTTACTAATTATCCACATATTCGAGAAAGACTTATTGCTTATGTGTTTGCAAAACAAACAGCTTTAACAGGAAAGCTAGCAGAACAAACTGGATGATTCTTGAAAGCTAAAATAAAACAAAATGGAAAATATAGATTAAATCCAGGAGGACCTGCTCATACTGGTATACTATTGTGACCTCCTTGTGTTGTAGTGTAAAGGTTATACAAGGCAAGAGTTGAAATATAAGGGTTTATTTATCTAACAGTGATTTGTCTGACTGGCCTGACTAAATAATAAGCTCTTAGGGCAGCTGAGTAATGCTGACTTACCGCTTCGCCAAACAGCCCTGGTCCCTTCTGCTCAAGGGCCTAACTCAGACCTGGTCGCTGCAGCGGCAGCGTACCCAGGCTGAAGCCGCGTGCTGTGTGCAGCAGCCGCGCACACACAGTGAGATGCAAAGGCATCCCACTTGTGCAATCGACTCTGCCTGATTGACTGGCAGAGGTGCTCGCAAGGCGTGTCGGCGGCGTTGCGCCGGTGTGTCCGGACCATTTGTGGCTGCCTGACATCATATGCAGCCGCTGCGACCCTAAACATTGCGGGTAGCCGCCTGCCTAGGTAGAGAGCTATTCGTCAGGTGCGAAAACATTGCTGCTGTGCGATGCTTTCGCACATCTGCGGGGCAGGGGGCGGGAAGGACCCGGCATGCAGGGCGGACTTGCCCTGTGCTGGGCGTCACTCTGCATGTCAATGATTTTGATTGTAGATGTGCGTTTTTTCGCCCATCTACGATTAGGTCTGAATTAGGCCCCATGTCTCACAGTCCTGAGGCATACCTCCCAACATTTCAGTATTGAGAAGCGGGACTCCTGCACCTGAAAAGGGGGCGTGGCCTGACTGAAAGGGGGTGTGGCCTCACGGCAGTGCTGCAATTGCAAGTCACCCCCCCCTTTTACCGTCACTAAAGGGGGCATGCCCAGCACTCTGTGAGCTGCTGGCATGCCCCTAGTCCCTCTGGCTTCACTGAATAGATGCCTAAGCAGATCAGCGAGTGCAGGAGCCTTCCAACTACCCCCCACACCGGGGGACACTGCGGCCCGTGGGTGGGACAGTCCCAAAAAAAGGAACTGTTCCGCGAAACTAGGGAGAGTTGGGAGGTATGCTAGAGATCATGAGTTCAATTCCTGGCCAAGGCACTATCTGTGTGTTTGTTATAATCTCCCTGAGTTTGCATGGGTTTCTTGGTCTCCCCTTGACCTCCCCCCCCTCTGCCCCACCCCCTCCACACACACACACTTCCAACCTGGTGGCAGACCGTGGCACCCTCCCGGAGGGGACAGCGGAAAACTCGATAGTATGACCATAACAAGTAAAGTTCATTACATAACATAGGGATATTTGTAGGGTATGGTGCTTTGCGCTGCCTCTCTTAGGGGTAAATTTACTAAAGCTTCTAAAAATGAAAAGATGTGATGATGCCTATAGCAACCAATCAGATTATGTCTATCATTTCTCTACTGCATCCTAGAAAATGACAGATAGAATTTGATTGGTTGCTATGTGCAACATCACCACTTTTCAATTTTAGAAGCTTTAGTAAATATACCCCTTTGTGAAGAAGGGAAAGGGGTGAGGTTTGTCCTAGATGCTGCCTAGATACCAACGACCATCGCAATACGTTGACAGAGGCCCCCGCGATACCTGTGAGAAGGTGTGTGGGGGGTCTCCATACCCTCCCAGGGGTCTCTGTCACCTCCCAGCCCTGGGAGGTGACATCAGCAGCCAGTCCCGGGCTCCTCCTCCTTGCAGTCGGAAGGACCTCCGGCTGTGTTGCTGGGGGAGGAGGAGTTTGGGTTCCGGGACCATGGGCTGCGGGATGTGGTAAGAAGCCCGTAGACTTCTATGGGGTATCACCATAAAAAGATGGCAATACCTTCCGCATCGTTAAGCGGGCTGCCGGGGGTTAGTATATTTGAAAATGCAGTTTTCAAAAATGGGGGGTTTGCCGCATTTTTCTGTAGTACATCCTGCCCTGAATAAGACGAAGAAGACTGTGATGATGTATTTCTAGTTATGGACCTTTAAATTAAAATTTAGACTGGTGGCGATACCAGCACCAATAAGCAGTGGCCTAATGGAGGACCTACTGCTCCTGTGGGACTCATATGTGTTGCTGGGTGACATGGGGCACTGCACCTGGAAGCCGGACTCCCAGATATAGCAAATGTAAAAAATAGATACAGTATAAACAGAAAAAAATATATTTGAATACAACTTTAACAAGAAAATTTAAATTCTCTGAAATATGTATTTATTATAGGCTTCCCTTCATACGTGTAATTTTAAAGCCATTAAGGATTGCAGAGTAAAAAGAAAACAAAACTTACAACTTTACGTCTTATGATGGAGAGCGGGATTTTTGCGTGTAAGGGAGTCGCAGATAATTCCTTGTGGACAGTAGATAAATATAATCTTCTTTTAATATTTGCCAAATCGGTTATTCTGGAAGAAAAATATTACGCAGATTACAGCAGGCGTAATAAATGGCATTTCGATAACATCATGTAAAAGTGTGCATTTCATATAAAATTCAGTGTCAGGTAGAGCAGCGGGGCATTTTAAAAATGACATTTTATAAGATAAGTAATGAGATTTTTTTCTCTCTCTTAAATTCAAACAAGGTGAAACAAAGCCTGATATCACAGATCACTTTACATGCTAATTTATTTCTGCACTTTGTACTGTAGTTTAAAAGCCCTTCAGTCTGTGAAAGAATTCAATTTGTGTGAAGTGAAAAAGCACCAGCCTTTAATAATCCTAGATGTGCAAGGCCTTCATCTTATATTATCATGGGAGCTATTGCAAACTATTAAATTCCATACAAAAGTCCAGTCTTTCTTTACTTTAACTTATCGTCAGGCCTTACTTAATGTTACTGGCGGAAACCTGATAGTTTATAAGAAACAAAAAAAAAAAAGTCTAGATATTAACCAATCCTATATTGGCTGGGGTATGGGACTCCAGGTCGACACAAATTGATCGACACACCTTTGGTCGACATTGACAAAAGGTCGACATGGACAAAATATCGACATGAACAATGTTGACATGGAAAAAAGGTCGACATGAGGTTTTTTTATGTTTTTTGGTGTCGTTTTCTTCGTAGAGTGACCGGGAACCCCAATTAGTGCACCGCGTCCCCTCGCATGGCTCGCTTAGCTCGCCATGCTTCGGGCAAGGTGCCTCGCTCTGCTACCGCTGCGCTCGGCACAGGTTACCGTTCCCAATTGTAGTCCACGTGGATCGTAAAGTATGAAAAAGTTTAAAAAAAGGATATTTTTAAAACTCATGTCGACCTTGTTCACGTCGACCTTTTGTCCATGTCGACCTAAGGTGTGTCAACCTTTTTGGTGTTGACCTGGTGTCCGGATACCATTGGCTGTCATTACTTTAACTAGGAATAGCCTGATCAACTTTAATACAGGGATAACCATTGAACAGTTCACCATTGATGGAGCCATTTTTTATCAAAGATGGGAAACCATCGATGGGCATCACTACTGTGAGACAAGTGACCGTGATGCACCAATTAGGACAATGGGTGGGGCTAAGCAACACAATGCAGGGTGGAAACCATTGCCACATCTTTGTCATTGATGGCAGAGCACCATTGGGTCTCTGCCATCGATGACCATGGCAAAACAACTGACCATCAGTGGTAAACCATCGATAGCTGCAAACCATCAATGATCGATGGTCAGCCCTACTTTTATTCTAATTGTTTGCTATGGATTACAGCATGCATACTATTTGTACCATGCAATTAAATAAGTAAATAATTAAGTTTTCATACTCCTTTGTTTAACGTGTACTAATAGAACATTGGCAATGGTTTTTTGGGGTTTTATTTATGCAGGAGCCATGAAATACTTGAAAAATACATATCTACCAAATGTCCACATTGAGGCCAATTAGATGGATTTTGCCGTCATTCTGCTATTCAGGACTTTTGGATCAACTGCCAGGACACTGGGGCGTATAGAAACAGAGGTATCATATTGGGAGAGAAGAGATAGGGGCCACCTAACTTGTGAGTGAGTACAATTCCAGTGATGTGCAAACTACCCCTTTGTGACACCGGAAACACACAACAAACAAGCTCCACATATATATCTAGCCTTGGTAAAAATCAAACCCAGGACCTCACTGCACCACCATGCTGCCCTTATTTATTGAATAAGCATGATACAGTATATTGAATAAGCAGAATACAAAATATGTCTAGTCTTCAGGCTTCGTGGAGCCCCTCAGTGTGTTCGGCTGCTCAATGCTGGATAATTGTTGATTGTCTTGGGCATGATGTCATCTCCCATCCAAACTGAGGATGCTGATGTAACAATCAGACCATTTTTAAGGCAGCTGTAATGAAGAAATACTCCCATACTCCTCTCTATGGCTCATCTTCCAATACTGCTCCTGCCAAGGACAGAAAGAACTCGGGGTAATTCTGAGTTGATCGCAGCAGCAAGTTTGTTAGCAATTGGGCAAAACCATGTGCACTGCGGGGGGGGGGGGGCAGATATAACATTTGCAGAGAGAGTTAGATTTGGGTGGGTTATATTGCTTCTGTGCAGGGTAAATACTGACTTCTTTATTTTTACCCTGCAATTTAGATTTCAGTTTGAATACACCCCACCCAAATCTAACTCTCTCTGCACATGTTATATCTGCCTCCCCTGCAGTGCACATGGTTTTGCCCATCTGCTAACAAATTTGCTGCTGCGATCAACTCAGAATTAGGCCCTCAATCTCTTAAATTAAACCTACATTATAATGACACGGAGTCACTTGCCTTTGCGAATGCAAGCAAAACAAAGCTTTTTATTTCAGTGGGATTTCACATGTGTAGAAATAAATGGGCTATAGAAATGAATAAGAAGCTCAGTTTTTCTTGGACTGTCCTGCTGTACCAACCACGGCGAGCTGCATTGTCCCACAGTAGGGGACCCCCTCTTACTCGCTGCTCAGAATCTATTTAACAGGAGAGAGGGACAACGGGCATGGCCAGCTGTTTACAGAACTCTATGCATGCCCCCATGGTGATGAAAATGGGGGTGTGGCTCGTGATGGTGGTATTCCCGTGCAGCCATGCCCCCTTCCCATGAGGTTGAGCCGCCTTTTCGGGTCAGAAAGTTGGGAGGTATGCATCAGTGGCAAACCATCAACAATTGCTATCAATGGTCAATGACAATCCCTACCGTACCAGTGGGGGGAGGTTCTGCACACTGCTGCACAGGTAACTGAGCAAAAGGATGATGTAGTCAAACAGTGGATGCTTGCTTTTGTTTTAGTTTTACAAACTGAACTGGGAAAATGAAACGTATATTTGTTAGACTGCTGCAGCTCACAGCACCTTGTTTAGAGTAACCTGGGCCCCAGTTTTAATAATTGAACCCCAATCATGTATCCATTTCTTTTTTCATATCTAGGCTTCTTTTCATTTTACATTTCCCTAGGTATAGTAGACTCATCTTCCAGAGGGAAAGCTTGAGATGAGTCTAATTCGCCAAGCGGCATCAAGATAGGCTATTTGCATAAACAGGAGATGTTCCAAGCTCCTTATGTGAATGTGACGAAACATCAGAAATTAAGATTATAGGAGATCTGCAGAAATATGATTTTCCTCCCTTCTGTACTAAAAAAAATAAACAATATTGTATCTAGTCGGAAGCAATAGAAAGAAATCCCATTACACCGAGCATGTTCTGGGGTATGAGGAGTCATTGTCATTCTGCAGACATGAGCTAGTTCCTCGGAATGTATTTATCGCAGCACTTTCAAATAATCGTCAGTAGTAAGACCTGAATGTCACATTTTAGTTCTTTCTTTTTTTTCTCCTCCTGAAGTTACGTGGGAGCAGGCACAGAACAGTTAATATATATTTATTATGTCTCCACTGAAGCATTTATATCTAAGGGTCAGGAAAGTGATAGGAAAGTAATAGGACCATGTTGAGAAAAAATGAGGTAGTCAAAAGGAAAATCAACCTCATTTATAATAATATTCCAGTGATCAGGAGGTGAGAAACTGTGCTAGCCGCAGTCATTAGCTGCAATCATTCCACACGTAACATCTTCATTTGCAAAAGCGTTTGGAGAGTAGAACAAGTTAATTTCCTGATCTTTATATTTCAAATCAGCTATCTTCAAGGGCTATGCGTGCAAGATCCATACCTTGTGATCACATAATATTTACATTAATTGCAGCACAACATATGGAGGACACTGTAGAGGCTGATGCTGAAGTGGATTCATGTGTGTTCAAAACATACGTTTTAAAAAGCTGAAGGCAAAAATACTGTAATTACCCCCATATGCTAAACTGGAGGCACCTGAAGAGGATTTGGGTCTGCACCAGTACTATGTGCAAATTCATATTAAACATACCCCCAACTGTCCAGAATTTGGCAAGACAGTACCGCTTTTAGGCCACTGTTCCACCATCCATCCCAAGGACTGCAGTGTCCCGCAGGGATTATGGGACGCTCCGTCATCGCTGCTCTACACACCAGACCATCGGTGAATGGATACCGCAATCATGCATGTGTCATCCATTTAGTATTGAGGGGGTCCTAGCTGACAGGGACATCTTACATCTTTCATAAGAACATCTTACATCTTTTCAATAACACCATACAATTAAATACCTCTATATTTAAAACATACAATTGCTCATCCATCCATAAGGGTACTTGAACTCACAACTCCACGTATTACAATCATACACTTCAGACATGAGTTAAAAGGCATTCAGACAAATTGTTAAAATTTGTTTGATTTAACCAACATTACGAGATTTTCATTCCAACCAGCCAACTCGTTGGATGACTGGACAGATAATCTTAAGGTGTATGGTCACGTTTAGTAAAGCCTCTGGTTTCTTATAAGCTGACGCTACAGTACATGCGTAAAAGTATTAGTTTACTTAGCAAAATTACTGTTTCCACTAAGTGTATATGACAAGAACATTCTCTTCTATCAGTTACATTTTAATTTTTAATTTATTTTGTTTTAATAAAGACATTAAAAATGAACGTTGGTCTACAATCCACATAAAATTCTACAGGAGCAGTTTATGCATTTTTATACTCTCTGTATACTTGCAAAAGTAGGAAGAAATAGATTTTTAATACTGTGTATTACAAAGCACTTTAAAATACAAAACTAGTACTTGTCAAATTGGCTGCTAAACTGACTGCCCATCTTAAAACTCCAGGTACCACTTTATGCCACTATTCAATCAATTATTTTACTAATAAAGTTGAAGAATTCATACATTTGACGTTTGTACCTGACTGCATTGAATACAAGAATTTTTGTTTTCTTTTTGCAGGCTTTTAACTTTTGCATGGTGCCTAGACTAGTTATATAAATGCAGACAACACGAACATTCAAACAATGTTATAAAACCTAATGTCAAATGGAATATGACATTAGCTAAGTGCATTTACCTTGTAAACAAACATCTGCTGACATGCGTAACCTTTTGCAAAATTGTTGAAACTGACTGTTCTTTCAAACTGTACACTTACATATTCTGCTGATAAAAAAGAAAATAAAAATACTGCCTGAAATGCAAATGTGCATCAAATAGGGCTCATTTGCACACCAGTGCTGTAAAAGAGAGTAAAGTTAGAGATGTGCACCTGACCATTTTTGCTAGATTTGGATTTGCTCTGATTCGTTGGCCAGTTTAGGATTTGATTTGCAAAACCGCCGTGACTGGTTCTGGATTTTACATTTTTTTTCAAAAATTGACAAAAAAAACCAGGATCACATAATTTGAGTCTTTTTTTGTTCCTAGAGTATTATTAACCTCAATAACATTTATTTCCACTTATATCCATTTAATTTTGACCACCTCCAAGCTCACACTATTGTATTCGCCAGTATTGGTCAAAGGCTGCAGCGAGCTGCCTGGTTACTATGCGACAGGGCAGCGGCACAAGCACACAGCGGTTTAAAGCACATCTAAGAAACATTGCCACAGCATACTGGGGTGCACAGAACAGTACAAACAATATATATATATATATATATATATATATATTGTGACAAGAACACTGGGATAGTGTTTGAGGGCAGGTATGTTTGTCCCAGGTTCTTGTCTTACATGTTTTAGAAAATGAAAACTTCTAGGAAAATGCTTTTGTTTTGTTAGAACCTTTTCAGTTTGCTGGAAAAGCTGGATAAGGGCCCTGAGAGAGAGAGATAGGGCGAGTTCCAGACATTGGGCCCAGTTCGGATCTTTGGCCTCACAGAGGGCTAATCAGGGCTTTCAGCTGTGCAAGAGTCTTATAGGGCTTCTAGCCTGATTAATGTGTGCAGACTGCCTAGGAAGACTGCAGGATCTCTGTGACAGAAACACGCTTCCTGATACAAGTGAGCTATACAGTTTTTACTGGAGAACTCTGTGTTTTTGTTTAGTGATAGTTAGGAACATCTTGTGTTTAGTTAGTGCCGGACAGGCAAGGTATTTTCTTTTGCTGTTTGTTTTATTTTCTGTATAATAAAACTGGCTGGGGCCAGTTGTACCGGAAACTGGACTTGTGTTGTTCCTCAGCTGCTGCATGCTGCCATTTATTCAAGGAAACGGCACCTTGTACCCTTACAGTGTTACAACATGGTGGAGAATGCGAGCATGCCGCTCTGCCCATAAGTGAAAGCAGCAGCTTTGTGAGGCCTGCAGAAAATGGTAGTTTATGCAGATACAGCCCAGTGTGAAGTTACTGAGACTCGCCCTGAGAATTTGATATATGTCCTGGGTGAAAGCAGCTACAAAGCCGCCTGAAAAATCTGTCGACATGGAGGAACTGCTTAAAGCCTTGCTGCAAGCTACAGCGGCTCAGCAGGAGGCCAACAGACAGCAGCAGGTGGCAATGGAGGAAAATTGGAGACAGCAGCAGGTGGCAATGGAGGAAAATAGGAGACAACAGCAGGCAGCTGTTGACGAACTTTACAGGCAACAGCGTCAGGATAGAGAGGCCTTAACAGAAGTGGTGCAGAGCCTTGCAGCCCGGATTGGAGATGTGGCCGTCAGTGCTCCGACCAGCTCTAGTTCTATACGGGCCAGTCACTTCCTACAGAAAATGACAGAGGCTGATGATGTGGAAGCCTACCTAACCACGTTTGAAAGGACTGCCGAGCGTGAGAACTGGCCGAAAAGCACAGTGGGCCAGTCTGCTGGCACCTTTTCTGTCAGGTGAGCCCCAAAAAGCGTACTTTGATTTAAGCCCTGCTGAGGCTCGGGACTATGATAAACTAAAGACTGAGATCCTGACCCGCCTGGGAGGCATGCTGTCAGTACGAGCACAACGGGTGCACCGTTGGGTGTACGCCATGGAGAAGCCTCCTCGCTCCCAGATGCACAACCTTATTCAGCTAACAAAAAAATGGTTACAGCCAGAGACATTAACTGGTCCCCAGATGGTTGAAAGAGTCGTCATGGACCGCTACTTGAGATCTTTGCCCATGGTCCTGCGCAAGTGGGTGAGCCATGGAAACCCGGGTACTGCTGACCAATTAGTGAACATGGTAGAGAGGTATTTGGCAGCAGAGGAACTACTGATGACCACCCAGCAACCCATAGATCCTCGACAGCGCCCTTCAGTAAAGACTGGTAAGACTGTTCCGTGGGAAAATGTTGCTGGGCGGTTAAGAGAACGCAAGGCTGGAGAGACTGTAAACACTGGCCCTGGAGACAGGCCAATGGGGCTAGAACGGTCTATGCTGCCCAAACGGGTTGATAATCGTGTGGTTAAATGTTTTAGGTGTGGTATGCCAGGTCATGTTATTGCCAATTGCCCAGTCACGCAAGAACCCATGCAATGTGATGCTGCCTTTGAATGTCGCAGAATGTCTTTCTTTGCTAGGTTAGCCTGTACTGTGGTACCTTCACCTGAGCTGGAAAAACAAATGTGTGATGTGTTCTTAGAGGGTAACCGGGTAGAGGCCTTGCTAGATTCAGGAAGTTTAGTTACCCTCGTGAAAGCGGGGTTAGTGAACCCCTTAAAGGTCCAGCAAATACCGATTGGGGTAACTTGCATACATGGGGATACCCAACATTATGTCACTGCTGAAGTGAATATAGAAACTTGTTGTGGGTCAGCAATTGTTAAAGTAGGACTGGTCCCCACCTTGGTGCATGAGGCCATAATAGGGAGGGATTTTCTTCATTTTTGGAAACTGTGGGAATCACGTTTATCAACAGATGTGAGAAGTAAAGAGCCAATTGATAATACTGGTGATTTCATGGATGTACGTGTGTCTTCAGAACTTTATGACCCTTTGCCTTTTGCTAGTTTGGTTGGGGAAGGGACAGATGGGGAGTCCAGTGAAGACCCTCTTGCTGGGAACAGAGACATAGTTAGAACTGAAAGTGTGCCTGACCTGGAGGTAAAGAAGGATCTGTTTGTGTCTGAACAGTTAAAGGATCCTACCTTGATAAAGGCTAGAGAGAATGTTAAGATTGTTAATGGGGAACCTGTGGTACCAGGTGACAGGGTTACGTATCTCCACATGGCCATCTGTAATGAGCTCTTGTACCACATTGTCAAAAGGGGTGAGGATGTGGTGGAACAGCTGGTAGTTCCCCAGCCTTATCGGAGAACGGTACTAGATTTAGCTCATAGTCACGTTACCGCAGGACATTTAGGGGCAGAAAAAAACACTGAGTTTTACAAAGGTTCTTTTGGCCAGGGGTTTATAAAGAAGTGTCTGAATATTGTTCTTCCTGTCCTGAATGCCAGTATCATGCCCCTAGACCCCATTTCAGGAGCCCACTAGTTCCCATGCCTATTATAGAGGTCCCGTTTGACAGAATAGCCATGGATCTCGTGGGGCCCTTGTTAAAGTCTGCTCGGGGCCATCAGTATATCCTGGTAATTATGGACTATGCCACTCGATATCCTGAGGCTGTCCCTTTACGCACTGTCACAACCAAGGCGATAAGCTAGGGAGCTGGTGCAGGTTTTTAGTAGAGTGGGAATACCAAAAGAAATTTTGACTGACAAAGGTACTCCATTTATGTCAAGGATCATGAAAGAATTGTGCAAATTATTTAAGGTCACTCACCTCAGGACGTCCATCTACCATCCCCAAACTGACGGGTTGGTGGAAAGGTTTAATAAAACATTAAAAAGTATGTTAAAAAAGGTTGTTGAGAGAGATGGGAAAAACTGGGATTGTTTGTTGCCCTACTTGTTAATGGCCATCAGAGAAGTTCCTCAGTCCTCTATGGGGTTTTCTCCATTTGATTTGTTGTATGGTAGACACCCCAGAGGGCTGTTGGACATTGCCAAAGAGACGTGGGAAGGACAGCCCACTCCTTATAGAAGCGTTATTGAACATGTAACACAAATGCAGGATAGGATTGCAGCCGTGGTACCTATTGTCAGAGAGCACATGGAACAGGCCCAAAGTGCTCAACAGAGGGTCTATAACCGGAGTGCCAAGATATGGGAATTTGCTCCTGGAGATAGAGTTCTTGTTTTGGTACCCACTGTGGAAAGCAAATTCCTAGCTAAATGGCAGGGTCCATTTGAGATTAGGGAAAAAGTGAATGAGGTTAATTACAAAGTATACCAGCCGGGAAAGAGAAAACCCGAACAAATCTACCATGTTAACTTAATCAAACCCTGGAAAGATAGGTTGTCTCTGTCAGCGGAGCCTTGCCCTTCGGTGTCTTCACCTCGGTTGCTTCCCGCAGTAAAGGTGTCAGAGACATTATCAGCTGATCAGAACAATCAGGTTAAAGAATTTCTCATCCAAAATAGGGAGATATTTTCAGAGCTGCCTGGCCGAACGACCATAATAAAACATGACATTGTCACAGAACCAGGGGTCAGGGTTCATTTAAAGCCATATAGGATTCCTGAAGCTCAGCGAGAAGCTGTTTCTAAAGAAGTTAAAACCATGTTAGAACTTGGAGTCATAGAGGAATCTAACAGTGAGTGGTCCAGTCCCATAGTTCTCATCCCGAAGCCCGACGGTAGCATACGCTTCTGTAATGACTTTCGTAAGTTAAATGAGGTGTCCAAGTTTGACGCATACCCCATGCCCCGTGTGGATGAGCTTACAGAAAGGCTGGGAACAGCCAGGTTTCTCACCATGTTGGACCTGACCAAAGGTTACTGGCAAATACCTTTACCTGATAGCGCAAAAGAAAAAACAGCCTTTTCGGTTCCGGAGGGGCTGTACCAGTATAAGATGTTACCCTTTGGGTTGCATGGGGCTCCAGCAACCTTTCAACGGGCGATGGATAAAATTTTGAGGCCCCATAGAAAATATGCAGCTGCCTATTTGGATGATGTGGTAATTCACAGTACAGACTGGGGGTCCCATTTGGTTAAAGTACAAGCAGTACTGGACTCAATCAGAGAGGCAGGGTAAACTGCTAACCCAAAGAAGTGCTGCCTCGCAATGGAGGAGGTCAAATACTTGGGCTTCACCATAGGCAGAGGTCTGATTAGGCCCCAATTGAATAAAATTGATGCTATTCAAAACTGGCCTCGTCCAGTGAATAAAAAACAGGTAAGGGCTTTTTTGGGAATAACTGGGTACTATAGACGGTTTATTCCCAATTTTGCGGCCACAGCGGTGCCGTTGTCAGACCTTACCAAAGGGAAGCAGTCAAATATGGTGAAATGGAACCCTGATGCAGAAAAAGCGTTCCAAGCGTTAAAAGTGGCTTTGTGTTCACAACCGGTATTGATAACACCAGATTTTTCAAAAGAATTTGTGGTACAGACAGATGCCTCAGAGGTAGGGATAGGGGCTGTGTTGTCCCAAACCAGAGATGGGGATGAACACCCTATCATTTATTTGAGTAGGAAACTCAATGAGCATGAAAAAAGGTATGCCATTGTGGAAAAGGAGGCTTTGGCCATTAAGTGGGCACTAGATACCTTGAGATATTACCTCTTGGGCAGACAATTCAGACTAGTGACAGATCATGCCCCTTTAAAATGGATGGATGTAAATAGAGGTAAGAATGCTCGTGTAACTAGATGGTTTCTAGCGTTGCAGGATTTTAAGTTTACTGTCGAACATAGACCGGGTACACAATTGGCCAACGCAGATGCATTGTCCCGCATCTTCTGTTTGGGGGCTACAAGTGTTCCGGCCCCTAGGTCGAAACAGGGGAGGGGGATATGTGACAAGAACACTGGGATAGTGTTTGAGGGCAGGTATGTTTGTCCCAGGTTCTTGTCTTACATGTTTTAGAAAATGAAAACTTTCAGGAAAATGCTTTTGTTTTGTTAGAACCTTTTCAGTTTGCTGGAAAAGCTGGATAAGGGCCCTGAGAGAGAGATAGGGCGAGTTCCAGACATTGGGCCCAGTTCGGATCTTTGGCCTCACAGAGGGCTAATCAGGGCTTTCAGCTGTGCAAGAGTCTTATAGGGCTTCTAGCCTGATTAATGTGTGCAGACTGCCTAGGAAGACTGCAGGATCTCTGTGAGAGAAACACGCTTCCTGATACAAGTGAGCTATACAGTGTTTACTGGAGAACTCAGTGTTTTTGTTTAGTGATAGTTAGGAACATCTTGTGTTTAGTTAGTGCCGGACAGGCAAGGTATTTTCTTTTGCTGTTTGTGTTATTTTCTGTATAATAAAACTGGCTGGGGCCAGTTGTACCGGAAACTGGACTTGTGTGGTTCCTCAGCTGCTGCATGCTGCCATTTATCCCAGGAAACGGCACCTTGTACCCTTACAGTGTTACAATATATATATATTTTTTTTTAACTCACAACTTGGTTCAAACTGTGTGGACTCAGCACAGCACAGCCAATACAGCAGAGTACAGTGCAGCATTCAGCAGCGTGCAGTGTGTCCCCTATCAAGGAAAGAACTGGAGCCACAATTCAGCCCTGGCATTTCTGAATTCGGACATGTGCACAACACAGAAGGTACGCGAATGGCAGAGGGGGTACACATATATGGTGCAAGGGAGCATTCTGTGAGTCAGGTGGGGTGTGTGGACTACAGGTGGGGGCGCACAGACGCAGCACACGGGGGCGTGCCATGAGTATGGGGCATGGACACTCATGTCACGCCCCCATTTTCTTATAGACACAAGCTTTGGGCGGTGGGGGGGGGGGGGGGCGGCCAATCCAGATCGTCAGAAGCTTCCCAGCTCTCTGTAGGACCGGACAAGCCCACCAGACCATCGCCCTTCTGGCATATACCGGTAGTGCCAGATGGGCAATCCGGCCATGCCCCCTATACACAGTCACTATGCAGAGCACAGCCACTTGTTAGTCTGGTCACTGCACAGCCAATACAGCAGAGTACAACACAGCATTTAGCAGCATGTAGTGTTCCCCCTATACACTTTCACTATAGTGCACAGCCACTTGTATGTCTGGACACAGCACATCATTACAGTAGAGTATAGTGCAACATTCAGCAGCGTGCAGTGAGCACCCATACACAATTACTATAGAGCAAAACCACCTCTGAGTCTCTACACAGCCCATCATTACAGCAATTATAGCGCAGCATACAGCAGTGTGCTGTGTGCCCCCATACACAGTCACTATAGCGCAAAGCCACCTGCGAGTCTGTACACAGCTCATCATTACAGCAGATTATAGCGCAGCATACAGCAGCGTGCTGTGTGCCCCCATACACAGTCACTATAGTGTACAGCCACTTGTGAGTCTGTATACAACCCTTCATTACAGCAGAGTACAGCGCAGCATACAGCAGCATGCGCAAGTGTGAAATGGTGCCTTATTTAGAATTCAAATTCCGTGAGAATCTGACCCCGGGAGGAAGATGTTCGGCCGAGTGGTCTTCAGTATGCCGACTGACGGGATCCCGGCGCACAGTATACCGGCGCCGGGATCCCAACAGCCGGCATACCGACACTTATTCTCCCTCGTGGGGGTCCACGACCCCCCTGGAGGGAGAATAAAATAGCGTGGCGAGCGCAGCGAGCCCGCAAGGGGCTCATTTGCGCTTGCCACACTGTCGGTAAGCCGGCGGTCGGGCTCCCGACGCAGGTATGCTGGTCGCCGGGAGCCCGACCGCCGGCATACCGTAGTGAACCCGTTCGGCCTCCATATGGGAATAGGACTCGGATCCTAGATCTTTAGAATGGACCGGATTCCTTGAATCCGGGCTGCTCATCTCTAGTTAAAATGCATGAAAACTAATGTGCACTTCAGGGACAGTTTAGTGGCACATTTTAATGTATTTCTCATGATTGGTTGGTACTTTGTCTCTCTCCATGTTATGTCTCTCTAAGCTTTGTTAAATATCCCCCTAAATCAAATATCAATTCTCTTCCCAGTGAATCTGTAACACCTCTCACAAATTGTTGCCTTAAAAGTATAGGAAAAGAACATCACCACACCACCACCCTCAGTGCCTATTGCTGTACATTTGGGGAATTTGCTGTTGGTGAAAAAAACAACGTACATTGGGCCGGATTTATACCTGATCGCAACAGCAACATTTTTCTCTAATGGGCAAAACCATGGGGGTGATTCAGACCTGATCGCTGGTGTGCGTTTTTGCACAGCAGGCGATCAGCAATAAACTGCGCATGTGTATGTACCGCAATGTGTGTCGGCCAACAACTGGCATCGCCGTTCAGCGACAGGATGGTGCGAAAATTTCATTTGCACGGGCGTTCGCAAGGAAGAGGCCGTTTGTGGGTGGTAACTGACCGTTTACTGGAAGTGTCCGGAAAAACACAGGCGTTCCCAAGCGTTTTCAGGGAGGGTGTCTGACATGAGCTCTGGCCCCGATTAGCCTGTTCTCATCG